>NC_044309.1:105648811-106283811 GCF_007474595.2 Lynx canadensis
TATCCTCAGGACCTGAAATTGTGAAGACATAAATGTGAAATGCATAGATTGAAGAGGGCATATACTAATAGAGAAAATAAATTTAAAATATACATATACAAAGTAATTTATATATAAAGGCAAATGCAAATTGTGTGTATAATCATTATAGTTATGTTTAAACCATGACATGCTTCAAAGTTTCTTCAGAACTACTAAAAGTAAGTGACAGTTAGGTCATGTATATTTGTCATGTTTTCCGAATTAGAGAAGGCTGGAGTAGTCCTATTTAACATCTGTTTGTGGTAGGCAGAATAAGTCCCTGAAATGTCTGTGCCCTCATCACTGCAACCTATGAATATGTTATATTTTATGTCAGAACAGACTTTGCCAATACAATTAAGGTTACATACCTTAAAGTAGGGAGATTATTCTGGATTATCTGGTTGGGTCCAACTCAATCACATGAGCCTTGAAAGGAGATAATATTTCTCTGGCTGGAGTCAGAGATGTGGTAGAAGAGAAGGCAGGGAACATGCTGCAGAAGCAGAAGGCAGAGAGATTCTGAGTAAGGATGTGATGCACCCTTGCTAGTTTTGAGACACAGGGGGCCAACCGCAAGGACCGGAGAAAGAAATCTAGGAAAGAAAGACAACATGTAGGTAGTAGTCAGCAAGAAAACACGGACCTTTTTCCTACAAGTGCAAAGATCTAAATTCTGCTAACAGTCTAAATGAACTTTGAAGTGCCTCTAAGATGTGCCTGTAGACAGGAATACAGTCCTGCCAACATTTGAATTTGGTTCTTGGGACCTGGCCCATAGGGAGAAGCTGAGGCACACTGTGCTCATACTTGGGACCCATGGAAACCATGAGATAATGAATGGATGTTATGTAGGCTATTAAGTCTGTGATAATTTGTTATGGCAACAGAAAACTAATATATCTAATAATAACAAGGAAAATGGAAATTTCTGTATATTAGGAACTTTGCTAAGGATTTTATGAGCATTTCGTTTAATTTTTATTCATGAAGGAGTGTACTTGGCCCGTTTTGAGAAGTTGGTTTAACCCAAACCACTTGTCTTTGAGAACCACGCCTCCTTACTCACACATAGGAGTGGACCTTTGGCAAGTATGTTAGTATTTTGTGATCCTCTTCCTTTTGCCTAAGAGAATCAAAGGTGAACACTTGACTTAAAATGGCTTAAATAGATTATAGCCTCTTGATTTGAAGTTGAGTTGAGAGATTTTACTTTCTTGAACAAAGGGGTATGTAAAACCAGTAATTGCGGAGTGGCATTTACATGGAATGGAAAGATAGAATAATGAAAATGGACAGAAAAAAATAGTTACCAGAGATTATTGGCCCAGAGGTCTATGTGTGTAAGGTTGGGGGCGTGGGGAGAGAGATTTAAAAAGTGGCTTCTTAGGTTTTAGACGGCTTTCCTGTTTGTCTCGGTTGCCTCTTGAGGCCCAGCTGTGTTTCTGGACTGCCGTTTCATTATGGAAAATTTCTCCATTTAGCTTAAACTAGCTTGAGTGGAGTTTTGCTACTCCCAACCAAGAGAGTTAAGTTAATTAAGGCAGGCAGTATGATTAAACTTTCATTTAAAGAGATGTTGTATTCATTAAGGTAGGTTAAAATGATGTAACAAACAGGCTGACTGAAATTCAAAGACAGTACACCTAAGTAAAAGTCAAGGAGATGGTTTCTGTCAGCAGGAGACTCTTATGGGGATTCAAGGAACCACTGGGCTTCTTTCAGTTTGTTGTTCCACCATCCCTTAGAGTCTTTATTGTTATTTGCATCCAGTTTGTATTTCAGAAAGGGAATGGAGGAGACACATCGGTTTCTTAAAATACTTAGTCCCAAAGTCTCATCTGTTTCTTTTCTGTTCATGTTGCATTGGCAAGAACCGGTTATACGGCCATAACTTACTGCAAGAAAGGTTGAGAGATAATAGTCTAGCCAGGAGCCTAGGAGAAGTAAAAGTGGTTGTGATGAGTAGCTAGTGGCCTCTGGCAACAGATGTTTAGTAACTTGTTCAGTATTACACAACTGTTATTGGCAGAAGGGGGGATTGGAACAGATCTCTGAATCAGGAAATGTAACCATTTTTCTCTAGTCCAGTTTGGCTTTACCAGATGCCTTCCATCTGTTTAATTAGATGATTTAAAGTTCCACTAAGCCTGTTAGCTGGCCAGTTCACGTGTCTGTCCTTGTCAATTTACTTTTAATTGAGATAATATCACAAAGAAAAAATTCAGTACTTGGTGTATTAGGAGGGGGTCAGTGACAAATTACAAAAGAACAGGTAAGACATCAGTTAGATTACTCATCGCAAAGCATAGAAATATGACTACCAGTTGGACTTTTTAATGACATGGTACCCACACACACAAAAAAACTGAAACCCTTTAACTTCTTTCCTATGAGTTTCTGATAGTTTAATGACATGAAATCATTTGTTTTCACTCCATTAGTATGAAACAAATAAGTGGTAATAGGTAATCAAATTCATTTCAATTGGCCTAATATATGAAAAGACTGAATATATTCTAGTATTCTTGATTTTTTTCCTGTTGTTTTCTAAGGTTTTTTGGTGATGTACAGCTGGGGTAACCAGAATCAGGGTCTGGCACTGAGCCTGTAGGTATGGGGCTTGGGTTGAGTGCATGGTGAGACTAGGCCTGGCTGTGTAGATGGTCGAAGTTTACGTACACAGGCATTCTTTTGGTAGTGGGGTGGATTGCACAGTCTACAAGTTAGTCATATTTATTGTTGAGGTGAAATAATTGCCAAAAGAGTTCCAGGATGAAGAAATGGAGTCAGAAGAAAAGAATCATGGGTAATTGACGTAAGTATACTAAAGCTGTTTCCACCTGCTCACGCCAGCAGTTAGTGTGCGTCTCTTCCAATTGTGCATTCAGTGTGATATGTTGGTAGCTGGAACATGGCCACAATAAGAATATTTACAGAAGTTTGTGTATGCTCCCCCTCCACCCCTGGGGAAGCTGATTGTTGAACATTTACTTGCTATGATTAGTCAGGGTTCTCCAGAGAAACAGAACTAATACGGCAGAGAAGGAGACCTAAAGGGACTTATGAGAGATTGGCTCGCATAAGTCCCATGATCTTCCATCTGCAAGTTGGAGGCCTGGAAAAGTCTATGAGGTAATTCTAGTCCAATCTCAAAGTTTTAAGAACCCAGAGTGCCAATGTCTGAGGAGAAGATAATGTCCCAGAGAGCAACTTGCCCTTCCTCTGCCTTTTTGTTCTATTCAGGATCTCCATGGATTGGATAGTGCCCATCCAAATTAAACGAAGGTAATCCTCTTTGCTCATTCAACCAATTCAGATGTTAATCTCTTCTGGAAACATCCTCACAGACACAACTAGAAATAATGTTTTACCAGCTATCTAGGCATCCCTTAGCACCAACTGACACATAAAATTAACCACCACACCTGCACATACCTGGTAATATCTATAATCAAGGTAGACAAACATGATTATCTTAGAAGGTTCCCCCCCCCCGCCCCCCAGCCAGGTGATAGTTACTATCTGGGCCAGGGTTTAGAGGAACACTTGCTGATATTAGGGTAGGAGCCTGAGAAAAGCAAGTGTCAGTTAATGGGCTACTAGAATGGAGAATTGACAATCAGTATGGCAATCATAACCACTGGGGAATATGAAATGACTTGAGAACCCCATGCTCAGAATGGAGCACCAGAGCATATATGGTAGAGTAGAAACTAATACATATGGGCAAACTCTATGGGAGTCTCAGGGCTTGTGATATTCCATTACCCCAGGGGACCGATGATTTGATAATAAATTCTGTCATACGTACTATTTAGAAAATGTGTGGAGAAAGTAAACCCACCTGTACATGATGGCATGAAAGGAAAGTATTACCCTAACTACAGTGTTAGCTAGGAAATTTTCTATGAGTTGAGTCAGCATCATTCCCACTAATTTGGGGAGCCATTCCATGATACACAGATATACCTTGCCATTTGCCAAGTTAAAGCTATCAGCCCTGTCTCTTTTGTTCTCTTTCCATTTTTTTCCCCATAGGTGATTAATACATCTGCTCACCTTTCAATATATAAATCCTGAGTGAAACCTGAATTACTTCATAGACAAAATAGTACCTCTAAGCTAGAGTTAAATCTCTTTAAAAAAATGTGAATGTTTTATTTATTTTTGAGAGGGAGAGGGAGACACAGTATGAGTGGGGGAGGGGCAAAGACAGAGAGGGAGACACAGAATCCGAAGCAGGCTCCAGGCTCTGTGCTGTCAGCACAGAACCAGACAGGGGGTTTAAACTCGTGAACTGCAAGATCATGACCTGAGCCAAAGTCCAACATCTAACTGAGTCACCCAGGTGCCCCTCTCCTGCCTCTTAAGAACCAGATTGGTGGAGGAATAATGCATAGGCATAAAAATTGATTTGATAGTCATATTTTTGGTGATAGCAAAGTGACTAGCTGGGAATATATATAGGATGTGAAAAACTTCATTAAAATTATAGTAGACATGGTTATGTGGGAAGGCTGTACCAAAGGGATTGGTCTTTATGCAATTAAATAATTACTTTGTGTGCTAGTCTATTGACAGAGTTTGTTGGGAACTAGTCTGGGTTACAATAAAAATAAGGTTTTCTTCCTAATGCATTCTTTAAAGAGAGAGAGAGAGAGAGAGGTGCCTGGGTGGCTCACTTGGTTAAAGTGTCTGACTTCGGCTCAGGTCGTGATCTTGCAGTCCCTGGGTTTAAGCCTCCTGTCAGGCTCTACGCTGACAGCTCAGAGCCTGGAGCCTGCTTTAGATTCTGTGTGTGTGTGTGTGTGTGTATCTCTCTCTCTCTCTCTCTGCCCCTCCCCCAACTTGTGCTCTCTCTTGCCCATGTGCTCTCCCTCTCTCTGATATAATAAATGAATAAACTTTTAGAAAAGAGACAGAGAGCATCTGATGGTAGGTAACCTGGAAGAGTTAGAAAATACTTTGTCAGCTTGATGAATGTATCTCAACATCAGAACACTTATTTTCTCTTTCACTGGGAGAAATCATTATCAAAAGCTAAGAGTATTTTCGAAAAATCCTACCCCCAGCATCAGGTCAGGGACCTTTTGAACTGTCACCCAGGTGTCTTCGTTTCTGCTAGATACAGAAGTATCAGGCCTGAAAACTGTACTTGAGCAATCTAGGCCAAACGAAACCAAAACAAGGCATTGATGAGCAGAATGTGGAAATACTTTCAAGTGGGCATTTTGGTGAGTGGAGAACTGAAGGGCAGGTCTAGCTAATTTAACTTGTTCTTTCTTTCTTCTTTTCTCTCTCTCTTTCTCCTCCTCCCTCCCTCTTTCCCTTCCTCCTTCCTTCCCTCCCTCCCTCTCCCTCTCTCCCTGCTTCCCTTTCTCTCTCTCTTTCTTTCTCACCTTCCAGAATGCTAGGGGGAAAAGCGCCTTCAAAACCTGAAAAATCTATGGAATCTGGAAAAAAAGTCAAAATTTCTGATCAATTTCAAGCTCAAGCTTTTCTAAGTAAATTGCTCTATCTAACTGTGATTAGAGTACGATTGTTCCCCATCTCCTCACTTCTTTTAGTTATTAAAGCTGATCCAAAAAGACGGGGAGGCAGAAACTGAAGGTAAGAGAGGGTAAAACAATATTCCCTAGGGCACATAGAAATGACACTGGCTGAGGTTCAAACCTGCTAGTGCCAATGAAAATATAACAAAACAGATGTAAGTTTCAATAGTAATGTTACATGCTTTCAGATAGCCTCCGGGAGATGCTTGAGGCATGCCACCATGATTAGCTGTCATGGACCCGGCAGTGAAGCAGTATGGTGACAGGGAGGAAACACCTCAGATAGCAATGTTAGTTCTTTGGCTCTATTCTGTTTTTCTTTCTTTCTTCTCTTCGCACCTCTCCCTGTCCCTCCCCCTGCATTGACCTCCCCTCTCTTCTTCTCTCTCCCTTTCCCCCGTCTTTTTGTCTTTCTCTTATTCCCTTTTGCTCTCTTTCTTTCTCTCTTCCTCCCCCCTGCCCTTTCTTTCTGCTAGGGTTCTGAAATACAACCATATCTATGTAATGGTATCATTTAATTGGAATTTCCTTAATGGATAATACCAGCATTCAGTAGGTAGATTCTGCCACATTTATTTACTAAGATTTGGAAAGAGTTCAGAAAGGTAGACACTTCTGATTGCAATGAATTCTGATATTTTTTGAGTTCTAGTTCGACTTTGTCAGCAGCAGCATCAATGCCTGGATAGCCTTCCTTTTAATATTCTGTGTCCTGACACAAAAGAAAACAGATAGGCTAGTCACTGTTTCCTATTTCTCTTTCATCAAGGGTGGTACCTAAAGTATTCCCTGCATCAAAGCCTAAAACCTGATTTGGGAACCTCCTCAATATGTTCAGATTGGAAGGAAAAAAAATATATGGAATACACACATCCACACCCCGCCTATGTGTTTGTTTATATGTAGATATATATTACGAATTTATATGCATTGTGAGATATATATATATATATATATATATATATATATATATATGGTATAATATATTTTCCTTATTGATAGTTGTGCAGGAAAAAGAATCAGGCAAAATAAAGTAAAATTGCATTACAGTGAATGAACATCTCATACTCTGAATTCATGATGCCTTGATCTCTACTTGGGAACCGGTGGCAAGTGCTGGAGTCAAGTGACTTTTAGCAGACAACGAATGGCTAGTGAGGACAAACAAAGAAGCAAATAAAGTCCCCTACTATTTACTACCAACAGAATGGCCTTATGCGATTTATTAATCTCAATTTTATTAATTTTAATTTGGAGATAATGAATTTTCTTGAAGTATCTTATTTAAGTAACATGATGTTTTTAACAGAATGCTAAAAAGGAAACGCAAAGCTGTGATAGGTGCTCGCTTATTCATGGTATATAGTTTTAAGATGTCTCCACATAGGTGTCAATTGTCAACCTTTCTGTGAAATATATGGTCATCAGTATCTAAGCATTTGGTGAGCACTAACGCTGAAAAACATACACCATCACTGACTAGACCTGACTTACTAATTACAGAAATTACAAACATTTGGGGGTCAGTGACTGCTAAAGAAAGACGCTTTGAGGATTACACCTGAACACTAAAGGATTCAATGACTTACCTCACAATTGTGACAAGAAGGTCTGGTTGCATCTAAGAAAGAAGATGCTGCATTGAAGATCTGCAGATCTTTTTGAAATTTGAGAATGGATAGCTGATGCTGATGAACATTCAAAGTACTAGATCATTTCTTTTTTTTCAACGTTTTTTTTAATTTATTTTTGGGACAGAGAGAGACAGAGCATGAACGGGGGAGGGGCAGAGAGAGAGGGAGACACAGAATCGGAAACAGGCTCCAGGCTCTGAGCCATCAGTCCAGAGCCCGACGCGGGGCTCGAACTCACGGACCGCGAGATCGTGACCTGGCTGAAGTCGGACGCTTAACCGACTGCGCCACCCAGGCGCCCCAGATCATTTCTTTTGAACGCTTCGGTTTTGTCGTCCCTGGACCTTGCTGACTCGTTATTATTACAGATGATAGTTTTGAGAAGATAGAGCAATTGATCTTCATCAAGATAAGTCTGGGAAACGAATTCCATTAGATTTTGGTGATTGTGATCAGTCTAAGATTGAGACGCAACTCTTTACTTGTAAATTTGAATTATTGACCCTTACATGGGCCATTATAAATAGATTTTAGAAATTTAAGAATTGGGCCGCCTTTGGGGAATAAACTTATAATAATTCACTTGTATATACTATCATTGTCCATTCAGAATTCAGGTTCAGTGATGAAGGGTTATAAAAGCAACTTTCATTTCAATATTCATTATAGACCATATCTTAGCGAACAAGATTCATATGACATTTTATTTGTCTCATTAGCTGGAAAATGGTATCAAGTTATATGTATTTCCACAATAAGCAGTATACTTACTTGAGTTTGCATATTGGCATAATTATTTCTTTGCCCTTTATGCCTCAGTTTCTTCAGATGTATAAGGAAGAAACTGTAGCTAGATCAGAGTTTCTGAGAGGATTAGCATAGTGTCTAGCTGGTATAAATGTTACTTACTTTTAAAGGGTTCTAATCCCACTCTGATCAAAAGTCCTCTTATTCATTTCCAGTCTCAATTCTTCTTTAAAATTCTGATATTTAGTATCTCCCAAACTTACAGTTGTTCCATCAGGAGACAAATTGTCTTGCAATGAGCACTGATTATTGGGTTTGCCAATGTTTAAAGTCGAATTTGCACTCCGTTTTGTTTTCTATAAAAGATTTTGTTCCCTCCGACATATTTCGTAAAATACTGATTTCCCGATCTTTACATGTTCACCACAGAAATGAATTCTCTCTGCTGACTCCACTCTCTGTCACAAAGGGGCAAAAGGAAAGCTTTTATTTTTGCTCTTTTTCTCAAGGAAGAGAGATTTCTTTGGAGCCCCAAAGCAGAAAACATGCCCCCAACGGAGCTGCATCAGGACACTTTTAAGCACACCGCTTTGAATGTTCCCAGGTAGCAGCAGCTCAGGAATGTTAGCGTTTGAATATATTAAGCTTGCTATTGTGTACTACCCTAAGAAGACCCCATAAAACCAAACTTTTAATCAGTGAATATTCCAATAACCATCAATAGCAAGGGTTCAAAGTAAAATGCCCCGGAACCAAGACAAGAAGCATACGTGAATGAAGCTGGAAAAACAAACACTTCTGGGGCGCCTGGGTGGCGTAGTCGGTTAAGCGTCAGACTGCAGCCAGGTCACGATCTCGCGGTCCGTGAGTTCGAGCCCCGCGTCAGGCTCTGGGCTGATGGCTCGGAGCCTGGAGCCTGTTTCCGATTCTGTGTCTCCCTCTCTCTCTGCCCCTCCCCCGTTCATGCTCTGTCTCTCTCTGTCCCAAAAATAAAATAAACGTTGAAAAAAAAAATTAAAAAAAAAACAAAAAAACAAACAAACACTTCTTCTTTCAGAAAAATAATAGCATGATTATGATGGTAGATGGCAACTTCTAGGTAGTGAAAGAAGTCCAGTGTTCAGTGTGGAACCGGCCAGTATAAGCCTCTTAGTGGGAAGAGTGAAAAAGGTGCTTCCCTGAGGGAAAATGTGCCTAGCATTGCCAGTTGTTCCCATTTTTAAAAACAGGGCAAGCACACAGGAACATAGCCAGAAGTCTATCTTTTTGTGGGAAATTTATCTTTTTATGTGAAATAGCTAGTTGTAGAGAAATTAATGGTAATAATCAGTAACATATTTAAGAAACACTGATGATCCTATAACTGTATGGATCTATGGTTCATTTCTGGTCAGCAGTTGATATGTTTATAAGCAGTAGAGAGGATTAAAGCTGTGACATTTCTCGCTTTATGAAGGCTTCATTAACCGTCACTAATTGTACTTAAAAAAAATCTTCATTGTTTAACTTGTTATAGTTAATTTGTCATGACTTACCTCCTTTATTTTAACAGATTTGTCAAGGTATAATTGATGTACAACAAACTGCACACATTTCAAGCATATAATTTGAGAATTTTGACATGTACACAGCTATAAAATCATCACCACAATCAAGATAATGCTCCCGTCACCCCTAAAAGTTTCTTCATTTACCTTTGCGATCCTCTCCTTCTGCACCTCCTCTCCCCCATTTCCCTATCCTCTGGCAACTGTTGATCTGCTTTGCTTTCCGCCCTCATGTTAAATTAATAGGCCCTTATTATCCTTTTAATATCTATAGTATCTGTAGGTATGTCACCTTCATTTTTCCTGATATTGGTAAAATGGGTCTTTTGATTTCCTTATTAGTCTAGAGAGAGACTAAACATTTTTACTGGTATTTTCAATGAACCAGATTCTAGTTGCATTGATTTTTCTCTTTTTTTTCATTTTCAATTACATTGATTTATTCTCTTTATTATTTCTTTTTTCTTTCTGCTGACTTTGGGATTAATTAGATTTCTTTAGTTTTGTTTTTAGTATTTTAAGGTAAAAGCTAAGATAATTGATTTGAAATCTCTTTATATTTATTTAATGCTAGGAATTTCCCACTAAATAGTACTTAGCAGCATCCCACAAATTAATATGTTGTGTTATTTTTATTTAGCTCAAAATAGCTTCTAATTTCCTTCATGATTTCTTCCTTGCCACATGAGTTAAAAATGTGTTGTTTAGTCTCCAAATATTTAGGGGTTTTCCAGATGTCTTTCTCTTACTGATTTCAATTTTAATTACACTGCAGTCAAAAAACACATTTTGTCAAAATGGATCATTTTACATATTGAGACTTTGTTTATGGTGCAGAATGTGTTCTATAATGTTTAATGGCTGTATGCACTTGAAAAGAGTGTGTGTACTGTTTTTGGTAGGTGGAGCATTCTATAAATATCAATGAGATCCAGTTGACTGATAATGTTGTTGACATCTTGTATGTTCGTAAAAGTTTTTTGTCCACTCTTTCTATCATTTATTGAGAGAAGGGTATTGAAGTCTCCAACTATAATTCCAGATTTGCTTTTTAATCCTTGCAGTTCTAGTTTACTTCCTCCATTTCAAAGCTCTGTTGCTGGGTGCAAAAATATTTAGTGTTTTTATGTTCTTTTGATGAAATGACCCCTTTATTTTTGTCAAATGACTTTATCCCTGATAATATTCTTAGCTCTGATCTACTGAGCTGATACAAACACTGAGACTCTATTGGATTATTTTTATCTTGTTATAACTTTACACATTCTTATACCTTTAACCGATATGTGTCTTTATAGTTAAAGAGGATTTCTTATAGTTGGATCTTTCTCTTTTATCCAATCTGACAATCCTTGCCTTTTATTTGGAGATATTTAGACCACTTACTTTAATGTGATAATGATATGGTTAGAAGTTTTTTTTTTTCCAGTTCAAAATATTTTTATTTTATTTTTTATTTTTTTATTTTTTTCAGTTGACAGTTTTTCTTTTATTACAGTTGATTCTTGAAAAACATGGCTTTGAACTGCACAGGTCCACTTGCATGTGGATATTTTTCTTTCTTCTTTTTTTTTTTAATATGAAATTTATTGTCAAATTGGTTTCCATACAACACCCAGTGTTCATCCCAACGGGTGCCCTCCTCAATACCCATCACCCAGCCTCCCTCCCTTCCACCCCCTATCAACCCTCAGTTTGTTCACAGTTTTTAAGAGTCTCTTATGTTTTTTAATCCACGAAATTAAAAATAGTATCAGTTTAAAATATAATCCACATTAGAATCATAAATAAGGTATATATCATTTTCTTCATAAGGGCCTTCAAAATCTGGTGAATATTTCACAGCTGCAACACACTGGCCAATTTGATTTCCCTGGCTCTCAGCTCTATCTACTTCCTCAATTCAGGGAGGCTATGGGATTCCAACTGGATTGCCCTTTTTGAGTCATGGCCTGGAAAGTCTCTAAAGACAGTATGTGGCTGCAGTCTCAGGCCTTACCTTATGTATTGCTTGTGACTCAGAGATAACTCTCCTTTGTCACTTGATAATCAACATCTTTACCATTGTTTCCTATATTTTTTCTTGTTTCTTATGTGTTTTTAGGCAGGAAGATAAATGTGGCCCCTGATCCTCTAAATTGCTCAGAAGTATAAATCTCACTTAAAAAAAATATATGTATGTATGTGTGTATATATGTATATATATATATGTGTGTGTGTGTGTGTGTATATACACACACACACACACATATATATACATAACTTTCTACATAAATGTTATTTCCTTTCAACCTGACTCTGTATATAATTTTTGAGGCAGTGACTATTTCTTATAAATTATCTTGTATGTAGCGTACAAGTATACTTGTATACTTGTAGTATACATCAGCAGATGTTCTTGAACCTGAATATTAGAGAATATTGACCATTTAAACAAATAATATTTAAATAATGCTATACCAAAATGTTAAAATCTACTTTTCTATTGGTTGTTTTGTTGTTAACCTTCCCCCTAGCTAAGACAATTTTATATTATTTGACTGCAAACATGTTTTGAGAGTTTATTATTTTCAAGGCATAACTTACGATACAAAATTTCAAGTGTAATGAAGGAATTGTACTAATTGAGCCTCAGGACAGTTATATGTCATCCTTTATGCATCTTTGAGAATTCACTCCTATGTGCTTTTTCAAGATTATTTTTAGTTTTTATGTAAAAAAATGTGGTCTTATATAAGCCATTATCATCCACTTATTAGGAGTTAATTTGAGATTTATCCCTATTATTTTTCTAGGTATGATAGTTCTTTGTTTCTTTCTCCTTTATTTCCACTTTCCTTCCTTCTTTCCACTTCCCACTCCTTCCCCACTATGTGTCTTTTTAGGGTCTCTTCCAATGTTTATATTCTGTAATTCTCAGAAATCTGAGAAATTCGTTATAAGACTAAAAGTTTATTTATTCCTGAAAAATGACTTAAAATTGGTTAATTTCCAGAAAAATAATACTGGAAAAATACTATTTTCTTCCTAGATTAAGCTAGCTTTATTTTGTAACATAAATCAAAGTATACAGTTTAATTATTTTTCATTTTTAAAAGTTTTATGACACATTCTTACCACTCCCTTATGAAATGGATAGTTTACTGTTTCCCTTTTACAGTGAGGAAACCAGTGGTAAGGAAGATCAGGCAAGGTTACCTCCAACACAAGAGCTTATCTTCAACTTCCCGTTAAATCATACTTTTTCTGTTACAGGCAAGTGGTTATTTAAAGTCAAGGATACATCTGGTCTTTCCTTGAAAGGTAAATAAGGGAGAAATGGATAAAATTAAAGAATTGGTTGAGAAAAAAGATAAAGAAGGAAGGGATAAAGGGATTTCAAAGAACTATTGACCTACTTTCCTCCTTTTGACTGAGAAGAATTAATTCTGACTCTCAGTTAATTAGAGATGTATAGAAACCGTTGACAACAACAAGGAAGGGGTTGGTCTAAGTGAATGAGAAGAGTGGACTTTGATGTCACTATGGGGCTTTACTCATAATCTTTCAAAAGGGATTCCTCAGTTGGTAAGAGATTTATGTGTAAATAATGTTGGGAAGCCAGGTCAGGAGTGTTCTCTCTTGCTCTCTTCTTTCCATTCCCCCCAACTCTTACTCTCCCTTTTCCTCCCTCCCTCTCTCTCCCTTTCTCCCTTTCTCCCTTCCTTCCTTCCTTCCTTCCTTCCTTCCTTCCTTCCTTCCTTCCTTCCATATATAAAAAAATATGGAGCACTTATTGGAAAGTCAATGGAAAAGATATGGGGTAATAATTGATTGCTATCATGTGCTGCATTCATAGGAGTACATGGTGACATGTTAGCAACTGATCAAATTATTTTGTAGATCATTCATGAGGAGAGCTATGTTTGGCTCCTGATTTTTATTGCTCAACTGTATGTGTCAATCACATTAATCAGAAATTTGTCAGATTTTTTTTCTTTCACTTTTCATATTATATATAATCTCTTTTAGGGGAGAAGAAAATATACTTTCTGTGAATGTCACAAGAGATAATGAGTTAATGTCAAAAGAATTAATTGGAAAGTCAATATTGTGCCATAAAAATAGACAACAGATATAACCATTATTTTCCCACTTTTAGAAGGTAACTAATGGGTTAAAATCAATCATGTTCAAATATATGATATCTAGTATTCTCCAGTGTCTTCTAGTCCTAAATCATTTATAAGGTATTTTTAACTCCATTTCAAATGTTTATGTTTTTAAATTGTATTTATATAACATCATCTTATTGTGACACCTTTTCAAGATAAAGAGCAGACTGGAGACAATTTCCTTATGTATTAAAAAAAAAACAATTGCTGATATTAGACCAAGTAAAATAGATAACCACTTCAATACTCCATTTTTATATGGATATAGATATACTTGAAGGTATTATTCTTTATCAAACAGACCCAAATCATGTTTGCAAAAAAGAATGAATTGGAAAGCTGGATGACTTAATGTAGTCAGCCCATCTGAAATTTTTAAACCTCAAACCTCACTTTTTCTTAATAGTAAGGTTTGGGAATTATTAGCCAGACAATTGTCTCAACTCTCCATTTAATTTAGATCTATTCATGCAAAGTCTCAATGTTTGAAGAATCTGTATATTTCACTTAGAAGTAGAATACATTGAACAATGTATTAATCCAATAATCAAGGATCATGGACACCATTATACTAACTGTTGTCATATGTACAAAAAGAACATTGAAAAATTTTCAACTAAGTATATTCAGTAGAAGTTGCCAAAATCTTGAGCATTAAATACATACAAACACACACACACACACACACACACACACACACACACACACACACCTTGAGAGACTATATGAAAAATATTGGAAGATTTTTTGGTAACCCTCCCAAGAGGTATTGTGTAAATAAAACTAGTTCTTGGTTTCAGAAAATCAAAAGAGCAAAAGTTTAGGGGAAAAAAATAGAAGTAACGTTGGAAAAAAAAAACCACTTCGAGTGAATTATATTTAAAGTAGCATTATATTTTTCTCATTATCTAGAATCTTATTTTCTTTGTGTTTCAAATTCTATAATTTTTAGGTACCCAAAACTACTACAAAACTGCATAAGATTTCCGTAACAGTTATCTAGTTGTATGTAAAAATCTACCCCAAACGTAGTGGTTTCATACAACAGTGATTTATTATTTCTCTCTACTACTGTGGGGTTAATAAGAGTTTCCTCTGTTGGTTCCCCTTGAGCTTAATAATGAGCCTACATTCAGCTGAGGGTCAGCAGGGCTGCAACATACAGGGTGGCCACATTCATAGGTCTCTCAGTGGGTGCTACTTGTAGGTTAGGACACTGAGGTGTTTTCTTGAGTTACTATTTTGTGCTTTCTTTATATACCATACATGTATTCATTTAGGGCTTTATATGCTGATATTGTACAAATGGCTATGCCAATATGATATCAAAATAATTACCAGCATTATTATTAACAAAAATAATAGCCCAGAAACACATCATTTAAAAAATGATATTTAAGCAGGATTTAACAGAATTCTTTCAAAGTGAATACAGACTGTTATTTGAACAATAGCAACACACTGTGAATCATAATTTTCATGTCAAGTTAAGGCCTCATCAATTGAAGGGTATTTTGTGTTTTAATTTCAGAATGATTTTAGAAGAAAAAAATACTATGGATCCCAGTTTATGGGTAAAAAAAAAGGAAACTTCAAGAAATACCTTGCATAGATTCACACATCGTATGAACATTTATACATAACACTGTATTTTAATTTGTCCATAATCTTACATTTTTATTGCTAATGGCTAATGTAAGTAATGTTGGAGATTTCTGCTGTAACTGCATTGTTTAATTGCTAGCATCTCCCCCTCCTTGGGGCAGAGTCACTTCATCTTAACTTTAGCTTATAGTCCAAATTGGAACTGACATATTTTCCATGGCATTTGCTCCCTGGCCACAGCAGTGGTTTGAGAGTTGGGGACTAACTCAAGCCCAGGCAGGCGTACATTCCCCTTTCCTGGGAGATTTCAAACTTTTGGTGGAGGGACAGCATTTTCAGCTCTGTCACTAAGGTGTGAAAATTTAAACCCAGTAGTTGTTGATGCATGCTGTGACTAGCAGAAGGTATCTTTTAGCAGCAACAGAGAATTAAGCCAGCCAAGAAGGAAATGTAGAGGTGAGAATGGGAGAGACAGTCTCGATGGTGTCAAGGGCCTGAGGCCTGCAAAATTGCCCTAGGCTTCTGCCTTGCCAAGAATCCAATATTGCTGACATCACAACCAAATCATTACATACTACATAGAATTTTATTTTGATAAACGCCATTATGTAAAGATTTAAAATATATATATTTCAAATTCTCAATTTTTTTTCAGCATCGAGGAATGATCTTTCTCTTCATGAACAATGATTTGTAGTATCTCTTTATTTATGCATTCAGTTCATATATATAGTCCAGACTTTCTATTCAGATGCCAAAGTGGACAATTTTAACCTAGTTTATGCCAAAACGGAACACAAATGATAAAGGATTATCCCAAAGCACAGACTGAATTGCATCATTCTCCTCCACTAGAAAATGATTATAGCGGAAATATCCCCTATACAAGATGTATAAGAATATTAAAATGCTAATTTTGGAAGGAAACATCAAGATTAAGTAATGGGTAGTTGAGGAAGTCAGGAATGGAAATAAATTGAAGTTGATATATTACGTGTAGATCTCAGACTTTGAAAATTGGAGCAAAATGTCTCATTGCTTGTATTTTTTCAGGCCCTGGATTTTACTTTGTTTTTCAAAGACAGTCTACTGGTGTTTTTTTCTTTGACAGAAGAACTGAGTGGCTTAACATTGATGATTGATGCACTTGTCTCTTTCTTTTGCATTTTTCCAGAGTTAAAATCCAAAATCTAAAAAATTTCCCTAGCAGGATTTTTACAAATATTTTTAAATCTTGGATCATTTTACTATAGCACTGGTGACTATAAGAATAAGTAACATCCTGGGGCGCCTGGGTGGCTCAGTCGGTTAAGCGTCCGACTTCAGCTCAGGTCACGATCTCACGGTCAGTGAGTTCGAGCCCCGCGTCGGGCTCTGGGCTGATGATGGCCCAGAGCCTGGAGCCTGCTTCCGATTCTGTGTCTCCCTCTCTCTCTGACCCTCCCCCATTCATGCTCTGCCTCTCTCTGTCTCAAAAATAAATAAACGTTAAAAAAAAAATTAAAAAAAAAAAAAGAATAAGTAACATCTTTGCATCACATTGCACAATATCTTTTATTGCATGATTTTCTACTTAGTTCAAACCTCTTTATGACTCCTATAATTACCTCATGTTCAGTTTGCCTATTTTAAAAGTGAGTATAGTGACTAGCTAAGACCCTCAGAGGGATTAAAAAAAAACATACATTGAAAAGAAATTGAGAATTCTGACCTATTGCATGTATGTTCTACGAACAAATGTGTTTGGTATTATTTGTTATTATTGGTACTGTTGATAGAGGCTGGTAACTAAACACATAATTAGAACCAACTGTGAGAGTATGGTAGTATCTTAATTGATTTAGATATTAAGAACTGAGGGGTAAATTGCACATCACAAATAATTACCACATAGCATAATGTTCTGTTCTCCAACATCCCAATGTCTGTGCTGTTATTTTAACAGTATGTTAAAGGTATAAATGTGCTATATGTAGATGCCTTGATTTTTTTCTCCTGGTGAATTTTACAGTTTCAGAGATGTTAGAATCTAAAATCCTGACCTCTAAAGATCTCTAATTTACACATTTGTTCGTTTATTCATTAACACTTTCATTATTCCTTTATTGAAAAGATATTTATTTACTCCCTTTATGCATTGACTACTGGACTGGGCTCTGAATGGAAGTGTTAGATTTCTCATGTGAATAAAAGAGTTTTTTTGTGCATAGTGCTCAGGTAAATTTGAAAGTTATTCTAGAATTTTTAAATTGTCCTAAACTTATTAGCATTTGAATGAAAATGCCTCATGTAAAATCCATTTTCTTTGTTCCTTAGGATAACAGGAAACTCTCTTTTTTCCCCTTAAAAATATAAATATCTCATAAATTGTTTCAGCATGCTAACATTTTTGTGAAATATATGGCTAAGGGAAGGAGAAAAAACCTCTAGGAAGATATGGTTTTATTCAATTTAAAATGGAATCTATAATTTGTAATTAATGTTTCTTGTCAATAAATGTCATAAATGTCTTTAGCAATATAGTATTTTGTGATCTTTTATATATGATAAATACAAAGATTCTGCACCAGAATAGGTGGAAAATTGTAATTAACAGAACTTCATTCCATAAGGTTACTTATGTTGGCCCAATACAAGTTGAAGTTGACCAGTAATTTTGAGGATTCAGATAAAATTATAACCACACAGACTTGGTTGGTACCAGATGTCTAGGTATTCAAAGGTTCCTAATTCAGAAAAAAATTATAATGAGATGATTTTTAGCACATGTACATCAGAGACCATTCTAAGTTAACGTTTTTAAGCTAACCCTCTCTGGGTGACCAAATACTGTGGGAAATCATGTTAACAGCAAAGTGAAGCAATTTTACCTACATTATGATAAATCAACATTTTAACAATCGTTCTTGATTTTTATAGTAAACCATAGTAATAGTTTCTAAACGGAGCCATTTACTTGTCTAAATGGCAAAGTCCTTCAAACCAGCACAGAAGGATCACAGCTTCCTGGGGTATTTAGCTTTCAGAGTTCAACTTATATCTATACAAAAATTGAATTGAATCTGTTGACAAGTCAAGAAGAATGATGGCTTTGGGGAATGTCAGATTTGTTTTGTGTAGGAATAACCCTGTGATTTTCTTTGCCTTCGAGGGTTTTAGTGAACCATAATAAAAATCATAAGACCTGAAATAGGCAACCAAATTTACTAAAATAAAAGCCCAATGAATACTTTGGATGTTGAGAAAAAGCTGATCTTTTCATATTAGGTTGATAATGAAAAACTGAAAGTGCAGTTTATCTTTCTTAAAAATATTTATAGGCAAAATGTGGATTTGTCTATATATGTTTGTTTCCTTTATTAAGAAATATCTTAGTATGTCTTTTACCTTGCTTGAAATATAACTCAAATGTTTAAATGGTTAAATAATTATTTTAATAGATATTTCCCACAGCTTATTATGTGTACAGTAGAGTGTTATATTTTCTGGGGGATATATAGGTCTGTAAATCTTAGAACTTGCCTTAAGGAGAGATTTTTTGTTGGTAGATTAACCAATATCACCTCATCTCTTTGAAAATATGCTGATTTACATCTGGGATGTGCTAATTGCCCATGGCGACTCTTAAATATCCATGTACTTTTGCTGTCACTAATTGAGTTGTATGCGTACTAAAAATCAGTTACGCGTATTCCAAAATTTGCTTTTGTAACAGGCATTTTAATTTAGAGTCATATTTTGTTTTGAGTTGCCAAGATTGCTCCCAAATTGGGTATTTCTCTGGAAGGGCTCAGTATAGTTGTAATCATACTTAGTTGTAACCCAACTGAGATTTATTATAGTGAAAGGATACAAAGCAAAGTCAGCAAACGGAAAGAGTATGCATAGTGCAAAGTTAGGAGGAGGCCTGGCACAAAATTCCAAGAGTCGTCCCCCAGTGGAATCACACAGGATGTACCCAATTCCTCTGGCAACTAGTTATGACAAAACATTTAAGTGTTGTCTGCCTGAGAAGTTCATGTGAGACTGAGGGGACACGGTTTTTGACAGTCTATCACATAGGCGTTCTTTACTAGCACATACCAAAATTCCAGACCCTCAGAAGGAGAGCAGGTGTTCATTATAAAGTATATTGTTTTCACAAACAGATTAGGCACAGTGAGCCATTTTTCCCATTTAGAGACAACTTTATACCAGTCTTAGGAAATTGTTTACCTGTCAAGTTCTCTAACACCAGCCATGGGGCAACTTTGCAAACACAACTTTTTTAAGGATAGCTGTCTCAGGCTGCTAGGATGTCTTTTCTGCATGTATATATACCAATGAAACATAAAAATGACTACAGAAAATTATTTCAATGAAAATGGAGTTAGTATTTTGAAGAATGTAATAATGACCATCTTAAAAACTAATTGCAGCTGAATTAGTTGTGTGCTATACCATTATTTATCCAACTTTTATGTTTACAAGAATCACTTTAAGATACTGTTAAAGTATGAATTCATACAGACTTAATTCTGGTATAGAGACTGAGACTGTGTTTCTAACGAGTTCCAAGGTATACTGATGAAGATGCTGGTTGATGAAGTGTGTTTTTAGCAACAAGATTCTAGAGGAGACTAAAGGACTACAAAATAATTTAAAAATCAAGAATTTTTACGTTGACATTTATCACTGCACAGATTTCTGTAAGCTGCTGCTAAATATTAACTAAAATGGAGATCAGTAGGCAAAGCACTAGGAGAATGGTTTAGGAGAGACAATTATGCAGAAGTCTAATCAATAGATCCACACTCAAAAGATCTTGGCTCTACACTAAAATATTCATGAATGTATAATTACATATTTTAATCTAATATAAAATATTCATGATGTGAATGTCTCAATGTTAACAATTCTCCATTTTTATATATCTTTTCAAGTATTTGATTACTTGGCAGTTGTGTTGAATAGCAGGGCATCTAGTAAATAACATAAAAGTGAAGACCCAAGGAGGGAACAAAAGGGTATAGAGATTGAGGTTGGAGAAATTACTACAGTCAGAAATGTTCTTTTGTAAAGGAGGTGGCATTTGAACCTTGGAGGGCTTGAAAGATGAGTAGATTTGATAAGCAGTGACAGAAGTAATGGGAAATAATGACAGGATCTTTTCCTAGAGAATTAGGATTTATGGAAGAATATAGTTGAGATAAGTCTGGAAGGTAGATTGATTGGTTCCAGATTGTAGAGCCTTGGTGGACAGAGAAAAAACATGCATTAATAACAAAAATAATGGGCTCACTATTCTCTTAGACCCCTATTCAAAATCTCCATGGCTTTCCCTAACATTTAGAATGAAACCCCAGGTCTTGTTAAGGCCCCTAATGGATACCTCACTTGATCTGGATTCAGACTGCTTCTCTGATAGCCATACTGGTCTTCTTTATATTCTCAAACAGGTTAAACATAATACCACTGCAAGGCTTTTGTAACTGCTGTTATCTCTGTCTGGTAGAGTCTTTCCCCAGATATTCTCTTGCGTTTTTCTCTCTTGCTGTTTAATTTTTATTTTGCTCAGGTATCACCCTGTCAAAGACATCATCCTTAATAGCCCTATCTAAAATAGTAGCTACCCATCACAGTCTGTTCTTTCAGTCTGTTTTTGCTATTCTTCACAGCACTTTTATACTAGGAACCTGGTGTTATTTTTTAATTTATGTGTATACTTTTTTTTCCTGTAACTATTACTTGAATGTAAGTTGAGTTCATTGAAGTATCTCTAGAGCCTAGATAGTGAATGAAACATAATAGACAGTAAATATTAGATGAATAAACAGGTGTCATAATTTATTCATTGAATTTTTTCTTATGTCAGAGCTGATTTAATGTGATATGATCAAAAGTCCTATCAAATGGATGGTTTTAGTGATATAAGGTTTCTTCCCAGAGCTAGAACAATCCGTGATGTACAGTAAGTGTTCAATAAATATTAAATGAATGAAGAGGTATTCTCATTTATTATGCATTGACTTTTCCATTTCATGCCATAGCTAATTGTAGGCAATAAAATGTGGCCGCATGTTCACAGGAGTTACGTATCTCTCCAGTGTTATTCTCCAGTTTCATATCTCAGATTACTGAACTGTAGAGTATTGAATATCAGAAAATGGGGTCCAACCAGAAGAGGTAGAGACATTGGCTGTACCAAAAAATAAGAAAATAGAATCAGAGAGTAAAGATGCAGATTATACTAAAGAGGCCAACATTTTAGTTTACCAGTATGAGAACAAATATTAATGTTGTGTGTTCCTATGTCTATATACCTAGAATATTTGTAGCCTAGTACCCATTAACATACATTTTATTTAGACCACTGTTAAACATGAACATATGCACCAAACATCCCTTAGGCAGCCTTTAAATTCGTTAGGTCTGAGGGGTGCCTGTGTGGCTCAGTCAGTTGAGCATATGACTCTTGGTTTCAGCTCAGGTCATGATCTCCTGGTTTGTGAGTTTGAGCCCTACATCAGGTTTTGTGCTTTCAGGATGGATCCTGCTTGGGATTCTCTCTCTTCCTCTCTCTCTCTCTCTCTCTCTCTCTCTCTCTCTCTCTGCTCCTCCCCCACTTGCTCTGTCTCTGTCTCTCTTAAAATAAATAAACTTAAAAAAATTCTCTAGATCTTTGCTTGAAGTAGCATTCCAAAAGCCCACAATTGCTATTGAAAGAAGGAACTCACAGTTAAAGAGATAAATTAAAAATGTAAAAATCCTGCATTTGATGTATCTGTGGGTTGTAGGATGGGGTAATACACCTCCTTCAGCCTTTAGCTTTCAGGGGTATGATAAGTGGACAGGTGTCTTCAGATGTGAAGATGAATGTCCTCCTAGTCGAATTCTGGGCTCAATTATGTGACTTACTTTGGCCAAAAGAATGAGGCAGAAGCAAAATTGTTCAGTTTGAAGTCCAGGCTTCAAGAAGCCTTGGATATTTTTACTTGCCCTCTTGTACCTCTGCCCTTGCCATAAAGAGAACATTCTGGGTGCACCTACTGATCCCAGGAGGAGAATGAGAGACACATGGAACAAACCCACCCACAGATGCATGAGCGAATAAGCAATGATCAATCAAGTTCTGTATAGATTCACTGAATGCCATAGATAGGAGAAATGCATGTTTACTGTTTTAAGTCATTTAGATTTAGGGTGATCTGTTATGCAGCAAAAGCCAATTGATATAGGCATTACACCACTGAATATCCTCTTTGTGTTGAAACCTCTTCTCTTTACATTCATTATACTTCTGTCTCTCTACTTCTTCAGCCGTTTTTTACACAACTTCCTTTTCAAGTTCTATTTTCCATTCATAGAATTATCACCTTAGATTTAGGTATTTTCTAAATTTTATGCCTTAGTTTTCCCTTCTGCCTCTCTCTTAGGCTGTTTTATAAGATGCTGATGAGAATATAGTAATAAAGTGTTTTTTAAAAAAAAGAAAAAAAATATTTGGCTTAAATAAAACCAAATTAAATGTTATTCTTCAATGGTTTCCCAAAAGATTTTAATATGCTTTTATGAGTTGAATTGTGTCTCCTAAAAATTTGATATCGTAAGCCCCAAGACCTCAGAATGACCTTATTTGGAAATTGAATCATTGCAGATGTAATTAATTTTGTTGAATATGGCTATCATAGAGTAGGAAGGATCCTTCATCCAACGTGACTGGTGACCGTGAGAAAGGGAAATTTGGACATAGATATGCACATAGGGGTAACAACTATGTGTATGAGGACTGGAGGTATGCTGCCAGTAGCCAAAGAACTCCCAAAAGCTGGGAGAGAGGCCTGAAAGCTGCTGCTGTACCCCTCCAGATTGATCAGAGCCTTTGCCACACCTTAATTTTAGATGTCTGGACTTTCGAATCATGACACATTACATTTCTGTTGTACTGAGACATCCAGGTTGGGCGGTCTGTTACAGCAGAGCTAACAAAGCAACACATTTGCTAATATACATTTTAATTTTTAGGAAAGAAGTGTGAAATTTCTCAAGCTTATTTCGTCAGGTACTGTTCCCTTTACAATGCTCTCTTATTTGTGTCTTCAGGAGAAGTATTTAGTAGACTTCTAAGTTCAGCAAAGATAGCCTGGGAACATAGATCCTTTTCCCATATTTCCTATCAAATATTTGCTTGATGGTGTATGTAATTCCTTGTGATAATTCTCAAATGATATTTGGCAAAACTGATTCTAAGACCAAATTTAAAGAGTAGTTAAGAGTGAAGCATTCTTCCAAAACTCTTTTAATACCAAATGTGTCATGCTCCTACTTTTTTAACAAAAACATAACATTATTCATATTCAATGTCTTTAAAATATTAATCACAAAGTGCTAAGTCTCACAGCACTCTCAGAAAAATTATCTTTTATTTGAGCAAAAATTTCCCACCATCATTTCCTACTGATGCCTTGGTGCACACAGCCTATTAGGAAAGAGAAAATAGATGTGACTCTTGGCCTTTCTGTAAAGGGAAATTTTTATTAGCTTTACTGCTGCTTGGCTGAAATGAATTTTAGAGAGAGTGATAAGGTTTCCTGCAGTGTGTTTTATATAACTTTTTTTTTATCATCAAACATGAAGCCTATGCTGATAGATCACCTAGAATTTATATTGCCCTTTGTGTTTAATAGGATTAGCCTAGGTATGACCAGTAACTCACTATCGTTTTAAGTTATTATTCAACAGAAATTGTTTGTATAACACTAATATATTCTTTTTGAGCAAGCTGTGTTTGGAGATAATCGTAAATTTCAGTACTTGATATTCAATTGTCCGTGAGACTGTGATTCTCGAGGGCTTAGGTGGCTTTTTACACATTCTCATATTTCCTGTGGCCCCACTACAGAGAAGGCATACAACAATATCTTTCAAAGCCTGTTTCAAAGTCTTGCAAATTTTTATTTTAAAGATTTCACATGTGTTATTTAGGAAAAGTAATGTCTGGAGGCAAGGGTAAAAGAATTGTAGAAGCTTTGAAAGTAATTTGGCAGCATTGTCTTGGGGAAAGATAAACGGGTTGCAAGCTGGGAATGCCTGTGCTCCAATTCTGACACTGGAGTAAACTTAGAACATCTCAACCTCTGACACTTCAGTCTTCTTATCTGTAAAGGAGGAGGGTTGGACAAGATAATTTCTAATTGTAAAATGTTACAGTTTGAGCTTAAGTGGAACCTGTAGTTAAGTCTGAGGCATGTCTAAATATATCCAATGAAGAGGTAACACAGGCCTATTGAGAATATATCTCCTGATGTGATTAAAAGGGATGAGGCAGGGTCTCTATGGAAAATGCTTGAATATAGGACCTTAGGGGAAAGACAGTTGGTGGACAGTGTGTGATCTAGTTTTCAGGTCAATTGAATAAACTGGTTTCAATGCTTCATAAGAGATGCAGTAGGCGGGGCTTAAAGGTATTGTCTTCAGAGGTATTGCAATATCTCTTCATCATAAGTCATTCTTTATCACTTACATATAAATACTATAAGAGATACCTCTGCTGTCTTGGTCATTATTTTAACCTCACTATCTGTTCATTGTGCTCCACCTGCCCCTGTCAAAATGTCAGTTTTCTTTGAGGGAGGACAAATTGTTTTTTTAAAAAATAATATTTAAAATAAATATACACAACATTTTATAGAACCACAGAAAAATAGGTGCTTTATCCTATCGGGGGGGGGGGTGACGCAAAGAAAAACTGGCCATCTTGCTTCCCAAATAATATATATATTCAATTACCTTCCCAAACTTAAGCTCTGGTGGATTATCCATAGGAAAACAGACTATGCAGCTGACAATCTCTAGGGAAAGCAAAGTATTGTTATTACATGTAACTACAAACAAAGCCAATATTTTCTTTTTACTGAAAAAAGAAATGCATTGGCATGTTTTTAAAAAGAAACTGCAACTTTAGAGGCAATACTCTTCAACAGGGCTTTCTGTGCCACAGCTTCTGTGTAATCCTCAAGAGCAAGGAGGCGCATCTTGAAATAACACAATATTTGAAGGATACAAAGCGTATCCTCCAGAAGTGTACAATTATGAGAACTAACTTGATACGTGTGACAAAAAGCAAGAGAGACTTAAGAGGAAAACCTAATCAGGGCAAATATTAATAGTTACACTAATATTTATGTAATTTTTATATAAAAATGGATACTTCAAGGAGCTACTAAATTTGAAAAGAGAAAAAATAGTTTGTTTCTAGCTGTAGTAGAAATGACAGTGCTCTGTGAATACAGAAGATAATAAATTCCTTACTTGATATCAACTAAAGTTTGTTCCAGGTTCTAAAAGCATTAATTTCCATCTGCACTGAGTAGAGAAAAGAGGTGTCAAAACACATAAATCAAGATTAGCTTACATGTTGAGCAATGGAGATGGAATGAATGAAGGGTGACATAACTGACTAAACTCTGGGAAATTTCTGTATGATTAGAGCATTTGTAGAAAACTACTGCATGATACGGCAAGCAGTCTCTTATAAGTATGCTTAACTGGGAAAACCTGAAATAGGTTTGCCAATAGTCCTATTAAGGAGGAAATAAATAAACATAATCATCTGCTGTTTTGTATCATTTGCTTGCCCCATCATTGCATTTCTTTTATATATTACAGTTGACTCTTGAACAACAGGGGGGTTAGGGCAGCTGACCCCTACATAGTCAAAAATCCACAAACAACTTTTGACAAAATATTACTAATAGCCAACTGTTGACTGAAAGCCTTGTTAATAACAGTTAACACAAATTTTGCATTCAGTATGTATTATATACTATATTCTTACACTAAAGCAAGCTCGAGAAACAGATGAAGACAATTACCAGAGAAAATTCATTTATAGTACTGTACTATAGTTATCAAAAAAAAATTTGCACATAAGTGGACTCATACAGCTCAAACCCATGTATTAAAGAACCAGCTGCATAATGTTAATTAGCACGTTTCTTAACAAAAGTTTGGATTTCCGATAATCATTTCTTTTTTTAATTGAAAAAATGTTTTTATTTGTTTTACATTTATTTTTTTTTTCTTGAAAGAGAGAGACAGCATGTGAGCAGGGGAGGGGCAGAGAGAGAAGGAGACACAGAATCTGAAGCAGGCTCCAGGCTCTGAGCAAGTTGTCAGCACAGAGCCTGATGTGGGGCTCAAACCCATGAACCGTGAGATCATGACCTGAGCCAAAGTCAGATGCCTAACCTACTGAGCCACCCAGGCACGCCTTAAAAATTTTTTTAACATTTATTTTTTTTAAGAGAGAGACAAAGTATGAGTGGGGGAGGGACAGAGGGAGAGGGAATCACAGAATCGGAAGGAGCCTCCAGGTTCTGAGCTATCAGCACAGAGACCAACGTAGGGCTCAAATTCACACACAAGATCATGACCTGAGCCCAAGTTAGATGCTTAACCAACTGAGCCACCCAGGTGCCCCATAACATAATCATTTCTAAAAATTGTCACAAATTATAATAAAGTATCAAATAATCAATTAAGTGGGAAATACCAAATAATAAGTGGGAAGAGGGGAGATAGGGTACAGCTTTCTTCTCTCTAAAGTGGAAACTTGGGGCACATATATTAAAGCATTCTGACTACATAAACATTTTGTGCAACCTACCTTCTAATGTCCAAATATATAAGAAAGCAGGGTTTATCCCAAAGGTAAGCTTAGCCATATTCTTTTCCATTTCTTCTCTTTCACATATAATTAAAAATACTCAACTCTCTGTCTTTGGAAACTGGTTGAAAGGTTGACTTCCTAATTTGTGGAGTCCAGTGCAAAATTAAAATGCAGGACCTTATGTTCAAAAAAGGAGGAAAAAATATCAAAGTTTACAAAATGGAAGGCTTTTCTCTTTCTTTCATGGTCTCTCAACTTGCCATTGTGTTTTCTGTTTGTTATTTAATGTCATTATAAGAAAAAAATGTGATTATTAGCATAAATTTTACTATTCATATTTATATTGTGCCATATCAGTTTATAATGCACACATAGGAACATTTCATGCGTATGTATAACCACCAAAATTAAACAATTTATATCTCATACATATGGAAATTCTGTACAAAACTACTCAGCTGTTTGTAGTTCACTTCTTGATATGCACGCATTCTACCAATGCACTACCTTCAGCGCTCAGATGGGTAAGGAAATGAAAAAGAACTAAAGGCTGCTCTTTGTTTCCCTTTCCTTCCACATGGTCATGGTCAGTGTAAATGCTTAGCTAATAGAGGGAAGTAACACAAATATGAAAGCATATAGTAGGACTCTGGTTGTTCGTTTTTCTTAGAATGCCATTACCTTCTGTCTGCATCTGAAGCAAGTTCTGGTTCTAGAAAGTGTGACCTCTCAGAGCTGGCATGCTCTGCTTATTCAGTCATAGGTGGTACACATTTACCTTTTGCTCACTTGGAACCTGGTGCAACCCCCGTGCATTGTGTGCCCTCCGGACTTCGGTGCTCACAATGTGTCGCAACCACCGCATGTGAGTGGGGTGACAGTAAACAGTGACTGACAAGCATGTTGTGTCTACCTTTTCTGCTAACATGCCTGCTCCACTGTTCCATCAGTCATCGTTAGCAAAATACAAGTTGAGAAATGAACTTATTAAGAATTTGAAGAAGGCAACAACAGAGCATTAAACCAAGCTGAGGCCCTTAAGAGCATGGGACTGTGTGATTGCCCAGCTCACACACTATGTAGCTAGCTAGCCCTGAGAGGTCGTGTATTTTATTTTTACTCAGGGAAAATGTGACACTCTGTTGTACCTTGAGCCCACATCAGTCATACCTTGTTTGAATTGTCGTTGTAACATACATAATTTGAACATTGCATTATGTATATTTTAAGGAAGAGGTGTGGCTATCGAGGCATTTTTCCCAGAATCATATACTGTATAATAAGATCCAAGCCTATATACCATTAATAACATCCAGTTCGTAAATAACTTCAATAACCCAAATTACTTGTTCACTAAGACATAAACACCAGGCTCACCGGAAAACATAGCCCGCCTGAGAAATGTGCCAGCCTATGCCAAAGCTTTCCAACAGGTGAATTCAAAAACATAGAGGCCCATGTTTATCTTGTTGCTGCTTGTGTGTGTCCATCTCTCCCTGTTTTATAATAATAATGAAATTCTTTTGCCAGCTATCTTGGCCCTGTCCACTGATGTGGGTTTTTTGTTGTTGTTATTTTGTTTTGTAGGTTTTGCTTTGTGTACTCTCTTTGCATGTTTTAGCTGACCCACCAGAGAAGTGTGATGACAATTGGATTGAAGTGTATGTCCATGGTAGACAGGTTGAAAAAATAAAGAGTTGAGTGAAATAAAGAGTTGAGGAGGATAGAAATAAGTAGAGGGATGAGGGATCTTGGTGAGGAACACATTCTGTAACACTGAAGAATTGGTAAGGGGAAAGACAAGAATTTGTGGTTGAAAGGGGGACCTTTGGAGGTTGGAAGTTATAGGAGTTCATGGTGAGGACGAGATAGGAGATGTGACAAGGTGGGTGTGTTGGCTGACCTAGACTGAGATGTGACAAGGTGGGTGTGTTGGCTGACCTAGACTGAAAGGGGGAAAGTGAGTAGGACAAAAAACTTGTATTGGATCTGATTATTAGAGAATAGAGAATGCTTGTCAGAGGTTTTAATAATAACTACAGGGTCTTCAAATCTTGAAATGTTTTTCTTCAAGTACTAAAAGGTAATTTCATGCTTAAAAGCTGCCCCATTAAGGGAGATATTATTTTACCTTCTCAATGCCCTAATCATCCACAAATTGAATTAAATGCACTGGTTGCCAGATTTTCTTTTGAATTAATCATAATTACCCAGCAAATTATTTTCAAAAATAATCATGTTGCAAAAATATATTTGGTTGTGGTGTTTGCTTTAATTTCATCTACGTTTATCAGTTAGTCATATCCCCTGCTGACCCTTTTTTGTATTTTAGAGAAACCTAATATAATTAGACTTACAGAGCAAGAACATCTTGCTGTACTCATGTTCTTGTGATATCATAACTGTTTAGAAAATATTTTTAAAAATTCAGCTCCTGTTTAAGATTTCAAATAATCAATTTTCTTAATTATTCTAATCAATCAATTCTTTTACTTATGATTTTCCCTGTAAATAATTTTCTACAAAGACTAATCAGACTGGGGCGCCTGGGTGGCTCAGTTGGTTAAGCTCCGACTTTGGCTCAGGTCATGATCTCATGGTCCGTGAGTTCGAGCCCCGCGTCAGGCTCTGTGCTGATAGCTCAGAGCCTGGAGCCTATTAC
Source organism: Lynx canadensis (assembly GCF_007474595.2). Classification (NCBI taxonomy): domain Eukaryota; kingdom Metazoa; phylum Chordata; class Mammalia; order Carnivora; family Felidae; genus Lynx; species Lynx canadensis. Next base: position 105,678,387 of record NC_044309.1, read on the forward strand.
GGATTCTGTGTCTCCCTCTCTCTCTGACCCTCCTCTGTTCATGCTCTCTGTCTCAAAAATAAAAATAAACATTAAAAAAAATTAAAAAAAAAGACTAATCAGACAGCAAATATTATTAATGGAATGTTTTGTCTTACTGGGTTGGTCTGGTACTATTTCACTGTTAACCTTTTGGTTCCTTTTCGGAACATAACATTTTTTTCCCCCTGAAGTATCAATTGAGGAAAACTAAATGTGTTTGCCAGACACATTTTAAAAGCTCACATACAATTTTCTTTTAGTGAATCCCATGGAAAATGCAAGAATGTAAGAATTTATAGGATAGGTTAATTATATATTGAATAGAGGAAGGTCATTTTTGAAAAGTAGCACTATATATGAGCCACTGACTTTTGTTTTATTAGAGAGAGAGAGAAAGGGAAGAAGGGAGGGAGAGGGAACATGAAAGGGGGAGAGGGGTAGAGGGAGAAAAAGAGAATCTTAGGCAGGCACCCCATTCAGCAAGGAGCCGGATGCTGGGTTTGATCCCACGACCCTGGAATCGTGACCTGAGCTGAAATCAAGAGTTGGGTACTCAATGGACTGAGTCACCCAGGTGCCCTAGGCCACTAACATTTTTAATATCTGGGCCTATTTGAGAAGTAACATTAGACCTATTTTCTAATTTTGAATCTTTAAAATTTTTAACACTTTAAAATAAAAAACAATCTTTTCACTTACGGTATTTCATTTCAACTTTGTAATAACCCTAAAATATTTTCAATCTTAGGTGAATAAACTGCTTACAATGTTAAATAACTTATAATTGTTTAAAACAGACTTAAAATAGTTGATTACTTTAAATGACTTTGTCAGAAAGGGACATAGAGCCGTAGATACAAACTTAGAAGTCAGGAGGATATAGGTGATATAAAGTCCTGACACAAGAGGAGCCCGGAAAGTACACCCAAGGGAACTCCAAAATTTAGAGTTTGAAAAGGTAAGGAGAATCCCACAGTGTAAACTCTTCAGGACTTTCCATGAACTAGGAGTTGAACCATGAGGAGATGACATCACAGAGGCTAAGTGACTCTTAGGAGGAGACTGTAATTAACTGTGTCAAATGCTGTTGCTAAGACAAATAGGAAGATGACCAAAAAAAAAAAAAAAAAAAAAAAAAAAAGGCGACCATAGCATTTAGTGATGAAGCAGGTAACTGCCAACTTTGTCAACTATTGTTTCAGTGGAATCGTGAAGATGAAAGTCTGACTGACTGAATTCAGAGATGATAGAAACGTAATAAATCTTTTTTTGCTAAAAGAGGAGTGCAGGTCCTAGATGGAAGCTGGAGGCCCATGTGAATATCACAGAAAGATTTTTGTTTTGTTTTGAGATGGGAGATATTTTAGAATGCTTGTCTGATGGGATGATCCCAGGCTGAAGAAGCATTTATGAATAAGAAGAGAGGGAGTCATTAACTGATGAATGGATAAAGAAGGTGTGCTGCATGTGTGTGTGTGTATGTATGTTTATAATGGAATATTACTCAGACCAAAAAGAATGAAATCCTGCCATTTGCAACAACGTGGATGGAACTAGAGTGTATTATGCTCAGTGAAATAAGTCAGAGAAAGACAAATATCATATGATTTCACTTATATGTGGAATTTGAAAAATGAAACAGATGAACATAGGGGAAGGGAAGGAAAAATAAGATAAAAACAGAGAGGGAGGCAAACCATAAGAGACCCTTAGATACCGAGAACAAACTGAGGCTTGCGGGAGAGGAGGTGGTTGGGGATGGGGGCTAAATGGGGGATGGGCATTAAGGAGGACACTTGTTGGGATGAGCACTGGGTGTTATATATAAGAGATGAATCACTGGGTTCTACTCCGGAAACCAATACTACACTGTATGTTAACTTGGACTTAAATAAATTTTCAAAACGGGAAAGGGAAGATGCATGGAATGCAGGAAGGTATAGACATAATATATAGCATAATGGTGTGGTGTAGGTATTCCAGTGTTTGGAGAATCTAATGGTCCCCTTGGTGGACAGATGGCTGAGGTGATGGGGAAGTCCGGTTTGGCAAGCAGGAACAACACAATTCCATGTAGACCACACTAAGTGTTTTAACTAGATCACAATCATATTCTGGAGTCACATTTTGCCACAGATGAACATGAGGAAGCCGCACTGGTGGATACACTGTCGTCTGTATCTGTAGTACTCTTCCCCCTGGCCCTCTCCTGGGTGACACTGGATCTCAGGAGCCTTTATGTGGAGGCATTGTGCTCTATGGCAGATCATCATGTGTAAATTTAGCTAGCTCTAAGTTGATGCAAGACACTTTGATCAGAGGCTTTTCCTAAAATCTTATGCTCTATTTTGGGGAATACACATTTTTCTGATTATTTTCATTGCCTGGCACACACGAGATGGGTAAGAGAAACATCTGAAGAAGATGACCTTTTTTGATTCCTATGAAGCTGCCAGTGTGATTTTTCATTTTGGGTTTTTCAGCTCACTGAAGTCTGAGTACTTGATCACAGGAGCCTGTGTTACCTTGAATTAATGCTCTAAGCCCATGAGATGGCCTTGATGGCAAGAGGTGCTGTGTCTAGATGTGTGACTTCATATCCATTGAGGCCAACTTCATGGAAAAGTAATTTCCAAGACAGAGATTATTTGGCATATGGTTCTGGGTCAGAGGGATGGTGGTATGGGATGCAGCGATATCACATGGTGCTGGGGAATTTGGCTAGTTTTCCCTACAGCTTGCCCAAGCAGGGAGGGAATGGGAGAAGAAAGAAATTCAAGCTGTTGAAAAGACACAAATATGTAGCCACTGGTAAGACCAGGTCAGTGTACTACCCCCGACTCTCCTCCTTGAATGAAGTCTTTTCCTGGGGTGAGTTTGCTCAGTATAGCTAAGTTAAATATATGAGGGTTCCTCCCCCAGTATCTTGCTGATTTTCTGGAGTCACTTTAGGGATTACAGTTTCTCTAAAGGCATTATAGAAAGGCTTGAACAAGGAGTGAAGTCAAATAGGGTCAGATCAGTTTCATGACAGGGCACAGCATTTCCCCTGTTGGGCAGTCATGACAAAATCTATGGGGGAGGGGGCAATTCCCTTTCTCCATGAGGACCACACCGTCTACCTAACTTGAATGTAACTGGTGGCAGTGTCTCACCCAAGTAAAGCAGAACTGTCAGCTGCTAAGAACTCTGATGCAATGTGTTTTCTAGCACTGTGCTCGTTGTGAGGGATCTTCTCTGAGTCAGCGCCATCACATTTAGGCCTTTTTTCCAGTATAGGCACACACACACCTTCCAGATAATCCCTCTTAGATTCCTTCCCATTGTTCCCATATATTTGGAATGCCATCTACTGTCCATCCTGGTAGGTCCTCCTAACTCTAATAATTCCCAAGATCGTTTTTATCCCTCTACAAAGAACCCTAGCCTCAATTTTTCTTTTATTGCTGATCCTAATAAACCAGTAATCCAGAGCCCAAACTATTAGCAATCAAAAAACATGTTTCTTTTTCCTTGAGGACAAAGAGACAAATCTTCAAATGTTCAAATATTTACTCAAAATACAAATAGAGTATTTTCATGTCATTCTATGGTAAGTGAAGTAGGGTCTGACTCTTCACCTTATACTTTTGGAATGGGTGTAGCAATTCTAAGCCCATCAAGCAAAACACAAAGAGTTAAGTTCCTTTATCCAACCCAGCTGCATGTTTGTAACTTGCTCTACTCCATCTAGAACAGGAGATTCCAGATGTTGTTCTGGGTGATTGACAGAGGATTCCTCAAGCCAGATGCACTTTGAGGCAACCAAACATATTTAAGATTGTCTGAAAAAGCATCCACTCAGGTCTAACAAACAGAAGAGGACGTAGGTAGAGGAAGGGTGGTGGAAAAGAGGGAGAAAAGAAGGCAGAAAGGAGAGAAAGGAAAGGAACTAGACAAAAGTACACAAAACCTTTTGTACTCCAAGGACCTTGTGGTAAGGAATCAAGGGTAGCACTCACAGTATGAGACTTTAAAAATCTGTGGCAAAAGAGAAATTCTCTTATTTGTTCAAGTTTTCTGCTTTACAATGCACTCCAGGGCTTCTGCAGGGGAAGGTCTGGTCAACCCCTGATGAAAGGTACTGACAGAGGTTAAATGCCATAGGTTGGAGAGTAATCTTGTTCAGAAGGAATGGGACTCCGCTTACCAGAGAGGTTAGGCAGTAATTCTGGGCTTCCCCATCTGCAAACACTTTAGGCTGGAGAGCCTATTAGCCTGTGATTTCATGCAGCTGGGGTGTCACATTTGGGTAGGCTTGCCAGGAGGAGGAGAGGGACAGGTTGTATTTATAGCAAAAACCAGGTGTACAAAAGAGGAGAGTTCTTTTTGTTTTGTTTTTGTTTATGACGAGAGTAGAACCTATGCCTGCAACCCAGAAAGGTAGAACACTAGGAAATGGAGGGAGAGACATTAAGAAGGAAGAGTCAACAGGCTCAGTGACGGAATGAAGATGAATAAGAAAGGAGAAGGAAGAATAAAATATAGTGATGCTGACAAAGCATGGATCATCATAGTGATAATGATATCAGCTCACGTAATGAACGCTTACGGGACTCAGGTTACATGCATTATAAATGCTCTTTTACTCAGGTTACATGCATTATAAATGTTCTTTACAAAAATATGAGTGAGGACAATATTACGATCCCTACTGCATGGGGAGAACTGAGGCTGGGAGAGGTTAAATTGTTTGCTCAGGTCAAACAGCTAGTGATAGAGCTGGGCCTCAGGTAGTTGTCTCATTCCAAACCTGTGGTCTCAACAGCTGTTTTCAAGTGTGGAAGCCAGGAAAATGGTGATCCCATTAAAAAAAAACAGAAAAATGAGTAACTAGTCTATGTGTGGAGGCTAGAAGGATGAGAAGAGGGGTCTAGATCGATTGTTTTTGTTATTACCATAGTGATGCACGCACCTTTTACAGATCATTACTGCCTTCATGTTAAAAATAAGATTTGAGTGTGTGTTTGCAAGTATCCTTTATATATACAGAATAGCCAGCGATCCTTCCAAGGCTTAAACATCAAACCTAAAAATTCCTCAGCTAAAACCATCCATTCTTATTTATTTCTCTGAACATAAATTAGTGGCCTGCCACAGCTGACATCTGTAGAAAATCACTATGAAGAAATGTCTCTTCTTCAGTGTGATTTGGTAGTATTTGTTACTTTTCATAACACATTGGGGAAATATGTTTTTCCACACGACATATTTTTATTTTTTTCTTTGCTTATTTTTATACTAGATTGTTTTGCTCTACACCTAACCCATTGTTCTTTTCCTTCAATGTTTCTTCCAAATAAACAATATTGCTTTCTGAAGTAGTTATTTTCAAATCTAAAAATAACCTCTCATGTGTCTTCAGGGTACCCTTTTAAAAATATGTCTCCTTTGAGATATTTTCAGTGGATGCTTATTTGGTTGTCTAGTTCTCTATTTATCTTCTGACTGTATCACTAAAATGGACAACAAGACCTGTGCTGACCCTAGTCCTATGTTTAGGTGATTTAAGAAAAAAATAAGCATCTGGAAAAGTTGAAATGGTGATTAGGATAATAGCCTGGGTGAACTATTGTGAAATCAAGACCCATATTTCATTAGTAAAATTTACTCTGGGCCATCTCATGGAATGAAAAGTAGAATATTTATTTTGAACTTTTGCTTTGAAATATAGCAGAGCCACTTGATTAAAATATAATGCCAAAGTAGACTTGAAATCACTCATGTGGACCCATAAAACATTACTTTTTTATCAGCACTGTAATTATTATTTTTTGATTGTCATTGTAAGAGCATACTGAATCTATTGCAGTGACACTTCTTTTTTTTAATTTTTTTTTTTGAGAGAGAGAGTGTGCGAGTTGGGGAGAAGGGCAGAGGGAGAAAGAATCCCAAGCAGACTCCACATTCCGCATGGAACAGGGTGCAATGTTTATCCCATGACCCTGGGATCATAACCTGACTTGAAATCAAGAGTCAGATGCTCATCTGACTGAAACACTCAGGCACCTCTGCAGTGACCACTTTTCTAATTCTGTTCAAAAAATGATGAGCAATCGTTTATCCTCCCTCATGCCTCCATATGGCTACACATTACTACTTGAAGCTCTTTTATGCTTTCTACCATTTTGTGACATGTGTCATGCTTGTTATTAATTGTTCATTGCTTCCTGAAAACAGTGAACACTTATGTCTGGTTCACCATTGTTGATCTACTGTTGGTTAGGACAATGTCTGAAACGTAAGTATTCAGAATATGTGTAGAATGTATTAATGAATGTGAGACGTTATTTGAGAAGGTTATATACATAAACACAATGACTTTGAATGTAGTTAAGTAGAAGATAAAAATCCTCTAAGCCACTCAAGCTGTGGGCTTGAAATATATGGTTATGTTTCTCATAGAAGTTTGAGCTTAACAGGAAATGAAGTTTCCATTCTGAATTATGTTGTGTTTATCTTGATATAAAGCCTTAATAAATGTTCTAAAAGATATTTTCTGAAAGTTGATTCATAACCAATACTTTATGACAATTTCATATTGAAGATAGTTTATGGATTTGAGTTTGTGATTTGTAATTATCTTTACCTTTCAATCTCTAATAATCACAATTTTGATTTTTTATAATTGTAATGCAACATTTCTGGGAGTTGCTCTTCCAATTGTGGAAATTGAACTGAATGTCCTGGTTCTTTCTGCACAGGGAAATACTACTTAAAACAAATATAAAATTTTGTGTACCTATTCATGTGATTAGTCCATGGTAGGGTTATTATAATTCACTTTATTTCTTTTTTAATACATAGAAACCAGTATGCTTAATAAACACAACTTATGATGTAATCAAGGCACCATATAATGGATTTTTTCTGCCTTCCACCATCCCAGTTAACTTTTCCCAGTGAACTAATTTTCCTTTTTGCTGGATAAAAACTCCATTAAATCTGAGTTTTCTGCTCAGACCTCTGTCTCTCTAAATTGCATATAATCTCAAATCAGAAATTACAATGTTTGATGCTTGTAATTAAAATCTGAATTTGCATGCCTTAAATCTTTTCTTGGTCTACCATTACCCTATCTCAACTTGCAGAGATCTGTTCTAGACTGGAAATTACCAGAAAAAAATGAAGAGGGATGGAAAGTGAGATTGGCTTCTCTTTTTCCTTTCTGTGAATAACTGCTGCTTTAATCTCAATAAGGGAAGAAAGATTTGGTCAGGGGCTAGGACAAAATAAACCTTCATTTGCTGTGGTCTCATAATAAGCTCTGTACTGACCTGTCCCCTGGAAAATGGGACACTCTTTTGGACTCTTTTCAGGTTTGCTTCTGGTCCCACCCTTCTTGGGAGGAGGCATCGCTATTGAGAAAGGTCTTTGGTCCCTCTAAGCAGCCTTAAAGGGGAGGACTCGAGATGGCTCCTTGCCCTTTCTCTCTGGTGTGGCATTCACCAGTGTGCAGAAAGCACTTCTTTGGATCCTAGGGCCTACCAAACTCTAAAATGCAAGCTGATTCTTCTTGAATGTGTCACATAAGCAAAGACTGAACCTGTCTCTCATAAGCAGGAACTAGATCCCATTCATGGTTTAGATTTCTCAGGTTTGAGCCAAGTATCAGCCCTCTATCTAACAATTTTAGCAAATAATTCTCTTCCTTCCTTCCTTCCTTCCTTCCTTCCTTCCTTCCTTCCTTCCTTCCTTCTTTCCTTCCCTCCTTCATTCCTTCCTTCTTTCCTTCCTTCCTTCCTTCCTTCCTTCCTTCCTTCCTTCCTTCCTTCCTTCCCTCCTTCATTCCTTCCTTCTTTCCTTCCTTTTTTCCTTCCTTCCTTCCTTCCTTCCTTCCTTCCTTCCTTCCTTCCTTCCTTCCTTCCTGAGCACAAGCAGTAGAAGAAGAAAGAGAACAATCTTAAGCATGCTCCATGCCCAGCACGAAGCCCAAAGCAGGACTCAGTCTCACGAATCATGAGATCATGACCTGAGCCACAGTCAAGGGTCCAAGGCTTAACTAACTGAGTCACCCAGGCATCCCAGCAAGCAATCTTGAAAACAGTCTTTCTCATTAGGGGAATTGAAGCCCCTATCTCCTCCTACTGTGCTAGGAGTTAGAGGTAGGATTTCGTAACTGCAACAATATCTTTTCAGCAGTCCTTCCTTCTCTTCTCTTTGTTCTCTAGTAATCTTTGATCTGGATCAGGGGCTCAAGTACCATGGGACAGGTTCTCTTGCCTTTCCATTCTAAATTCTGTTTGGGTAGGAGTTGTAGGGAGTCCGACCCATACTCATTATTGGAGCCCTACTTGAAACTGAGACATAACCAGGTACATCCTAATATCCTGTTGTACCAATAATTAAAAGTATGAGGAATGAGGACCAACTAGGTTGAACCATAGAAAAGTGCTGGTACTGGACCATTCTGCTTTACACAAATAGCAATCTCAGCAGTATAGGATGACACCATTTTAAATACACATTTGAATAATTTTACTAAATAGCAAGGGTCCACCATTATCTGAAATCTTTGGGTTCAGATAGATTTCAGAGTTCATAAGATTTTTAGATTTTTAATTTATGTTTTTGAATATAAGTGAGTGCATATTTTATAATATATCTGTGGCTCTGGATTATAAAGCTCTCTGATTTATGTATTGGGAATGTGTTTGGTTATGAAAAAATATGTCTTATTTGTAATGATAACTGTGGTTTCTGGCTTATAATTTGCATTTTCTAGAGAAATTTCTGTCATCTGATGAAACTTCGAGGTCATATGTGAACTATAGATAGAAGATACACCATATTCTGTCCAAGATATCTTTAAATCTCAGCAATGTAATAATATCATCATAAGGCCTCCATCATAAATTCATTTCACTTCACACTGCATTACCAATTGATTCCACCCTCCGGTATGTGAACATACTAACTTATAAAATCATCATAAGAAATTATGTTAAATTTTAGAGACAATATTAAAATGAGCAGAGATATCTCATAGTTTTCAATTTGCTCCTCATTCATTTCTTACTAGGAATTTTGATAATTAAAGTCAAAAGTATTTGAATTTATTAGCTGCTACACCTAGATTTCCCAATAGTTTATTCCTTTCTTGTGCTACCTTAGACTTTCTCAAATTTGAGTGCACAGAAGCATTATACTGTGGGAGTGCACACAGACAATATGTGTATTGTTAAGTCCTGCCGATATTAAAAAATTCCAGGGTAATTTTTACCTACATGTGGTTTTCACTTAAGGCTTTGACTTTAGAAAATGACCCCTGCCCATACCTGAGAGTTGGCATGACGGTGACAGGGCTCCTAAGTGCAATACAACCAAAGATTGATTAGTGAGGACTTGAATGGCAATTCCTCTTTGTTAAGTATGTATAAGCAGCTGCTACCTACTGGCTTCTGACTTGTCTTCTAGGTGTGCTCTAAGCAGGACCATCCATTTAGCTGTAGCTCATTATACTTGGCACTGTAGGACCTCACTTAACCTGATTTCTTCTTTACACTTTCTGTAAACAGAAATTATATAAACTTTGGGAACTGTTTAATATGAGAGCAGGAGCAGTACAGACAGAATACTGCTGTCAGGCATTTAAGAAGCCACTTCCATATGTCGACCACTGTTAGCGATGTGGTGTTTAGCAAATCACTTAACATCTCTGTGCCTTTTTTCCTGAAAACAGAGCTAACTAAAAGCAATGGTAATGGCTTAGATTTGGATGGTGTTTTGCTTCTAAGAGTTACACTCACTAAACTTCATTTGATTCTCATAATACCGCTATGAGATAATAGCTCAGACAGAATTATTCGTATTTGACAGGTAAAGCTTCTACTCAGATATGTGAGATATCTTGCCCACAGCCACAGACTCTGTTTGGATAGTCCTCACAATATGTTCTGGATTTGCATCTAGAATCTAGATTTTAAACTCCAAATATAGTTGTTTTCTCTCACTCCCCCACCCCAACCATATCACTTTTTTTTCAAACTTCAAATGGCATCACAAATTACCTTATTTTTTAGCTTGTGTTTCTTTTTAATTTTTAACGTTTTTTTAGGTTTTATTGATCTTTGAGAGAGAGAGAGAGAGAGAGAGAGAGAGCAAGCATGAGCAAGGGAGGGACAGAGAGAGAGAGGGAGACACAGAATCTGAAGCAGGCTCCAAGCAGGTTCCAGCTGGCAGTACAGAGCTTGACGGGGGGCTCGAACTCACGAACCGTGAGATCATGACCTGAGTCGAAGATGGACGCTCAACCAAGTGAGCCACCCAGGCGCCCCTCTTTTTAATTTTTTTTTTAACAGTTGTTTATTATTATTTTGAGAGAGACAGAGTGTGAGTGGGGGAGGGGCAGAGAGAACGAGGAAGACACAGAATTCAAAGCCAGCTCTGAGCTATCTGCAGAGCCCAAGGTAGTCTGTGTTTCAAATGTTCTGTTATATCCTAAATATATTTTAACTGATTCCCTTTTAGCCTGCTTTTACATAAAGTAAGATTATATAGTTACTGAAAATGAATAATCAGTAACATTTGCCATAAATGGGAGGAGATGTCCATACAACACATCCACAGAAAAGAACCCAAACTAAATCCAGGTCATTGAATACTAGCAAGAAAATCTAGCTAAGGGTTTGATCCTGAGGTTTGCTCTTTCTTTGTTAAAAAAGGAGATTAGCAAGCCATAGAAAGAGGTTGAAGATATACTGGCACCAAACTGAGAACTTTTCTTAATGAAATCAAAAGCTTTGAAACAGGACAATCTCACACTGTGTGGTTCAATGTTATTCAAGGCCATGCCTGTAGGCCACCCAAAATCAATCTGTATGCCATCAGTATTTGTCCCACATTGTGGAGAACACTGTGCTCTGTCTTACCTAACATGGCCTTCTCTTAGGGTTATAGTGCATTTGAGGTAATACATATGAAAACACTTTAACAACATTAGCTAATTCTGGAGAGTGTGAGTGTAAACACAATGCCATGTATATTATTCACATTTAATATTACATAAAAACTAAAAACATTCATTTGTGCTTTCATTTTGTTTTTTGGTCACTTCTGCATTAAAAGGGCTATATGGATTCATTTAATTCTTTCTAATTTTGTTTTATAATTTATGCCACCATATATCCTTTATGTAATGTTTTATGTTGATATGCAGTGAAACATACCCAGAAAAGTACTCAAACCATAATGATACACAGGCATATAGATTTTTACTAACTGAACACAGACATTTAGCAGATCAAGAAACGGATGATTGGTTGATTAGAAGCACTCTAGAAACTCCCTCCTGTCCCTTGCTTGTCCCTACCTTCCTGAGAGTGATTCAGAGGTTGACTTCTAACAATACAAGTGACCTTCACCTGTTTTCAATTTGATAATAGAATCATAAATTAGGTATTCTTTACTATCTTGCTTCTTTCCCCTAACAAGTTACTTCTGAGATTCATCTGTGTTATTTCCTGTAGTATTTATCCATTTTACTGCTAATGGACATTTAGGTTAATTTCTAGTATTTCCTACCATGAAAAATATTGCTCTGAATATTCTGTACATATCTTTTAGGAACATACATGTGCATTTTTTTGGTGAATATCTAGGAGCAGTATTGTTGGGTCAAAGGCAATGCATATACAGAGTATAGAGTTTAGAGGAAAAATTGTTTTATTTATTGTTCTCATCTTCTGCAAACCAATAGTAACTTGTAACTGGATCTTGATTTCCTTTTGAGGAAAGATTCAACTTCAGTATATAGCAATTTTAATGTAATAGGTCAAGTTTTTCTACTCCAGGAGCAGAAGAAGCGTTCTCGGAGGCCTCTTTTACTAGAACTTTACTAGAATTGTCCTTTCTCCAGCAAGAATATAGAGGCCTAAGATGTAAGCTTATTCAGTCAGATTCATTCTCTCCCTCCTTCTCTCTTTTTTTTCCTGTGTGGGAGAGGGCTTTGAAACTTGCGTAGAATGATTCAAACAGAGCAAATGCTTAGCATTCAGTCTTGGTAGCAGCAGTGGCGATTTGGGAAGTCTGGTAAGATTTGTGTTGCTGGTTTCTTATCAGTTTTAAGCCTGATTGTTTGCCTTCCCTTGATCCTGTAAGCTCGTGTATCTCCTTCCAACACATTCCTTTTTTGATGAAACTATCCGTGCTGGCATCAGTTGCTAACAACCTAAGAAACCTGTGTCATAGATAGGCTCGTATACCACACGCACCAATAACAACTTCTCTCTGGCTATGTTACAGTCTTCCATTTAACTGTATTCCGTTGAATGTGATAAACTTCTAAAGAATCTTGGCATCTACATATAGATGAGGACATCTAAAATGTACGTATTCATGATTTCTGAACAGAGTGGAAATGCTTCCTAAAATGAGGTGTAGTGGAAAATGGGGACAATTATGCTTCTCTGACTTAACCTCATGGGAGAGAAGATATTCAAAGAGAGGGGATTTAGTGGTATAGATAGTTTTGTCTCCTAAAGTTGATATTTGCTGGCTCTAATCATAATTATATATTATTTATGAATGTTGTATTGCATTTCAGAATAAGGGCCTTAAATGGTAGTGTTCACAGTATCTGTTTTTATCAGGAGTGATGAGAAGAGGTAAATAAGTGTCATTTGCTGTGAAATTAACAGCTTGCGAAAAATTTCTACCCAGTGTAGTGTTTCATCTGTCCAACTTTTGTTAAGTCTGCTTAAAGATTTAACATTGTATGTTTTACTTATTAAATTTTAAACCTGACTACTAAAATTTGGAGTTGACTGCACACAAACGGGCATTGTAAGACTCTGCCCTAGCTTACAGTTGTTTGTAAGCTTGAGCTTCTTTGGAGCGTGCATTTATGGAGTTGGGTAAAGTTTGTTTCAGTTCACGTGTCGCGTCTCAGGTATCCGTCCTAAACAGAAGAGGACCTTCGGGTCCCCTTTCACAGGATTGATTATAAGAACAGAGATGATGGCCACTTGAGTCGACCTCGTTTAAATCCTTTTTCAGCTGACTGACCATGCCATCGAGTGTCCATAGTCTCCAGCTCTGCTTCCCCCAATTTGAGCTTATTTTGCAAATAAAAGGGCTTATTTGAAAAAATCCTAGGGATATATTTTTGGAGATTCGAATCCGAGGGCTGTGGGTGTTAGCCCTGGAGTTCCAGGCCATGCAGGAGAAGTCAGAGTTGAGCTGTTGAAAACAGCGCAAGCAATGACTAAACACGTGGGTGCTAGGGAGAGATTGCTGGAGTCCATTTCTGCTACCATTTGTCTGCTCTGTCTTCTTAGACAACTTATCCAGCCCATTAAGGGTCAGTTCCTGATAAGTAAAAAGGGGACTAGAACCGTGTCTACTTGGCTGTGATGATTAAATCTCTAAAGCACTTAGTCTAAGTTACATTAGATATTAACCATTATTACAGGTTCCTCCATTGTAGTCCTGAAATGCTTCAGAGAATCTGGATTTCTAATGACAAAATGTGCACTCTCAAAAATCAGACCATACCTTCCTGGTATACTCTGTCAAAGCTTCTTGTGCCTGTTCTTTAATGCACTTACCATAGTGTTTATACTTCAAATGTTGTGACAGCTTGTTTGTTTAGTGTCGGTTTCCCTGAGACTTACATTTCATCAGGGCACGGATTATGTTTCTTTTGATAATGAATTTATTTGTGATACATAGGCAAATTCCTGATCTATATTAAGTGCCAAATAAATATTTGTATAAGGAAAGAATGGATGAGCTGATGGATGAATTGAAAATAGTCATCCAGGGGATCTATGGAGATACTAAAAGACCATTAAAACTGAAGAGGACTAATTTACTTATAGACTCTAATTTTGCTCACATTATATCCTCAGTGCCTATAACTGATCCTCAAACACAGAAGTGACTGAATAAATATTAAGTTGAACAATATGAAACTGCCAATATCCAATTACTTCTGCCCTACAAAAACGGCAATTTCATGTAGATCAATGTGGTATTTGTAGAACAGATTAGTAAATAAATATTTGAATCCTATAGTAATTCCCCATCGTAGCTTTAGTTTTAAATATATGTTTATGTGTATTTGTGTGTCTTTATCTTGCAGTGCAAACAATTGGAAGTTGTGTAATACACATTGAAGAGTTCTAACCATATTTATAACCTCAAGATTCTAGTACTAATTACTAAAACTTGATATTTCAAGTAAAGCAGTCTAAGAAAAACTCTTCAGATATTTACCATATGTGGGAACTGCAAATCTTAAATTTTTCATTTGTGGATCAAAGAATCAAAACAAAATTAAGCCTCCTTAAGATGGTCTCCTTAGAGTGTGCATTGCTTCCCCCCACCATGTCAGACTGTATTTAGGAACAGATAATCTAGCTCATAGAATTTTGTATAGCAATATTTGAAGAGTGTATATTTTTTTTATTTTTAAACTTAGAATATTGTTTTTTTTTACATGTCAGACTGTATTTAGGAACAGGTAATCTAGCTCGTGGAATTTTGTATAGCAATACTTGAAGAGTATGTATTTTTTTTTTATGTTTAAACTTAGAGTTTATTAAAGATGCCAAAATGATTTGTGCAATGACTGAACCCATTAAGAAATGAACAATATGCCTGTTTTCTACTCTGTCATAATGATGAACAACTATGCATCTATGGATTGGGTTTCTGATAGCAACTTACAGTTTCCTCTTGCATAGAAAGTACTTATAACTATTAACCTTGGAGCTAAGGGACTGGTCCCTCTTCTGGTGTGATTGAAATTATTCTTCTAAATTTTACTTTTTCCTCCTTTGAGTCTCAACACCTATGATATTCTGGACTGAGATATCTGCTTTCGAATTTGGCCCATTATTAATAACCATGTTTATTTTTTTTATAATTCTTATGTATTTGGTGAAAGCATACTCATAAAATGAGACATTATTTGTGATTTATATAGAAGACTTTGTGTCCCTTCCATCAATACACATGTCACAAAGTCTAAGAGCTTGTTTTGGTTTGTTTGTTTGTTTGTTTTTAATGTTTAAATTTGCATTTATTCTTAGTTAATGGTAATGGGTGTAGTTTCTTGGATATGTATGTGTGTGTGTCCTTATTTCTTCTCATGAACAAATGACCTTATGTCTTGATACTGTGGCCACAATAGAGTAAGAAGAAAGACCAGTTCAGCTAGAATGCAGAATCAGGTTCTCTGATTCTGAATCCCAAGTTTTTATTTTTTTGTAATTCCAAAATATCTTCTAAGCTCATTAAAACCAGTCAACTACAATTTAAAGTAAATACCAGTGAAAAGAATCTTTATTGAGTGCCAAGTAAAGTGTCTGGTTTGTCTTTTTTTTTTTTTTAAGTTTGTTTTGAAAGAAAGTGTGCACACGTGCACCTGTACTCGGGCAGATAAGGACAGAGAGGGAGAGAGAGAATCCCAAGCATGCTTTGCACAGTCAGCACAGAGACCAATGTGGGGCTCAGTCCCATTAACCATGAGATCATGACTTGAGCTGAAATCAAGACTCACTTGCTCAACTGACTAAGCCACCCAGGTGTCCCTGGTTTGTCTTTTAATAATTATGTTTGGAAGATAACCTTAAAGTGAACATTTCAGCATTTTCGAAAGAACTCTATTCTAGCTGTATCATCAGTGAAGACCTAATCTGTGTTAAAACCTCTCTAAGCAAATGACTCCACAACTTTCCTAAAGTCAATCTGACATTTACCCTTTTTTATTGTCAGAATATTTCTCTATATGATTAAGCATCTTGTGCTGCTCTTTAATCTTCTACCTTGTTCAATCTGCAGTGTACTTTGGGAATAATTATTCATGATTCTCTGATATATTAAGTCTTCTGATATCTCAAACTCTTATTCTAGATCTTTCCTCTGAGTCCTTCCTAACCCTTGTATGTCTTTCTTTACTTAGGTAATTTAGAAAGCTTCCCTCTCCATCTATGCTGCTATTCTATTATAAAAACGCCTCAGTACCTCATTAGCTTTAATAGTAGAATCACACCACTGATTTATATTTATTTAGCGTGTTAATCAGCATGACCTTCAGTACTGCAATTTCATCTTGGGAGACTTAAAGCACAGTGTTCCCCTTAATTATTTGTTTGAACATTGTATTTTTATTCATTCAGTTTCATTTCTATTGTCTATTTGTACCTTGTTCGTTAATCCAGTTAAAGTACAAAATGCCTGCATTTTCACACTATAATTTAACACTATTAAGATATTAAAATTTAGCATAGAATATATGACTAATTTTGTTCTTTTCACTGTTAAAGCTTATATTACCTTTTTGACCTTCAAACTTATAAATATGTAAATAAGTTTAAAATTTAGAGATGGGCACCAGTAGGCAGTTTATACATTAAAATGGATATGCTAAAATCAAGGTTGTTTTTTTTAATTTCCATGTAATATATTCAAACATAAAAAAACAACTGAGCATAATATTTATAATCTTGTTCTAACTAAATGTTTTAAATCAGTCCAGGAGGGAGGAGGAGTCAACATGGTGGAGAAGTAGGGGGGCCCAAAGTTCCCTCATCCCTTAAAAACAGCAGTACTGAGGCCAGAAGACTTGGAATTCCAGGAATCCAAGCTACAGAGTGACAGAAACATCTCCATGGGTCCACAGGGACAACTTGGTGGGCCATAGGTGCGTGATTGTGAATTGGGAGGGATAAAATGGTCAGCACAGGCACTGAGGGGAGGGATCCCCTTCTGTGGAGAGACAAAAGGAAGAGAAAGAGAGGCTGTGGAAGTGTAGGTTTGTATCTGGACAAGAGAAAACCTCTCCAGACTATGGACTGGGGAACAGAAAGCACAGAGAAAGAACCAATTTCCAACATGATCCTGGGTTGTGGGACTTTGTCTAGACTGGGCCCAGCTGCCCTGTGCGCCTTCTGGGGCGATGGCCAGCCCTGGACTCAGTAGCTAGCTCAGAGGTGCAGTCAGAAAGAGGAGTCCCTATCCTTGAGTGCTGTGGGAAGAAGGTATATAGCCACTTCAAGGACAAAAGATCCTGCCGGTGCCTGCCAGCCAAAGGCTCTTTGTCGGCTGGCTGGCCGGCCAGAGTGGCATTACGCCAGAACTGGGGTGTGTGGAGTGGGATCCTTTAAGGTATCAGAGTTTGAATCCCATTTCAGCCCCTGTGAGGCATGGGAGACTGTGGAGCAGGACAAACCAGCCCACTCACATCCACATGACACTGTGAGGACATACCAAACAGAGTGGTCTGGGATACCTGGTCCAGGGAGGAGAGACTGGGTTGTTGTCATTTTTCTCCCCATCACCAACAAGGTGGGTCTTCAGGGAATGGATAGCAGGCCCACAGTGGAGGTGGACCCATCTACACAAACCTGCCCCTCCCGTCCCTGGTAACTGTGTATCTACCAGAGCAAGACTGACACTGACCAAAGCAGATGGCCCCTCCTCCAGACCAGCACAGACACTGGTTCCAAGGCAACATCAATTATTGGTCCAGTGATTTTGCATTTTCTGATTTGATCCTTGGTCAAATTATTTTTATATATAAACTACATATATATAAAATTGTTTTCTTTCTTCCTCCTATTTCTCTCTTTTCTATTCTGGTTGTTGGTTTGTTTGGGCACACATTTTTAATCTATTCTTTTTACAACTCTTTTGCATCTCCTTCTTTAGTTTCCTCTCTCTCTCCCTCTCTCTGGATCAAGCTGTGTAGTTTCTCTGATTATCTGCTTGGTCAATTCTTTTTTCTTTTCTTTTTCCCCACTCCTGTCATTTCCCTCTTTGTATGGGATAAGGTTTCTTCCACCACCACACTTTTTAAATTTTTTCCAAGGTTTCTCAATGAACAAATCAAATCACACTTGGTGGAATGTCCAAATCACCACTACAAGTAGGGAGATAAAGCAGCCAGAGTCGCAACAACAGAGAGCATGCAGCACACTCCAGAAACACCTCGTGAAGGGCCACGCCCTGGACAGTGTATGACCCCTTTTTAATATAGTAGTGCTCGCAGGTGCAGGACACATAACGAGCTGTTAAAACACGTGAAGGACAGAAAACTAGCCAAAATGATGAAACAGAAGAATTCTCCAAAAAATTCCAGGAAGAAATGACAGAGAATTGCTCAAAACAGATATAAACAATATATCTGAGCAAGAATTTAGAATAGTCATAAGATTAATAGCTGGACTTGAAAAAAGCATAGAAGACAGAATCTATTGTTGCAGAGATCAAGAACTAGGAAATAGTCATGATGAATTAGGGAATGTTGTAAATGTTGTAAAAACTAGATGCAGTGACAGTAAGGACGGAGGAGGCAGAGGGGAGAACAAGTGAAATAGACAATAAAATTATGGAAAATAATGAAGCTGAGAAAGAGATAAGAAAATACTAGACCATGAGGGGAGAATTAGAGAACTAAATGATTCAATGAAATGTAATAATATTTATATCATAGCAGTTCCAGAAGAAGGAGGAGGAGGGACAAGGAGGAGAACGAAGGAGGCAGGAAAAGGAGCAGTGAGGAGGAGGAAGGAGGAAGAGAGAAAGAGAGAGAAAGGGGCAGACATCCTAATCCAGGAGACACAGAGAACTCCCTTCAGATTCAACAAGAATAGGTCTTCACTAGGCATATCGTGGTGAAATTGGCAAAATAAAAAGATAAGGAGAGGATTCTGAAAGCAGCTAGGGACAAAGGGACCTTAACCTGCAAAGTGTAGACACATAAGTGTAATAGCAGGCCTGTACACTGAAACTTGGCAGGCCAGAAGAAAGTGGCAGGAAATATTCAATGTGCTGAATAGTAAAAATATGCAGTCAAGAATCCCTTATCCAGCAAGGCTGTCATTCAGAATAGGAGAGATAATGGCTTTCCCAAACAAAAACTAAAGGAGTTCATGACCACTAAGCCATCCCTGGAAGAGATCCTAAGAGGGACTCTGTGAGTGAAATGCCACAAAGACTACAAAGGACCAGAGATATCACAAGCATGAAACCTACAGATAACACAATGACACTAAATTCATGTCTTTCTGTAATAACTATGAATGTAAATGGACTAAATATCCCAATCAAAAGACATAGGGTATCAGAATGAATAACAAAACTAAGATAAATCTATACACTGTCTACAAGAGACTCATTTTAGACCTGAAGACACCTTCAGCTTGAAAGTGAGGGAATGGAGAACCATTTATCATGCTCCTGAAAGTCAAAAGAAAGCTGGAGTAGCCATACTTATACCAGACAAACTAGCTTTTAAACTGAAGACTCTAACAAGAGATTAAGAAGGGAATTATACCATAATTACAGGGTCTATACATCAAGAGCTAACAATTATAAATGTTTGTGCCCCCAACTTGAAAGAACCCAAATATACAAATCAATCACAGACATAAGCAATCTTATTGATAAGAATATGGTAATTTGCTGGGTACTTTAATACTCCACTTACAACAATGGACAGATTATCTAGGCAGAAAATCAGTAAAGAAGCAATGGCCTTGAATGATACACTGCACCAGAAGGACTTGACAGATACATTCAGAACTTTTCATCCAAAAGCAGCAGAATACACATTCTTCTTGAGTGCACATGGAACATTATCCAAGATAGAGCACATACTGGGTCACAAAACAGCCCTCAATAAATATAAAATAATTGAGATCATGTCATGCACATTTTCAGATCTCAATTCTGTGAAACTTGAAATCAATCACAAGAAGAAATTTGGAAAGCCTCCAAATGCATGTAAAAGACATCCTACTAAAGAATGAATGGGTCAACCAGGCAATCAAAGAAGAAATTTAAAAAAATATGGAAACAAATGAAAATAAAAACATGACAGTGCAAACCCTTCGGGGTGCAGCAAAGGCAGTCCTAAGGGGAAAATACATTGTATTCCAGGCCTATCTCAAAAAACAAGAAAAATCCCAAATATAAAACCTAACCTCATACCTAATGGAACTAGAAGAAGAGCAGCAAAGACACCCCAAATCCAGCAGAAGAAGAGAAATAATAAAGATTAGAGCAGAAATAAGCAATTTAGAATCGAAAACAAAATAGTAGAACAGATCAATGAATCTGTTCAGAACTTGTTTTTTGAAAGAATGAACAAAATTGATAAACCCCTAGCCAGACTGCTATAAAAGAAAAGAAAGAGAACTGAAATAGATAAAATCTTGAATGAAAGAGGAGAGATCACAACCAACACCACAGAAATAGAAACAATAATTAGAGAATACTATGAAAAGTTATATGCCAACAAACTGGACAACCTGGAAGATATGGACAATTTCCTAGACACCCACACAACACCAAACCTCAAGCAGGAAGAAATACAAAATTTGAACAGACCCATAACCAGTGCAGAAATTGAATCAGTTATCAAAATTCTCCCAACAAGTAAGAGTCCTGGGCCAGATAGCTTTCTAGGGGAATTCTATCAGACATTTAAAGTAGAGTTAATACCTATTCTTCTCAAGCTGTTCCAAAAAACAGAAACAGAAGGAAAGCTTCCAGACTCATTCTTTGAAGCCAGCATTACCTCGATTCCCAAACTAGACAGAGACCCCACAAAGAAGGAGAATTACAGTCAAATATCCCTGATAAACATAGATGCAAAAATTTTCAACAAGATACTAGCAAAGCAAATTCAACAATATATTAAAAGAGTTATTCACCATTATCAACTGTGATTCATTCCTGGGCTGCAGGGCTGGTTCAATATTTGCAAATCAATCAGTGTGATACATCACATTAACAGAACAAAGGATAAGAACCATATGATCCTGTCAATAGATGCAGAAAAGGCATTTGACAAAATACATGATCCTTTCTTAATAAAAACCCTCAAGAAAGTTGTGATAGGGGCGCCTGGGTGGCGCAGTCGGTTAAGCGTCCGACTTCAGCCAGGTCACGATCTCGCGGTCCGTGAGTTCGAGCCCCGCGTCGGGCTCTGGGCTGATGGCTCGGAGCCTGGAGCCTGTTTCTGATTCTGTGTCTCCCTCTCTCTCTGCCCCTCCCCCGTTCATGCTCTGTCTCTCTCTGTCCGAAAAATAAATAAACGTTGAAAAGAAAGTTGTGATAGAAGGAACATACTTTAACATTATAAAGGCCACACCTAGTATCATCCGCAATGGGGAAAAACCAACATCTTTCCCCCTGAGATCAGGAACACAACAGGGATGTCCATTCTCACCACTGTTGTTTAACATAGTGTTGGAAGTCCTAGCGTCAGCAACAGGCAAAAACCTCTTTGACCTCCACCGCAGCAACTGCTTACTCAACATGTCTCCGAAGGCAAGGGAAATAAAAGCAAAAATGAACTATTGGGACCTCATCAAGATTAAGACCTTCTGCACAGCAAAGGAAACAATCAACAAAACTAAAAGACAACTGATGGAATGGGAGAAGATATTTGGAAATGACATATCAGATGAAGGGTTAGTATCCAAAATCTATAAAGAACTTACCAAACTCAACACCCAAAAAACAAATCATCCAGTGAAGAAATGGGCAGAAGACATGAATAGATACATTTCCAAAGAAGACATCCAGATGGCCAACAGGCACATGAAAAGATGCTCCACATTGCTTTTCATCAGGGAAATACAAATCACCACTTCACACTGGTCACAGTGGCTAAAATTAACAACTCAGGAAACAATAGATATTGATGAGGATGTGGAGAAATGGGAACCCTCTTGCACTGTTGGTGGAAATGCAAGCTGGTGCAGCCGCTGTGGAAAACATTGTGGAGGTTCCTCAAAAAATTAAAAATAGAACTACCCTACAACCCAGCAATAGCACTACTAGGAATTTCTCCAAAGGATACAGGAGTGCTGATTAAAAGGGTACATGCACCCCAATATTTATAGCAGCACTATCAACAATAGCCAAATTATGAAAAGAGCCCAAATGTCCATCAACTGATGAATGGATAAAGAAGATGTGGTTTATATATACAATAGAATACTACATGGCAATGAGAAAGAATGAAATCTTGCCATTTGTAACAACGTGGGTAGAATTGGAGGGTATTATGCTAAGTGAAATACGTCAGTCACAGAAAGACACATATCCTATGTTTTCATTCATATGTGGAATTTGAGAAACTTAACAGAAGACCAGGGGGAAGGAAGGGGAAAAATACTTGAGACAGAGAGGGAGGCAAACCATAAGAGACTCTTAAATATAGAGAAAAAACTGAAGGTTCATGGGGGGGGGGGAGAGCTGGGGGAAAGGGGGAAATGGGTGATGGACATTGAGGAGGGCATTGTTGGGATGAGCACTGGGTGTTGAATGTAAGCAGTGAATCATGAAAATCTATTCCTGAAGTCAAGAGCACACTGTATACACTGTAGGTTAGCTAACTTGACAATAAATTATATTTAAAAATAAATAAATCAGTCCAATAAGATAGATTTACTGAACTTTAAGGGTAGCAATAAAAATATATTTTGGAAGATTGCATTTTTAATTTAGCAAATGATCTACAACTTTTATTTTCTTAATGTTTATTTTTGAGAGAAAGGGAGGGAGGGAGGGAGGGAGCAGGGGTAGAGAGAGAGGGAGACACAGGCTCCAGGCTCTGAGCTATCAGCACAGACCCTGATGGGGGGTCGGACTCATAAGCTGCGAGATTATGACCTGAGCTGGAGCTGGACACTTAATTGACTGAGCCACCCAAGCGTTTGTTTTATTTATTTTAATTCTAAGAGTTTAAATCAAGCAGTGTAACAGAATATAACACTTTCTACTAGATTTTAGGAGGAACTAATTAGTTCCTGAGCATAACTGCCTTCTCATAAAATAGTTCTGAAATGCCAAATAAAACTCATTAAATTTTTTAATGTTTATTTATTTTTTTTTTTAATTTTTTTTTTCAACGTTTATTTATTTTTGGGACAGAGAGAGACAGAGCATGAACGGGGGAGGGGCAGAGAGAGAGGGAGACACAGAATCGGAAACAGGCTCCAGGCTCTGAGCCATCAGCCCAGAGCCCGACGCGGGGCTCGAACTCGTGGACCGTGAGATCGTGACCTGGCTGAAGTCGGACGCTTAACCGACTGCGCCACCCAGGCGCCCCTAATGTTTATTTTTGAGAGAGAGAGAGAGAGAGAGTAAGTGGGGGAGTGTCAGAGAGAGAGGGAGACACAGAACAAAAAGCAGGCTCCAGGCTCTGAGCTGTCAGTACAGAGCCCAACATGGGGCTTGAACCAAAAAAACTCATTTTAATAGAAAAATCTTTTTGACTCAATCATGTAGATTATTTATTGTATTCAATTAACAGCATTAATTTCAGAGACATGTAGAGAAATAACATATATGTAAAGAAAAGAATTATCTGAAAAATAGATAAAACAGTATAGATGCAGACATGAGTTAAAATTCTGTTATTTTATCTCTAAATCCCACAAGGAGCATAAAATTTTTTAAAAATGCTAAGAAGTATAGCATATTAACCTATCAGAATACATTTGTAAACTTATAATGAAACAGTCAGAAATGGGTCAGGATCTGACAGTAGCAACCAGAAATATAATTTACAAAGTTTGTGGCAGAGAGATAAAGGTGTCAGATTTAAGACGTGCAAATTCCGGAAAGGGGCAGGCAGTGCCACTTGACTATCCAATAAATAGTCTGGAGATAGAGGAAAGTAGGCAAGTTCTGGGAGGGAACCTAAATAGGGAGAGACTGACAGATCTCTAAAGTCTAGTAAGACAAGTAGAATTCAGAATATGAGGGTCAGATATTCAGGAGTAATATCATGACCAAGTAGGGCTTGTAAGTTCTTATCTTAGAACCCCTGATTTTAAAACACAAACAAGGGACGCCTGGGTGGCTCAGTCAATTAAGCTTCCCACTCTTGATTTCGGCTCAGGTCATGATCCCAGGGTCGTATGACCAAGCCCTGGGCCAGGCTCCACACTGAGCATGAAGCCTGCTTAAGATTCTCTCTCTCTCTCCCTCTGCCCCATTCCCCCACTCATGCTCTTTCTCTATAGAAAACAAAACAAAAACAAAAAATAACAAAAACAAAAAACAACCTTGCAAAACAGTTTGTACTTTCTGAAGTTCATAGAATAACTGACAGTTTGTAAGTGTTAAGTTGGGAACCAGGTACTGAATGCAAGTACCTTATATGTGTTATTTCTCTTAATCCTTAGTGTATGTTATGGGGATTATCTCCATTATACTTATGCAAAAACAGAGGAACAGAGAGATTAAATCATATGCTGAAGATCACACTAGTAATGAGTGAAGTCTGGATTGGAATTCAGATAGTTAGACTCCAGAGCTACCTATATACTATTTTAGAACAAGGTGAGGTGAGAATCTAAGGTGAATATGATCATATTTGAATGTAATTCATCTTTGGACACCATGAAGTAGTGAGGACTAAAGTAACTATAACTCCTACATTTGAAATTTATAGTTAAGTAGAATATTCCTTAGTATATTTTTTTCTTACGTCAAGCCACAATAGACCTACTATTCACAACACAAGAGAATAGGTGACAGAATCTTCAATAGAATGAGAAAGGTACATTGTTGAATTTTGTCTTGGATTCATCTAAAATCCCTTGTTCTCATATTCATTCATTCTTTACAATTATTCTCCTCTGTGTGGCAGATACTATATTAGGGACAGAAGATTTAGCATGACAGAGAGCATGTCCTTATGAATTTATAGTTTATTGGTGGAGATAGTTGATAAATATATAAATATGTGTGTTACAATATTTCTTTGAAATAGTTCTATGAGGAAAAATAAAGCAGACTGAAGGTAGAGAGTGAAAGAAGTTTCTTTTAAAGGGTGTTCGTAAGAGGATTCTCTAAGGAGGTAAGTGTGAAAACAGATTTAAAATGAATGAACAAGGCTTCCAAACATGGAGAGGAAAATAATTTAAGAGAAAAGAATAAGTGTAAGTACATTGAGTTCAGAAAACAAAGGGAGGAGTATTGGAAGATGAGGTTTGAGAGACAGGTAGGAGTGAGATCATTGAGGACCCACTAGATCATAGCATAATGTTCCCAAGGTGAACCAGATAGGAAGCCACGGGGGGTGTTTTACATGAGAAGTGTCATAATGAGATTTTTAGAAAATTAAAATCACTCCAGCTACTGTGGAGGTAATGCCTTAAACTAAGACGCTAGCAGTGAGCATAACGACACGTAATCAGATTGATACATTCTAAAGGCAGAATATAATATTAATTGCTCATGATTTAGGATTTGAAGTTTGGATGTTAAGAGAAAAAAAGTATTTCAAAGGTTTTAGCCTGACCTAATGGTGGTACCAGTTTTGAGGGGATAGAAATACTCACATTTCCATTTTAGAAACATTAAATGTTAAATGTCAATTAGGGATTCAAGTGGAGATAGAGATTTGGCAGTCCAATGAAGAGTCAAGAGATAGTGGGGATGTTCTAAGATAAGCATGCAAATTTACACAGATGGTTTCCAAAGTCTTAAAACTGGATGGCATTGCCTAGGGTAGACAGAGAACGCACAGAGGCAGTGATTGAGTTCTGGGATATCCTAATACTTAATAATCAGGAAGAGGAAGAAAATGCAGAAAGTGAAAGGTAATAGTAATATAAAATAAAACTCAGGAATAGGTAGTGTCTTAGAATTGAAGAGAAGAAAATGCTTCCAGAAGTAGGAAATGTCTGTCATATGCTGCTCAGAAGTTGAGTAAATTAGGAGTAAATATAGACCATATAACCATAGAATTTACCAACATGGAAATTGTCATTATCCTTGAGTAAAACAGTTCAAAGGAATGACTGTGATCAAAGCCCTAAGAAATCAAATAGAGGCAGCAAACATAAACAAACCCTTTGAGGAATTTTGCCAAAATGCAAATAGAGAAATTGGGCAGTAACTAAATAAGCACAGAAGGTATAGATTTCTTTTTTCTTTACTGAAAGTTGTTATAGAATGTTTATATGCAAATAGAAATGATCCAATAATCAGAAAAAAATGAAATTTACATTTGAAAAAGAAAACCGATGGAACAAAATTCTTGAGACAGAGAGGAGGATGAAATACATATAAATGAATGGGTCTACCTTAGGAGGATACAGGGACTTTTCATTTGCTGTAAGAGAAAGGAAACTCACGGTATATAGGTACAGATTAAAGCATGATGGCAGATGATGTGAGAAGAAAAGTTCAATTTTGTTTCCCTCAGTTTGCTCAGTGAACTAAGAATGTGGTTATCACTTAAGAGTGAGGTGGGGAGATGGGTGCTAGAAATTTGAGGAAATCCAAGATGGTGTGAAATAATCTTCTTTGTGACTGGGAAAGTAAATTCCCTGTGATATGTGTTAGAATCACAGAGCACTGCTGAGTCCCACTTGACATAAATGGTCCCAGGTGTAAAGTGAGACTAGCCAGCATGGTTGTGTATAGTTTCCAGTCATGTTGAGCAGCGTGGGTGCAGGCATGGTGTGATAAGATATTTGGGTTTAATGAGGAGTGAGGTTTTTTGTTTTGTTTGTTCAAGTAAGTAGAATAGATGAAGGTTGTAGACCAGGATTCTAAACTGGATTTTTTTTTAATGATAAATGAAGGGGCTGACTGCCAATATGAAAGTGACAGATCAATGGATTAGTGGTCTCAGTGGGTTGAAGAGTTATTGGAGTGGAACTAAAGATTTGAGTAAGTGAGCTGGAAAGATAGGAACTGGTGTTAGAGGTCTGGACCTGTCTGAGGTCTTTAAAGTAAAAGGAGAATGTTAGCTATTACAGGCTACTGAAGACACCAGCAGCTGGATCTGCTATGGCGGCTGCCTGCACTGAAGGGCAACATTTTTCTTTCCCATGCGAATAATTTAGAAAGATGGGTGTGCAATTCACATGTGGTATGACCTGTGATTCACACGTCGTATGGAAAAATTGAACCTTGTTTTTGAGATGGCATTTGTACACTCCAAAAATAGTAATGAAGGTAAAATTAACACTCCTGTGTTAATTCAGGAAATGCAAATCAAAACCACAATGAGATAACATCTTGCACCTGTCAGAATGGCTAGCATCAAAAAGACAAGAAATAAGTGTTGGCATGGATGTAGAGGAAAAGGGACCCCTTGTGCACTGTTGGTGGGAATGTAAAATGGTGCAACCATTGTGTAAAATACTCTGCAGGTTCCTCAGAATATTAAATCTAGAATTACTATATGATCTAGAAATTTCACTACAGGGTATTAATGAAAACATTAATTTTAAAAATATATACTCCCCTATGTTTATTATAGCATTATTTACATTAGCCAAGATATGGAAGCAGCCTGTGTCCATCCATTGATGAATGCATAAAGAAGATGTAATATATATCTAACCTGTAATAGATAGATAGATAGATAGATAGATAGATAGATAGATAGATAGATATGGTATTTATATACATACAGAAGAAGGAGATGTTGTCATTTGCAGCAACATGGATGGACCTAGAGGGTATAATGCTAAGTGAAGTAAATCAGTGAAAGACAAATACCATATGATTTCACTCATATGTGAAATTTAAGAAAAACAAACAAAGAAAAATGGAGATAAACAAACAAAAAAAATACCAGACTCTTAAATATAAGATGATGGTTACCAGAGGGAAGGTGAGTAGAGGGAGGGGTGAAATAAAGAGGATTAAGACTACACTTATCTTAAATTAGGATGGATTTCTGTTTGTTCTGTTAATTACTCTAACCCAGGCACTTAAAGCAACCATTCATTATGGAATGAGTAATGAAGGAATGGATGGAACGATCTATCAATTTTTATTTTTTACAGTTTGGTCTGTCAGAAATGGTAAACAAAATTTTTAAAAAGTACACTTACCTTGATGAGCAGTGAGTGTGTAGAATTGTTGAATCATTATACTATACACCTGAAATTCATATAACACCATATGAATTATACTTCAATTAAAAAATTAACACTCATGTGAATGACTGCTGAGATATTCTGTATTGTGATGTTTTCAAAAACTTCTGGTCTAGTGGCGCCTGGGTGACTTGGTTAAGTGTGCAACTAGGTTTGGCTCAGGTCATGATCTTGTGGTTCTGTGAATTTGGGCCCTGTGGGCTCTATGCTGGTAGCCCAGAGCCTGCTTAGGGTTCTCTCTCTCCCTCTCTCTATCTCTCCCCCACTCATGTTGTCTCTGTCCCTCTCAGAATGAAGAAACTGAAAAAAAACCACATCTAGCCTATAACTCAATTCTGAATTATTTTTACTGAAGTTCTAAAGTTTGGATGATTGTATATACATGACCACAAAACACATTGACACAGACCTGAAGTCAATACAGTGAGAGATGATTTAACAAGTATCTATAATTTTGAGACAATGGTTTAGTCAGTATCTTATCAGTACAAAATTATTCTTGGAGTTTATTTGATTTATTCTACTTTGTTTTATCTTAGTGATCATAAATTACCCTTTTGCGTTAGATTTAGTTTATACATCTATAAGCTCTAAAAACAGTACATTAAAAAATATATTTGCTGTAACTCTTGAGTTTTTCTCTAACATACGTTCTTAGTACATGGAAATACTAAATCATTAATGAAATATGAAGAAGTATAGGAATTTGATAAAAATGTTAGAGTGTTATCACTTATTTTACCTATATGTGTATACATATATAAAAATATAGTGGTACTTTTTGCAGAAACTAAATGGCAAATTCATTCAACGTAGTTATTTTGGAAAAAGACTGTATACATCTCCTCTTGATACTAAACAAATTAGTTTAGTTTTATTTCAGAAATTTAAAAACAAAACATTTACTATAAATGCACATTTATTATAATTTCCAAAAAGGCATGTACTTTCATCAAAATAATTTTAAATATTTGGGACTCATAACAAATTCTTGGCACTAGTTTGTCATCATAATTTAAAACATATTTTTTTTATATACAAAGAACATATCCAATGTTTTTATGTAATTGCTTCCCTAACAATCATATGGTTGGATATATTTTATGAAGTAAGCAAATATTAATATTGCCAACTAGTACCTTGTGAATGCCTTTGACTTTAATGGATTGTAAGATGGTTTCCAAAGTAGATATTCATTTAATAGGTATACACACACATATACAAATTAAAGCTTTTCTTTCTGACATTCTCAGTGATAGCCACACTTACATGAAAATTCAATGCCCAAAAGCAAAATCTGGGAAATTTAGTACAAAAGTATTGAAGAGGAAGCTTATGTTCTTCTTCTGTGAGGATTTTGGCATTCTTTTTAATTCTAATTTGTTTATGTAATCTATTGCTGCTTCTGTGTGCATCTTAGTATTAAGAATTTTGTGTTTGGATCACAGAATCATTTTGTTAATTTTTTTAAAAGTTTGTTTATTTGAGAGAGAAAGAGAGAGAGAGAGAGAGAGAGAGAGAGAGCGAGCATGAGCAGCAAAGGGGCAGAGAGAGAAGGAGACACAGAATCCGAAGCAGGCTCCAGGCTCTGAGCTGTCAGCACAGAGTCCTACACAGGCCTGAACTCACAAGCCAAACCGCGAGATCATGAGCTGAGCTGAAGACAGACGCTTAACCGACTGAGCCACCCAGGTGCCCCAGTATCACAGAATCTTAAAGGTTGAAGGGTGAGACTCTTAGAGTTCTGTTTACTATCTGGGGGAAACTGTAGTCCAGATAGATTGAAATATGCCTGAGGGCCGCATAGCTAGCAAAAGGCAGATTCTGAACTCAAGTTTTCAGACTTTAGATCTTGTGCCCTTTTCGGGTCTGCTGGAACAGACCTTGAAGGATTTGAAGGGTATATTGAAAGAGCCTGATCCAGAGGAAATTACTCTGGGAGAAGAAAGCAAGAACTTTATGATTTTCTGCTAGGGAAAAGGCAAAATACAATGCAGTGTTACTTGAAGTTTGGAGGGAAAAAGAATGAATAAAATATGGATAGCTTTAAAAGAACATCATATAAGTCTGCTAGTACATCAATCCAGTGTTTATTTTGAGCAGTTGGTGACATTTAGAAAGAAGTGAGACTTCCAGACATTTTCAGTAGGTGGTCAGTTTGACATTTCTATATAATGCCTCTCTGGGCTAATAAAACTTGACTATTCCTGCTGGTTCCATTTTGATTTTATTCTTTCTGTTCATTTAAAGCAACAATTTGCTAAATCACAGTAAATAGGCAAATGCTGAAAGTCAAGTGTTTATACATGCTAAAATTTTTAAGCCTGGACTTTTTTGGGTTTTTTGCATAACAGATGGGAGAAATGTGAATAATATCACTGGAATTCTGTCGCCTTATTTTAAAAAAATCATTTAGTGGCATTTAAATATTCAGTTTATGTATAATAAAACAAATCATATTTTAAATAAGCCCCACAATTATTATCAAAACAGATTCATGTGGCTTGGCAACTAGCAAAAAACATGGACATCTGTTATTGGGAAAAGAAGTTAAAGCAAAATAAATTGAACCATAGTGTATGTTGCTATAATTTAGTAATTATTATTTTAAACTACACATTTATCCTACCTAACATCAGCTGGACTTCTGCAATGATGTCCTCTTTACAGCATGTCATGTCACCCACAAATCTGTTTCAAAAATTATCCAAATTTCTCAAACCCCAAATCATAGACTCGCTACTCTACCCAGTACCATCTTCTTATAACTTGTTCAGTCAGCTATACGTAGGTGAATATTGTTGCAATCCAGTTAGTTCCCTCACTTTTCTTATTTTCTCCCCTGTATTTAATTTACTTTCATTCCTTCTCACCTCCAAATCAGGAAGTATTCCTGCTCCCTCATATGAGACTGGGCATATATCTTTGCTGTTGAGTACACTGTGGCTCCTAAGATCTTTTCATACCAGTCATCTTTTTATTTTATTTTTATTTTTTTATTTTTTTTATATATATATGAAATTTATTGACAAATTGGTTTCCATACAACACCCAGTGCTCATCCCAAAAGGTGCCCTCCTCAATACCCATCACCCACCCTCCCCTCCCTCCCACCCCCCATCAACCCTCAGTTTGTTCTCAGTTTTTAACAGTCTCTTATGCTTTGGCTCTCTCCCACTCTAAGTCATCTTCTTTTTAAAAGGTGTAATTGAAATAGGAGGTGTGGGGACTCCGAAACTGGCTCCGTTTATCCCCATCCAAGTCCAGACACTTATGGAGCTTTGCCCTCTTTACCTTCAGGTCTCTCGTTACCCAAGACTTTACCCTTTTTGGAGAACATATGAGTATCTTAGGACATTAAACAAGGGATTCCCTGATGCAAGTAGTTGTGGGCAGTATTCATCCTGCTAAAGACTGGCCAATATCACACAGGTATCTGTAGAGGCTATTTTACCTGTGTAACTGCTTGCACTAAGAGGAAACTGCTTTAAGTAGCAGCTCAGCACAAGTAGTGTGTCCCTTCTACAGGGGCTGGTGTAGACAGGATGTGCTTTTGGAAGAAGTGAGGTAATCTTATTGATGTTTCCAGTCCCTAACTAGAATGATCCACTCAGGTTTAGGAGGCTCTCCTTTTTCTGCCTTGTGGGTTTTCCTTACCTTTTCTGCCAGAATTAACACTATCAAAAAATAACTTAAAATACAGTTGTTCGTATACCTCTAAAAATAATGCTTATGAATAAATCTAAGGCTGTACTCCTTTAGAGCTTTGATTTCTGAGCCTTGATCCGTCTCCTGTTTTCCTTTCTGGACAGTGCCTATTCTTCCAAATTAAAAGACTTTGCTTTTACATGGCTATCAATGAAATGGGCCTCACAAGCCAATTTGGAAGACAAATCTGTTCATTAACTCCCTGTTTTTTCAGCAGTGGCAGTCTTAATTCCTCTAATTTACTTGCGGTTGAACAGAGGAAAGTTTTGCATAAATATTTGGACATAAGAAAAGCAAATTATTCTATTTAAAATGTTGTACATCTGAAATTGCCCCTATACTCTTTGTATTGGATCTTTAACTTTTCATGTTCCAAACTTTCCCTTTGAAATGCTCCAACAATAATAATGATGCTGACAAACAACAAAGACAAGCCCTTCTTAACTAATAAAGGCATCAACCTATTTCTCTCCTGTTCACAATCTTGTTCTCCATGCCAAATATCTTGAAAAGTGAAATCTATTTATTGGCCACAGTCTTCATTGCTTGTAATTGTCTCCCTGTTCCTAGAAACTTTGATTTCTTACTATAGATATCTTAAGTATATATTTGCTTAAATATCACGGTGATAATATGTGTGACTTTTCCCTGAATTGGTCTGTCACCATTTCTGCAAGGAAATATCCATTTTCAAATCCATTCATGCTGAGATGTTCCCAATGCAGGTGAATTGTTTCTCCTTTTAGTCAAGGTTAATTTCTGCACTTATCTTCTGGCTTCCACTACCAATACCATTTCCTCTCCATCTCCCTGCCATTCCAGAATCAATTGTTTGCTTTTTTTCTCTACATCTTTGAACTCCCTGGCCCTCTCTGCTGGTTTATTAGCTTTGTTTCCTTTTCTGTCTGTGTTGGACCCCTAAGTAGCAGTATTCCCCAAATTTCTTCTCTCACTGCTTTTCTCACCTTGCTCTTTCAGTCTTTCTAAGTGTTTATATTTACTTTCAAGGCTTCAGTAACCCATATTCTTAGTTGGTCACTCCCAAATCTAAATCTAAACTAATAATACTTCAATGGTATTATTTTAGCATTACTTCAGTAGCTATATTATTGTGGCTAACAATGCTAAGAGATCATAGAGAAAGCACACACAAAACCTATATATTACCCAAATTGTATTTTCTCCCTTGGAGCCAAACAATTTGCTAACTGAGGCACTCAGTAACACAATGTTTTAAATTTGCATTTGTTTTTGTATTCTCTAGTTTGAAAACAAAGCACCTGTGAATGCTGGATTTCAATATGACTTGTAGTATGTGGTATAAAATGCTTTTTGAGCTGTTTCTGAGCACAGCATGGAAGTTTGTTATTGACTTTTTGTTCGCTATGATTGAGACAGCCCCTTCTAAATTATTAAAAGACAAGTGATTTCTTCAAGGTATTACTTTAGGATATTTCTTGACTTGGGGCTATTTTTTTTTACCTCGTTCTTTTCACACAAAGTTAAATAACTTGTTAGTTTCTAGGAGTTTTCTTACTTGTGGGATTGTCTTAAGGAATCTTACTGGTATTTTTGGTTCAAGAGTTAGAATATGAACAAATGAGTTCCATATCTTTACACCTATGTTTGCTGAATAAAGCAAACATATTTCTGATTTCCATAATGTTAGCTGGGGCCTAACTTAATTATTATTTTAACAGTAGTAAAAGTAGTCAGCTGGGATGCCTGGGTGGCTCAGTCGGTTAAGCGTCCGACTTCAGCTCAGGTCATGATCTCACACTACGTGAGTTCAAGCCCCACATCGGGCTCTGTGCTGACAGCTCAGAGCCTGGAGCCTGCTTCAGATTCTGTGTCTCCCCCTCTTTCTGCCCCTCTCCTGCTCATGCTCTGTCACTCTCTTTCTCAAAAATAAATAAAAACATTAAAAAATTTTTAAAAAAACTAGTCAGTCTTTACATTAGGTGAAAATATTGAAATCAGTGGAGGTAAACAGATATGAATGACACAACTTAATTTTAATGGAATTTGTAGGCCTCAATTCTTGCATATGTTACGGACATGGGTAGGAATTTAAGGTGAGAGAGTTAAGATGTCAAATTCTCTTCAGGAGAGAATATGAGTTGTTTAAATTTAAGAAGCCTACCAACTTGCCCCAAGTTAAATATTAAAATTTCTCCATTTATTTCTCTTAAATGTGGCAACTGTTTCTTTCAAGAAGGAATAATTAGTAAGCAATATGAAGGAAATAAGATATTATGGAATATCTTGTCTTTAGACTAGATAGACTAAGTTTGCTTAATTTTCTCTAGGAGAAAGAATAGTTATTCAAAGCTCTATCTATAGATATGTAAGGAGTTAATGTCAAGAATTTTACCACACAAAAACACTTTAATCAATAGAATACACATTATACTATATGCTCTTCAAAATACAAAGGATGATAAGAACTAAAACATTTCAGAGGACATGTTTTTGTCTTCTAAATTTCTAGCAATGTTCAGTTTTAAAATCTAATTTTTTTAATTTCTTAAATTTTTTAAAATGTTTATTTTTGAGAGAGAAAGAGACAGAGCACCAGAGGGACAGAGAGAGAGGGAAACGCAGAATCTGAAGCAGACTCCAGGCTCCCAGCTGTCAGCGCAGAGCCCCACGTGGTGCTCGAACTCACAAACCCAAGATCATGACGTGAGCCAAAGTCAAGACACTTAATTGACTGAGCCGCCCAGGTGCCCCATTTTTAAAGTTTTTTTTTTTTTTTTTAAGTTTATTTATTTATTTTGAGAGAGAGAGAGAACAAGCACATGCTCACACCAGCAGGGAAGGGCAGAGAGAAAGAGGGAGAAAGAAAATCCCATGCAGCCACCGTGCTTTCAGCATAGGGCTTAACACAGGCTCATGAACCATGAGATCATGATCTGCGCCAAAATCAAGAGCCAGATACTTGGGGTGCCTGGGTGGCTCAGTCGGTTAAGCGTCCAAATTTGGCTCAGGTCATGATATTAGGGTTCATGGGCCTGAGCCGCACGTCAGGCTCTGTGCTGACAGCTCAGAGCCTGAAGCCTGCTCAGGTTCTGTGTCTCCCTCTCTCTCTGCCCCTCCCCTGCTTGCACTGTCTCTATCTCTCAAAAATAAATATTAAAAAAAATTTTTAAAAAGCCACATGCTTAACTGACTGAGCCACCCTAGGTGCCCCAAAAATCTAATTTTTTTAAACTTTGTTGTTTTCATGCATTATTCCTTAAATAAACAAACTAAGTCATAAATATACATAAAATCATAAAACTTTGATTTGGGGAGAAGTGGGGAGTTAAAATCAAAATGATGAAATAAACAATTTTCACATGAAAACTTTTTGGTGCTGCTAGAGAAGACAACATTCATTTCTCAACAGACAAAAGGACATTTAGCAGGACTTGAATAGCAGGAACTCTGAGACAGAGCTGGTAAATCAAGAGTTTGAATGTTTGAAAGTGCACATTTCAAACCATATTAATTTTCAAAATAAAAACATAATTCTTTTTTTTTTAAATCTATTGAAACAAAACAAAAAAGGATTTTAAAAGTAAAATCAGGCTGTTGTTTCATAGCCTAGAAATAAATTATTTCAATTGATGGGGAAATTGCAAATCTCTGTAAAAATAGGAAATGACTTATTCTGAATCCCACAGACGAAGTGAGGAATCTGTTGTTGATACTAAGAGTTGCTCAGAAATTAAGCCACTTTATTTGGTCCTTGGCTACATCAGCGTCAGTGGGTCATGGATCCATCTACATGGGTCATGTAGATCTATGGAGGCGATGTCTCAGGAACTGGTTTCTAGAAGATCATATTTTTTTGTTAAGTCATAGGTTCTGATTCAGTAGCCATAATGTACACATAAAAATTCCTCAGGAAGGAACTAATCCCCAGGTGATAGTTTTCAATGCCGCCAGTGATGATATACACACACGCACACACACACACACACACGCAGACATGTGCGTTTATATGTGTGTGTGTGTGTGTATAAATTTACTATGAAAAAAATTTACTGTTAATTTAAATTATAGGATTTGAGTATATAGCTACTTTTTAGTATAAATTCATTTAGCAATGGACAAGCAGGTTTGCTTTGTTTTAGATGGTTTACTTACTAGCTGTTAGAGGTGGTAGAGTGTTGAGTAGACCATAAGAAGTTTTAATATAGGAGGAATTGGACAGGAATAATATATATATAAATAGAACACAATAGCCATTTTGTTCAACTCTTCTTCCTTATTGACTGAAATAATGCCTCTCACATAGTGGTACTCAATATATATATTTGTTGGATGAATAGGTATGATAAATATCATAAGAGAAAAGAAGTATTCTAAGGGTTCAACTCATGGTTGGTAGTATATGATATTTGCAGAGCACTTCATGAGTCACACTCCTGGATTAGCTCACTGCTGTGTTCAGTGGTGTTGGACATGAAACCTTGTGATGCATAGTAAGCAGATATGAGGCATTACATTTCTTTCTTTCCCCCTTTCATTTGATCATTCATCATTCAATTGTTTACTGAACACCTCTCAATGATAAGACCAGAATGCTGATATAAAAGAGATCTTCCATTAATGAGGTCAACATGTATGAGGAGATAGGAAAATAAATAAGCAGTTAAAATAGATCATGATAAATGCTATGAGAGAGTATATGCAATGTGTCGAGTTTGGTGCATCCAATTTTGTCTCCTGTCTTCAAAACTCAATTAATCTGTTTAAATTTATCTCTCAGAGTAACATTAACCCTGAGTTTAGTTCCAATTCCTCTCTTAACCTTCTCAAATTACATTGTTAACATAACTATTATACATTCCACGTTGAATGGATACAATTGTCTACAACACACTTCACATTTTGATTTCTCCTTGGCTGCAACATAATTAACACTCCATTCCATCCTCTCCTGTAATTTCTTCACGTTATTATGTGTCTATCCTAATAACATATATGGAACTTGTCTTGTTAATCGACTCTGTGTATCTTTGTAAGTCATATACATGCATGTTTGCTTTGGACTTTGACTTTGATACAAGGAGGGAAATTGATTCAATTTTCATTTTGCTTGGCATTTCTTTCAGTTGTTTCATTTTCACTTGTGAGGTCTACTTTAGAGTTTTCCTTTATGTATTGTATGTATTCCTAATCTGAGAGATAGTGATGATGATAATACTTACTCAGTAAGGTTTATGCAAAACTTAAATGTGTTAATATCTGTAAAATGCTTAGAATGGCATTTACTGATGCCAGATATTATAAGATGCTACTGACAGTAAAAATGGCCAATATTCAGAGGTAGATCCACACGAATATAATACAGCTTAATCTTTAGGATCTCTTGTTTGGACAGGTCCCTTTTTGGTCATGCATTTTTGGCAAAACCTCCAAAAGTAGTGCAGTAACAGCAATTAGTTGAGACCATTGTCTCTTCCCTTTATGACTTGCCCCCTAGTATAATGCCTGTGGATTAGCCACAGGCATTATTGGGATACAGTTAAGGGAAAGTTGAGCTGGGAATATATGTACTTTGGGTTTGGTAGGCTATAGTTGACTAGTTTATGACGCCTTTGCTTAACAGCTAAGTAGTTAGCTCATGAAGAGCTTTCAGGAATACTTCTATTGTCCATGATGCAAACCTACCATGGCATCCTAACAGAGCTAGAGGTTGTAATGAAATGTGAACTCATTCTATGAATCTCAACACCAAAATGTGTGTAGTAGAGGAGATAGAATATGAAATGTGTGAAGCCAGAAGCTAGTTTGTAGAAAACCTTCTATCATAGAACATATAAAATTGGGGGGGGGGAATTGTGTCTAATCAATATTTTGTTAAAACCATCAAGAATAACAACATATTGAAATCTATTTCCATAATCTTTCTATTCCTTACAGAAAAATTACAACATAAATTTCACATGAAAGGACAATTAAAGAGTATGCAGCCACATGTAGAAGAACATTTGTATTAAGAAATTAATGTTCTTATTTTTTTAGATTTTGTGATGTGGATATTTTTCAGCATTTTAACTTTGTAGTTCTTTGTGTTATCTTCACATTCTAAATAAATGAACAAAATGTATTTAATTTTGAATTCGTATTATTATTTTTCACTATAGTCCTCCAAGTTATAAAAATTTTAGTACTCACAAGATCTGCGTCCACTGCAGCTAACATACAATGGGCGATTTTATGTGCCAGGTTTTTTTTTTTTTTCCTTCAGTTTTTTTGACCTATAGTTAACCTACAGCACAGTATAAGTTTACAGTTTACTGCATAGGGATTTTACTTACATTTATTGTAAATTTAATTAGCATCCAGCATCTGATACAGATACAAAAAAAGTTTTATTCATTGTGATACAAACTTCTAGGGTCTACTTTCCTAGCAACTTTCAAATATACCGTATACCAATGTTAACTACACTCATCATTTGGTACATTCCATACCCAGTATTCATCTCTTTTAACTGGAAGTTTGTGTCTGTTGACCATCTTCACCCAGTTCTTGTACCCTCCACTCACCATCTCTGGCAACCACAAATCTAATCTTGCTCTGTGAGTTTGTTTTAATGTCCACATAGAACTGAAATTACACAGTTTGTCTTTCTCTGACTTCTTTCCTTTAGCATAATGCCCACAAGGTCCATCTGTGTTGTTGTACACAGCAAAACGTCCTTGTTTTTTTTTTTTTATGGCTGAATAATATTCCATTATATAAACCACAACTTCTCTATTCAGTCATGGATGGACACTCAGGTTGTTTGCAGTTCTTGCCTATTATAAGTTGTGTTGCAATGAACGAGGGGGTGCAGATATCTCTTAGACATACTGTCTTAACACTGGGAGTTTTAAACCCTGATTCTCTTCTTCTCTGCCACCCAACCTTTAACCCATCTTTTTTTCCCTCCTCTAGTGTAATGATAGATTTCTAAATCTCTATGAGGCATTTATTTCCCTCTTACATTTTGTTTCTCCAAAGTATCTGACACTTTGAGAAATTTTTCATAATTTGATCAATTAACTTAAATCTCTGATCCTTGTTTTTTTTTTTTAATTGAAAGTATAGTTGACACAATGTTACATTAGTTGCAGGTTTACAACATAGTGATTCAATAACTGTTTGTTATGCTGTGTTCATCCTAAGTATAGCTACCGTGTGTCATCATATGATACCATAACACCATTGGCTATATTCCCAGTGTTGCACCTTTTATCTCCATGATTTGTTACTCCATAACTGGAAGTCTGTATCTCCTGCTTCTGCTTACCCACTTTGCATACTGCCCTATCCTCCCTCCTCTATGGAAAGCATCAATTCTACTTTCTGCTTTTTATTTGCTTTTATTCATCTGTGTACTAGATTCCACATGTGTATGAAGTCATATGGCTTTTGACTTATTTCACTTAGCATAATACATTCTATGTCCATTCATGTCAGAAATGGCAAAATCTCATTCATTTTTATGGCCAAGTACTACTCCAGTGTGTTTGTGTGTGTACATATCAATGGATATGTGTACACACACACACAACCCACATCTTCTTTATTCATCTGTAAGATGGACACTAGAGTTGTTTCCATATCTTGGCTATTGTAAATAATGCTGCAGTAAAATAAGGGTGCATAGTTCTTTTTGAAATAATGATTTAATTTTATTTGGATGAGTAGTGGAATTACTAGATTATAGAGTAACTCTATCCTTACTTTTTGAGGAAGCGCCATGCTGTTTTCCACAGTAGTTGTATCAATTGACATTCCCACCAACAGTGCATGAGGGTTCTTTTTTCTCCAGACGCTTGCCAACACTTGTTACTTCTTGTCTTTTTGACTCCAGGCATTTTGACAGCTGTAAGTAATACACATTGTGGTTTTGAGTTGCATTCTCTGATGATTAGTGATTTTGAGCCTCTTTTCATTAGTTTGTTGGCCATTTGTATGTCTTCCTTGGAAAAAAAATGTATATTCAGGCCCTCTCCCCATTTTTAATTAGATTACTATTATGCTTTTTTCAGGTGTTCGGTTGTAAGAGTTCTTTCTGTATTTTTCATATTAACCCCTTATCAAATGTATCATTTGCAAATATCTTCTCCCATTCAGTATGTTGCCTTTTTGTTTTGTTGGTAGTTTCTCTGAGCTTCTTATTGTGGTGTTGTCCCAATAATTTATTTTTGCTTTCCTTTCACTTGCCTCAGGAGACATACCTAGAGAAATGTTGCTAAGGCTGATGTCCAAGAGATTATTGCTTATGTTTTCTCATAGGAGTTTTATGGTTTCACGTCTCACATATAGATCTTTAATCCATTTTGGGTTTATTTTCTTGGATACTGCAAGAAATAGGTCCAGTTTCATTCTTTTGCATGTAGTTGTACAGTTTTATCAGTACCATTTATTGAGGAGACTAACTTTTCACCATTGTATATTCTTGCCTCCTTTGTCATAGATTAATTGACCATATAAATGTAGGTTTCTTTCTGGGCTTTCTAGACTGTTCCATTGATCTATGTGTCTGCTTTTCTGCCAGTCTTATGCTGTTTTGATTACTACAGCTTTGTAGTATAAGAAATTGTGAAATCTCTAGTTTTGTTCTTCTTTCTCAAGATTGCTTTGGCTATTCATGGTCTTTTGTGGTTCCATGCAAATTTTAGGATTATTTGTTCTAGTTCTGTGAAAAATACCACTAGAATTTTGATAGAAATTGCATTGAATCTGTCGGTAGTTTTAAGTAGTATGGACATTTAATAATGTTAATTCATCCAATCAATGAGTATGGAGTACCTTTCCATTTGTTTGAATTGTGTTCACTTCTTTTTCCATCGCTGTTTTATGATTTTTCAGAGTACAGGTCTTTCACCTTTTGGTTAAGTTTATTCCTGGGTATTTTATTCTTTTTTTGTGTAATTATAAATAGAATTGTTTTCTTAATTTCTCTTTCTGCTATTTTATAATTAGTGCACATAGAAACACAGCCAATTTCTGTGAATCAATTCTTTATCTTTCAATTTTATTGAATGTATTTATTCTACGTTTTTTGGTTGAGTCATTAGGGTTTTTCAATATAGTATTACATCATCTGCAAATAGTGACAGTTTTACTTTTTCCTTACCAATTTGGATGCATTTTATTTCTTTTCCGTGTCTGATTGCTGTGGTTAGGACTATGTTGAATAAAAATGTTAAGAGTGGACATCTTTTTTGTTTCCTGATCTTAAAGGAAAAGCTATCAGTTTTTCACATTGAATATGATGTTATCTGTGGGTTCTTCATACATGGACTTTATTATGTTGAGGTATGTTATCTCTAAATTTACTTCATTGAGATTTTTTATCATGAACAGATGATGGATTTTGTTAAGTGCTTTTCCTGCATCTATTGAGATGATCATATAGTTTTTATCTTTTATTTTGTTGATGTGGTGCTTTACATTGATTGATTTGCAAGTAATGCATACGTACATCCCTGGTATAATATCATTTGATCCTGGTAAATGATCCTTTTACTATATTGTTGAATGCAGTTTGCTAATGTTTTGTTGAGGATTTTTGCATCTATGGTCATCAGTGATATTGGTTTATAGTTTTCATTTGCTGTAGTGTCTCTGTTGGTTTTGGTATCAGGGTAATGCTGGACCCACAGAATGTATTTGGAAACTTCCCTTCCTCTTTTGTTTTTTTAGAATAGTTTGAGGAGAACACATTAGCACTTCTTTAAATGTTTGATAGTATTCACCTGTGAATCTGTCTGTTCCTGGACTTTTGTTTGTTGGGAGGTTTTGGGTAATTTATTCCTTTTATTACCGGTAATTGGTGTGTTCTCTTTTCCTCCTCCTGAGTCTAGCTAATGGTTTATTAGTTTTATTTATCTTTTCAAAGAACCAGCTCTTGATTTCATTGACCTTTTCTATTATTCTTTTAGTCTTTATTTCATTTATTTCTTCTCTCATCTTATTATTTCCTTTCTTCTACTAAACTTGGACTTTGTTCTTTTTTCCAAGTTCCTTTAAGTGTAAGGTTATATTGTTTATCTGATACTTTTGTTTCTTGAGGTGGGCCTATATTAGTATGAACTCTGCTCTTAGAACTTTTCCTGTACCCCAAAGATGTCACTTGTCTCCGTGTATCTTTTATTTCCTCTTTTATATCTTGGTTGATCCATTGGCTATTTAGTAACATGTCGTTTAACTCCACTAAAGCCTCATGTTTCTTGGGTTTTTTTTTCCATTTTTTTTTCTGTGATTGATTTCTAATTTTATACTGTTATGGTCAGAAAAGATTCACAATATGATTTTACTATTCTTTGTTGAGACTTGTCTCATGGTCTAACATGGGCTCTATCTTGGAGAATGTTCCATGTGCACCAAAAATAATGTGTGTTCTCTTGTTTTTGAATGGAATGTTTTGTATATATCTGTTAAGTCCATATAGTCTACTGTGTCAATCAAAGACACTTTCCTTATTGATTTTTTCCTGGATGATCTATGAATTGATGCAAAAGTGTGTTTAAGTTCCTTATTATTACTATATTACTGTCAATTTCTCTTTATGTCTGTTAATATTTGCTTTATATATTTAAGTGGTTTGTGTTAGGAGTATACATATTTATATTTTCTCCTCTTGTTGGATTGGCTCCTTATCATTATTATTTTTGAAAATTTTTATTTATTTTTATTTTAGAGAGAGAACGTGCATTGGGGAGCAGCAGAGAGAGGGAGACAGAGGATCCAAAGTGGGCTCTGTGCTGACAGTGGAGAGCCCAATATGAAGCTTAAACTCACAAACCATGAAATCATGAGCTGAGCCAAAGTTGGACACTTAACTGGCTGAGCTACCCAGGTACCCCCCTTTATTATTATATAGTCCCTCTTTGTCTCTTTGTCTTCTTTATTTTTGAGAGAGAGAGAGAGCATGAGCAGGGGAAGCACAGAGAGAGAGGAGACAGGGATCCGAAGTAGGTTCTGTGCTGACAGCAGACAGCCAGATGTGGGGCTCCAGGTTACTAACCAGCAGATCATGACCTGAGCCAAAGTCGCATGCATAACCCACTGAGCCACTCAAGTGCCCCAGATGTGTCTTATTTTTTATCCATTCTGCCATTCTCTGTATTTTTATTGAAGCATTGACACCATTAACATTTAAAGTAATTATTAATAGGTGTGTACTTATTGTCATTTTGTTAATTTTTTTCTGGTTTTGTTTTTTGCAGTTCTCTGTCCCCCTTTTTTTTTTTGTACTCTCTTTTCTTGTGATTGATGTCTTTTTTTTTTTTTTAAATAAAATAAGGGTCCAAATTTATTTTCTTTTTGCATGTGAATATCCAGTTGTTTCCCAGCACCATATTTTTAAAAAACTATTCTTTCCCCACTGAATTATCTTGGCACAATTCAATTTATCAAAAACTTGGACTCTGAGTTCTATATCGTTGACCTATATACATCCTTATGATACTACCACCCTGTCTTGGTCATTGTGGCTGTGTACTAATTTTTTTAACTTTTTTTTTTAACATTTATTTATTTTTGACAGACAGAGAGAGACAGAGTGCAAGCAGGGGAGGGGCAGAGGGGGAAAGAGTCACAGAATCCAAAGCAGGCTCTGGGCTCTGAGCTGTCAGCATAGGACTTGATCCCACAAACTGTGAGATCAATGACCTGAGCTGAAGCTGAATGCTTAACAGACTGAGCCACCCAGGTACCACAGCTTTGTACTACCTTTTGAAAGAAAAAGTGTGAATCCTATAATTTTGTTCATTTTCAAAATTGTTTTGGCTTTTATGGGTCCCTTGCATGTCCATATGGATTTTGGGATGAGATTGTCAATTTCTCCAAAAACCCCAGCTGGGATTTAGATAAGGATTGAGTTGAATCTGTACATCAGTTTGCCCTAATTAATGCCCTTTTAATTCCTTCTTAATAATAAATCTTTTGA
Organism: Lynx canadensis; assembly: GCF_007474595.2. NCBI lineage: Eukaryota > Metazoa > Chordata > Mammalia > Carnivora > Felidae > Lynx > Lynx canadensis. The sequence goes on from NC_044309.1 coordinate 105,721,971, forward strand.
TTAGTGAACATGGGATTTAATTCCATTTATTGAGGCTTTAAATTTCTTTCCACAGTGTTTCATAGTTTTCAGTATATAAAGCTTTTACTTTGTTATATTTACTTCTCTGTATATTGTTCTTTTTTATGCTATTGTAAGTGGAATTACATTCTTTTTAAAAATTTTAATTCTTGTTAGCATACAAGTGTTTCCTATATTAGTTTATGAGTTTCAGCTGTACCATATACTGATTCAACAATTCCATATGGTACTCAGTGCTCATCAGGAGAAGTGTACTCTTGGGGCGGCCTGGGTGGCTCAGTAGGTTAAGCAGCTGACTTCAGGTCATGGTCTTGCGGTTGGTGGGTTTGAGCCCCAAGTCAGGCTCTGTGTTGGCAGCTCTGAGCGTGGAACCTGCTTCTGATTCGGTTTCTCCCTCTCTCTCTTCCCCTCCCCTGCTTGCTCTCTTTCAAAAATAATAAACATTAAAAAATTAAAAAAAAAAAAAGAGAAGTGTACTCTTAATCCAATCACCTATTTCCCTCATCCCTCCACTCTCCTTCCTTCCTCTCCTCTCCTCCACCATCCATTTGTTCTCTATAGTTAAGAGTCTGTTTTTTGGGTTGTCTTCTTTTTTCACTTTATTTGTTTTGTTTCTTAAATTCCAAATATGAGTAAAATTATATGGTATTTGTCTTTCTCTGGGATCATTTTGTTTAGCATTATACTATCTAGATCCAATCATGTTCTTGCAATTGGCAAAATTTCATTTTTTTATGGCTGTTTTTCTATTTATGTATATATACCAATTCTTCTGTATTATACATCTATTGATGGACACTTGGGCTGCTTCCATTATTTGGCTGTTATAAATAATGCTGCTATAAAAATAGTATTTACATATGTATCCTTTTGAAATATATCCTTTTGAAATATGTATCCTTCTGAAATAGTGTTCTAATATTTTTTGGAGAAATACTCATTAGTATGATTACTGGATCATATGGTAATCAATTTTTAACTTTTTGAGGAACCTCCATATTGTCTTCCACAGTGGCTGCATTAGTATGTATTCTCACCAATGGTGCGTGAAATTTGCTTTTTCTCCACATCCTTGCCAACCCATGTTATTTCTTGGGTTTTGATTCCAGACATTCAGACAGGTGTGAGGTGATACCTCACTGTAGTTTGATTTGCATTTCCCTGAGATGAGTGATGTTGAGCATTTTTCGTGTCTGTTGACCATCTGTATGTCTGCTTTGGGGAAATGTCAGTTCATGTCTTTTGCCCATTTTTTAAGTAGAAATATTTGTTTTGTTTTGTTTTGTTGTTTTTGGTGCCCATCTGTATAAGCCTATTATATATTTTGGATATTAACCTTTTATCAGATATATTATCTGAAAATATCTTTTCCCATTCAGTAGGTTGTCTTTTAGTTCTGTTGATTGTTTCCTTTGCTGTGCAGAAGCTTTGCATTTTGATGTAGTCCCAGTAGTTTATCTTTGCTTTTGTTTCCCTTGCCTCAGGAGATATATGTAGAAAAATATTATCTCCAATGTCAGAAAAACTACTGCCAGTGTTATCCTCTAGGATTTCAATGGTTTCAGGCTTCACAAATAGGCCATTAATTCATTTTGAGTTTATATTTGTGTATGGTGTGAGAAAGTGATCCAGTTTCATTCTTTTGCACATAGCTGTCCAGTTTTCTCAACACCATTTGCCGAAGAGACCATTTTTTTCCCATTGCATATTTTTGCCTCCTTTGTTGAAAATTAATTGACCATATAATCATGGGTTTATTTCTGGGCTCTCTATTCTGTTCCACTGATCTATGTGTTTTTGTCTGTACCAGCACCATAATGTTTTGATTATCACAGCTTTGTAGTATATCTTGAAATTTGGAACTGTGGTACCTCTAGCTTTGTTCTTCTTACTCAAGATTGCTTTAGCTATTTAAGGTCTTTGGTGGTTCCATACAAATTGTAGGATTGTTTGTTCTTGTTCTGTGAAAAATGCTGTTGGTATTTTGATAGGGATTGAATTAAATCTAGATTGCTTTGGAGAGTATATACATTTCAATAATATTTGTTCTTTTAATCCATGAGCATGGAATATATTTCCATTTCTTTGTACTATCTTCAATTTCTTTCATCAAAGATTTATAATTTTCAGAGCACAGGTCTTTCACTTTCTTGTTTAAGTTTATTCCTTGTTATTTTATTATTTTGAGTGCAATTATAAATGAGATTGCATTCTTAATTTCCTTTTCTGCTTTATTACTGATGCACAGAAATGCAACAGAATTCTGAATATTTCCTGTGACTTTACTGAATTCATTTATCAGTTCTAGTAGGGTTTTTGTGGAGTCTTTCAGGTTTTCTATATATAGCATCACACTATCTGCAAAGAGTGGAAGTTTTACTTTTCTTTACCAATTTGGATGCCTTTTATTTGTCTTTATTTTCTGGTTGCTGTAGCTAGGACTTCCAGTACTGTGTTGAATAAAAGTGGTGAGAGTGGACATTCTTATCTTGTTTCTGACCTTAGGGAGAATGCTCTTAGTTTTTCACCATTAAGGATGATGTTAGCTGTGGGTTTGTCATATATGGCCCCTATTATGTTGAAGTATGTTCCCTCTATACCTCCCTTGGTGAGGGATTTTGTCATGAATCGTTGCTGTAATTTATCAAATGCTTTTTCTGCATCAATTGAAATTATCATAGGATTTTTAATCTTTTCTTTTATTGATGTGATGTATCACATTGGTTGATTTGTGAATATTGAACCACTCTTATATCCCAGGAATAAATCCCACTTGATTGTGGTGAATGATTTTTTTAGTGTATTGTTGGACTTGGGTTGCTAATATTTTGTTGGGGAGTTTTGCACCTATGTTCATCAAAGATATTGGCCTGTAGTCTTCTCTTTTGTAGTGTGTTTATCTAGTTTTGGTGTCAGGGTAATGCTGGCCTCATAGAATGAAATTGGAAGTTTTCCTTTCTTTTCTATTATTTGGAATAGTTTGAGAATAATAGGTATTAACTCCTTTTTAAATGTTTGGTGAAACTCACGTGTGAAGCCATCTGGCCCTGGACTTTTGTTTGTTGGGAACTTTTAAATGACTGATTCAGTTTTATTGCTGGTAATTGGTCTGTTCAAATTTTCTATCTCTTCCTGATTCAGTTTTGGGATATTATACATTTCTAAGTTGTCCAAACTGTTGGCATATCATTTTTCATAATATTTTCTTAAAATCTTTTATATTTCTGTGGTGTCAGTTGTTGTTTTTCCTCTTTCACTTCTGATTTTATGAGTCCCTCCCCCTTCTCTCTCTCTCTCTCTCTCTCTCTCTCTCTCTCTCTCTCTCATGAGTGTTACTAAAGTTTTATCAATTTTATTGATATTTTTAAAGAGCCACCTGGTTTCATTTGGTTTCATTTTAATGAGCCATCCTGGTTTCATTGATCTACTGTGTTTTTAGTCTTCTATTTCATTATTTCTGTGCTAATCTTTATTATTTACTTTTATCGCTCCTTTAAGTGTAATGTTAGGTTATTTATTTCATATTTTTTCTTACTTATTTAGGTAGGCCTGTATTACTATATACTTCCCTCTTAGAACAGCTTTTCTTATATCCCAGAGATTTTGGACCCTTGTGTTTTCATTTTCATTTGTCTCCATATAATGTTTTATTTCCTCTTTGAGTTCTTGGTTGACCATTCATTGTTTAGTAGCATCTTATTTAACCTCCATGTATTTGTGTTCCTTCAAGATTCTTTTTTCTTGTCATTGATCTCTAGTTTCATAGCATTCTGGTTGGAAAAGTTGTATGATAGACTTCAATCTTTTTGAGTTTGTTAAGACCTTTTTGTGGCCTAATCTTTGATCTATTCTGGAGAGTGTTCCATGTGCACTTGAAAAAGATGTATGTTTTGCTGTTTAGGATAGAATGTTCTGAATATATCTGTTAAATCTATCTGTCCAATGTGCCAGTCACACATTTTGTGTGTGTGTGTGTGTGTGTGTGTTTATCCATTTTGTCACCCTATGTTTTTTGTTGTTGTTGTTGTTAGTGTTTAGTCTATTTACAGTCAAAGTTATGAATGATTAATAGGTGTGTATTTATTGCCATTTTGTTACCTGTTTTATGTTTGTATTTGTAGTTCTCTGTTCCTTTCTTCCATTGCTCTCTTCTCTCATGATAAATTGGCTTTCTTTAGCGATATACTTGGATTCTTTTCTTGTTATTTTTTGCATATCTATTACTGTTTTTTTTGATGTTGATTTGTGGTTACCAATTGGTTTGTATATAACCTCCTCTGTATAGCAGTCTATATTTAGCTGATGGTTGCTTAAGTTTGAATCCATTCTTTATTCATTTCTCTTCCATATTTTAGTTATATGGTATCATACCTTAAATACTTTTATTTTGTGAGCCCCTTGACTGAATTTTATAAATATACTTATTTTTACTGCTTTTTGGCTTCTTAATTTTCTTTCTCTTACTTATGGTCTTTGTTTTCCACTCAAAGCATCCCCTTAATATATATGTATGTATGTATATATATATATATATATATATATATATATATATATATATATTATGGTTTAGTGGTCACAAATTCCTTTAAATTTCCTTTGGGGAACTTTTTATCTCCGCTTCTATTCTGAACCATATCCTTGCTGGATAGAATATTCTTGGCTGCAGATTTCTTTTTTTTCTTTCTGCCACTTCCTTTTCTGACCTGCAAAGTTTCTGCTGAAAAATCTGCTGATGGCTCTATGGGATTCGCCTTATATGTAACTGTCTTCTCGTGCTGCTTTTAAAATTCTGTCTTTATCACTACTTTTTGCTATTTTAATTATTATGTATTTTGGTGTGGACCTCCTTGAGTTGATTTTTTGGGGTTTCCCTGTGCCTCCTGGATCTGGATTTCTGTTTTTTTGCCCAGATTTGGGAAGTATTCAGTTATTATTTCTTCAAATATATTTTCTGCCACATTTTTCTCTCTGTTCCTTCTGGGATACATATAATATAAATGTTATGATGTTTGATAATGTTGCTGAGTTCTCTAAGTATGTTTTCATTTTGTATAACTTTTTTCTCATACCTGCTCAGCTTGATTACTTTCCATTACTCTGTACTCCAGGTCATTGCTTCATTCTTCTTCTTCTAGCCTACTATTTATTCCATTGAGTATGTTTTTAATTTCTATTATTGTGTTCCTCATCTCTGATTGATTCTTTTTTTTTCTCTTTGTTAAGAGTCTCACTGATGTCCTCCTTCCTTCTCCAGTCCAGTGAGTGTCTTCATAATCATTAAATCAAATTCTCTATCTAGCATATTACTTATACCCCATTTTGCTTAGGTCTCTTGCTGTGATTTTGTCCCATTCAGTTCATTTGGGGTATATTCCTCTGTTTCCTCATTTTGTCAAACTCTGTGCTTGTTTCTATATGTTAGGAAAGTCAGCTTTGTCTCCTGCTCTTGAAAGTAGTGACCTTATGAAGAAGAGGTCCTGTTGTGTCCTGTAGTGCAGTGTCCCTTTTTTATTGGAAACGATCATTTCAGAGGTGTCTTCTATGTGTTACGTGCATTCTGCTATTGTGGCTGAACTGCTTTTTCATTCAGTCCAGTCATCTGCCATGGTCTCTTTGCTTATCATGGACAGTGTTTGGTTCTTGTGGTGTTAGTGGGCCAGTCTGGGGCCACCTTGGGCTTGAGTTGTGTCAGAGAAGGCATTTGCCATAGATGTAGTAGCACCAAACTGCAGGGTACTATCCCTGTTTTGTCCCCCAAGAAGCTTTTGTTGGTGGGCAAGGCCTGTAATCATACCAATTGTCTGTCCCTATCCCACTGCTAGAGCTGTAGCATGACTGGTGTGTGTGGTTATCTTTCTTTCTGCCCAGGGCAGGAGTCTCTTTGGAGTGGTGCTGGCCTGCTAGGACACCTTTCATACTGCTAGGTTTATGGCACCACTTTGGATGGGATCCAGCCATGAGTACCACTGCCACTGCCAGTACTGAGGCTGGCCACGTTGAAGGGGGTAGATCTGCAAAGTGCAAGGTTTGGGAGACACAGTGTTAGTAAGGTCTGCACTGGTTTTCTGCGGGAGGAGACCCACCGTGCTGGGAGTGAGTCAGTTCTGGCTATAGGGGATGGATGTGCTCAAGTGTAGGGAGGCAGTGTGTGGTATAAGCAAGTTAGGTAGGGTACTGTGCTGATTCCTGTAGGTGGCCATGTGTTTATGCTGGAAGGGTGGGGGAGGGAAATGGTGCCTGTCAGCTCCTTTGCTCCTAGAGGTGTCCCCCAAAGATCTCTGTTCCTCCAAGACATGCTCTCAGATTAATAAGTAACTCTCTCTCCCAAATGCTCCAGGTGTTTTTCAAACTGTAGCTTCTATACTGTATCTCTGCAGGCTGTTTATTGTGCTGTCTCTTTAAAGGTAGGGATTCAGTTTTCTTTTGTCCCACCAACTCTCCCAGAGCTGAGATGGCTGATTTTTTAAATCCCATATTTTAAGTCCTACTAGTTGTGCAAACTCACAAAATTTAGCATCTGGTTTTCAAAGCCAAATATTATGGGAGTTAATCTTCCCGGGGCAGGCTTTTCAGTGTGATAGTCTGTTTCTTTCCCCTCTTTGCATCAGCAGCTCATTCCCTCAAATGGACAGTCCCACAGATCTGTTTAGTTCTCAACCACATCTCTGCCCTTCTTGCCCTCTTTGATGTGGGCTTTTCTCTACATTTAGTTTTGGAGTTTGTTCTGCCAATCTCTGGGTCATTTTCTGGGTTATTTACTCTGGTGTGAGTTTTATCTAGTTGTATCCATGGGATGAGGTGAGCTTAGGGTCCTCTTGCTCCACCATCTTCCCTGTGATTGATGTCTTTCTATAGTGTTATGCTTTATTTTTAGTGTATTTATTCAAGGTGTTGGGTTAGTGGTTACAATAGGTTCATAAATCACATCCTAAATCTACCTAAGTATACAGCACTATATACTGTACTAAGTTTATGGTCACTTAAGTCAAACGGATTTTAAAAGAATTTCTTTTTTTTTTTATCCTCCCCATGTTTTACATATATGCTACATCTTTGTATGAGCAATTAACATCTTTGATTCATAATTCTGTGACTTCTAATTGTGGCCTTTTTTTCCCCCTAAGGAAGTCCCATGGACATTTCTTATAAAGCTGATTCACTAGTAATGAGCTCCTTTAACTTTTGTTTGTCTGGGAAACTTTTTGTCTCCCCTGTTGTAAATGATAACCTTGTCAGGTGGAGTATTCTTGGTTTTGGTTTTTTGTTGTTGTTGTTCCTTTTAGCTCTTTGAATATATCATGCCACTCGTTTGTGGCCTGCAAAATTTCTCCTCAAAAATCACTGTATAGTCTTATGGGGTTTCCTTTGTACCTAAATTTTTGCTTCTCTCTTGATGCTTTTAAAATTATCTCTTTAGCCTTTAACATTTTAATTATTTCGTGTCATGGGTGGATCTCCTCAGGTTCATCTTATTTGGAATTCTCTGTGCTTGCTGAATCTGGATGTCTGTTTTCTTCCCCAGGTTAGTAAAGTTTTCAGCTATTATTTCTTCAAATAAGTTTTCTGCCCTTTCTCTGTCTTTTCTCTTTTTTGGGTTCCTATAATATGAATGTTCATTCACTTGATGCTTTTTTTTCTTTTTACTTTTCAGCTTGGGTGCGATCATTACACTGTTTCCAAATTGCTGAGCTATTATCCTGTATCGGCTAATCTACTGTTGATGATTTCTAGTGTTTTTTCATTTCAGTTATTGTTATCTTCAACTCTGATTGGCTTTTTTTTTTTTTTTTTGGTATTTTCTGCCTCTTTGTTGAAATTCTTACTGAGTTTTTCCACTCTTTTTTCTAGCCCAGTGAGCATATTTACAATGATTACTTTAAACTCTTTATCAAACACATTGTTTATCTCTATTTCATTTAGTTCTTTGAGATTTCATCTTGTTTTTTCATTTGGAGCATATTCCTCTGTCTCTCCATTTTGTTTGATTTTCTGAGTTTGTTTCTATGAATTATATGGAACATGTACTTCTCCTAAATTTGAAGAAATAGTTTTATATATATATATATATATATATATATATATATATATATATATAGTCATCTCCTTTGTAGACTGTATGTGCCTGGTGACTTTAGCTAGTTGGCTGGAGCTGTGGCTGATGTTGTCTGGGGGTTCCAGGGCACTCTGTGATAGTCTGCCCTGGTGGGAAGGCCGGAGCTAAAGTATGGGACAGGGTGGTCCCAGGGTTTTCCATGTGAAGGGCACACTGACAAGATAATTGAAGCTAAAGTAGGTACAAGCTAGGGTATCCTGGGGTTCTCCACACAGAAACTGCCTTGGTGAGTTGGTTGGATCCAAGGCAGAATGCAGGCCAAGGAGCCCCAGGGTGCTCTGTGCAGGGTCACCTTGGTAGTACAACTGTAGCTGAAGTGGGCATGGTCTGGCTTGGTCCCAGGGCTCTCTACACAGACAGCACCCTGGGAGGATAGCTCAAGCTGAAGGGGGTGCAAACTACAGCATCCTGGGGCTCTCTAACTAGCTCACATCCTGGTAGGACAACTGAAGCTGAAGATTGTGCCAGCCAGAACGTCTCAGGGTGCTCAGTGAAGTGGATGCCCTGGTTGAGTGACTAAAGATGGAGTAGGCACAGGCCAGGAGTTCCTGTGTTGCTCCACCCTAGTAGAGCAGCTAGAGCTAAAGCAGGTAAAAGCTAGGAGGTTCTGGAACACCCTCCCCCCCACCCCGTGAGGGTGCTCTAACAAGCCATCTGGAGCCAAAATGATGTGGGCCTAGAATGTTCTAGGGGTGGTTTTCATGTGGTCACCATGGCACCATGACTAGAGCTGTAGTGAGCATTGACCAGTGGTATCCCAGTGTGCATTGGCCTGGGATTACCTTGGTGGGATGGCCAGAGCTGATATGGATTAGGGACCTGGTGCTCACTGAGGCAGTAGGCCAGTTAGGGTACCTGGACCCTGTTCCCATCCATGCTGTCAAGGTAAAGGGAGAATGTAACCATGGTTCTTGCCAGCCCCTCTGATCCAGAGTGTTTCAGCAGCAGCCCCACCATTTGACAGGGTCTAGGGCTCGATCCTCTATATTCTAGTTACTCTTTTAAACTGTGGGTTTTTATTTCTGACCCCAGGGTGTCTGGGGCAGTATGGGCTAGGGGCCCATGGCTCACTGAAGTGGCTGGCCAGCTGTGGCACCTGGACCTTGTTCCCTTCTGTACTATCATGGTGAATGAGGAACATAAACCATAGTGCTTGCGTAAACCATAGCCCTTCTGATCTGGAGAGAATTACAGCAACTCCCCTGCTTTTTGTGGCATTCTAGGACTGGATCTTTTATATGCTAGTTTTTATTTTAACCCAAGGCTTTTTTTTTTCCTGTGTTCTAGGGCAGACAAATCTGCTTACGGTCTTTCAGTACTGTATCTCCCCACTACTGTTCACAACATCAGTAACTCCTTTGTTACTGTGTCTCTGTCTTCTGATTCTCTATGTGGTCTGTCTTTTGTTGCGCATAAGCTGTTGTCAGCCTTCATTCTTCTTCAGGAGGAATTGTTCCATAAATAGGTATAGATTTGCTGTGTTGGTGAAAGAGGTGAGTTCGGAGTCTTCCTATGTTGCTATCTTGGACCTGAACAACTCTCTGATCCCTGTTTTAAGCACTATACTGCCCAAGCAATCAATTATATCTTACTTTTATTGATCGTAAACCTTCACAATGCATTATGCACATGGGGAGCATTAAAAAATTCCAATGCCCAGACAATATTCCAGACTTATTAAATCAGAATTTCTGGTAGTAGGACCAAGGTATCAGTATATTCTAAGGGTGAATCCAATATGTAGACAGATTTGAGAACCAATGGTTTAGTTGAAGAATTTGATTTGGGGTAAAAATAAGGACTGGTTCCCTAATAGGGAAGAAAGCACCGAGGAATTTAAAAAATGTGCAAAGTACAGAGTCTAGGGATTTCCAAAAATGGAACTCTGTTTTGTAACAGTGGATTGAATAAAGGTAGAAATGTGAATTCTGAACCTGTTACTCTACTAGTTTTGTGAGCTCAGAGATGCTATTAAATTCTGTGCAATCTCAAGATCTTTATTTCTAATAGGAGTTAAATATACACCCTGTAATTTGTTATAAAGATAGACATAACAAATGTAAGGTAACTGTTAAATTAACAGTTAATATGATATTGTTAATTATAAAGCCTTATATCAGTGGTTGCTTCAAGGCCACTGCAACTCTTAATTGCATACAATTGTATAATACTCTCTAATTGTGGAATTCTCTAAGGGGGAGGCCTCTTTTGCCTTGCCCATGGCTAGAATTGTAGCCCTCCTAAAAAAGGCCTGATACAGACTATCACTTAAAAATATTAAGTGGGTGGGGTGCCTGGAAGGCTCAGTTGGTCAAGCATCTGACTCCTGATTTCAGCTCATGTCATGATCCCAGGGTCTAGATCAAGCCTCGCATCAGTCTCTATGCTGAGCATGGAGCCTGTTTCAGATTCCCTCTTTCCTTCTGAGTCTCTCCCCCAGTCAGCACCCACTCTCTCTCAAACGAAGAAAAAATTAAATGGGTGAATAAATAAAAGTGTCATGTAGCATAATCTTATTGGTATAAAACAGAAGGATGACAGCAGGTTATATGTTTCTTTTGTGCTTTCTTATAATCTCTTTTTCTCTTACTTGATAATATAATAATAACAATATCCTTCTATGAGTCAGGTACTGTTCTAAGAACTTTACAAGATTAGTACTTACAATCTTATGAATTGTGTATTACATTATTTTCCAGATGAGAGTGGTGAGGAATAGAGAGGTTAAGTCATTTTCCATGTCATAGAGATAGAAAGCTGTTGCCTTGGGATTTGAGTTTAAGAGAATAGATCGGCGAATAAATATTATCATTTCACCTGTGCAGAAGTAGCCATTGCCATTTCTATGAACTACTTGAAGTCCTTGAATCAGTTGTTAATCTCTTAAAGTTCCAAACAATTTTAATCCTCTAGGTTTCTTGAGAACTAGTCATAACTGAGGGGAAAAATTGTGTAAAGAGATATAATCATTATAGTTGCCTGAAAAATACTTTTTACTTTATGATGTTATTAATTTTTATTTGGCTTGGACAAAAACACATGGACTCAAATCAATACTGCTATTATTTCTGTTCTATTTGGATATTCTACTGCTGGAAGCAATGATATATTTAGACTTTTCCTCTTTAATATTATGTCACAGTTCATTAAAGATTTAACAGTCATATTTAAGAGTCTTTACATTGGAACATTAGGTTTTACTTATTAAAAAATGCTCATTACTTGTAAGGTATTCATTAAATGAGAGCTCACAGAGTTTGATTTTCTCCTAAAAAGTAGTGATAGGAAGATGTATGAAATGGATTAGGCAATTTGATTTTCCTTAAAACTCTTTAAAAGATAGAAATCATATCAAGATAAAATTTCTCTGGACAACACAGAACTCAAGAAAACACCAGATATATTTCTGACCTTTAATTTATAATGAGAAAAATATCCTCCAAGTCTGAAGTTACTTTCAGATGGATAAGTAAAACGGTTGATTGCCTTTTAAATGGTAGGGTTTTTTTTCCAATACTATATTTATAATAATTTTTAACTGAGTTGTAAGTCTATCTCAGCTTTATTAGTTTTGGGTTGTATGGTTATAGGCAAATAAAGAGTATTGAATTGCAAAAATATTTTCATGTATCTCAGCAAAACACAACTGGAATTGTTGCCATTCCTAATGTTGAGGAAATTGTTGCCATTCCTAATAATATCAATATGTTTGTCCAAGATGGATGGTACATGGTTTTGATGATGAGCGACTGGCCTGTGTAAGATTTGGAGAAATAAAATGGCCAAGCTCTCTCATTCCAGCAGCAGATGTTTCTCTGCTAATATTGAAACAAACATTTCCCTTGGAAACATCTGTCAGAATAACAGGTCTATAACTGAAATGAATGTTGAGGATATTAGAATGTGCCAATTAAAAAAACACTCATTTGCTGAAAAAAAAAAAAAAGACGATTTAAAAATAAAAGACTTTGAGGCACATTTAAATGCATAAATCTAAACTATAAATCCCAGTTAACAATATATATCATTAAATGTGTAGAGTATTGCACAACATTATGTGTAAGCAGCTGCTTTTATGTGATATTTAACTTGAAATACTGAATATATCTATTTATGGTTTCTGTGCACCTTGCCAAACAATATGGCTAATCTTTTAATTTGCATAGTTTTGATTTAATCTAACAAATAATTAAAACATGATCTATGAAGAAAGTATAAGAGAGATGTTTAATATTTTGGAAAGTAGGATTTAAAAAAAATACTCATTTTGTGCAGGCATAACATGGAGCTATATCTCTACAGAGGCCCATACTAAATTTAATTTCAAAAAAAATAATTTCAAAAAAACACAAAACAAAACACTGAATGTTTTCTTAGAAGTTGACTTCAATGGTGCATAAAACTAAAGAACTTGGATCTCTTCAACCAGTTCAATGTATTGATCTCATTTATCCCACTGGCAAAAATACTTAGTTAATGTAATTCATACTTACAAAGATTAATTTAATATTGATATACTTGAAAAAAAAATACATCTACTCTTTCTCCATAAGTACAACTGCATTTTAAAATGCAATTTTTAAAAATGCTTTTATTTATTTTTGAGAGAGAGAGTGTGTGCACACACATGTGCGCACACAAGTTGGGGAAGGACAAAGAGAGAGGGAGACAGAGGATTCAAAGCAAACTCTGAGCTGACAGCAGAGAGCCCAATGCAGGGCTGAAATTCACAAACTCGCAGATCATGACCTGAGCCGAAGTCGGATGCTTAACCAACTGAGCCACCCAGGCACCCCAAGATGCAATTTTAAACTTTGGCTTTTTCATACAGACCCACATCATCAAGTTTTTGTAGTCACCTCTGTGCTTCTGCCCAGATTCACATTGCAGTTCCTCACCTTTCAATCAAGCAAAATGTGACACAGAATCTGTGTGTTTACCTTTTACTCTTAGGCACACAAGGAGACCGTATTTTCCATTCTCCTTACGGTTTTACATGGAATGTGGACAAGGGTGATTAATAAATGTCACTTCAAGGTTCAGCTTCCAAAAATCTATATGTAATATTTGACTCTCTTAATATTTATTCAGTAAATGAATGGAGATACTGGATGAGGTCTGAGCCACAAGAGGTAAAAAGCCTGCTCTTTGAATAATCACCTGAAGTGCTTGCCAACAGGAACATCTGCATTGGAGCAAGGAATACACTTATTATATGTTGCTACTAAGATTGTCAGATTTGTTATTACAGCAGCTAGGATTATTTGCTCTAAGGCACACCAATAAATTACAAATTATCACCTCAATGTTTATATGCAGAATATAGTGTCATTTCAAATTCTAAAGTCTTAGAACAGAATTTTAATATGTGTTTCCAGTCAGTTCTCCTTTGCAACATTCTGGTTTTTCTGTTAATGTTATCATCATGCTAGAAGTTAGTTGTCAAATATATATATATATATATATATATATATATATATATATATATATGATGCAACCTCTCTAGTTTGGGATTTCAGTGAGACTGACAACAGGGGCGTTTCAAAATCTGACCATAGAAGAATTAACTCCTCTACAGATATTTGATACATTCAGTTGTTATATTTTATGAGATATGATTTGGCAACAAATCAAATTCTTTATCATGATATTTATACTATAGTATAACATCTTAGAACTTGGAAAGGCAGCTAGCTAAGGCTATAACAACTATATTCTAGCACAACATAATTTAAAATCTTTGAGATTATTGTATTAGTTCATGCTCATCAGAATTCATTAGAATAATGTATTAGTATCGTCATGAAAGCTGTCCAGATACTCAGTTCCTGATCTCATGGCAGTGATAACTCATATGGATATCATTGAGGAGTAAGATAAAGTAAGAAAAACCTCCAATCACATGAGTCATGCCATGTCTCTGCATGTAGACAATGTGTGTAATTCTTACCCCCCTCCCCTTGCTCTTGAAAATAATCAAAGGAATAGCTCCAGACATGTGTATTACAAAGAGCTGGTAAGTTTCTACCACTGTGGCAAGGCTGGCAGCTGGGCTACAGTTGTTAGAATGCCAAATGCCAGACGTGGTGTGATTAAATCCAGTATCTAATCATTTTGTTACAGTAAATTCACAAAGCAGTCTGATTACAGCATGCCCTGTCTTCATGGTGGTACACATGTTATACATTTGCTATAAAATTGCTAGTGTGAATTTGTAACCAAAACATATTGTTTAAAACGTATTGTTTATGAAAGAATTGTTTCCTTTATGTTTTTTAAAAACTGATTTACATATTATAGTCCTTCTGGTAAAAGCCATATTAATTAGACACCTAACTATTTTACTTTAGCTTTTGCTTTCGTATTTAACTAGAAGTTCATTTTTTCTGGGCTTTTCTTTATGCTTACAATCAAATTTTCCTATCTAAGATGCAGAAGTCAACTATTTAAAACTATAATATTCAAATAACACTTAGAAGAAATATATATTTACTTATTTTCTGAAATACAAATATTAGAGTTGTTTAATATGTACATATTAACAAGTTTACAAAAATAGATTCTGTAGCTTTAGAATATAATAGAAGAAATAGAGTTACAAGTTACTTTAATATCTTGGCCAAGAAAATATATAGAAACATTTTAAGAAAATATATCACATCATTTTATTTGTTTATGCATACCACACTAATAGGCAATAGAACACATTTATCAAACTCTCTTGACAATGTGTAATACGTTAAATGAATCATTAATATTTGGCTGTGAATCTGTTTTTATAGTGCTCTTTGTTGTCAATAGTAGTGTATTTGCTATAAGTATTCTTTTAGCCCTTTTCTACGTGAGAAAAACGTATCTAAAATTTGACTTCTAAAGATCAGAGCAGAAATAAAATTTGACTTCTATTTTTCCTTTGAGGCAGTTTCCTTCCTTATTTTGTCATTGTATTTAAATGTTATCAATCCTGATTAATTGGGAGAAAATCTGTGAATTTTTGTATTTCACTGAGAGGAGATCATGGAATGAAAATTTGGGGTCTATTAATGTATCAAATTAGCCAGAAACATGTTTGTGAACAGAGTCTATTTTAAACTATCAACACACATTTTAATGGATGTTTGCCGCAAATCCTGCCATTTAGTTTCTAGCTGGACATTTCACATCACACCAAGGAAGTTCCATATTTGGTTCCTTACCTGTGAGCACTCTTCCTGCTCTCACTCCTATGGATTGAGTTGTCTTCAGAGCTATTCTGTCTCTTACATCATGAATTCCTCCTGATTTTTCTCACCAGCTTGTCTTTCCTCTCCACCCAAGCATGAAACATCCAACTCTGTACTCATACTTGGATAAACAGATTAACATGCAAAATTGATCTCAATGTCCCCTTCCAAGCCTACTGCTGCCACACTGATCCTCATTTCAATAAAAAGCATTATCAGATCTTCACGTTTTCAGCCACCAATCTTAAAAGTCATCCTTGTATCCTTATTCTGTCATACTTCACATCTATTCCATCCATTAATTGTGTAGTTGTAACTTTAAAATATGTCCATAATCTAGCATTCCTTTTTATCTCTTCTGCTGTCATTCTCATCCAAATTACCACCTTCTCTCGTTTTGAACTTTACCCTGCAGTCCTAAGTGGTCCTACCTTTTTTCTCCTCATGCCCCACAGATAGTCTTTTCACACAGCAGCTGAGCAAATCATGTCAATCTCCACACTGAAAAATTTCCAATGAGCTCATGTAATATTTGCAATAAAATCTGACACCCCAGAGATGCCCTCAAGGCATTACATAATTTGGCCATTGTTTCTGCTTTATCTCCTACACTTATTTTATTTTTTTGTTTGTTTGTTAAGTCCACTGCGGCCACTCTGGACTTCTTGCTATTCTTTGAAATGTTCAAGCTCAGTCCACCCCAAGGAATTTGCATTTATATGTTCTCTCTGACAGAATGTTATCTTCAGATTAAAGACTTCTTCCTAAACTTCATTCAGTTTTCTGTTTAAATATTCCCCTTTCCTGGGGCACCTGGGTGGCTCAGTTGGTTAAACATCCATCTTTGGCCCAGATCATGATCTCACAGTCCATGAGTTCAAGCCCTGAATCAGGCTCTGTGCTGACAGTTCAGAGCCTGGAGCCTACTTAGGATTCTGTGTCTCTTTCTCTCTCTGTCCCTACCCTGCTTGCACTGTGTGTGTGTGTGTGTATGTGTGTGTGTGTGTGAAAAATAAATAAACATTAAAAAAAATTCCCCTTTCCTGGTCATCTCATTCTCCAGCCCCAGTCATTACCTAACCCCTTACACATACTTTCTTTTCTTAATAGCTTTTACCACTACCTAGAATTATGGTGTTTAGTTTTTATTGTCTGTCTTCTCTGTGAAGGTGTTCAGAATGTGTCACCCTAAAATATGGAACTTTCTCACATACTATTTTGAATTAAAGTTACTTGAGAAAAAGCAGGTGCAAGAAGGGCCCTCTGAACCTCCTTTTTTTTCCTGAGAGTAGGAGATAATACCCCTTCCCAATACCACAAAGAAGGAAGACATTCTTATCATCAGAGATGGGGAATCAAGGCTGAGAAATCTGTACACACTAACATTGTGAAGTTAACCCTTACCTTCCTATTCAGTTCTCAGCAATTTACTACCTCTAACCCAGCCCCTTAGGGACTTTACCAATATATTGTTTATTTATAAATTCTTAATTGTTTATTTTTCAATTCTTCACCAATTTATTGTTTATTTGTTTAAGATATAAAAGCTTTCTGCTGGAGTCACTTCTTCAGGTCTTTATTCTTCTGTGAAGGCTTCCATTTATATGTGAAAATTTACTAAAACTTGTGTGCTTTTCTCCTGTTTCTTACTATGTCAGTTTAATTCTAAGGCTCAGCTGGAGCCTCTTCACCCAAAGAGATTGGAGGAGATCTTTTCCTTCCTTTCATCTGTTAAAATTTAACTCTATGAAGTATGGTCTCTGTCTTGTTGACTGTAGTATTTTCATTGTCCTCAAAAGTTTCAACAGGGGCGCCTGGGTGGCGCAGTCGGTTAAGCGTCCGACTTCAGCCAGGTCACGATCTCGCGGTCCGGGAGTTCGAGCCCCGCATCAGGCTCTGGGCTGATGGCTCAGAGCCTGGAGCCTGTTTCCGATTCTGTGTCTCCCTCTCTCTCTGCCCCTCCCCCGTTCATGCTCTGTCTCTCTCTGTCCCAAAAATAAATAAAAACGTTGAAAAAAAAATTTTTTTAAAAAAACAAAAAAAAAAAGTTTCAACAAATGTTGGCTGAATAAGTAAATAACTAAATCAAACCATAAATTACAACTCATACATTTTTATCACATCTAGTTGATAATGATCCTTTTAGTTATTCTGATCAAAGTACAATTTATTCTTCAACCTCTGAGCCACTTAAACACCAGGAAAGGACCTACAGTACACAACTCTAGTTTTTTTCATGGTTTCTCTCTTGATTAACTATGTTGATCTGCTTCCAGCTCACCCCTCTGCCTCAGCCACTAACTAGCTTTCAGGGGAAAGTTAACTTTATTGAGCATCATCTGTAGCAGTAATTTTTAAACTTTATCATGTGTCAGAATCACCTGAGAGCTGGGGCACTTGGGTGGCTCAGTTGGTTGGGCTCCCGATTTCAGCTTAGGTCATGATATCCCAGTTGGTGGGTTCGAGCCCTGCGTCGGGCTCTGTGCTGACAGCTCAGAGCCTGGAGCCTGCTTCAAATTCTGTGTCTCCTCCTCTCTCTGTCCTGCTTTTGCTCTGTCTCTCTCTGTCTCTCAATAATAAATGAACATTAATTTTTTTTTTTTAAAGAATCGCCTGAGAGCTTATTAAAACAAAAGTGTCAGGGCCTGTACCCCAGAGTCTCTCCTTTAGTGGGTCCTGGGGTGTGGTTGGAAAATTTGTATTGTTAATTAGCCTTCAAGTATAGCTGATTTTACCAGTCTGGGGACCACAATTTGAGAATCCTTTATCTATACGAATGGATGATAGCCATCTCCTTTTGTTGACTTCCTTCCAGATAGGCCTGGGGAAACTGCGGTGAAAGTTTTCTATAGAACAGGATAAGGAATGGGAACCAGGGCTCTGCTAGCTGTGTATATTTGCTGGAAAAGTACAGCTGTGAGAGGAAGTGTCCTGAAGAGTTTTCTGGGCAGTATTTCAAATTTCAAATTTGCCAAAATGAGGAAGAAGAGGTTAAAACTGAAAAGGTAGATATAAGAACAAAGAGAAGGACAGAAAGGAGGAGGAAAAAGAAGTGGGAAGGGATTTGGAACAACTGAGATGCTGACCTATGTAGAGACTCTGAAAATACACAGAATTCCTGAAATGCCTGAAGGAACCAGCTGAAGCTAATTTGGAGAAGTTGGTGTTTCCAGTAAATGTTCCTATGGTATTTATGGATTCAGATTGAGAGAGAATTGTATGGGGGCATGAGAAAGAGAATAAAGAAACTAACACAAAGCAGAGATCCCTCATCTCCATCATGTTTAAAGACTTTGATACAGTTGGTGGATTCTCACAACCCGAATCTGCTATTAGGTTCCTAGGGTTGTCTTAATAAGGTGCCATAAACTTGGTGGCTAAAACAACAGATATTTGTTCTATCACAGTTCTGCAGGCTTGAAGTTCAAACTAAGGGAGTCAGTGAGGCTGTGCTTTCTCTGTAGATCTAGGGGAGAATGCTTTGTCTTTTCTTAGCTCTGAGTGGTGGCCCACAGCCCTTGGTGTTTCTTGGCTTGTGGCTGCATTATTCCAATTGCTGTTTCTATGATCACATGGCATTCTCCTCATGTCATCCATTTTTCATACTGTTTCTGTGTCTTCTATTGGTGTTTTCATAAAAATTAAGTTTAAAAGCAAAACTATTTTGGAAAATATTTTAAGTGAGGAAAGATTTGAGCCTTCCTTTCATTTTGGGCGTGACTCCCCCCAGTACTTACTCTTTGCAAATAATCATTTGTGATCTACTTGTTACTATCCTCGTGTTGTCTTACCTGTCTTCTCTGTGTTCTTTACCCCCTGGTTCACCTAAACTTGAGAGCTTCTAATGCTTTATCACAAGTCTTCAGTCAGGTATAAAGTCTCAACTATCAAAACCATTAACCTAGTGGATTTTGATGGGAATATACAAATCATCACATCCCAGGGATTAATAATAAAACCCAAAAGCTTACATATATGTAATGATTGCTAAGTGTTTGTTACAGTTCTGAGTGTTTTATATATTAACAGGCTGATTTGATTTTTTTTTTACCTATTGGAAATTTAAAAAAAAGAAAATATGCCCCTCACCCCAGCTTTATTATTGTAATCCCAGTGTGTTTTAATAGCTATAGTGAAGGATGAGAAAGTCAATTTGTCAATAAATGGAATGCGCAAAATTAATTCTGTATCCGATAGGTGTTTTAGTATTCTTCAAACAGGACTGTGGAGGTGGTTATCTACTCTATTGCCTACCTTTATTTATCACTTTTATTTCTACCCTCCTATTCAATCTAATTCATATAAAATAAGGATATAATCATTATTTTGCTAAAATATGACTTAATTTTCCAAATTTTATATGTGTATGTATGTGTATAAAGAAAGGCATATCTGTTTATAGAAATTCCTGAGTTTAATGAAATTATTTATTTTGGGCAAAAAGTAATTTTTAATATTAGACTTTTATCATGTCAATAAAATCAGTGTAAGCTATTTTGAATGGCTCCTGATTTCTACAAAATCTTACTGAATTTTTTTTTCCTTGATGAAAATGTTTTAAATTTTGCTGAAGTTTTTCCAAGCAGAGCCTTTTGAGTGCTACAGCATGCCCCTCCTATGCCAAAGCTTCTTTATAACTATATATAGTAATATCAGGTTTATTGGAGATTCTCAGCTTTATGAAGTACACACTTGAAAAGAATTTATTTTCTTTAATCAATGCCCCCAACTGTGCAATGTCAATTTTCCTTCCCTGCTGGGTAGCAGATTTCTAATGACGTCTTGGGCAGATTCCATAACCTGTTTTTACTTTATTAAAAAAATCTAGTTTGCAACTCCAATCTCATATCCTCTCCTCATCACAAGGCAAGCATGGTTTGGGGCCTAGGAACTTGGAAAGAAGTATGATCTGTTTTCTCATTTCCTTACTATCAACAAGAGTCAAATGGAAGGTCATAGTCTGTCTCTCTGGGACATATGTCTTACTTCTGTCTTCTGCTTGTATGCTTCTAGCTGCTCTGGGAAAAAATACAGAGCAAAGAGACAGGAATCTCTGTTTTATTTGGCTTGAAGGGACAGTGTTGTTTCTTTTACTGTCAACTATCTTATTCTGGACAATGCTGATAGGGCATCATAGTCCTGGGTGATAGACCTCTAACTTGGTAGGCCTGTTGGGAATGCACTGTAAATTTTCCTTATTTATCATTACATATATTCATTTAACACACTTGTATAACTCTTATTCTGTACTATAACATGCTCTGCATGGTTTATAAATAGTTATTAATTCAATTGTCTAAAAATTATATGAAGTAGGTGCTGCTGTTATTTTTCTTTTTCCTTTAATGTTAGAGAGAGAGTAAGCAGGGGAGAGGGGCAGAAGGAGAGAAGAGTATCTTAAGTAGGTTCCATGCTCAGCACAGAGCCTGATGTGGGGCTAGATCCCTCGACCCTGGGCTCATGACCTGAGCTGACATCAAGAGTCCAGTGCTCAACTGACTGAGCCACCCAAACACACCAAGTACTGCTATTATTTCGATAGGAAAACTGAGCAAATTGTGCAAGATTGAATATCTAGTAATTAACTGACTTTGGATTTGAACCCAGACAATCTGGCTCCAATGCCCTTAAATAGTATATTAGGATGCCTTTGTGTGGTTGTCTCTGGCTTCAGACAACAATTTAATAGAAAATTGGTAATAATGGTCTGGAGCCAAAAGTTTTCTAGACTAAAGATATAATTTTATAGATTTTGGAGTCATCCATATATATCTTTGATTTTTGAGTTGCGAGACTATATGAAATCTCTGAAGGGGAGAACCCAAATGGGGAAGACAGTACTATTTAACAAACATGAAGGACACCAGAGAAGAAGATTTTAAAGGACCAGAGAGATCAGAAGATTTAGTATCTACAACATACAGAAACATGGACATCTCTAGACAAGCCAATAGCTGGGTGTCCATTCCAACCTCACTATTTTCATTTATTCAAAGAAGCTAAACATTTATATGGAGGTATTTTGGAAAGAGATATTGCCTCAGTTTGCATAAACTGCAGCAAAACAAGACTTAGATTTGATAAAACTTACCTCCATAAAACATTGTTGTCATTGGAGGGTGAGTCAAAGCAGAATTTCCCTCAAGCTCAAGCAGTTTAATCAATGATATACCCAGGGGTAGTCTTAGAAATTCATTTTTCTTCACATATTTGGTGACATTTTAGTGTTCTTTATGTATTGGCATCCTGAACAAGTAACTGTCTGGCCTAAGTCTTCATTGAACCCCGAAATCCCTGGAGCCAAAGACTGGAGTTTCAAGCAGAAACGAACAGCTGCAAAATGTTCAAATATGTCCAGTGGATCAAGAATTGGGAAATTAGATTCTGTAATTAGAAGGTCATTCTGGTTTTGCAAGAGAAAATTAGGGTCATTCATTTCCCAGCTGCACTGTATGCAATTGTTAAAATTTGACATCTCAATATTTGATTTATTTTGGATTTTTTTCTAATGTGTGATACGACAAACAGTTCCAAATTTATTTTTGTATTGATGGTTATCCAGTTTCCCAAAATCTTTTATAGAATGTTTTTTTTTTCTTTTCCTAATTTGAGATCCAAACATTTTCATAAAGTATTGCGTGTGTATGTGTATATGTATGTGTGTATATATATATATTATATATCTTTATTTGTGATGTTTTATTCTCCAGTAGTCTGTATATTAATATACTATCTTGTTTCAGTTATGGAACTTTAGAGAGTATTTTAATAGTAGTGGGCTAATTATCCTCATTGCCCTTCCTTAAAAAATTTTCCTGGCTATTCATGTTTGTTTACTTTCCATGTCATCTTTAGAATAACCTGCTTAGTTAAAAAAAAAAGTGTGTGTGTGTGTTTTTTCAAATTGACCTCACCTTAAATTATAAATTGTTTGAGTATTCTTCCTTCATGAATATTTTTAAGTTTCTAGTCAAAGACTTAATTCATTTCTGGTTAAACTTATTTGTAGATACTGTATCTTTTTTTCACTCTTACAATAGCTTATTTTCTTTTATTATAGTTCCATTGTCTCTTATTGCTGGTTGCTGTTGATGGTGGTTAATTGAATTGCTCATTCCTTATGGATTTTGACCCAAAAAGTAATCCTTCAATATGATTCAAGCCGTTTTATTTAAAACCTAATCATGTATGCATATTAATATTTTATCCCATACTCTGTTTTCTTTTTTTAAAAAAGTTTAATGTTTATTTATTTTTTGATAGAGAGAGAGAGAGAGAGAGAGAGAGAGAGAGAGAGTGAGAGTGGGGAAGGGGCAGAGAGAGAGGGAGAATTCAACGCAGGCTCCAGGCTCTGAGCTGTCAGCACAGAGCCGAAATGGGCTCGAACCCACCAGAGTGAGATGGTGACCTAAGCTGAAGTCTGACGCTTAACTGACTGAGCCAGCCAGGCGCCCCTCTGTTTTCTTATATAATATTTTTTGTTGATTCGTTTGTGTTTTACAGTTACGTAGTCATATCATCTGGAAATAGTAAGGCAGTCTTATTTCCAAATTTTATCTCTTTTCTTTTTTGTATCAAAGTATTCTGGCCAGTAACTGAAGTATAGTTTTAAATGCTAATGTGATAGAGAACATTTTTATCTTTTCCATACTTTGCTAGGGGAAATTTTTAGTTGTTCTCCATTAAGCTTTTTGAGCTGAGATAAATATATTTTGTCATGTTAAGAAAATGTCTATAAATTCCTATTGTTGACTATTTTTATATTTAATTAATATCTATAGATATTATTGCATTTCTCCTGAGGCTTGTTAATATGATAAGTTATATTAATCGTTTAATTTTGAACAGTCCTTATATATGGAACAAAAATCTCATGAAAATTATATATTATTTATGCAATGATCTGCCAAATCCTATTTGCAAATATTTTATAATTGATGTTTCATTATAATTTATAAATGATTTGGGTCTGTAGTATTTTTATGCAGGGCTTGACAGATTTGAGAACCTGTGCTATGCCTGTTTTGAAAAATAAAATTAGTATTTTTTTTTAAATCTATGGTCTAGAAAAGTTTAAATAGCTTTGTAATGCTCTACTAGTTAAGGATTTTATGTTTCCAATGTAAAACCATCTAGGCTTACCACTTTGGGAGGAGATCTCATTTTACCAACATTATTTTTCACGTGGGAATCATTATGTTTAGGGTTCTATTGCAAATACAGTCAGGGTCCATTTTTTTCATTTGATCTATGTTTTAAATCTATTTTATTAATAAAGAATTTTTACGGTTTTTCTAATTTTCTAATTTTTGATATTATATCCCATATTTTAAAACTGTATGTATTTGTTCTATATTCTTTTTTTATGACCAGATTGGCTAGTAGTTTGTTCACTGTATGGTTATTTTGAAAACTAACTTTCAGTTTTATTGGTTTATTTTTTCCAGGTTTATTAAAAATTTCTGCTTTTATCATCAATAATCATTTTCTATTTTTTTCTTTGGCTTTATTTGTGTTTTTTTTTAACATTTTGGATAGGTTTATTTATTTTATTTTTTTTTATTGACATAAAATTTATAGCTATGAATTATCTTTTTAATACAGCTTTAGCTATATTCTATAGATTTCAATATAGAATGTCATTATTCAAACATTTTATAGATTTTATAACATTTTGGCTTGATTTGCTTTTTTTACTAGAGAATTATTTAAGGAAGAATTTATTAATTTTGATTTGTAGGGTCTTTTGGTTTTCAGATTTTGATGTTAATAGTTTCTAGTTTTCCTTTTCTTTAATCAGATAATAGTATCTGGAAAATACGCTTTGGGATTTATGGAGTTTTTCTTTCTTTTTTTGTTTTGTTTTGTATTAGAGAGTTTCTGGTTATATTTATTGGTTTTTGACTATGTAAGGAGTATCTTTTTACATGTGGATTTCAATATATTCAATGAGCTATAGACCTAAAACATTAATTATGTTTTTAACTCTGTCTTTACATTTGATTACTATTTTCATTGGTATTATTTACCTACTGAACTTTCTGGCTAACAAAATGAATTGTTTCCTCACACTAGAGGTTTACTAATATTCCTTTACTTCTACAATTTTGCTTTATAATATAGACTTTGTTTTTCTTAGTATATACATATTCCAAACTGTTATAACTTCATCATTAACAGCATTCTTTAATATCATAAATTGCCTTTCCAATCTCTTGCAATGGTTTTGACATAAATTCAACTTTTTTTCTCTAAATTTATTGAGGAATAATTGACAAATATGATTATATATTTAAAGTGTACAAGGTGATAATTTGGTAAAGATATACATTATGAAATGGTTACCAAGATCAAGGTAATTAACACATCCATCATCTTACTTTTTTTCTGTTATGTGAGTGCTTAAGACTTTTCTCAGCAACTGGGGTGCCTGGGAGGCTCAGTCAGTTAAGCATCCAACTTTGGCTCAGGTCATGATCTCACATGGGCTTGTGGGTTCGAGCCCCATGTCAGGCTCTGTGCTGATAGCTCAGCTGGAACCTGCTTTTGATTCTGTGTCTCCATCTCTCTCTGCACCTCCCCTGCTCAGGCTCTGTCTCTTTCTCTCAAAAAAAATAAATAGACATAAAAAAAAGATTTATTTTCAGCAACTTTCATGTATACTATATTATTAACTGTAGTCACCATGCTATGCAGGCTATTCTTTTCCTAATTGAAAGTTTGTACCTTTGACTCATGTCTCCCCATTTTTCCTCAAACCACCATTCTATTCTATTTCTATGAATTTGGTTCTTTCTTTCTTTCTTTCTTCCTTTCTTTCTTTCTTTCAGACTTAAATGTAAGTGATACAATATAGTATTTTCTTTCTCTTATTTCACTTAGCTTATTTCACTTAGCATAATGTCCTCTAAGTTTACCCATGTTATTGAAAATGGTAGGATTTTATTTTTTTATACTGAGTAATATTTTATTGTATAAATACCCTAATTTCCTTATTCATATATCTGTTGAAGGATATTAAAGTTGTTTCCATATCTTGGCTATTGTGAATAATGCTGCAATGAAGATGGGAATAAAGATATTTCTGAAATAGTTATTTCATTTCCTTTGGATATATTCATAGGAGTGGGATTACTTGATACTAAAATCGTTTTATTTTTAATATTTTGAGGAAGCTCCATACTGTTTTTCATAATGGCTGTACCAGTTAACATGACTATCAAACATATATAAAGATTCTCTTCCTCCATATTCTTGGCTTGTCATCTCTTTTTAAGAATAGCCAACTTAACAGGTATGAAGTGACATCTAACTGTTTTGATTTGCACTTCCCTGATATTAATAATGTTGAGCACCTTTTCATATACCTTTTGGCCATCTGTATGTTTCCTTTGGAAAAAATGTCTATTCAGGTCCTTTGACCACTCTTTAATTGAATTAATTACTTTTATGCTATTGAGTTGTATGAGTTCTTTGTATAATTTGGATGTTAAACCCCGTATCAGATATGACTTGCAAATATTTTTTTTCCCATTCCATATGTTGCCTTTTCATTTTATTGTTTCTTTCATTGTGCTGAGTTTGATATACTCTGACTTAATTATTTGAGCTTTTGTTGCCTTATCCAATAAATTATTTGCAAGAACAATGTCAAGGATCATTTTCCCATGATTTATTTTAAGAATTTTATGGTTTTAAGTCTTATGTTCAAGTCTTTCATCTATTTGAGTTGATTTTTGTCAGTGCTGTAAGAGTCCAATTTCATTCTTTTGCATATGAATAACCAGTTTTTGCAACACCATTTATTGAGAGACTGTCATTTACTTGTGTGTTCTTGACCCTTTCAAAAATTCTTTAACTATATATATATATATATATATATACACACACACACACACACACACACACATATATATATGGATTTATTTCTGACATCTCTATTTTGTTCCTCTTGTCTATCTGCCTGTTTTTATGCCAGTACCATAGTTTTTTGATTTCTATACTTCATAATATAGATGTGTGAGGCCTCCAGCTTTGTTCTTAAGATTGCTTTGATTATTCAGTATTCACTTTGAGTAGTATATACAGATATTTTAACAGAATTCTTCTAATCCAAGAACACAGTGTATCTTTCTATTTATTTGTGTCTTCCTCAATTTCATTCATCAATATCTTATAGTTTTCAGTGTAAAGATGTTTAATCTCCTTCATTATTTCTAAATATCTTATTGGTTTCAATGTGACTGTAAATGAGATTGCTTTCTAATTTCTCTTTTAGGTGGTTATTAGTATATAGAAATGCAATTGATTTTTGTATGTTGATTTTGTTTCCTGAAACTTTACTGAATTAATTTAATATAACATTTTTTATGGAATGTATATTTATATATTTATAATATATATAATATAAATGTATATATATAAATTTATATATAAAATATCATGTCATCTGCACCAAAGATAATTTTATTTTTACCTTCTGATTTGGATGCTTTTTATTTTTCTCGCCCAGTTGCTGAAACTAGATTTTCTATATTACTTTTAAAGGTTTTTTGTAAAATGTTTGTTTATTTTGAGAGAGAGAGAGAGAACGAACGAACATGAGTGGGGGAGGGGCAGAGAGAAAGGGAGAGAGAGAGAATCCCAAGCAGGCTCTACACTGTCAGCACAGAGCCCAATGTGGGCTCGATCTCACAAACCATGAGATCATTACCTGAGCCAAAATCAAGAGTTGGACACTTAACAGACTGAGCCACCCAGGCACCCCTTCAAAATGATTTTGATTCAAGTGCTGAGAGTGCACATACATTACTTTCTACTGATCTCAGGTGCAATATGATGTTAGCTATGGATTTGTCATATATGGCCTTTATTATGTTGAGGTACATTCCTTCTCTATCTGATTTGTTGAAGGTTTTTATCATGAAAAGATGTTAAATTTTGTCAAGTTTTTTTTCCTTCGTCTATTAAA
This sequence comes from Lynx canadensis, assembly GCF_007474595.2. Classification (NCBI taxonomy): domain Eukaryota; kingdom Metazoa; phylum Chordata; class Mammalia; order Carnivora; family Felidae; genus Lynx; species Lynx canadensis. The sequence continues at coordinate 105,749,299 of NC_044309.1, forward strand.
ATGACCATGTGAATTTCACCCTTCATTCTGTTAATGCCGTGTATTACAGATGATTTGTGTGTGTTGAACCTCTCCTCTAATATGCATTATTTTAAAAGAGTACGCTCAGTTAAAGTTATTTTTCTTTCAACAGGAACTCTTTTCTCTTACTTGAATAATACTTGGTTTTAAAAGATGTATATAAAACATTCCATCCAAGAAAAATAGAATACACATTTTCTTCAAGTACACACAGAAGAATCCCCTGGTTAAATCACGTAAAAAGAGAAAACAAATATTACAAATTTAAGAAGACTGAAATCATACCAAGTATACTTTCCAACTATAATGGTACAAAACTAAAGATCAACAATAAAACAAAGTTGGAAAATCTACAGTGTAAATATTAAATATTTAAATGTAAATATTAAGCAACACACTATTGCACAAGCAATGGGCTAAGTAAAAAATCAAACAGCAAATCAAAATATGTTTCAAAACAAAAGAAAAAAATGTTATTTTTTGATGGAATGCTCTATAAATTCTAAGTCCATCTGCTCTAATGTGTGGTCTAAGTCCAGTGATTCCATGTTGTTTTCCTGTCTGGATGATCTATCCTTTGAGTAAGTGGAAACATTTAAGTCCCCTGCTATTCTTTTTTTTAACACTGTCTACTTCTCCATTGACTGTAATACTTGCTTGACATATTAGGTTCTTCTATGTTGGAGGCATAAGCATTTACAGTTATTTTTTTTTTCCTTGTGTTGGATTGACACTTTTATCATTATATAACTACCTTACTTGTTTCTTATTTATTACAGTACTTTAAGTCCAATTTATCTAATATAAGTATAATTACCCCAACATTCTTTTGGTTTCCATTTGCAATAGACACCTTTTCCATCCCTTCACTTTCAGCCTGTGTGTGCTTATACCTGAAGTGAATCTCTTATAGGCAGCAAATAAATGGTCATTTTTTAATGCTTTCAGCCACTGTATATATTTTTATTTGGAATGATAAATATGGATTTATTGTCATTATGTTTATTGTTTTCCAGCTATTTTGCAATTTCTTTCTCCGCTTTGCTCTCTTTCTTTGTAATTTGTTGATTTTCTTAGTGGTAGGCTTAGATTTTTTTGTGTGTTTCATGTCTTTACTAAACGTTTTTGCTTTGTGGTTACTATGAGACTTACAAAAAGTATCTTAGAGTTATAACAGTGTATTTTATTTATTATTTTTTTAATATTTATTTATTTAAAAAAATTTTTATGTTTATTTATTTCTGAGACAGAGAGAGACAGAGCATGAGTGGGGGAGGGGCAGAGAGAGAGGGAGACACAGAATCAGAAGCAGGCTCTAGGCTCTGAGCTGTCAGCACAGAGCCCGATGCCGGGCTCGAACTCATAAACCGTGAGATCATGACCTGAGCCGAAGTCGGTCGCTCAACCGACTGAGCTACCCAGGCGCCCCTAATGTTTGTTTATTTTTGAGAGAGAGCATGAATGAGCAACGGGCAGAGAGAGAGAGAGAGAGAGAGAGAGAGAGGGAGACACAGAATCCGAAGCAGGTTCCAGTCTCTGAGCTGTCAGCACAGAGCCCGATGTGGGTCTTGAACCTACAGACCACGAGATCACGACCTGAGCTGAAGTCAGACACTGAGCCAACTGAGCCACACAGCTGCCCCATAACAATTTATTCTAAGCTGATAACAACTTACATTTAAATGGATTCTAGGGGTGCCTGAGTGGCTTAGTTAGTTTAGTGTCTGACTTCGGCTCAGATGATCTCATGGTTTGTGAGTTCAAGCCCTGCTCTCAGTGCAGAGCCTACTTGGGATTCTCTCTTTCTCCCTCTCTCTCTCTCTCTCAAAATAACTAAACTTAAAAAAAAATCTAAATTCTTTCTAACCATTTAGGTTCTATATCAATTTGCATTTTTTTCTGTGTATCCATTAATACTTATTGTAATTATAGTTATTTTTACTTTTTGCCTTTTAACCTTCGTATTTATTTGTAAGTGATTAACCTACCACCCAGACCATTGTTAGACTATTCTGAATTAACTATGTATTTACCTTTATTAGTAAGATTTACACTTCTATGTTTTCCTGATACTAATTAGTGCTCTTTTATTTCAGCTTACAAAAGTCCTTTTAACATTGCTTGTAAGCCTGGCCTAATGATGATGAACTCTTTCAGTTTTTGCTTGTTTAGAAAACTCATTATTGCTCCTTTATTTTGACTGACAACTTTTCCTGGTAGAATATTCTTGTTTGGCATTTTTTCTTTCAGCACTTTAAGTATATTGTGCCACCCTTTTATGACCTGCAAATTTCTGCTGAAAATTCTGTTCATAGTCTTATGGGGGTTCACTTGTTCTTAACAAGTTGTGTTTCTCTTGCTGATATTAAGATTCTCTCTTTGTGTTTAACTTGAAATTTTTTTTAACATTTATTTTTGAGAGAGAGAGAGAGAGAGAGAGCGCACAGGGGAGGGGCAGAAAGGGGGAAACAGAGGATCCAAAGCAGGCTCTGTACTGTGAGCACAGAGCCCTATGCAAGGCTTGAAGTCACAAACTGCAAGATCATGGCCTGAGCTGAAGTTGGACGCTTACCTGACTGAGCCACCCAAGAGCCCCTTAACTTCTGATATTTTAATTATAATGTATCTTTGGGGTATTTGGATTTATCTTATTTGGAATACTATGGACTTCCTGGATCTGGTACCTGTTTTCTTCCCCATGTCAAGGAAGTTTTTAGCGATTATTTCTTCAAATAAGCTTTTTGACCCTTTTCTCTCTCTCTCTCTCCTTCTTGATCCCTGTAATGTGACTATTAGTCCACCTAATGTCATGATCTCCTTTAAGTTCTGTAAGTTATCTTCACTCATTTTCATTCCTCCCCCCTCCCCGGACTTTTTTTTTTTTTTTCTTCTCTAATTGGATGATTCCACTGCCCTGTCTTCACGTTCACTGATCTACTAGTCTACTTTTGAAAAGCTCCATTGAAATCTTCAGACCAATTATCACATCCTTCATCTCTGATTTCTGTCTGATGTTTCCTATATTTTCTATCTCTTTGTTGAAATTCTCACTCTGTCTATGCATTATTCCCCTGACCTTAGCAATTTTATGATCATTACTTTGAACTTTTTTTTTTCCAGGAAATCACTTATCTTCATTTCATCAGTCTTTTTTTCCTCTAGTGTTTTACCTATTTTTTTCATTTAGAACATATTTCTCTGTTTCTTCATTTTCATTGACTCTGTGCATTAGATAAAACACTCACCTCTCCCAGTCTTAAATTAATAGCCCTGTATTGATGAACCTTATTGTTGAATCCTGCTCTCACTCTTGGTTATCTTTCAAACATGTGATTTTTCTCTTAGTGGTTTCCATAGTGGAATGTGTGCCAAAAAATCTCTCAGTGCAGCAAGGGTGAGCATCTCAGCACTCAGATGCAGGCTGACTTTGAGCTAGCAGCAGATTCTGAAGGATGCAAATATACCTCTTTCAGGGGAGGACTGGGAGGTTGGCTTTTCTGTCTGCTCCGTCTGTACTGAGCCCTGGTGGGGTGAGGACAAGTGGAGCCAGTTAAGGATTGTTTCTTGGTCTGATGATGCTCATTGAACACACAAACATGAGTCGTGGTGGACACAAAACCTGGAGCGACAGACATGTGAACAAACTCCTTTCATGCATGGAGACATGTGCAACCTGGGGTGGGGCAGAGGGAGAGAACAAAGTTGGCGTCGGCTGGCCTTCCCAATTTCTGGAGAGGATTATAGTCAGTGTCTCCATATGCATTAAATGAGAAGCCTATCCCTGAGCCTGAAGCTTTCAAGATTTGCAAATAGGCTTCTTCCATGATAAATCTTAAGAGTTTCATTGTGTTTGCTCTGTGCTGCACACTGAAATGATAGTCAGTTGAGAATGGTTTCTCTGTCCGATACACTCCTGTGGAACCCATGGTTACATCTCTACTGGCCACCAGAGCCAGGTGATCAAGTGATAACATCCCCTCATGGTACCTGTAAAAGCTAGGACACCAGACATGTGCATAAGATCCTCTCCAGGACATAATGGCAACCTGGAGTGTAGCAGAGTGAAAGTATAAAGTTGGAGCACGCTGGCCTCCACTCTCTCTGGAAGGTGCATTTTAAGTTAGAAGCCTGCCCCTCAGGCTGCAGTTTTAAGAGCAGCAAATTGGTTTCCTTCGGTGAAAGAGTGGTATTTTCTGCCTCTCACTGAGTCCTGGGGAAAAGCCATGATGAGTCCTTGTGAGCCTCTTAAAACGTGTTCCTCTTCTTTTCTAGTATAATTAACATACAGTGTTATATTAGTTTCAGGTGTACAATATAGTAATTCAACAATTTTATACATTACTCTGTGCTCATCAAGATAAATGTACTCTTAATCCCCCTTACCTGTTTTACCTGTCTCCCCACCAACTTCCCTTCTGGCAAACATCAGTTTGCTCTCTGTATTTAAAAGTCTGGTTTTTGTTTGTCTTTTTCATTTTTCATTTGTTTCTCAAATTCCACATGAGTGAAACAATATGTTATTTGTCTTTGTCTGACTTTCCTTAGCATTATACCCTCTAGATTAATCCATTTTGTTGAAAATGGCAAGATTTTATTTATTTTTATGCTGAATAATATTCCTGTGTGTGTGTGTGTGTGTGTGTGTGTGCGTGTGTGTGTGTGTACAAACACACACACGCACACAGACACACTTCTTTATCCATTCATCAGTCAATGGTACTCAGACTGCTTCCATATCTTGGCTACTGTAAATAATGCTACTATAAACAGAGGGGTGCATATATCCCTTTAATTAGTATTTTTGTATTCTTTGGCTAAATACCCCGTAGTGTAATGGCTGCATTATAGTATAGTTCTATTTTTAACTTTTTGAGGAAACTCCATACTGTTCCACAATGACTGCAGCAGTTTGCATTCCCATCAACAATACATGAAGGTTCCTCTTCTCCACATCTTCACCAACACCTATCATTTCTTGTGGTTTTGATTTTAGCCATTTTGACTCTGACAGGTGTGAGGTGATATCTCATTGCCAGGTGTTTCTGTTTTTTTTAATTTTTTTTTATTTTTTTGAGAGACAGAGAGAGAATGAGCAGCAGAGAGGCAGAGGAAGAGGAAAGGGGATCCCAAGCAAGCTCCACACCCAGCATGGAGCCCAAAGTGGGGCTCCATCTCATGACTGTGAGATCATGACCCGAACTGAAATCAAGAGTTGGATGTTTAACTGACTGAGCACCCAGGTGCCCCTCATTGTAGTTTTGATTTGTATTTCCCTGATGATGAGTAATGATGAGCATCTCTTCTGTTGGCCATCTGGATGTCTTCTTTGGAGAAATGTCTGTTCATGCCTTCTGCCTATTTTTAGTTGGAGTATTTGTTTGGGGATGTTAAGTTTTGTAAGTTCTTTGTGTATTTTGGACACTAACCTCTTAGTTCATTTGCAAATATTTTCTCATGTTCTGTAGGTTACTTTTTAGTTTTGTTGATTGTTTACTGTGTAGAAGCTTTATATTTTGATGTAGTCCCACTAGTTTATTTTTGTTTTTGTTTCCCTTGTCTCAGGGAACCTATCTAGAAAAAAAGTTGCTATGGCTGATGTCAGAAAAATTACTGCCTGTGCTCTTTGCTAGGATTTTTATGGTTTCAGATCTCACATTTAGGTCTTTGTTTTTAATTTTTTAATTTTTTTAATATATGAAATTTATTGTCAGATTGGTTTCCATACAACACCCAGTGCTCATCCCATAAGATGCCCTCCTCAATGCCCATCACCTACCCTTCCTTCCTTCCCACCCCCCCATCAACCCTCAGTTTGTTCTCAGTTTTCAAGAGTCTCTTATGCTTTGGCTCTCTCCCACTTTAACCTCATTTTTTTTTCCTTCCCCTCCCCCATGGGTTTCTGTCAAGTTTCTCAGGATCCACATAAAAGTGAAAACATATGGTATCTGTCTTTCTCTGTATGGCTTGTTTCACTTAGCATCACACTCTCCAGTTCCATCCACATTGCTACAAAGGGCCATATTTCATTCTTTCTCATTGCCACATAGTACTCCATCTTGTATATAAACCACAATTTCTTTATCCATTCATCAGTTGCTGGACATTTAGGCTCTTTCCACATTTTGGCTATTGTTGAGAGTGCTCACATTTAGGTCTTTAATCCATTTTGAATTTATTTTTGTGTATGGTGTAGAAGGTGGTCCAGTCTCATTCTTTTGTATGTTCCCATTCAGTGTTCCAAAAATCATTTGTGGAAGAGACTGTCTTTTTCCCATTGGATATTCTTTGCTGCTTTGTTGAAGATTAATTGGCCATATAATTGCCGGTTTGCCTATGGGTTTTCTATTCTGTTCTATTGATCTATGCGTCTATTTTTGTGCCAGTACCATACTCTTTTGATTACTACAGCTTTCTAATATAACTTGAAGTCAAGAATTGTGAGGCCTCCAGTTTTGCCTTTCTTTTCTCTTTCAAAATTGTTTTGGCTATTTGGGATCTTTTGTGGTTCCATTCAAATTATAAGATTGTTTTTTCTAGCTCTATGAAAAATGCTGTTGTTATTTTGATAAGGATTGCATTAAATCTGTAGATTGCTTCAGTTGTATTGACATTTTAACATTTGTCCTTCTAATCTCTGAGCAGGGAATGTCTTTCCATTTCTTTGTGTCATCTTCAATCTCTTTCATCAGTGCTTTTAGTTTTCAGAGTACAGATATTTTACCTCCTTCATTACTTGGTACAGATCTTTTACCTTCTTGGTTACTCCTAGCTATTATATTATTTTTGGTGCAATAGTAAGTGGGATTGTCTTCTTAATTTCTCTTTCTGCTACTTCATTATTAAGGCATAGAAATGCAATGATTTTCTATATTTTGATTTTGTATCCTGCAAACATAGTGAATTCATTTATTAGTTCTATTAGTTTTTTGGTGGAGTTTTTAGGGTTTCCTACATATGGTATCATGTCATCTGCAAAGAGTGAAGTAAAACTTCTTCCCTACCAATTTGGATGCCATGTATTTCTTTTTATTTTCTGATTGCTGTGGCTAGGACTTCCAGTACTATGTTGAATAAAAGTGATGAAACTGGACATCCTTGTCTTGTTCTTGATCTGAGGGTAAATGTTCTCAGTTTTTCACTATTAAGTATATCAGCTTGGATTTTTCAACATATGGCTGCCATTCTGTTGAGGTATGTTCCCTTTAAACCTACTTTGTTGAGGGATTTTATCATGAACGAATATCGTACTTGTAAAATGTTTTTTCTTCATCTATGAATGATCATATAGTTTTTATCCTTTGGTTGATGTAATGTATTGATTTGCAAGTGTTGAACCACCTGTATCCCAGGAATAAATCCTACTACACTGTGGTGAATGATTTTTAAAATGTATTTTTGGATTCTGTTTGCTAGTATATTGTTGAGGAGTTTTGCATCTATCAGAAATATTGACGTGTAGTTCTTTTTCTTTCTTTTTTTTTTTGAAGTGCCTTTACCTGGTTTTGGTATCAGATTAATTTTGGCCTCAAAGAATGAATTTTGTACACTTTCCTTCCTTTTAGATTTACTGGAATAGGTAGAATAAAATAGGTATTAATTCTTTACGTGTTTAGTAGAATTTATCTGTGAAAACCTCTGGTCCTGGAATTTTTTATTTGTTAGGAGTGTTTTGATTACTGATTAAATATCATTGTTGTTAATTTGATCTGTTCAAATTCTTTATTTTGTGCTGATTCAGTTTTGGGAGGTTATATGTTTCTAGGAATTTATCCATTTCTCCTAGGTTGTTCAGTTTCTTACAATATAATTTTTATAATATTCTCTTAAAATACTTTGTATTTCTGTGATGTTGGTTGTTATTTCTTTGCTTTCATTTCTGATTTTATCTGATTCTCTCTTTTCTTGGATGAGTCTGGCTAAAAGTTTATCAATTTTGTTGATCTTTTCAAAGTACCACCCTCCGGTTTCACTGATTTTTGCTATTGTGTTTTTAGTCTGTATTTCATTTATTTCTGCTCCAACCTTTATTTCCTTCCTCCAACTAGTTTCGGGTTTTGTTTGTTGCTAATTTTCTATCTCCTTTAGGTGTAAGGTTAGGTTGTTCATCAGAGATTTTTCTTGCTTATTGAGATAGGTCTATATTGCTGTAAACTTTCCTCTTACAGCAGCCTTGCTGCATCCCAAATTTTGGACCATTGTATTTTCATTTTCATTTGTCTCCATGCATTTTTTGATTTCCTCTTTGAGTTCCTGGTTGACCCATTCACTGTTTAGTAGCATTTTATTGAACCCCCATGTATTTCTGTTCCTTCCAGAATTTTTCTTCTGGTGCATTTGTAGTTTCATAGCACTGTTATTGGAAAAGATGCATGGTATGTTTTCAATCTGTTTGAATTCATTGGGACTTGTTTTATGGCCTAATATGTGGTCTATTTTGGAGAATATCCTGTGTGCACTTGAAAAGAATGTACTCTGCCATTCTAGAATAAATGTTCTGATTATTCTAGGATAAATGTTCTGATTAGATCCATTTGGTCCAATATGTCATTCAAAGCCTCAGTTTCCTCATTGATTTTCTGCCTAGATGATCTATCCATTGATAAAATGGGTGTCAAAATCCCCTACTCTTATCATATTACTCTCAATTACTTTCTTTATGTTTGTTAATAGCTGTTTTATGTATTTGGGTGCATATATACTTAAAAGTGTTATATGTTCTTGTTGGATTGTTTACGATTATGTAGTGTACTTCTTTGTCTCTAGTTGCATCACATAAATGCTTTTCCATCCATTCACTTTCAATCTGCATGTGTCTGTAGGTCTGAAATAAGGCAGTATATAGATTGGTCTTGATTTTTTACCCATTCTGTCACCCTATTCATTTTGATTGGACTCTTTAGTCCATTTACATTCAAAATAATTATTGATAAATATGTATTTATTGCCATTTTGTTATTTGTTTTGTGGTTATTTTCATAGTTCTCTGTTTCTTCTCTTGCTCTCCTCTTTCATGGTTTGCTTTCTTTCTTTAGGATAAACTGAGTTTCATTTCTGTTTATTTTTTGCATATCTATTGCCAATTTTTGATTTGTAGTTACCGTTATGTTTATATATAACATATTATGCATATAGCAGTATGTGTTGATGGCCACTTAGGTTGAACCCACTCTATTCCTCTCTCACCCATGTTTTAGGTATATGGTGTCATAATTTATGTCTTTTTATTTTATCAAGTCCTGGTCTGATTTTTATAGATATATTTAATTTTACTGCTTCTAACATATACTTACAGTCTTTCAATTCAACTCAAAATGTCTCCTTTAACATTTTGTGTATAGCTGGTTTAGTAGTCATGAATTCCTTCAACCTTTGTTTGGGGAACTCTTCATCTCTCCTTCTTTTCTGAATGATAGCCTTGTTGGATAAAGTATTCTTGGCTGTGATTTTTTTCTTTCAGCACTTTGAAAATATCATGCCACTCCCTTCTGGCCTGCAAAGTTTCTGCTGAAAAATCTGGTAGCCTTATGGCATTCCCCTTGTGTATAACTGTTTTCTCTTCCTTTTAAAATTCTCTCTTTATCAGTACTTTTTTTTGTTGCCATTTTAATTACTATGTATCTTGTTGTGGACCACTGTGGGTTTATTTTGTTGGGGGTTCTCTGTGCCTCCTGGATCTGGATTTCTGTTTTTTTCCCAAGATTCAGGAACTTTTCATCTAGTATGTATTCGAATAAATTTCCTGCCTCCTTTCCTCTCTCTTCTCCTTCTGGGATCCCTATAATGCAAGTATCATTACACTTGATGGTGTCACTGAATTCCCTAAGTGTATTTTAATTTCTATCATTTTTTTTTCACTCCTGTTCAGCTTGATTGCTTTCTATCACTCTATCTTTCAGGTCACTGATCCTTTCGTCTGCTTCCTCTAGTCTATTTATTCCATTTAATATATTTTTAATTTCATTTATGAAGTTTTTCATCTTCAATTGGTTCTTATTTATGCTTCCTATCTCTTTGTTGAAGGTCTCACTGAGGTCTTTCAATCTTTTTTCAAGTACAGGGAGTATCTTTTTTTTTTAATTTTTTTAATGTTTATTTCTGAGACAGAGAGAGATAGAGCATGAGTGGGGGAGAGGCAGAGAGAGAGGGAGACACAGAATCAGAAACAGGCTCCAGGCTCCAAGCTGTCAGCACAGAGCTCGACGTGGGACTTGAACTCACAAACCGTGAGATCATGACCTGAGCCGAAGTCGGTTGCTCAACCGAGTGAGCCACCCAGGCACCCCTAGGGAGTATCTTTATGAGCACATCTTTAAATTCTCTAGCAAGCATATTGCTTATTTCTGTTTTGTTTAGGTTTCTTGATGTAATTTTGTCCTATTATTTGGGATATATTTCTCTGTCTCCTTTTGTCTAACTCTGTTTCCATGTGTTAGGAAAGTCAACTACATCTCTTGCTTTTGAAAGTTTGGCCTTATCAATAAGAGCTTCTGTAATACCCTGCAGTACAATGTTCCTTGTTCATAAAAACATGGCACATCAAAGCTGTCCCTTATGTGTGTTACATATGCACATACTGTTGTGGCTGAGCTGTGTTTGCTTTCAGTCCAGTCATCTGCAGTGACTCTCTGTCTGTTGTGGACAGAGTTAAGTCCCTGTGTTGTTAGTGGGCCAGTCTGGGGCCACCTGGGCTTGAGTTGAGTGAGACCAGGCATTTGCCAGAAATGCAGTAGCACCAAACTGTAGGGCAATTTTCCTGTGTTGTTTCCTGAGAAGCTTTCATTGGTGGGAAGGGCCTGTTGTCAGACCTGAGGTCTGCTTCCAGCTTGCTGCTGGGATTGCAGTTGATTTTATGTGCATGACTAGTTTCTCCCTTTCCTAGGTCAGTTATCACTTTAACGTGATGCTGGCCCCCGTCATGGTTGCTTAAACACTGCCAAGCTTCTCAAACTGCTTTGGATGGGTTCTGGCTGAGGCCTGTGGGAAGGGTAGTTCCACAGGAGAAACCAGGGGTGCCCAGTGTTAACAAGGTTGCACAGGTCTGCTGTGGGTGGGGACCTAGAGCTGCTTTAGAAAATTCCTATTGCAGGGCTGGAGGACATGAATTTGCTCGACTATTCATGTAAGTGGGGGGTGGGGGGAGGGTAAGTGGTGCCAGCAAAGTCCACTTTGGGAGGTAATCTGAAGCCACCCCAAACTCCTGCTAGGCCCACCAGATTGGACGGGACAAGTTAGCAGAAGCTTGCAGGGGTGGGACACACTGTTAGCAAGCTAGGCTAAGAGTATTTGTACTGAGCTGGTTTCCACAGCTATTGGTGTGTCTAGGCTGATGCACAGGAATGGGAAATGGCACTAGCCCATTCCTTTGTTCCTGGAGAAATCTCCCAACAATCCCCTCTAGCACATGCTCTGAGATTAGTAAACAAATATCCCTCCTGTATACCCCAGTCATTTTTCAAATGCTTCACTGCTTCTGTGGTTTACTCCTCAGGGCTGTTTATTATGCTGTCTCTTCAAGGGCAGGGACTCAAGTTTCTCTTGTCCCCCTGGCTCTCCCAGAGCTGAGCCTGCTAATTTCTAAGTTCCAGGTATGAAGCCCTACTGATTGTAAGAACTCACAAAATTAGGCCCCTCTGGTTTACAAAGCGAAATATTATAGGGATTTTTCTTCCTTGTGTGGGTTCCCCATGGCTGGGCTGCCTAGGGTGAGAGTCGGTTTCTCTCCACCCTTTGTACCTATGGCATCCCTCCCTCCTGCAGACAGACCCATGGGTCCCTTTAGCTTCTGACAGCATCTCTGCCCTTCCTACTCTCTTTGATGTAGCCTTTTCTATACATTTATCTGTGGAGAACCTGCTCGGCTAACCTTTAGCTAATCTTGTATATTATTTACACTGATGTGTGTGTATTTAAGTGTACACACACTTAATGGAGTGGGATCCTCCTACTCCACCATCTTCCTAAAAGGTGTTTCTTAGTTCACTATAGCATTAAGATTTCATAGATACAACCCACATTGGCTTTTATAGCTAGATGTTTTGAGGCCCATCTCTCAGATGGTGGTCTTAAAAATTGGGGAACCAGGGGCTCAGTCAGTTAAGTGACTGACTTCAGCTTAGGTCACGATCTCATGGTTCATGAGTTTGAGGCCCACGTCAGGCTCTGTGCTGACAGCTTGGAGCCTGGAGCCTGCTTCAGATTCTGTCTTCCTCTCTCTGCCCCTCTCCTGCTTTCACTTTCTCTCTCTCTCTCTCTAATAAATAAATAAATAAACACTAAAAAATATTTTTTAATAAATTGGGGAACCAGATGTGGGATCCAAATCTTTCACTGCTCAAGAATTTGGGAGTTATATGTTTCCTCCTGAGTATATTTGTCAGCCTCTCCTAAGCATTTCAATATGGTGTTTTTTTGTTCATTTGATGTATAGCAGAGACTCAGCTAGTGTGGATTTCTTTCAGAGGTAATTGTTCCATATGTAGCTACAGATTTAGTGTGTTCTTGGAGGAGGTGATTTCAGGAGCCTGCAATGTTGCCATCTTGAGCTGAAACCCACTCTTCTTCATTCTCATTGTTTCTTCTCTGGATAATATCAAGAGATCTGTCTTCAATTTTGGATATTCTTTCTTTTGCCTGATTAAGCCAGCTGTTGAAGTTCTCTATTATATTTTTAATATTATTTATTGTATTCTTCAGATCCAAAATTTGGTGGTTTTTTTTAATGATTTCTACCTGTTTGTTGAACTTCTCATTTTGTTCATGCGTTGTTTTCCTATTTATTGAGTTGTCTGCATTCTCTTGAATTTCACTGAATTTGCTTTAAATTATTATTTTGAATCCCTTTTCAGGCATCTGACAGGTTTCCACTTTTTAGTGTTTGGTTATTAAAAAAAATTGTGTTGCTTGGCAGTATCATATTTCTCCTGTTTTTATTTCACATTTCTAATATTTTTGCATTGATGTCTGTGCATTTGAAGGTGTATCACCTCTCCTAGTTTTTTTGGACTGTCTTCAATTACTTAAAGGTGGCTGTGAGGGTGCTACTCATGTGAAGGGCAGCATCTTGATTCTTGGAAGGGCACAGTAGTTAAGTTTGTGCAGCTCCATCAGTTGAGGTCAACATCAGCAAAGACTGGGGATCTTCTGTGGTCAAGGATGTGGAAGTACTGTGGTTAGCACTGGTGGAAAGTCCAGGACTACTATGGCAAGTCTTCAGAAGTAAAGGCTTCTGGTGTCCTCATGTTCTCCTTTTTTCCTTTGGGAGGAAGTTCTAGCCAAGGTAATCCTTCTTGGTGCCAGATATGGCATGCTGGCACTCAGATTAGCAGTGGAGCCAGGATCCTAATTAGTTACCCACAGAGAACTGCCAAAACTTCATAATTTGGAGCACAGAGGCACTACTGCCAGTGTCTGAGGTGTGAGTGTGCAGATCTCCCATGGAGCTAAGTTCTCAGTCTGTGGGGCTCATTGTAGTGATTGAGGCTCTGGGGGGGCAAGAAGAGCATCAGTATTGGCTCTGAGACGACAGGGTGCAGCAGAGGCTTGGTCCCAGTGGGCAGGGTGCAGAGAATCACACCTGGGGATGGTTTATCACAGTCTGAATTCTGGCCCTAGGAGACAGTTGCACAGAGGAGCAGCAGTGCAGCCTTGGTAATGTAACATCATAGACATTATTGGAAATCTTGTACTGGGGCATAGGCCTGCAGTAAAGCAGCCTGGTTATGGTGGAACAAAGCCCTGATTTAGGACCCAAGCATGGGGTGTAGAGCAGTGGAAGCTTAGCCTGGTAATGGCTAAAGGGACAATTTGGGACCTGGGGACTGGGTGCAGAGCAGCAGCTACAGCTGTAGTGGAGTACAGCACAGCAGCAACTAGGGCACCTGGGGGCAGGTCTCATTGCAGCAACCACTCCAGCCCTGGGAGGAGACATACCAGCAAGGACTCCATAGCACTGTCAGCTGTGTTCAGTGTTGGTAAAGACTGTGGGGTTCCTCAGTAGCAAAGGTTTTAAATGTTCATCGCAGTGAAGCTTGCTGGGGATTCTACTGATCTCCTTTTCCCCCATGGGATACATCCCTCTGAGAGAATCCCTTTTGACATTGAGTTGCTCTAAACTAGGGGATGGGGGTGATATGTATAAAATTCTTCCTATGCTTTTCTGTGTGGCCATTCTCAGGTTTGAACTTCAAAGAAAGCTGATGCTTGTTTTTAGTCCAAAGTTTTCCAAAGCTATTTCATCAGATTTATTGTATTTGTGGGGAAGACATATGTTGGGACCTCCTAGCCCTCTATCTGCTCAAATTTGACTCTATTTTATAAAGCCCTGAACCCTTTTGTTTGTTTTAAAAGAATTATAAAATATTACACTTCTTTTCTTTTTACTCTCTGAACCACTTAGTTTGATAGGTTTTTGTTTTTTAGATTTGGATTTTGCAAGGTGAAATCTCAGTATCTTTCAATCTCAGTCTCTCCCTATCTCCCTCCCCTACCTCTCTTTGACTTTAAAGAATTCAACTGAGATTATTTACTGTTTTAAGACAAATATATTTGTATTACTTGTGAAATAGGTTTTAACAAATATAAAATTTCTCTTTTAAGATTTTTATAACATAAAAATGTTAAATTATTTTTTTTTCTCAAAGGTTAGAGAAAAGATTGGTAGCCTAAGATAGTCATTCCTTTATCTGGTGCATATTTACTGAATATAAACTATGTGCCCAGTACTCTTTACTGAAAAAAAAGTAGAAAGATCCCTCTTTTTTGGAGGAGCTCACTTTTTCTTAGTAGGACTGACATCAGACCTATTGAATATGTAAACTATGTAGTTAGCATGTGGATAATATGTGGCATGAGACACAAATCATAAGTATAATATGAGTATAGTAAGAGTATAATAAGAGAAAATCATGCAGATTTTTGAATGAATGAGTTAGGGGTTTCAATGGTAAATGGGGGTCGAGGTAGACCTCATTGGAAAGAGAACATTTGAGCAAATATGTGAATGAGATGAGAAGTTATCTGTATAGATACTAGAGGAAGGGCATTTTGTACAGCCAATTACTCCTTTGAAGAAAGCAAATGAAGATGGGTAAAAATATAAATGCAATTTTGAGGTGGAATGCACATGTCTAGTTTTATTAGGAAAAATAGAATTTGAACACATCATTTGAGGATGGGTTGAAGATATATGGGAGTTGACAAAACATGGAAGAGTCATTGTGGGAAAGGAAAATGTCATAAACTAGGGATGAGTAATATTTGTGTTCAGGAACCACTTGGGCTGATAAGAGAATGGATGTTACTCATTTTCAGTAGAGTCATTCAGTACAAATAGTCTATTTTCTGTGAAATGCTGTTTGGACTAGATGAGGCTAAGAAAGGGGGCTATTGTTTGTTCAGTATATACTAGGTCTTTTGTGGACTGCTTTATAATATCTCAATACTACTGCATAAATGATTAATTTTACATATGAGGTAATAGACTCAAACAGAATAAACTATATGATGTTAAAATGTTAGTAAATATCCAAGCCATCATTAGAACATAGATAGTATTGCTTAGGTAAAGAAATAAACAACAGCAGCAACAACAACAACAACAACAACAACAACAACAACATATACTGGTTGTTTTTTAAGTGGTGGTTTTATTTTATAAGGTAAAATTCCAAAGAGCCATGCTGATGCAAAGTGAGAATTTCTACACACTAGGGACAGAGGCAAGTGTGCCCACAGGTACTAGAGACCTGGAAGTAGGTGACAGGGAAGGTACGGAAGCAAGTCACTTCTTCACACAACAGAAGATTTCAGTTGTTCTTATCATTGGGGTTTCAAATTTTATAATGGTTATTAAAAATGTTTAGAAATCTTTCAGTCACTTACTGTTTTTATATTGTAGTATGAAAAAAAAAACAGTTGTTATAAAGTGCATTTATATGTAATTCCTCCTTTTTCACTATTTGCTAATATATTTTCTCACTAAAGTACAGCATTAATGTGAAAATCCAAGACACTTTATTTGTGGATTTTTTAAGGCTTATATTACACTTGCAGATGAAAATGCTTTCAAAATTATTTATATCAAACATTATCCTTGTGCTGCTTTCTCATGCATTGCTATGTTGTAAATGCCATTATGGATATCTTGCAGTAGCTATAAAGCATTTTGAATGGCATCTTAAAAGTAATACCAGATATAAGTGATACCATTGGATACAATTTAATATTGTGGGAGTTTAGTGTTTTGTAGTGGGAATGTGATAATATTTTAATCATTCACTCTTTAGTTGAAAGCAATTCTGATTGAGATAACAAATCATATATCATTTGGTCTGCAATATTAATGACTCACCCTTGAATTTTTATATCATTATCAATAACCACACATACCATTTATGTGGTGCAATTCCGTTTCAGTTTTCACTGCTAGATTTTTTAATATTTTTAAGTCGATATAGTGGCATATTTCATGGAGATGCTTCAGCAACTATCTAGACATATTGTAAGGTTGATAAATAGGAATTATCTTAAATTCATTTGCAATGAAATTGAACAGCTGACCCAAGGGCTTAGGTTAAGAGAAGCAAGTGAATGTATTGTACAACATCATTTTTTATTTCTTTTAGGTTTGATTTTTCTCTGTGATTTGTAATGAAATAGATTAATGGCCCCAATTCTATTACTGATTAAATGGATTTGACTTGGACCTTTAACAGGAAAGTCACAATAGCAGTTAGCTTCAGATCAAAAGCTTTAAAATAAAAATGAAAGACTGTTTCAGGGAGAAAAAGAACTAGGCAATAATATAGGGGGAGGCTTATTTAAATTCAAATGGAGCATTTGATTAAATGCAAGAATCACACATGTTGTTGATTAGCTAGCATGTATAAATTAGGAGCTGTTAAATTATGAAAATACTTCATGTGTAAACCAATTTCTTCAATTTTTCAAATATATTTTGAATAGTTACTATGGACCAAGTATTTTTATTAACTGATGTTATAAGTTGATTTACATCCTCACCGCAAAAAGATATGTTGAAGTCCAAATCCATCTTACTTGTGGAGTGTGGCCTTATTTGGAAAAGGGTACTTGCAGATATAGTCAAGTTAAGATGAGGTCAGTAGGGTAGGCTCTGATTCAATATGACTGTTGTCCTTATAAGAAGAGAGAAATTTGGACACAGATAGACACTGAGAGGAGAATGGCCCATGTGAAGACAGACAAGACTGGGAGAAAGCCGTTTGATAATAGAGACAGAGATTGGAGTAGTGCAGTTCTAAACCCAACAAGTCTAAGGATTGACAGCAACCACTAGAAGGGAGGAAAAAGGAAGTATTTCTGCCTTACATGTTTCAGAGAAAGCATGGCCCTATTGATACCTTGATTTTGGAATTCTTGTTTCCAGAACTGTGGGAGAATAAATTTCCGTTCTTTTAAGCCATCCAGTTTGTGGTACTTAGGTATAACAGCCCTAGAAAACTAATACAGAATTACATATTCTAATATTGAAATATAGGTTATATATTCTAATAGGCTCTGGAAAAAGCTAAATGATTTGATCCATTTGTGAAGTAAACTGCTGCAGGATCCCATTCAGATATAATCATAAATATTAAATATATACATATAAATATTACTAAAGCAAGACACTTTATTAGCCACTAGTAATTTAAGACTCAGACACGGTAAAGACACTTAAGGAAATTAAAGTATTATTAAGAAAGGAAGACCTATACCACCCTCACCCCCCAAAAAATGTCCAATACAAAAGAACTTTCTTACTCTAGTAAAGATACAATGCCTTAATAATTTCTAGTGAAGAAAAAGCTATATTTGATTGGAAATGCTTCAGGGAAGAGGCATGAGTTTTTGATAGTTTGATATACAAACTTAGAGGGAAAGACTTGAATAGGGAACTATGCAGACAGAACCACAGAGGCAGAATGCACATGAGAGTGGGGTATTAAACACTCGTGCTCGCATCTATGCTAAAATTTTTTAGCAGTGACAAGTGCACTGGGCAAATTTCTGACATTGAAAGTGTATTTGTCTACTCCTTTCTAATGAACTCAGCCTCTGAAGCAACAGGGAGAGGTTTCTACAAAGTGCATCCTCAAAATAGACAAGATAAGAGTAAAACAAAAGGAAAAAAAAAAGGAGTCCAATTCTTCACCCTGAATATCTGTAACCCATGAACTTCTGATTGCAAGAAACTCATGCTTGAGATAGAAAAGTGTATTTATTTTCCTTTCACTGCCGGAAGCTTTCATTCAAATATGAAGAGCCAGAGCCTGTTGGAATTTGAGCCAAGAGTTGGTAATTTAGAGTAGGAAACTGAGGTTTAGACCGATTAGCATATGGGAAGAGAGATCACAAAGGAATGTGACTAGACCTTAGAAACAATGGTTCTTTGGGAAGTGCCCACCCCTGATTTTTGGACTAAGCCCAAAGACTGGAGTTGATGAAGTAAATCCCTAGATATGAGAAGACTAATTGCTTGGCTTCCCACAGTATAATATAGAAAGTGGGTAAGCCTTATGGAAAGCCCATTGTCCAAAATGGCACCCAGGAGATTCTTAGTCAGATGAGTATGAGGTCAACCATACAAAGTCATGAACTTCTAGAATAATGTGGGAAGATAACCAGTGTTCCTGAGTACCCAACCCCCACAAAAGATTCAGAATTATTGGGAGCATCAAGGTGCCAGAAAAAGAATTATAGTTGGGACAAATTGGAGGCAGATTGTAGAATTCTGACCATTAAAGACTGGTATGAGGCCACAAACTGGGTCAGTAAAGGCCATGAAAATAGTGTGGGCCACATGGAGGTGAATTACATTTTGATGCAGACCAGATAGCCAGAAAGTGGCATTAGGACCAGATGTCTCCTTTCTAATGCTGGGATCATATATAACTTCACCCCAGGATTTAGATGAATCAGAGAGAAATTAAGGAGAACTACATCTGTGTATATTTGAGTGTGCCTGGTGATCGTATGTATGGGAGGTGGAATTCTAAGAGACTGATTTTAAAACAGAAGTAATTTATTTACCATGAATTGGTAGAGTTGAACATTTTTGACATTCATACAATGTCACAGTAATTGCGGTTATAAAGTTATATTTTACACATCTGATTTTGCGGACTGTTTTCACTATATAGTTGATATCTACTGAAAGAAATTGAGACATGGGGTATAATAAATAATTTAGTCCAACATCTTTTATTTAGCCAGGGATGAGTGCTGATAAAGAGTCACATTTGTGAGATACCATGTTTCTGCCAGATTTAGGCTGAATAATTTCATATTAATCTTTATTTATTTATTTTTTTTTACTGAAGTATGATTGACACACAATGTTACATTAGTTTCAGGTGTAGAACATAGTCATTCAACAAGTCTATATATTATGCTATGCTCACAACTATACCTACCATCTGTCACCATACAATGCCATCACAATACGATTGATTATATTCCCTATGCTGTACCTTTTATTTCCACGAATTATTCATTCCATAACTATAAGCCTGTGTCTCCCATTCCCCTTCACCCATTTTGCCCACTCCCCATGCCCTTCTCCTCTGGCAACTGTTAGTTTGTTCTCTGTATTGATGGGTCTGTTTCTGATTTTTGTTTGTTTTGTTTTTTAGATCCTATATGTAAATTAATGGTATTTGCCTTTCTTAGGCTTATTTCACTTACCATAAAGCATAATATCTTCTGCATCCATCCATGCTATCACAAAAGGCAAGATCTCATTTTTTTTTTATCGCTGAGTAATATTCCTGTGTGTATATATACACCACATTTTCTTCATCTATCAGTGGACACATGGATTGCTTTCATATCTTAGCTATTGTAAATAATGCTGCAATAAACATAGAGGTACATAAAACTTTTTGAATTAGTGTTTTTATTTTCTTTGGGTAAATACCCAGTAGTGGATTTACTGGATTATACAGTATTTCTATTTTTAATTTGAGGAATTTCCAAACTGTTTTCCACTTTGTGGCTGTGCCAACTTCCAGTCTCACCAACAGTGCACAAGGGTTCCCTTTTCTCCACATCTTTACCAACACTTTTTATTTCTTGTCTTTTTGATTCTAGTTATTCTTATTAGGGTGAGGTGATATCTCATTGTGGTTTTGATTTACATTTCCCTGACAATTAGTGACATTGAACATCTTGTAATGCATCTATAAGCCATCTGTATGTCTTCTTTGGAAGTTGTCTATTCAGGTCCTTTGCCCATTTTTGAATCAGATTTTTTTTTTTTTTGCGGGGGACGTACTGAGTGTATAACTTCTTCTTTGGATATTAACACTTTATTGGATTCACTTGCAAATATCCTCTCCCATTCAGTAGGTTGCCTTTTTGTGTTGTTGGTGGTTTCCTTTGCTCTGCAAAAGCTTTTTAGAGTAGTCCCAATAGTTAATTTTTACTTTTTTTCCCCATTGCCTCAGGAGGCATATGTTACTAAGTCTGATGTCCAAAAGCTTACTGCTTCTGTTTTCGTGTAGGATTTTTATGATTTCAGGACTCACATTTAGGTCTTCAATCCATTTTCAGTTTGCTTGTGTGTATGGTGTGAGAAAGTGGTCCAGTTTTCCCAGCACCAGTTATTGAAAAGACTATCTTTTTCACATTGTATATTCTTGTCTCATCTGTTATAGATTAATTGGTCATATAAGTGTGGGTTTATTTGTGGGTTCTTTACCATGTTTCATTAATCTATGTGGTTATCTTTGTGCCAATACCACACTGTTTTTATTACTATAGCTTTAATCTTGAAATCTGGGATGGTGATACCTCCAGGTTTGTTCTTCTTTCTCAAGATTGCTTTGATCAGCAAAAGATTTTGATGATTCTGTCAAAATCACTGTTGATTTTGAGTTAGACACAATGAACATGCTTAATATTAACAGTCAGTGAGTAGCTCAAACTAAATTGATTAGTACTAATTACAAAGATGGCTAAAATGTAACATTCCCTAAACTATGTTTCCCATCAACTCTTTTGACTATAGACCCAGTTATGTGTCCATAGCATATTTAGAATGTTTTCCAAATTCAATCAATGCTTGAGTAAAGTTCAAAATATTCTAAAATACCATAGGTTTTTCTTGGGAGAAAAATACAAGTTAGACAGAATAGTTTGTTTTCATTGCTTATAAAATACACGAAGGGACTGAGAGTTGGAAATGGAATCAGGATAGGTTTTCTCAACATTATACGTATTACTTATGATAAAATATGGATGGCTTTATATTTTATAGCAGAATTATTTATATTGTGGATATCTATGCTTTTCCTTTAAACTGCTTCTGTTTCTTGGTACAAAACTCATATTTTTGTACCAAGGATGAAGGAAATTTTGAAATGACTTATGTGATTATTTTTTTTCTATTCAGGAATATAAAACATTTGGTGGTAATAATACAAAATAATTTTAAAAAGTATCCATAAGAGGGCATAGGTCTAGCTTCCTCTGCTCGGCACAGCTGAAACATTGATTTGAATGCTCTTTTTTAAACCTTTAGTACTTAATTTTTCAATTGTATTTTTTTTGCTCAAGTTCTGCATTAATGAATACATATGTGGAATGCCTTTGTCATATTTATATAGTCTTAGATCATATCTAATAGAATAATTCTCAAGTTTTCAAACTCCTGCAAGTTATTTTTTAAAACATGCATTTTGCTGCTTGAGGTAAATATCTATGCTTTTCAGAATTAATGTGTAAATCAGTATGTTCAAAATCTGGGGAAAGAGTAATTTAATACACATACCTAATGTCTAGAAATGTACTCATATTTAAACTATTCCCTGCCTTTAAAAATTGTCTGTTTATTCATCAGGCTGGAGTGAGGGTCCACATCAGGCATAATTCAAGGGAGCAGAGTGAGTGAAATTTGAAAAAAAAAAAAAAAAAAAAAGGTCAGTTGGGCCCCTGGGTGGCTCAGTCAGTTGGGTGACTGACTTCACTCAGGTCATGATCTCACAGATTGTGAGTTCGAGCCCCATGTCGGCTCTGTGCTGATAGCTCAGAGCCTGGAGTCTGCTTCGGATTCTGTGTCTCCCTCTCTCTCTCTCTGCCCCTCTCCCGTTCACATTCTGTGTTTCCTTCACAAATAAATATTTAAAAAATTAGAAAAAAATAAGGTCAGTACTTGTGGAGTAATGTTAATGTGAGATCTAGAAGGTGAGTAAAGGACAATCAATAGTACATTAAACAAGTGATAAGGAATGAAGTTGATCAGAAGTTTCAAGAATTCAAAGGAAAAGTAAGAGAAAACATCAAGCCATTCTATTTGTTTGTTTTTTTTGTTTGTTTTTTTTTTCAACGTTTATTTATTTTTGGTACAGAGAGAGACAGAGCATGAACGGGGGAGGGGCAGAGAGAGGGGGAGACACAGAATGGGAAACAGGCTCCAGGCTCTGAGCCATCGGCCCAGAGCCCGACGCGGGACTCGAGCTCACAGACCGCGAGATCGTGACCTGGCTGAAGTCGGACGCTTAACCGACTGCGCCACCCAGGCGCCCCAAGCCATTCTATTTTGAAGCAAGGGTCCCTGTCAACTAGGTGATAGGCAGGTTTCGTATGAAACAAATATTTATGAAAAAGAATCTTCAACAGGCTACATACAGTCTTAGGTATCAATAGGTGATGATGATTTTAAAATGTGCATGCTACTATTTTGGCTTTGTGGATCATGCTTCTGTTTTCTCAAATTGAAAAATTTGATTCTGCATTTTCCTTTGCAATATTGTCTAGAATGACAAAATAAGGTTATAATATGGAAGTGGAAAGCATTTAGTATGTTTCACATAGGTAAGCAATAGTGTGTTGACCTGATTATTCTATGCCCAGCTATTTGAACTGAATCAGAAAGTTACCTTATGGTCACTAATCAGTTTGTTTTGTTTGGGCAGAGCAAAATATTCTAAAATGTTCAATTATAAGATTCCCAAGAATTAGATTACTGGAGACAATTAGAAAATATGCTCCAGGGGCGCCTGGGTGGCTCAGTTGGTTAAGCGTCTAACTTTGGCTCAGGTCATGATCTCGCGGTTTGTGAGTTTGAGCCCTGTGTCTGGCTCTGTGCTGAAAGCTCGGAACCTGGAGCCTGCTTCAGATTCTGTGTCTCCTTCTCTCTCTGCCCCTCCCCCACTTGTGCTCTGTCTCTATCAAAAATAAATAAATGTTAAAAAAAATTTAAAAAAAATATGCTCTGAGCTGCTGAGCCCAATTCAGGTTGCACGAAACAAGACACCAAATCAATATATTTTGCATTAAAATTTTCATTTTCATTTTTCATTCCATTCTTTATTCAGCAAGCCCACTGCTATTTTTAGTAGACCACAGTGTATCACTATAGATTTTGGGCTATTCATAGTGTATTTAATTAATGCCCAAGTATTTCATGTAAATACAGCTAGAAAATTTAATAGGATCCATTTTAAAATGCACACCAGATTTTTTAAAAATATTTATTTTGAGAGGGAGTATGCATTCCAATTAGGCCTCATGCTGTCAGTGCAGATCCTGACATAGGGCTCTATCCACAACTGTGAATGAGATCACAACTTGAGTCTAAATCAAGAGTAGGACATCAACCAGCTGACTAGCCAATGCTTTGTGATTATTTACCCTGTTAATAAAAGTAAATTTTTGGTTAAGATATATTCAAACTCCCACCAAATGTAATTTATATCTCTTCAAAGAATACTCATTGCTGGTATTTACAATAAAGTTTATTTCTTCAGCAAACAGTAAATAATGGGATGTAAGCAAGTAGCAACCCAGAAGGATACTTTTCCTTATTTTTTAATACACAGGAAGATATTTTTCTCAGTAACCAAACTACTCCTTGTTATATTGGTGCTTTCAGATCTCAAATGCAAGTGGTGAAATTTATTCTTT
This sequence comes from Lynx canadensis, assembly GCF_007474595.2. Taxonomy (NCBI): domain Eukaryota; kingdom Metazoa; phylum Chordata; class Mammalia; order Carnivora; family Felidae; genus Lynx; species Lynx canadensis. Next base: position 105,773,245 of record NC_044309.1, read on the forward strand.
GGTACATCCATTTGTTTCATTATTCATTGTTTATTGAGGAGTGAGCATTAAGCATCAGAGAAATTACAACCTATTGATGCTATAAAAATAAGTAACAGAAGGCCTTTGGTTCCAAGGAGCGTATAGTATAGTGTAGTGGGTTATCATGTTAACCGTGTTAACAGCTAATACAGAGAGTTAAACATTCACATGTATTAACTTATTTACTCCCTATGACAATTCAAACAGTGACCCTTTGAATGTGATCTTCACTTTACAGAGGGGGAAAAGTGAGTCACAGAAACATAGTAATTAGCTTTAAGGCACACACCTAATCAATATCCACGCCAATATTTGAAACCAGGTAGTCTAGCACCAATGTCTGGGCTTTAACCCACTACACAAGAAAAAAAATGCATAGGATGATGTTGGAATGTAGAGAAAATTCTCATCAATCAGGTTCGAGAAAATCTTTAGAATAGAGCTTTAGTTTTGATGAAGGAATAGGAAGAATTCCCTGAACAGTAGAGACTGTCTGTGTGATGGTGTAAAGAATAAAGTCTTTGTGTTCGTGTGGAAGTGTTCATGTAGGAAAAAAAGAAAGCAAATAGAGCTAGGATTTTAGGGAAAACATCAGGACATGATGGTTCTTGAATAATAATCTGAGAAATTTGAACTTGATTCTGGAAGTTGGGGTAAGTATTGAAATATTTTAAGGGCAGTAAGCAAGGCAGCAATTTGATAATAATTGCCTTTTAGAAGGTTCATCCTGGTAGCTATCAGGTAGATGAAGGGGCCAATTGAAATGAACCATGAAAAAGTTTGTAAAAACTCAAACTAAGTATTAACAGTAGAAGAAAAAGGAGACAAAGGGTGTCTATTTTCAGTATTTTAATTGGCTTTCATTTAATCATTTCTTGTGTGCTACGCATTTTATTTTCCACTTTATATGCGTAATCTCTCTAATTCCTAAGCAGTTGTTCTATGAGGCTGATTTTTTTTAGTGATGTTTTATATTGAGGTAATAAGGGCTTAGAGAATTTAAGTAGCTTACTCAAAGTTTACAGCTAGTCAGTGATAGATTTGGGATTCAAATCCATGGCTTACATTGTTTCTAGTCTATGATGCTGGTTGCCATCAGTCTTTAAGGACAAAACTGCAGATTTCAAAGAAAAGTGATAGTGGAGTGGTAAATTAGAAGTGTGAATCTATATTAATACTCATGTTTCTAGTATTGCTGTGAATTTTGGCATCATGTCACCAAAATGCGGGAAAAATGGAAATTCTAATACAATTTTCTCAAAAGAGATGTGTTTAATTGCTGCATTCATTTACTATCTCTTACTCCTCAAAGTCTAATTTGGCATCAGGCACCTCATCTGATAGATGATCAGCAATACTGTCTTTAAATCCAAAGAATGTTTTTAATTCTCTTATTAGCCTGCTTCTCATTAACATCTATGTCTATTTTCCAACTAATTCCAACTTCCAATGGAGGCTGTCTCAATAAACAGTCTCACCATTTGAATTTCTTACAATGACTTGATTTTTTTTTCTTACCTCACTGTATCTTTGTCAAGCCCATCACTATGGGCCATTAAATAAAGAAGTTGGTTAAGCATAGTGTTAGTATCTCTTCTAATCTCTTATGTTTTCTTTCACTTTTATGACTTCAGTTATTATTACCTGTTCAAAGATAGCATGCACGTTCACAGGTCCCTTCTTTGCTATACCTTCCTGGCAATTTCAAAGCACTCAAATATAGTCAAACAGACAAAAAAATCATGATATTCTCCCTTAATTATGTTTTTTCCTCAGCTTTCCTAATCTCTGTGAATAGCACTACAACCCATTTATATTTATAAGTAAAGGATTTAGCAGTCATCTTGGACACAGCATTCCTTCTCACCTTTCATATCTAAAGCATCACCAAGTCCTGTCAATTGCATTTCTTAAATATTTCCTACATCTTTTATTTTTCATATTCATGGAACACAATATCCCCTGCTGTCCTTACTGCTATCATGGGGTTCTTAATAGCCTACAAACTGTTCTCCCCCTCATTCTGTAAGCTTTCCTTTAATGCATTCTCCGTAAAACATTGGAAGGTGATCCGTTAAAGTATACTTCTGGTCACATTCCTCCTATGCTTAATACCCTTTAAGGATACATATTGCTCTTAAGATAAAGGCTAGAATTCTTACCATGGCCCTCAGGACCCTACATCATGCAACCTCTAGTTTCTGTTCTAACTTCATGTTGTACCCATCTTCCTCTACTTTCTCTCATCCAATCTCACTGTCCACCAATAGTGTCAGACTTACTATTTGTATATACTGTTCCTTTTCTTTAGAGCACTTCCCTCCCGCCCCTTAACTATTGCTTTGAAATTCACATAGTATTTCCTCTAGAAATTTTTCTCTAATCTCTTTCTGCCAAATCCCTCTGTTAAGGGCCCTTGAGTTCTTTATCTGTTGCAATTTTAGTTGTCCAATAGACAAATTAATATAAAATGTGAGTGGGTTACATTTACAGATCATTTTCTTGAACAGATTATTTTTTAAAGCTAAATAGCATGTTGATCTTCTACAAAGTCTGTCTGCTCTTTTAGGATGGAATTTTGCACCGAATTTATCGACACACAGTTGTATGTGTGTGTGGGGAAGTTTGTGTGTATAATTATGTATGCATATTTATTCTTAATGCATTCAGATTTTGTTATATCATCTTATGGGTCAAATTAGTGGCAGAAAAATATGAGAAAGACATATTTTCTCTCATATTTAGGGAAGGCTGTGTTGTGTTTAACAGATTTGAGAAAGACCAAATTGGGCAACTGAGGAGGAAAAAGACACAAAGAAAAATGAGGTTGACATATGAAAAAGACAATAATCCCAATCCCAGTCAATTTGAAATAAAATATTGTAAGTCTGTTGGACTAGAGATATGATTTACTACAATTATAATTTAGGTTTGATTGGTGGAGGGAGGCCTTCCTAGGTAATCATTCTTTGATGCCCTGCCTTGTGACTTTGAATTGCCTAGCTAGCTTCATAGAAATGGCCTAAACTTGCTCTCATTTTTCCTATTTATGAATTTAAGTTTTCTCCTATGGTTTTTGCAAGAAAAAATGCTTTTCTTTGGCTTGCCAAAATTTTAGAAACAATAAACACAAGTAGACATCTTCCTCAAAACTCAGACAGAAAATCAAATAAACTCTTTTTAGTTGAGAACTTTTATTTTTCTGGAGTATAAAAGAGGATATAAGACAAGTATGTTGAACTTTCAACACCACAGAGAAACGGATCAAATATTGCAGATAAATGTTTCATTCAAACTGCAACTTAGTTTTTATAATTAATGTTATCTAAATGGCATGGATAATTTTCAAAGAAAGCTTTACAATATACAATATAGGTCATACTCAGATGAGAACAATGGACTCAAGGTTCCTATCAGATAACCACATTTGAACTATAATAAAATTCTAACAGCTTTAACTTTGAAGGAAACCCAGTTGGGGTAGCATTCAGGAGTCTTACAAACTATGGAAAATGCAACTTGGATTAGGAGGGACCATGGTAGGAGACACTAACGTGAAGCATTATAATACATCTTGCTGAAGGTATCTGCTTACTTTTTGAAAATAAAATTGTATACTTATAGAAAACATAGATATATTATGAAATAAGATGACAGTCCCACATGCATTTTTAAGACCAAACATCAATTTAAAAAAGTCTGGCACTTGTGGTAGGCCCTGGGTTAACCTTCTTACTCTCCTTTGATGTCTCAGTGTTTTGATGGAAAAGTTTAAGAAACCACAAATAGGCAATCTCCCAGGTCTCTTTAAAGTTTAATTACATAATCTGTATAAATATTTCTAATAGAACAACATAAAATATAAATATGGCTGTGATAATTCACAATTAATTCATAACTCCTTCCTAATACAGCAACTGAATGGCATTCTGATTAAAGAGGGATATGGCACAGTGAAAGAACATGGGTTGAGAGCAGAGAGATCTGGCTCCAAATCTTCATTCCATTATTTAACATCTTGGATACTTACTTAACTTTTAGCTCTCTTTCTTTGTCCATTAAATGGAGATGGTAATACTATTTTTTTTAGTATTGTGATAACAGAGACAGAATTTTGTAAAGTAAATGGCTGTTTCTACACATGAGGTAACCATCACCCTAAATATGTGTTCTTCTTTTATTGAGTGAATTGAAATTCTGGTAATAATTGACTATCTTATTCATGTAGGTATCCTTAAGATATAAAATATTTATAAATTGTGTTCAGCACAGTCTTTGAGTTAGTGTCTGGGTACACCATTTGTTTTATCCCACCTTGAAGATTTTTTTGTATGATAAATATATATTTTTGATTTGACATGATCTTCATGAAAAAAAAAGTTTGCCTTGTTTTTGTGTCCTTTCATTTAGTGTTCTGGTATGAGCATCCTGGGTATTTGATCAATAATTGTTGGATCTCTAATGTAAACAGTCTCACATCCAATTTTCCTATTTGGGTTAATGAGGGTTTTATAACAAATAAATCATTAACCCAAATGGGAAAACTAAAGGTGGACCTGTTTGAAGAGGGATTCAACAATTATTCATTGCATAATCCAGGATGACCAAAACAGCATGCTAGTGGCAAGGACAATACAATAAACGTTAATAAAATTAATTAATATAACTAATTATAGTAAATACAATTATAATAAATTAATCCAATTAACTATAATTAATAATTATAATAAAAACAATTAAGGCATAGTTTATTCCTCATTCTTATCTTATTCAAAATCACATCCCAATTCAAGCTGTAATTTTCTTCTCACATCCTTTCCATTTGCTCTCCCCTTCCTCCAGTTGCTTACTGCCCAAGAATAACAATTTTATAATTATTTTTAATTTATTTTATCTCCTTACCCTTTTCCCATTACACTGTTTTGCATTTCACTCACATACCAATCTTTAGCTGCCTTCTGGAGCAAGACTTTCTCTTATTTCTCTATTTTACTCCTCACTCCTGAGTCTCTCTGGATAGGTGTCTGATCTACAGAGCCAAAATTTCCTGTGGCTATTTTAAAATTGATGAGGGTTGCTCAAAGAGCTAGTTAACCCATAGAAGGCTCATGTTATTTGTGTTCTTCTACAAATTTGTAGTAAAGAAGAAAATATGTTGACTTTTATCATATCGCTCTCTTTCAACTGGTTCTGAAAAGGGATATTTGTTATCTCCAACATTTGGTGCATTCAGTATAACATTTGGTAAAGAGAAGAAATAAAATTTGGAGACCAAATAACACCTAGAGACAAATGCATTGTTTATAACTGCAGAAGGTAAATTTACAAGAATGGATGTATTTGGATATATTATTTTGTTTTCTTCTTTTCTATTTACTAATTGAGTTTGTTACAAAAGAATTTTTTTTTAAACAGCCAGATAAGGAAATACATAGGATGAAGCCTGGACCATGAACACAAGAGCTTCTGTCCCTGTAGAATTAGGGGTTGCCACCCTCCTGGCACATGGACATGACTTTTTTTTTGTTTTGTGGTAAAATACACTTAACATAAGATTTACCATCTTGACCCTTTTAAAGTACATGATTCACTGTGTTAAATACATTTTCATTGTGCAACCATTACGACCATTCATCTTGTAAAACAAACACTATACTCATTAAGCAATAACTTTCCATTATCCTTCCTCTCCCCTAGACCCTGACAACAACCATTGTGTTTTGCCTTTATAATTTTGACAACTCTAATTACCTCATATAAGTTTAATAATAGAGTATTTGTCTTTTTGTGAATGACTTATTTCACCTAGCATAGTATTCTCAAGATTTATTCATGTTGTAACATATTGTAAAATTTCCTTTTAAGGCTGAATAATATTCTAAGTATATACCACATGTTGCTTATCCATTCATCTGTGAATGGAAACTTGGATTGCTTCCATGTTTTAGCGACTATGAATAATACTTCTGTGAATATGGCTGTGCAATATCTCTTTGAGACCTTACTTTTAATTCCTTTGGGAATAGACACAGAGGTGGAATTGATAGATTATATAATAATTCTGTTGCTAATTTTTTTGAGTAACTACCATATTGTTTTCCACAGTGGCTATATAGTTTTTCATTTCCATCAACAGTGCACAAGGGTTCCAATTCTCCCACATCTTCAACACTTGCTTTTTTTTTTTTTTTAATATTTTTGATAGTAGTTATCCTAACAGGTGTGAGGTGGTAACTCATTGTACTTTGTTTTTAAATGCTTTTCTGGTTTTATTGAGAAATCATTGGTATACATTACCATTTAAGTTGAAGGCAGACAGCATAATGGTTTGATTTACAGATGTTGTGAAACAATTACCACAATAGGTTTAGTTAACATCTATCATCTCATGTAGATACAGATTTTAAAAAAATATATAGTTTAGATTTGCATTTCCCTAATGATTAGTGATGCTGAGCATCTTTCATTGGAAATTTGTATATCTTCTTTAGAGGTATGTCTGTTCAAGTTCATTGCCAATTTTGAAGTGACTTTATTTGTTGCTGAGTTTTAGGAGATCTCTATATTACATATTATCTACATATTAATCTTGTATCAGATATAGGAGTTGCAAATATTTTATTCTGGGGGTTGCTGTTTTACTCTTGCATGGTTTTTTTTGCACACTTAAATGTTTTTTCATGAAGTCAAATTTGTCTGTATTGTATTCAAGAAATCATTGCCAAATCCAATATTGTAAAGATTTTTTTCTTAGTTTTCTCCTAGAGATATACAGTTTTTTGGTCTTAAATTCAGGTCCTTGATCCATTTTGAGTTAATTTTTGTATATGGTATTAGGTAAGGAGAATGCTATTCTTTTGCCTCAATATCCAATTTTTTTCAGCACCACTTGTTGAAAAGACAGTATCCTCCCCACTGAATGGTTTGGGTACCCTTGTAATAACTTATTTTACCATATATGTGAGGGCTAATTTCCAGCCTCTCTTCTATTCCAATGCTCTACATACCTGTCTTTATGCCAATACCAAACTGTTTTGATTACCATAGCATTGTAGTAGGTTTGAAATCAAGAATTGTGTCTTTTGGTTTTGTTCTTCTTTATCAAGATCCCTTAAGATTTCTTATGAAGTTTAAGATGGGTTTTTCTATATCTGCAAAAAATGTCATTGGGATTTTGATAAAAAATTATTAAGTCTTCTAATCCAATAACATGGACTGCGTTTTATTTATATCTTTAACTACTTATAGCAATGTTTTGTAATTATCACTGTCTTTCATGTCCTTCATTAAATTTATTCCTAAATGTTTTTTTTTTTGATGACATTGTTTTGTAATTTCCTTTTCAGATTGTCATTGTTTGTGCCTAGAAATGTAACTGATTTTTTCATTTTGACTGCGTATCCTGCTAGTTTTCTGAATTCATTTATTCTCATAGTTTTTCTTTTTCTTTTTTTTTTTAATCTTGGGGGTTTTCTATGTATAAGATCATATAACTTGCAGATATAAGTTTACTTCTTCCTTTCTAACTTGAATGCCTCTTTTTTTCTTCCCTCATTGCCCTGGCTAGAAATGCCAGTACTATGTTAAATAGAAGTGGTGAAAGTAGGCATCTCACTTTGCTTCCAAACTTAATGTTGAAAGGAAAGTGTTTCCTCTAAGTATGGTGTTCACTGTAAGTTTTACATATGATTTTTATTATATTGAAGTAATTTTCTTCAGTTCCTAGTTTATTGGGTGTTTTGTCATGAAAAGTGTTGGTTTGTCGCTTTTTATGCAGCAATTGAGATTATTATTTTCTTTATTCTGTTGATGTGGCATTGGTCAGTTTTATATGAGGAATTATGCTTGTATTCCAGGAATAAACCTCATTTGATCATGGTGTTTAATCCTTTTAATATGCTGTAGAATTCTGCTTGCTAGTATTTTTGTATCAATGTTTATAAAGGATATCTTTTTCCGGCTTTTGCATCAGGGTAATTTTGATCTCATAGAAAGTGTTCTTTTTTTTTTCTAGAAAAGTTTGAGGAGGATTGGAATTAGTTCATCTCTAAATGTTTGGTAGAATTCACTAGTGAAGCCATCAGGTCCAGGGCTTTTCTTTGTAGGGAGATTTTTGGTTACTGATTTAGTGTCTTTACTAATTATAGGTCTATTCAGATTTTCTATTTCTTTATGATCGAATCTTAGAATGATTTGTGTTTTGTTGATATAATATTCCTAATACTCTATAATCCCTTTTATTTCTGTATTATGGTTTTGATAATTTGAGTCTTTGCAACATCTAGCTGAAGGGTTGTCAATTTTGTTGATCTTTTCAAAGAAAAATCTTTTGGTGCCACTGATTTTCTCCATGTTTCTACTATTTCCTTCTTCTGCTTTTATGAGTTAAAGACTAGATAAAAAACAAACCAAAATGATTTGAGATCTTCTTTTAATATAATTATTTATAGCTATAAATTTCTCCCTTAGCACTTCTTTTCCTGTGTTAGTATGTTGTGTTTTGTAAGTGTTTTCTAATTTCCCTTGTGATACCTTCATTCATTCACTGATTTTTTTTAATGTATTATTTTTAGTTTCCACCATTTTGTGAATTTTCTAGTTTCCTTTTGTTTTTTATTTCTACCTTTATCCCTTTGTGGTCAGAGAAGACACTTTGTATGACATATATATCTTTTTAAATCTACCATGACAATCTGTGGCCTAATGTAAGGTCTATCCTGGAAAATGTGTATTCTGTTGTTGGATCATTCTCTATGTATGTAACATTTATTTGGTTTGCTGTGTTTTTTAAGTCCTCTCTTGCCTTATTTATCTTCTGGTTTTACTATTCATTATTTTAAGGTAGGTATTAAAGTCTCTGACTAGTATTGTAGAACTTTTTCACCCTTCAATGCTGTCACTTTTTGTTTCATACACTTTAATGATCTGTTATAACAATCATAAACATTTATATACCTAATATCTTCTTGTTGCTGAACTTTAATATATAATGTCTTTCTTTATCTCTTGTAAAAGAGATTTTGTCTTATTTAAAATCTATTTTGATTTAAAAGTCTATTTTGTCTGGGGGTGCTTGGGTGGCTCAGGTGTTTGAGTCTGACTCTTGATCTTGGCTCAAGTCATGATCTCACAGCTTGTGTGTTTGAGTCCTCCCTCAGTCTCAGTGCTTACAGCATGGATCCTGCTTGGAATTCTTTCTTTCCCTCAAAATAATTTTTTAAGTCTATTTTGTCTGATGTTAGTATAACTACTCCTATCCCATTTATTTCTTTTCTACTATTTTATGGAATATATTTTTGTATCCTTTCACTTTTAACCATTTTTTGTCTTTAGATCTCAAGCAAATAGCATATTGTTAGATGACGGTTTTTGGAATCCATTCTGCCAGTCTCTGTCTTCTGATTGGAGAGTTGCATCCATGTATATTTAAAGTAATTGCTGATAAAAAAGAACTACATCTGTCATTGTGCAATTTGGTTTCTATACACCTCACTGCATTCCTGTCCCTAATTTACTGTCTTTTGTTATGTTTGATTGTTTTGTAGAAAATGTTTTAATTCCTTTTTCATTTCCTTTGTGTGTATTTTTTATAGCTATTTTCCTTTGAGATTATAGCTATAATCCTTGGAGATTATATTCAATATCCTAAAGTTATAGCATTCTAATTTGAATTTATATTACCTTACTTCCATAACATATAAAAACTACTCTTTTACAGCTTTGTTTTCACTCTTGGTTGTTAATGTCACAAAATTACATCTTTATACATTATGCGCCCCAAAACAAACTAATATTTCTTTTAAATGCATTAGTCTCTTAAATTATGTAAAAATTAAGATTTAGAGATACTAGCTTTTACGTTAATTTTTTCTTTAAATGTATTAATCTCAAATCATGTAGAAAACAAACAGCAGTTACAAAGCATTGTTATAATACTAGCATTTATAATTTTTGCATGTAGTTATTGAAATATTTATTTCTCATAAACATACAGTTATTGACTAGTATCCTTTTATTTCAATTTTTAGGACTCCTTTGAATATTTCTGGAAGGGCTGGTCTAGTAGTCACAGAATTTCCCGGCTCTTGTTTAGCTGGGATTGTCTTCATTCTGCCATCTTTCATAATAGACAGTTTTGCTAGATATAAGATTCTCAGTTGATAGTTTTTTTTTTAAGCATTTTGAGTATGTTAGCCCATTGTCTTTTTATCGTATTGTATATGACAATTTTCTTTGCTGATTTAAAAATACTCTTTGTCTTTTGAAAGTTTGATTATAATGTGTCTCAGTGTGGGTCTCCTTGAGTTGATCTTATGCAAGTTCTTTGAGCTTCTTAGATGATTATATTCATCTATTTAATCACATTTGGGGAGTCTGTAGCTATTATTTCTTCAAATGTTCTCTCTGTCCCTTCTCTCTCTTCTCTTTTTGAGACTGTCATGATGCATATGCGATATGTTTACTTCTTTCCTCTTGCCTGGTTCTTGGTTGTCTCTCAAATCTTTGTAATTGTACCAGGAGAGTATTTTTATTGGCTTTCTGTAGATGAGGGTATGCTATGACCTGCCATTGTGCTTAAAGGGAGGATTTAGTTAGTACCAACATTCAGGCTGATTGGAAGTCAGACCTTCAAGCAGCATCTCCTGATGCCAAACAAGTTTGCCACAAGAAAATAGAATTATAGGACAATATCTCGATGAACACAGATGCAAATTGAAATCAATAGTGCAACATGATTTATTCCAGAAATGCAAGGATGATTCAACATCTACAAATAAATCAACATGATACACCATATTAACAAAGCGTAGAATAAGAATATATATGATCATCTCAATAGGTACAAAAAAAACATTTGATAACATTTAACATCCATTTATGATACAAGCTCATAAAGCAAGTAAAGAGGAGCATACCTCAATAAATGCCATATGTGACAAGCCCACATCATCTTATTCAGTGGTTAAAAGCTGAAAGTGTTTAAGATTAAAAACAAAACAAAATGACCACTCCTGACTCTTTTGTTTAATACAAGCAAGAAAATAAAAGCATCCAAATCATAAGGAATTATACTATTTGCAATGACATCATATTATATACAGAAAATCCTAAATATTCCATTAAAAATATTGCTGGAACTAAAAAGAATTCATTAAAGTGGCAGGATACAAAATCAGTATAAAAATTTGTTGCATTTCTATTCACTAATAACTAATAACATCAAAAAAATCCCATTTGCAGCTGCATTAAAAAGAATAACTAGGAATAAGTTTAATAGAAGAGATGGAAGGTCTGTACACTGAAAACTATAAGACATTGAGGGAAAAAAAATTGAAGAAGATACCTGATGTTCTTGGATTGGAGGAATTAAAGCTTCCTACTATTTAAAACAATCTAAAGAGTACAAATATTCTCTGTCAAAATTACGAAGTGGAATTTTTCACATAAATAGAACAATCCTAAATGTGTATAGAACTATAAAAAACAATGAATAGCCAAAAGCAATCTTGAGAAAGAAGAACACACTGGAAGCATCATGTTGTCTGATTTCATACTATATTATGAAGCTATAGCTTTTAAAACAGTATGGTATTAGCACAAAACCTGACACATAGATCAATTAACTGAGAGAATAGAAATAAACCAACATTTACATGGTCAATTAATATGACAAAAACAAAGAATATATAATGGAAAAGGATAGTCTATTCAGTAGTGTTGGGGAGGAAACTGAACAGCCACATGCAAAAGAATGAAACTGAACTATTATCTTACCCAAAAACTAATACAAATGGATTAAAGACTTCAATGAAGTACCTGAAACCATAAAACTCCTAAAACATAGGCAGTAAGATTTCTCTAGATGGGTCTTAGTGATTAATTTTTGGATTTCACACCTTAAAAGCAAAGGCAGCAATGCAAAAACAAGCAAATGAGACTACAATGAAAGATCCATAAAGTTGAAAGGCAACCTATGGAATGGGAGAAAATATTTGCAGATATTATCCAAGACTTTAATATGAGCTAGAGAAGAGAAACAACTCATATAATGCAATAGCAAAAATCTAACAATCTAGTTTTTTAAAAAATGGGTGGAGGCTCTGAATAGACATCTTTCCAAAGAAGACATACAAATGTCTAACAAGTACATGAAAATATGTGAAATATCACCCAAACATTAGGGAAATGCAAATCAAAACTTCAGCGAGATATCACCAGTCTGAATGGCTAGTATCAAAAAGATAAGACATAACAAGTGTTGGCAAGGATATGGAGAAAAAGAAAACACTTACAGACTATCAATGAGAATGTAAATGTTACAGCCAACAATGATTGAAATAGTATGAGGTTCCACAAAAATTAAAAAATAGAACTACCAGCAATTCTACTTCTTAGTGTTTTCGTTTTCCTCAGATAAATACTAACTCAAAAAGATCTATGCACATTCATGTTCATTTCAGTATTCTTTACAACAGCCAAATTATGGAAATAATCTAAATATCCACTGATGGATGAATGGCCAAAGAAAACATGTATATACATATGTATACACAAATAGGCACATGCATACACAAAATGGACTATATTTAGCCAAATCCTTGCCATTTGTGACAAGGATGGTCCCTTGAGGCCATTATACTAAGTGAAATAATTGAGACAAAGAAAGCCCTCCATTCATAGGTGGAATCTAACACAAAAAACAAGCTATAGGTACAGAAAGAGAATTGTGGGATTGGAGGATATAGAAGTCAAAGAGTATAAACTTCCAGTTATAAAATAAATGTTGTGGCAGCTGATTGGTAGTTAATATTAACTTTTGCTAACTTAAAAGTTCCTAGAAAAATATATCTAAAAGTTCTTATCAAAAGAAATAACCACCATGTGGTAATGGATGTTATTGGACTTAGTGTAATCATTGCATATATACACCTATCAAATCAGTTTTGTTGTACACTTAAAATTAACATGCTTTATGTCAATTATATTCAATTAAAAAAAATATAAAACTGATTATATAGATATGTGAGTGGGGGAGGGGCAGAGAGAGAGGGAAACACAGAATCCGAACCAGGATCCAGGCTCAGAGCTGTCAGCTCAGAGCTGTCAGCAGAGAGCCCAACTCGGGACTTAAACTCACGAACTGTGAGATCGTGACCTGAGCCAAAGTCTGATGCTTAACTGACTGAGCCACCCAGGCACCCCAAAACTGATCATTTTTAGTGTTTTTCCATGGATGGGTTCTTGGTACTGGTACTTTAGCCAAGGCAGTGTTTCAATGTAGGAGATCCTATTTATGGCAATATTTGGCATTCTACAACAAAATCCCAAATATTCTTTCAATCATTGTGACATCAAAAAAAATCCCTCCTACATTTTTAGACACCTCCCTAGTTTTGGGACTATGCCTTTTAATGAAAGAGGATAGTTAGAAGGATAATAAAAACTTTTGTTCTCAAAAGAGTAAAGAATACATTTTAGAAGAATTGAGGAATGTAGGAAAAAAATAGATGAACTTCATAGGAAACTGCATATTTTTAAAGCCATGAATACTATTTTGAAAAATAACAAAAGGTACATGCTTTAAAGATAGATACTTTGGGGCACCTCTGACCTCGGCTTAGGTCATGATCTCACAGTTTGTGAGCTCAGGCCCCACATCGGCACACAGCACACAGCCCACTTTGGATCCTCTGTCCTCCTCTCTCTCTCAAAAATAAATAAAACATTAAACACACACACACACACACACACACACACACATATATATATACATATGTACTTAGATGTAATTTCTTTTCAAAAAGAATGCTGGAAAGACCTAGGTTTTAAGGATTACTGGGTTAGGAAAGTCAATGGGAACTCAAAAATATCCAAAAGAATTGGAAAAAGGAGAGATCTCATGGGAAGTGTGGAATAAATAAACCAGAGAACTAAGACTTAAAAAAAATGTCATTTACTCTGTCAAGTTGCACATAGAAGATTAACAAGAAAGCCAATTGGGAAACCACTGTTTAAAGATCAGGACAACTATAGAATAAGGTTACATACAATTTGGACAGCTTAAATACTGAAATAATTATTGAGTAATTTTCAAGGTGAGTCAGTTATTAAAATGCAGATGTTGCTTGTGCCCTGGGGAAAGTACTTAAGAAATTTATGGATTAGGAATTTAAGAGAAGTTAAAGGAATATGGTGTAAAACTAAAGGGAAACAGGCAAGGCCACAATTAGTAGCAACAAATCCCAGGCTAGATATTAGAATGAGGGAATTTCCTCTAGATGGAATAACTCTACCCAGGAGAGGTAAGGTCTTTTGAACAATAAGTGGTAGTTCATGGCCAGGCCAGCTGTAAGTATGACAAATGCATAGGAAATAAAACAAAGAAGCTGTGAAAGGTATGAAAGGTAGTGACCGTTGTTGTTCTTTGTATTTCTGATCTGTTTACTCAGAGAAGATGGCATTTATCATTGAACTTTAAGCATACATGTATGAGGACCTGGGAAAACACTGGGACGCTGTGTTCACATTTATATATGATGTGCATTGCTTGTTAATGCTTTTTTTTTAAATTATTTTTTAAATTTTCATCCAAATTAGTTAGCATATAGTGCAACAATGATTTCAGGAGTAGATTCCTTAGTGCCACTTACCCATTTAGCCCATCCCCCTTCCCACAACCCCTCTAGTAACCCTCTGTTCTCCATATTTATGAGTCTCTTATGTTTGTCTCCCTCCCTGTTTTTATATTATTTTGTTTCCCTTCCCTTATGTTCATCTGTTTTGTCTCTTAAAGTCTTCGTATGAGTGAAGTTATATTTGTCTTTCTCTAATTTTGCTTACCATAATACCCTCCAGTTCCATCCACGTAGTTGCAAATGGCAAAATTTCATTCTTTTTGATTGCCAAGTAATACTCCAGGGTATACATATACATCTTCTTTATCCATTCATCAATCGATGGACATTTGGGCTCTTTCCATACTTTGGCTGTTGTTGATAGTGCTTCTATAAACATTGGGGTGCATGTGTCCCTTCAAAACAGCACACCTGTATCCCTTGGATAAATACTTACTAGTGCAATTGCTGGGTCGTAGGGTAGTTCTATTTTTAGTTTTTTGAGGAACCTCCATACTGTTTTCCAGAGTGGCTGCACCAGCTTGCATTCCCATGCTTGTTAATGCTTTAATAGTTAATCAAAGTAAAGATAACTTAAACCAAATCTGAGTCATCAATCTTCTAACTTTGCTCAAAATGAATGCTCTCAGCTAATGCACAACTCATATGTTTTAAATCCTTTACTTTTGTCAGTTCTATATGTTGAATTTGGAGACCTATACTGGAATGTTAAGAGTACTAACATGTTTAAGTTTCTAAATAGAAAGCAGGAATATAAATAAAAGGAACCCAAAAGGTAAACACTCTTTCCAAGGAGGAGAAATAGGTAGAATAAATATGAATCAATTCTGGGGCGTTGGGAAACTGAAGATAGCCATGAATGATTGGATGGGTCAGAAAACTGTTGAGAGGGAGTAAATGACTGGGGTTATTCACATTATAAAGCTGTGCATGTTGCCAATAGAATTATCTGCTATAAATGTAAATTACTCTTAGAAGAAGTCAGAGGTTTTAGAACTGGTTAAGACTCTAATTGTATAACAGATAATACTGATTAAAGAGAGAGCGGACTAGTCCTATGGTTTTGGTACTTTGCTAGGTACAAGAGTATCTGCCTCATATCCAGGGGTTGGGGAACGAGTCCATGGGACTTCATTTTTGATACTGGGGTTTTATTTTGTATGGTTAAAGGCATCCTTCCTTTCTAAGACTGAAAAATCTGAGAGGCGGTGAATTCTGGGGCTACCAGTTCAAAGAAGCCAATTTAAATCTGAATATGGAGTAAGTAGGTTTATGAGATCCCCTTAGCCTAATAAAATGCTAGGAGTCTGAATTAAATATTAACAAAGAGGGGCGCCTGGGTGGTTCAGTCAGTTAAGCGTCTGACTTTCGCTCAGGTCATGATCTTGTGGTCTGTGAGTTTGAGGCCCATATCAGGCTCTGTGCTGACAGCTCAGAACCTGGAACCTGCTTCAGATTCCATGTCTCCCTCTCTGCCACTCTCTGTCTCTCAAAAATGAATAAACATTAAAATTTTTTTAAATTATAAAAGATTTGAGCAATAGACAAATTGACAGAAGTTGAATCATGTCCTACCCATCTCTTGTACTTCCACAATTATTAAATCTCTGAAAAGAAAGTAGGAGAGATTTAGGTAGTTCTGTATACCTATCTTGGATAATTCATATAATTTCTGTATGACTATAAATCTAGCCATGTTTTACTTTTTGAAGGGTCCCTTTGGAAAACAGATCATACAGTTATCACACAAGTATAGAGGACTGAAAGCAAATATCGAACAATTGATCCCATGGTAGCCAGAGATTGTTTATAAAGGAAGTTCATAGAAATGGTAAATTTTTATAAATGAGAAAAGTATTTAGATTTAGAAAATACATTTGATATGTGCCCCTGAAAGAGACATGGCAGTACAAAATTGCATTTTGGAACAAGTTATGCTCCAAATTTTCTTATGTAAGGAAATTTCAATAGATGTATGAGAAGACCATCAAGTGTAAAATTATCTTATTAATGTTCACATCAAAGGATAACAATAAAAAAATAAACAACAATAAAAAAATAAACTTGTACTCTCTCTCCCTCTCTCTCTCAAAAATAAATAAACAAAAAACAAAACAAAACAACAACAAAAAACCTGTCCTGGAGGAAAAAAGATAAATGAGGACAAGGCCCAGTTAGTTAGGTCACTGCTTAGGCCAGCAGTGAAATATCTACCACTGATTTTACTAGATTCTGCCAGGGCTTTAAACACAACATAATGAAACAACTCTTCCTAAAGACCTACGTTATATATGATACTAAGATTGGACAGTCCATTGAAGAGTAATAGAAGTCAGCTTTCTTGAGCTAGTATATATGCTTTTCAGAACCAAAATATCCCTCAACTTAGATAGACACCACAAAGTTTATTTCTTTAGATGCAGAGAATGTTACAGAACAGGCCTTTAGACAGGCCTTAAAGCCTAAGCTATCTTCTCTCAGCTTTATTAACAAAATTGATATTCTAGTATCTTTCTACATCTTTATCTGACTTAGATTTCACTTTAGGAGGGGGAAATTGGCATACTTATTATATCCTCTCAAACTCAACATTAGCCTATATATTTTAAAATCCTGGTCTCTAGAATATTTGTCATTACAGCCACGATGCCCAGTACAGGACATGGAATACAGTAATGTTCATTGGAATAATGCGTTTATTTTAGGACATTTTAATTATTTTAATCCTTATAATAGCTTTCTAGATGAGGTATGAAAACCCTGTTTTAACAAAATGGCAAACTGTGGTTTCAAAGGTTAAATGACTTGGAATTAAATCTATGTCTGTTCCCAATTTTTATCCCTCTTCCCTATGCCAGGCTTTGTCTCCAAAGAGAAAGGAAGCAAGATCATCATTTTGCTAAATAACCCAGAAATTACATTGTAATTGGAGATAAACTAAACAGACAGGTTGAGAATTTGGAAAGTCTTCTTTAAGTTTTCATTTTAATTCCATTTAGTTTTAGGTATATATTTTGGAAAGCCTTAACACCAGATTAAGAAGTCTAATGATGTTGATTAGTTATTGAGAGTCATTGGAAACATTTTGAGGTGAATCACATGATTATGTAACTTAGTAGGTGGTAAACTGAAGTTTAGAGACCATTTGGAAGGCTGATGCATACTGTTCTGGTGCATGATGTTATAGAAGCCTGAATTAGGTTGGTAACAGTAGAAATGGAAAATGCTGGAGTTTTAGGATATTTTTTAATTAAGAAACATTAAAAAATATTGTTGATGTATTATTAATTTTAGTTTTGATTTCCATTCTGTCTTTGTTACCAAAGAAGTCCATCCAAGTAATTATACAGTCCCAGATTACCCATAAAACACCTAACACATGCCAGTAAGTGTTCCGTTTACTCACTATGAATCTGTGAGTAGAACCATGGAGTAATGTCATTTCTCAAAGGCAAACTCAGTGCTCCCACTTGTAAAGTGGTGCCAAGATTATAGTTTATCAGCAGTTTAAAATTAACATGAACCATTAATCTTCTTTCTCCTTAAGGCACCACTTTGATTTTGCTACTTCTCTACTAGAAAGCCATCCAAGGTCCCCATTATCTTCCAAAACCCATAATTCATTCATCAAAATGTGAGCCCAATTGGATTTTTATCCCTATTAATTCTACTCCTTTTACAAAATTGATAAAACTAAGGAAAAAAAAAAGGATCAACATACTGTGTGCTACACCCAACTTCCAACTTTTATCTTCATATCTTTGCTGATAGGAATCCCATTTTCAGTCCTGGACCTGAAGCAAATCTGCCCAGGTTTCAATCTCTGAGACCTTGAGCAAGTTCTAGGATTTCCTGGTGCCTTGATTTCTTTTTTCTTTCTTGCATTGTTTTTAATTTCTAAGTATTAAATAGGCATTATATAGTGAGACATGATAATGTGTGAGTTAATATATTACCTAATATTAATATTGTTATTTTGACTAGTAGGTCTGATCCACTCCAAAGAAGTAATATTCCTTGGGGTGGCTCAGTCAGTTAAGTATCCAACTTTGACTCAGATCATGATCTCACAGTTTGTGGGTTCGAGCCCTGCATGGGGCTCAGAGCTGACAGCTCAGAGCCTGGGTCCTGCTTCAGATTCTGTGTTTCCCCGTCTTTCTCTCTCTTAAAAATAAACATTAAAAAAAGAAGTAATATTTCTTGAAGTAAAGAAACTATAATTTTCCTTTGAATATTTTGCAATTGATTTAATTATTATTGATATCATAACTTTTATTGTGAGGTATTTGGAACAAGAGAAGGACATGGCTAATTAGTTTTTGAACAGCTAAAGATACCCGATCTGTTTTCTCTAAGCAACTAGTCAGTGTGTCAGAGGGAATTCCAAGAGCTATTTAAGATATATGAAGAGATATGAATACTAACTCCTGAGGTCTTTATTCCTGTTGTCTAAGGAAGCATAAAGGCACATCCTAGGTGATAAAAATTTACTCCTCCAGACTTGACAATTTTACATCAGAAATGAAATTCAGTAGCTCACCCTAATTTTCTAATTAATAGCTAAAAACACTAAAGATTTTCTATGAGCAATTCCTCAAGTAAGTATAGGAACTAAATAAATAGGTAAGGATTTTTTATCAGACTACCTAAAGAATAATCTATTTAAGATAATTGATACATCTTGAGCAGGGGATATTGCTAACTGGGCAATGAGATCTTTTATAAATTACATACTAGGATGTAACCCTATCATTTCAAGTAAAAAAAAAAAATCTTGCTGTTTCAACTCTTAACTATTGAGAAGAAACTGATGTTTACCAGAGGGGAGGTAGATGGGGGAAGAGTGAAATAGAAGATGAAGATTAAGGAGTGCACTTGTCATGAGGAGCACTGGGTGATGTACAGAATTGTTGAATCATTATATGTACACCTGAAACTAATATAACACTGTATGTTAAAAATTCTGGAATTAAAATATAATACAAAAAAATGTTTAAACAGCTTGCTGTTTCATGAAGTTCACGTTGGTGTTTGCATTCTTATTATACAACATTAGATCTGTCGAATGCCTTCTAGTATGACCCAATTCATACTTTTTTTTTGTTAATTTTGTGCCATAGACAAAATTATGTCAAGAAGTTAGGTGCTATGCAGTCATTCATAAGAGACCTGAATTTTAGTCAATAAATCAATTCTACATAAACAAATATTTGCATTCTGAGATTAAGTTGGCAGACAATGCATGTGAACATCTTTAGAACTGTAGCAAAAGATGATTGTTTATTTGGTGTATTGGAAGAATATTTTTAAAAGAATGAATACTTTTGAAAACATATTTGTTTATAACAAGTAGTTTGAAATTATAGAAAGGTAATCTAGGTGTTGATTGAGATCCTTCCTCTTGGCACTTTCAACTATAGAAAGGCAATAAAAATACAGTAGGTTGCCTGACAATCACAAAAGTTTAGGAGACAACCAAGAGCTATAAGGTTCATCTCCTACATAAGGCCACTTTTTGATGACTGGGAGATGTGGCTGTTTTTTCTAATGTGTAGAAATTAACATAGATAGTCAGGAAAAGTGATGAAACAGGGGAATATGTTTCAGATGAAAAAACAAGATAAAACCTCAGAAAAAGGAACTTAATGAAATGAAATAAGTGTTCAAAACAATGATCATACAGACGATCACTGAGCTTGGGAAAATAATGAAAGAATAAATGTAAACTCCAACAAAGAGAAAATAAAGTATGAAATAGAAGTCAAAGAGTTTGGGGTGCCTTGGTGTTTCGGTTGATGACCAACTTTGGCTCAGGTCGTGATCTCACAGTTTAGGGTTCAAGCCCTATATGGGGCCTTGCACTGACAGCACGAAGTCTGCTCTGGATCCTGTGTTTCCCTCTCTCTCAAAAATAAATAATTTTTTTTTTTTAAAAATCCACAAGAGTTAACGATTACAACTGAACTGAAAAATATGGTAGAGGAGTTCAACAAACTGAATGAAGCAGAAGAAAAAAAATCAATGAACTCAAAGACAGAACAGTGGAACTACCTAATAAGAGCAGCAAAAAGAAAAGGGAATGAAGAAGTGAAGATAGCATAAGGGACTTGGGAGAAAACATCAAGCTAATCCCTATTTACATTATAGGGGCCCAGGTTGGAGAAAAGAGAAATGGGGCAGAAAATTTACTTGAAGAAATAATGGCTGAAAACTTCCCTAACCTGGGCAAGGAAACAGAAATGCAGATCCAGGAAGCCCAGAGAGTTTCGAATGAGATGAGCCTTCTGAGCTGAAATGCAGGGAAAACACTTAGTAACAGGAAAACATATAAAAGCATAATTCTCACTGGTAAAGGAAAACACAGAGTAAAATTCAGAATAATCTAATATTATAAACATAGTACATTAATCACATATAAAGCTTGTATGAAGAATAAAAAATGTAGTGAAGATAATTATAAGTACAATAATTAGTTAAGGGATATACAAGATAAAATAAATTATGACATCAAAACTTAAACATGAGGGAGGAATAAAATGTAGAGCTTTAGCATATAATCAATCTTAAGTTGTTGGAAACAAAACATAGACAGTGTTAAATTGTTTTATGTAAACCTCATGGTGAGCACAAAGCAAAAAATTATACTAGATGCACAAAAGATTGAGGAATCTAAGCATACCACTACAGAATTTCATCATCACAAAGGAAGAGAGCAGCAGCAGAAGAAAGGAACAGAAGAACTACACAAAGGCCAGAAAACAACAAAAGGCAGTAAGTCCCTGCCTACCAATAATTACTTTAAATGGATTAAATTCTCCAATCAAAAGACAGAGTGGCTGACTGGATTACAAAACAACCTAAAGACAGAGTGGCTGAATGGATTAAAAAACAACCTGTCTATATACTGCCTAAAAAAGACTCACTTCAGATTTAAAGTCACACACAGAATAAAAGTGAAGGGATAGAAAATGATATTCCATGTAAATGGAAATCAAGAGAGCTGGAGTGACTATACTAATATTAGACAAAATAGACTTTAAGACAAAGACTATAATAAGAGGCATAAAAGAACATTATATTAAGGGGACAGTATAAAAGAATATGTAGTATTTGTAAATATTTATGCAACCACACAGGAGCACCTAAATATATAAAGCAAATACTAACAGATCTGAAGAGAGAAACAGACTGAAATACAATAATAGTAAGGGACTTCAGTACCCTCATTTAATCAATGGATAGAATAGTCAGACAGAAAATCAATACGGAAATATGGCCTTAAATGACATGTTAGATCAGATAACTTTACTATTCAAAACTAACAGAATACACATTTTTCTCAGGCAAACATGGAACATTATTCAGAATAAAGCATATGTTAAGACTACAAGAAAAGCCAAAACCAAAAACATTACCAAAACAAACAAACAAACAAAAACAAAACACTGCAGGCAAATATCTCTGAACATAGACACAAAAATCTTCAAGAAAATATTAGTAAACCTATTTCAACAATACATCAAAAGGATCATACACCATGATGAAGTGGGATTATTCCAGGTTCAACGTCAATTTGATATGATCACCACATTAATAAAGAATTAAAATTCTGATCATCTCAATGGATGTAGAAAAGCATTTGACAAAATTCAACATCCATTTATGATAAAAACTCAAGGTGGATAGAAGGAATATATCTCAATATTAAAAACCATAAATGACAAGCCCACAACTAACATCATACTTGATGGGGAAAGCTAAAAGCATTTCCTCTATGAACAGAAACAAGACAAGTATACCTACTCCTGCCACTTTTATTCAACATAGTATTGGAAGTCTAAGCTAGAGCAATTAGTCAAGAAAAATAAATAAAAGTAATCCAAATTGGAAAGGAAGTAGTAAAACTGTTACTGTTTGCAGATGACATAATATATAGAAAACTCCATGAATAAAATGCATGGAAAAAAAAACCCTCTTAGAAATATAAAACAATTCAGTAAGTTGCAGGATACAAAGTCAATGTAAAAATAGCTGTTGCATTTCTATACAGTGTGGAGCCTGCTTGGGACCTCTCCCCCCCCCCCCATCTCTATCGAAATTATAAAAAAAATAAACTTAAAAAAAAGTTTGTATCCCGAGGGGGGGAAAAAATTTGTAGCTATGTTTGGGGACAGATGTTTGACTAGACTTATTGTGTGAGTGGGTGATCATTTTGCAATACATACAAACATCACATCATTATGTTGTACATCTGAAGTTAGTATATATTAACTATACCTTAATGAAAAATAAAAATTAAAAAATATTTAAAGAATTTACAAGCCAGTTATTAAACTGCTGGTAGCTTGAAATTGGCCATGGTGGCAGGATGTGTACCACAGAAATCAGCAAACACTATAAATTAGGATTTTTTTTTTTTTTTTTCTGCCTAAGAACTGCATTACCAGTGTACCACTACCCATTCTTTTGCTTTGCCTCTTTGGTTGAACAGCCAGGTGGGTACTAACTGAGAAGGCCTCTGTATCCTTGTTAGGGGTGAAAACAAGAGCTTAATTTAACAAACCCTACTTGGGGCCACCTCGGTGACTCAGTATTTTAAAGATCAATTCTTAATTCAGCTCAGGCATGATCTTAGGGTGATGAGACTGAGTCTTACATCGGCTCTGCATGCTGTTGGAGACCACTTGAGATTCTCTTTCCCTCCCTCTAAAATAAAACAAAACAAAACAAAAACAACCCTATCTATATATCCATGTCAGTGTCAGCTTCTACCAATAAGAAATAGCCATTGAAAGATCTGATCATTCTTTCCACAGAGACTGTTTGTTACTCTGGTAAATTATCATAGGTCCCTTTGGAGAAACATTAATACTGTCTAGACTTGCTGGGTATTGCAGGGGCCTTCCTCAAGAGGACCCAGCCACCTTTGTAATTGGTTGGCTCTTAGATGGAGAACTGAGACAACTAAAAAAACTAGGGGAGGGTTTGATTATTTTCCATTGTAATGACATCCCTCTGCTCTCCATTTTTGTGTTTTGTGGGTTTTTATACTTTTAGAAAAAGTTGCAGGATAGATCAAGGCTCTCCTGTTTACCCTGTGCAGATCGCCCAATTGTTTATACTTTGCCCTTCCTGCTTTCCCATCGTCTTTCTCTCTCCATGTGTGTGAACATTTTTTTCCTGAATCATTTGATAGTAAGTTGGAGATAACATGTACCCTTTAGCCCTAAATATTTTAGTTTTTATTTCTTAAGAAGATATCCTGTTAAAAAAAAAGTTTATTTATTTTGAGAGAGAGAGAGAGAACAATAGGGAATGGTGGAGAGAGAGAGAGAATTCCAAGCAGGCTCTGCACCATCAGTGCAGAGCCTGACACGGGACTCAAACTCAGAAACCATGAGATCATGACCTAAGCCAAAATCAAGAGTCGGTCACTTAAACAACTGAGCTGCCCACGTGCCTCAAGACATTCTTTTAATAACCATAGTATAACTGGGATGCCTGGGTGGCTCAATTGGTTAAGCATCCAACCTCTGCTCAGGTCATGATCTCACGGTTCATGAGTTTGAGCCCTGCATCAGGTTCTCTGCTGTCAGCAGAGAGCCTGCTTGGGATCCTTTCTGCTTTTCCCTCACTCTCTGCTTTCCCCCCACTCACATGTACCATGTGCACGCACCCTTTCTCTCTCAAAATAAATATTAAAAAACCCCATAGCACAACTATCAAAATAAAAATTGAGAGTAATATAATCTTGTTATTTAATCCAAAGCCCATATTCAGATTTCATCAGCGGTCTCAGTAATGTTTTTCAAAACTGTTATATTGTCCAGTTCAGGTTCTAATCTAAGAATACATACTACATTTAGGTATTCTGTCTCGTTAGCCTCCATTACTCTGAAAGAGTTCTACAGGTTTCAGTTTCTTTTTTAGTTTGGGCTTTGTGAAGAATAGAGGGCAATTATTTTATAGAATGTCCCTCAACTGAAATTTTTCTGGTATTTCCTTGTGATTAGACGTAGATTATGCATTTGGGGGGGCATGGATATGACAGATGAGAGGTGAGATCCTTCTTCTGGCATTATATCAGGAAATGCATGGTATCAATTTGCCCCAATTATTGGTAATACTAGCTTTTATTACATAGTTACAGTGGTGGTGTCAGCCTGTGGAGGTTTCTCCATTATAAATTCCACTCTCTTCCTTTGTTCCTACGTAATGTGTAGGGAGATATGTACTTTGGCTTTATGCAATTATCCTGTTCTTCATTTAATTTTCGCCCTCTTGTTTTTTAATATTTACTGTTGGTTTTCTAACAACATTGATTTTCTTTTATTTTTTTTTTAAAGCTGGCATTTAGCTTCAATAAAACAATACACCAATGCATGCATATAAATCACTATGGATTTATGTATGCAACATTTTTTTCTTGAATGAGTTAAAATTCATTGCTCTCAATATTTATTTTGATGGTCCTAGATTGACCATTGTGAGTCCCTCAAGATGATTCCTGTGTCTTTTTCACATGTCCCATAATTCCTAGATCATTTTTCTTTCTAGCATAACAAAATGTTCCAGTCTTCCATACTTTTCTCTTCCTCAGCTCTAAAATCAGTCTTTTCTCTTAGAAGCCTAGGTTCCTTTTAGTGGAAAAAGGTGTTGAGGAACAAATATTTGACCTCTAGCCTCTAGGTGTTTGCATTATTCTTGGTACATAATCACTTATAGACCTTTGCAACAGACTGAACAAGTTAAAATAAAAAAAAAAGAAAAAAACAACCTCCTCTGTAAACATGGTATTTCATTAAGGAGACCATGCTGAGTCTTGCCCCTGTTATTGCTCTAGAAATAAGGAGGAGGGGCGCCTGGGTGGCTCAGTTGGATAAGCATCTGACTTTGGCTCAGGTCATGATCTCAGCGTTTTGTGTGTTCAAGCCCTGTGTCGGGCTCTGTGCTGACAGCTCAGAGCCTGGAATCTGCTTCAGATTCTGTGTCTCCCTCTTTCTCTGCCCCTGCCCCCCCTCTCCACTCTGTGTCTCTCTCTCAAAAATAAATATACTTTAAATTTTTTTTTTAAAAAGTGGGGTTGTGAGAATGGCAAACTTCATATTTCAGGGTATTTGCCTTATTTGGGGACTTTGCATGTGATTATTCTGGACAAATCAGTTTCTTTGTTGCAATAGGCTAAAGGAAAAATAGCCATGGTTCATAGTGATATAAAGAGTTTAAAATAAATTACTTTTCTTTCTGGAGTAAGGGCTCTAAAAGATATTTTTCTCTAAGTATTTAGAATCAGAATTTAAACTGTTACAAATTACAAAAATGACCCTGAAAACTGTCTTAGTTTACAAGTAAGTATATTTATTAAGACACAAAAAGTTATTCATCTATGGTGTTGGAATTATGTATGGTAGAATCCAAAGTAGAATATTGCACTTGGTTTAATGGTTGTTTAACATATATATTTTATCATAGCAGCCATTATATATTTTAAATTTTTTTAATGTTTTTATTTATTTTTGAGACAGAGGGAGACAGAGCATGAGCAGGGGAGGAGCAGAGGGAGGGGGACAATCTGAAGCGGGCTCCAAGCTCTGAGCTGTCAGCACAGAGCCCAACGCGGGGCTCGAACTCATGGAGTGTGAGATCATGACCTGAGCTGAAGTCGGACACTCAACTGACTGAGATACCCAGGCACCCCAGCCATTATATATTTTATACTGGATGACCGAATGACTATTCAGAGAAAGACTACTCTGTATTCTTCATACATAGGACAAACATAACCTTTCTGCTCCATAATATTAAGCATTTGATTGCAAAGGCACATATCCTAATTCTGTGTGGAATTTGACATCTGTATAACACACATTATCCAGTTACCAAAGGAAAATGAAGCTGGCAAGTGTGTTGCTGGTCCACAGCTACGTAAATATAAACATTGTGAAAGGGGTAAAGTTTTATTTGGGGTCATTTTTATCTCCCTACATGTTGTGTCTTTCGATCTGCTCTCATTTTAATGTCATCAGGCAATTTTCTGCCTCTTCTTCTGGAAAAAATTGATGGCAATATATTTGTAGTGAAACCTTAGAAGTCAATTTTGTTTTTCATACCCACGTATTCTCTTTTCAGTGACTTTATAAATCTTTGTTTTTCCTGTTTATCTAGAGTCCTCTGACACCACATTTCAGTGAATTCTAGTTTTCTTCCTACCTGGCAGTAGTTTTTGCTAGTGGCTCTCCAAGGACCATGAGAATATCTGGGAAATGTAACTTGTCTGTGGAGTAGCACAAATTTGGCTCTATATCCATCTGAAAAAATTTTCTAGCAGCATAGTTAATTGGCTCAGAGATACCAGACGAGGGTTGTATATTTTCAGAATAAAGGCTAGGTATATATTTAGAGAGAGTTTAAATAATTTTGATGTGATTTCATGTTTATTTATATAACTTAGATTGTGAAAAAAATTTAGTTACAAGCATAACAATTTGATTATTCACATAGAGTAATGATGTTTGGGTTAGGTTCAGTGTATAGAGTGAGTTCAAGCTTGTAAAGTTTCTGTATTTTACCCACACTATGTAAGGATATAACAACTTCACACAGACTTTGAATGTTAGAGATATAAGCTAATATCTCAGAATGATAAATGAGATATTTCCGGTTCTTAATAGAGGAGCCAGGCCCCAAATGAAAATAGAGGTGTTCTAAAGATAGCAACAAACAATTGTAGACATAAATGTTTTTCAGGATTTGTTAGAAGGCTATACAATAAGCCCTGCCATACTTGACTATTAATCAAATATCATTCCCTTTCTCAATCTGATCACTCCTACGTGATTGCAGAGAAAAGGAGGAATAAAGGTATAGATCATCTTTTTGCTCCTTCAAATTCCTTAAACCACGGGTCTAGCCTAAAATGGAGAAGAGAATATATTGTGTCTATTTGTATTGTGTCTAAATTGGAAACATGCTCTTTTATCACTAAACCTTCACTTTGTGTCCCTTAAGAACAAAACATTCCCTTACATAATGATTACATAATTATTAAAATCATGATATTTAACATAGGTACATTACCTAATCCACAATCCATATTAAAAATTTGCATATGACTGGATGGGTGGCTCAGTCACTTAAGCATCCAACTCTTGATTTCAGCTCAAGTCATGATCTCACAGTTGGTGAGTTTGTGAGGCTCTGTGCTGTCAGTGCAGAGCCTACTTGGGATTCTGTCTCCCTCTTTCTCAAAAATAAACACTTAAAAAAGTGTTGCATCAGAAGTATCAAAAAAAGTTTTTATTTTTCTTCTTCCCTTTATATCTTTACCATGTTTTATATGTGTGTGTGTGTGTGTGTGTGTGTGTGTGTGTATATAAAACATATATATATATATACATATGTGTATATATATATGTGTGTAAATGGTATACATATATAGGGTAAAAATATATATAATATAGGTCTACTCTCTTGTGGAATATCTCTTAATATGGATATGTCTAATGTTTACTCATGATCAGTTTCAGCTATTACATTTTTGGCAGAAATATCACACACGGTATATGATGTCCTGTTCAAGGCGTCATATAAGAGACACATGATGTCAGTTTATCATAACATTGTTGACATTAATTTGATCATGTGGTTAAATGTTATCTGCAAAGTTTACCTATTGTGATATCAGTATATTTACCTTCATTATTAATAAATAACTTGTGGGGAGATACTTTGAAGCTATGTAAATATTGTGTTTCTTATCATACATATACTCTCCATCATTAGAGAATTTTATTGATGATTTTCTAATTCTATAATACCTTCTATAATTATTGGTTGACATTGTACTGCAAGGAATAACCCCTCCTAGCTGCAGTGTTTCATGAATTGCTATTTTACTCAAGGGTCTTTAGTTCCTTATCATTATGGCTTATTTTTGATGCTTGAAATATCCTAGATTGTCCAGTTTCAGTGCCTTCAAGCTGGAATCTATATACTTTTTATATGTTCCCACCATTTTTTTTTATTATTTAAAACTTTTTTTTTAATGTTTATTTTTGAGAGACAGAGTGCAAGCGGGGAGGGGCAGAGAGAGAGGGAGACACAGAATCAGAAGCAGGCTCCAGGCTCTGAGCTGTCAGCACAGACCCCAATGTGGGACATGAGCCCACAAACCATGAGATCATAACCTGAGCTGAAGTCAGATGCTTAACCGACTAAGCCACCCAGGCGCCCCTTCCCACCATTTTTTTAACATTTTATTCATTTATAGCATAACAAGATGTTCCAGGAATGATTCACTTTTCCTGCATTTAGATTCAGCTTTTTTTTCCCCCAAGAGTCCAGTTTCCCCTTTACGGAGAATGACCTTTAGAAACCAATATCTGGTCTCTAAAACTGCTCATTGTTACTGGTATATCATTGTTTTTATGTTTTCTCAGTAGACAAAGCTGAAGAATCTTCTTCAATGTTATCCCTAACTCCTCTTATTTTTAATTAATTTACTTGTTCAAACCTAAATAATATGCAAAGTACTTTAAGAATTGATAACCTATGCCATTGCAAATATCAAACTTAATAATTAACAATTGTTTGTAGTTTAGGTAAATTTTACATATAGTAAAGTGTTCAAATTTTAAATGCACTTTTTCTATTTTTAACAAGTGCATATGCCTATATAACCCACATCTTATCAAGACATAACCATTTCCCAGAATCCAGAAAACTCCCCTCTGCCCTCTTCCTATCAGAAGAGCTAAATCAGAAATGAGATTAGAATTATAAAGTGTACTGAACCGCATTTTAATAACCAACATGGCTGATAAATTATGAAGATTTTCCAAGATTTAGTCTAGAGAAAGGAAAACATTTTTTGTTCATTTATATGCTAAAACATGATTAAAATAAGTGATTGGAAAATATAAAAGTATTTTGTGTACTGCTTTACTGAACAACATGCCATTACACAAGTTTTGACTTCAATAAATCCAATCCTCTTTCTTTACAGCTAAGACTACTGAAGCTGAGAGGATCTAGAATTACCTTAGTTCACAAAGTGGCTTTATACTCTCAATAGGATTAAATGTTATGGATTTCTGCATACAACTTGAATATTTTTTTCATACCCTTCTTAAACAGAGGTCTAGTTTAGCTCCAGTTTTAAAAAAAACAAAACCTATCCAGGTTATCAGTTCAACCTCATGACTGTATAACAAGCTCCAACAAAATCTCATTCAATTTCTCATTAGCATATCACTGGGTACACAGTAAAAGATCAAAAACTGCAGCACAAAAGCCCAGGCTGACAGATTACTTAATGAGGGAATCTGGAAGGAATGGACATAAATTGTAAAGCAGATTGAATTTATTAACAATTAAATCTGCTTATGCTTCAACACAAAATGAACCTTGGGTTCACTTCATGAAACAGAGTATAATAGATGTTGCCAATTTATTATCAAATCTTCACTCCCTTTCTATAACAGAATTGATTGATGGACTTTCCAATTGACTTTACCATGGATGGCTTTTACTAGAATGGGCAGAGCATCTTTTGCTGTCCCATTTATTTTGACTTGGATTGTGTTACTTGCTTTGGCCAATAGATTGTGGACAGATGTAACAGTGCACCACTTCCAAACAAAGATTTTAAGTATACTGTTTCCATTTGCTCTTCTTGGACTTCAGGTGCCCATAAGGAAGGAGGAAGACACTTAGATCTGAAAAGGTACTCAGATGACCAACAGATCAAGACGCAGGCAAAATAAATGTAACTCTAAGCCACTGAGATATTGGGGTGGCTATTTTTGCTATTGTTTCATAGAAAAAAAACAGATTAATGCACAGATATTACCTGGAAATAACGCAAAATGTTCAGCACCAATTTCTGACTTATACTTTGAGTCCCTATCTTCCTACCCCTCAACTTCTGTTTGGAGAAGAGGTGTACTCTGTTATTTTCAGCTCACATTGCAATGGTTGCTGCATACAGGCAGAGAATTCAAATTAAAAAAAAAAAAAGACTTCTTGGTTTCAATGGGCAATTGTTAAATGTTACAATAGACCACTGAGTAGTTCAGGATATTGTACAAAATACAAGTACCAGATGAACATAACTTTAGGTAAGTGCTGCCCCATGAAGTCTTTGAAAATAGCAGAGTGTACCAGTAATAGTAGTCTGTCATACACTGTGTCTGTCTATAAGGATAGAAAATAATAGGACAGACGTAAAATGCCACCTGATAGAAAAAATGCTGATGAAATCTAAAAGAATCAAGTGGGCTGAGGACATCAGTGTACATTCCAGTTATAGATCTGAAAAAAGACCTCTATAGAAATGAAGACAGATTGAGATCAAGAAAATGTTTTTATTCTTCCTATTGGCACACAATGAGTCTTGACTGATGATGAGTAACTGGAAATACTGTTTTTTTGTTTGTTTTGTTTTGACTAATCATATGTAAGGAGAAAAGTAATGCAAAAAAACATCAGGCTTATGAAAAATGAGTGTTATGTGTATGAAGAAAGGTGTAGGAAAAGCAGTCAGTAAACCAAAAAGAAAAAAAATCCTCTGAATAGAATTCCTACTAACTACAAAGAATTTCTATGAAACCATTTGAAACCCAATGGTATAAAATATACAGAAAGAAAATAGAAAAAGAGAAGTTCACAAAAAGGACGAGTTATTTATAAATAACAGTAAAGATGTGAAAAAGGTGAACAAGGAGATTATATATATACAGATACTGCACACCACAGTACACTCATATTTGCAAAATAAAGATTAGGAAAAATGACACTTAATGCTATGATAATATCTTTTGGAAGCATGTGTCACAATTTAAAATTGTTCCCATTTTGAATTTAAGGGGTTTCCAATTTTGAAATTATAAAGGTTTTTACTTTTGAAGATATTAACATTTTTATTTTACATGACCATTTTCTTTCTTTATGAAATTTAAAAAATATTTTTATTTGTTAGATGTCTATAACCTTTTATATGTATGACTATGGACAACAGTAATTGCACTCTTAAATCCCTTTCCTCTGATGATAAATAAGACTTTATTTTTTAATATATAAAATATTTCTATTCTGATTATTTCCTGATTATACTGCATAAATTCAACACCATATAACTTCAAAAGGTTTACTCATGTTCCACAAAATATACGATTTCCCTCTCAAATATTGATAAATTGCTGTTATGCTGGTTGTACTAATTTATATACTCCTATAAACAATGCCATTTGTCAGGCTTTTGCCAACAGTGAGTATTTTATCATTTTTTAAGTTTAATTATTTTCAGAGAGAGAGAGAGTGATAGCAATGAGCAGGAGATGGGCAGAGAGGGAGAGAGAGAGAGAATCTGAAGCAGTCTCTAAGCCTCTCAGCACAGAGGTCCCATGCAGGTCTCGATATCACAAACCATGAGATTATGACCTGAGTCAAAATCAAGAGTCGGGTGTTAACCCACTGAGCCACCCGGATGCCCAACACTAAGTATTTAAATTGTTTAGCCTTAGGAACTTGATAACGTTATAGTAATCCAGGGACCTTTCTGAAACTCCTGGGAAAGAGAAGCTCTCTTTCTTATACGGTGGGAATTGGGAAGCTATAAGCCTGTTATAGTCAACACCCCATGGGAGGACAAAATAAAGCTCACACAGAAGAACACACACACACACACACACACACGGTAATTTGATGGACATCACCTGAATTTTAGTAGTTTGTATTACTTCAAGCAGTATCCCCAGATTATTTTATTTATATGTAAGTGAATTCCTTGTCTTAAGGAAAAAAAAGTTTGAGTTGGGAATTCTGTAATTTACAATAGAATGAGGCATACTAACACATAGGTAAATGGTATTATTTCATCTATGTAATTTGAATACTTTATTGTGATTACAACTTGTGTTAGCATTGTGAATTATGCTAAATATGTTCAAATATACATTTGCAATCTAAGTTTTTCAGAGTTTTGATTTCAGCCATTTAAAAGCTCTCCAATGAACTTGACTTTGCCTTCTGTTTTCAACATCAGTTTTACTCTGATACTCACATATTGGGATTTTAAAATAGATTTTCTTGTTTGTTCTTGTCAACTATGCATATAGTGCATGAATGTCTAGTAATGAAGTATGTATGAATTCTACTTCGTTATTTCTGTTTTTTACATACAGAAAAATAAATTATAAACTTAGCCTCTGAAGAGAGCAAAAATAGATGTTCCACTTCCTTAAACAGCAAGCTTATTTTGTCATTTTTCATTGAATTCCTTTTTTGTTGTAAACAATCCTATCACTTATTTTAGGGAAATAATGTATTCTATCTGAAATAGGATTTCCTTTTTTCAGAAATACACTGGCAACTTAAGAAAAATCTCAGATACATCAATGCAGTTGTGAAATGCTTTGACTTTAACTATTTCTAGTTATTAAACAAAAAAAATATAGTATGATTGATGTTTCAGAGTTCATCAATTCATTTTGACCTCAGATACATTTGCACATTTCAGTTTTTTATTTATACTCTATTTTTACACAATAATCTTTTCAAATAAAATGCTAATATAAATGTGTCTTCATCTAGGATGCTTGGA
The DNA here is from genome assembly GCF_007474595.2 of Lynx canadensis. NCBI lineage: Eukaryota > Metazoa > Chordata > Mammalia > Carnivora > Felidae > Lynx > Lynx canadensis. The sequence goes on from NC_044309.1 coordinate 105,806,503, forward strand.
GTCTTTATGTATAATTATCTATTAAAAAAGGGAGAATTCATATTATAGCCAACTGGACTGAAAGCAAACACAGCTTAGCCATAACAGTAGGGTACATGCAGCACACATAGGAGATAGCTCTAGAGTGCCTGGTTCTGATGACCAGGGGGTATGGTGTTATAGGGCAACATAGTATCTCTTCTATGCAAGGCCACTACTTTCAGGACCAGGAGACATAGAGGACCTACCTAATACAAATAAAAAACCACAAAGACTTACACAAAATGAGGAGACAGAGTAATGTATCCTAATGAAAGAATAGATAAAAATAACAAGCTAAATGAAATAGAGATAAGCATATACCTGATAAAGAATTTCAAAGTAATGGTCACAAAGACACTCACTGGAATTGAGAAAAGAATGGATAATTTTAGTGACTTCAACCACAACAACAAAATATGAAAAGAACCAGATAGAATGAAAAATTCAAAAACTAATAAAATATATTAGAAGTCAATAGCAGATTAGAGGATGCCGAATAGATCAGCAATCTGGAAGATCAGCAGAATATAGTTCCATGCAAGCAAGCAGGAGAGAAAAAAGAAAAAAAAAAAAGAACAATGGAAATAGGTTAGGGGAACTCAGCAACAAGATCCAGAATAATAATATTTGCATTACAACCATCCAGAAGGAGAAAAGATGGCAGAAAACTTATTTGAAGAACTAATAGTTGAAAACTTTCCCTAACGAAAGGAAGATAGCATACATCCAGATTCAGGAAGCAGAAAGCTCTTAACAAGACGGACTTAAAAGGTCTACACCAAGACAGATAATATGTCAAGTAGCAAAATGTAATAATAAAGAGTGAATTTTAAAAGCAGCAAGAGAAAATAGTTACATACAAGGAAAACCCTATAAGGGTATCAGCTGATGTTTCAGCAGAATCTCTGCAGGCCAGAGGGAGTGGCATGATATATTCAAAGTGCTAAAAGGAAAAAAGAAACAAAACAAAACACCCTGCAACCAAGGATACCCTATCTCACAGTTACATTCAGAATAGAAGGAGAGATAGAGTTTCCCAGAAAAGCAAAAGTTAAAATGGTTCATCACCACTAACCAGCTTTACAAAATGTTAAAGGAACTCTGAGTACAATGAAAAGGCCATAAAAGTAAGAAAATTATGAAAGGAAAAATTTCCAGAGATAAGTGCAAACATATAATAAGGGTAGTAAATTAATCACATACAAAGCCAGTATGGATACTAAAACACAAAAGTAGCAAAAATCACTTATATCTACAAAAAGCAGTCAAGACATACACAAACAAATGTAAAATATGACATCCTATACCTAAAATGTGGAGAGAGGGAGAGTAAAATTTAGTGCTTTTAGAATGTGTTGAAACTTAAAAGACCTTTAACTTAATATAGACTGCTATAGACATATGATATATGAACCTAATGGTAACCACAAATCAGAAACCTATAATAGATACACACATTAAGAAAAGAGAGAAAAAGAAGCCAAACATAACACTAAAGAAAGCTGTAAAACCACAAGAAAGAGACCAAGAGGAGGATAAAGGAACAGAGAAGAATTATCAAACAATAGGAAAACAAATAACAAAATGGCAGTAAGTATATACCTATCAATAATTACTTCAAATGTAAATGTACCAAATTCTTCAATCAAAAGACGTAGGTGAATGGAAACCAATTGGACAATAAATTTCATATATTAAAAAAAAAAAAGATGTAGGTGACTAAAGGTATCAAAAACAAGACTCATCTGTGTGCTGACTGCAATAAACTCACGTCAGATCTAATGATATATGCAGACTGAAAGTGAAGGGCTAGGAAAAAAAAATACACCATGCAAATGGAAGTGAAAGAAATCTGGGGTACCAATACTTATATCAGACAAAATAGACTTTAAAACAAAGACTGCAAGAAGAGACAAAGAAGTTCACTACATAATGAAAAGAAAGAAGCAAGTAGATAAAACAATTGTACATATCTATGCACCCAACATAGAGGCACTGAAATACATAAAACTATTATTAACAGACATAGGAGGAAAATGATGGTAAACAATAATAGCAGGGGACTTTAAGACCACGCTTACATCAATAGATAAAGACAAAAAACAAGTAAACAGATACTTTAAACGACACATTAGACCAGATGGACAGATTTCAAAACAGCAGACAACACACTATTTTCAAGATCAAATGGAACATTCTCCAGGACATCTTACATGGTAGGCTATAAAATAAGACTTAATAAATTTAAGAAGACTGAAGTCCTATCAAAATCTTTTCTGACAAAAATAGTATAAACTAGAAATCAATTACAAGAATAATCTGGAAAAATACATGGAGACAAATAAAAATAAAAACACAGCCCTCGAAATCTTTGGGAGGCAGAAATAGAGTTTTAAGAGGGAAGTTTATTGCAATACAGGCCTACTCAAGAAATGAGAAAAATCTCAAAAAACTAACCTTACCTGAAGGAGCTAGAAAAAGAACAAGAGAAGCTAGTAGAAGGAAAGAAAAATAAAGATTAGAGCAGAAGCAAATGAAATAGAGATGTGAAACAAACAATAGAAAAAAGCAAAGAAACTAGGAGCTAATTTTTTGACAAAATTAATAAATAAGCCAGAGAAACAAGAAAAAAAAAGGACTCAAACAAAGGAAATCAGAAATGAAGGATGAGAAGTAACAACCAACACCACAGAAACACAAAGAATTATAAGAAAATACTATAAAAATCATATTCCAACAAATTGTAAAAGAAATGGATACATTCCTAGAAATATACAATCTCCCAAATTGAATCAAGATAATACAGAAAATGTTAACAGATTACTACTAATGAAATTAAATCAGTAATTCAAAAATTCCCAACAAATAAAAGTTCAGGAACAGACAACTTTACCACTGAATTCCACCAAACATTTAAGGAAGAGTTAATACATATTTTTCTCAAAACATTTCAGAAGATAGAAGAAGGTAAAATTGAAAAATTCGTTCTATGAGACCAGCATTTGTCTGATATCAAAACCAAAACACATTACAAACAAACAGACAAAAAACACTACAGGCCAATATCTCTAATGAACATAGATGAAAAAATTCTCAACAGAATATTAGCAAACAGAACTCAATAATACATTAAAAAAATCATTCATCATAACCAACTAGGATTTTTTCCAGGAATGTGAGGTCATTAAATATTCACAAATCAATGTGATGCAACAAGAGGAAGGAAAAAAATACATATTTCAATAGATACAGAAAAAAATATTTGACAAAATCCAACACTGCTCATAATATTTACAGGGAACATACCTCAACATAATAAAGGCCATATATGAAAAACTCACAGCTAACATCATATTCAGTGGTGACAGCCTACGAACATTTCCTATAAGATCAGGAATAAGATAAAGATGTTCACTCTCACTACTTTTATTCAACATAGTATTGGAAGTCCTAGCCACAGCAATCAGATGATAAAAATAAGACATCCAGATTGGTAAGGGAAAGTTAAACTGTTACTATTTACAGATGATATACTCTATATAGAAAGCCCTGAAGATGTCACCAAAAATCTATTAAAACTGATGAATTAATTTAGTGCAGGTGCAGGATATCAAATTAATACACAGAAATTGGTTGTGTAAAATAAAGTTGCAAAAAGGATATTAAGAAAACAATCCCATTTACCACTATATGCCTAGGAAGAAAAAATTTAACCAAGGAGGTAAAAGATTTGTATATGCAAACTATAAAAACTGATGAAAGAAATTAAAAGACTAACACAAATGGATAGTCTACACTCATGAATTAGAAGAATTAATATAGTTAAAATGTCCATATTATCCAAAGCAATCTACAGATACAATGTAATTTCTATCAAAATTTGAATGGCATTGGGGAGCCTGGATAGCTCAGTTGGTTGAGCATCCAACTCTTCAGCTCAGGTCATGATCATGAGATTGGGCCCCAGATTGAGCTCTGTGGTAAATGTGGAGCTTGCTTGGGATTCTCTCTGCCACCCCCCTCAAAATAAATAAACATTTTAAAAATTCCAATGGCATTTATCACAAAAGTACAACCAATAGTCCCAAACTTTGGTTTGGGAAAATTGAGCACTTGACTCAAAATAGCCAAAGCAATCTCGAGAAAGATTAACTATAAAGCTATAGTAATCAAAACAGTATGGTACTAGTACAAAAATTGGCATGTAAACCAATGAGACACAATAGTGAGCCCAGAAATAAACCCATGCTTATGTGATCAATTAATCTATAGCAAAGGAAGCAAAAATACACAACAGAGAAAAGACAGTCTCTTTAACACATGATGCTAGGAAAACTGGACAGCTAAATGCAAAAGAATGAATCTGAGCCACTTTCTTACACCGTAAAGAAAAACAGAATGGAATAAAACCTAAATGTGAGACATGAAACTATAAAACTCTTAGAAAAAAAAAAAAAAACTAAGCAGTAATTCCTTTGACATCAGCCATTTCTAGACATGTCTCCTCAGGCAAAGGAAACAAAAACAAAAATAAACTATCAGGACCACACCAAATTAAAAGCTTTTGCACAGCAAAGGAAACCATCAATAAAATGACGGGGCGCCTGGGTGGCGCAGTCGGTTAAGCGTCCGACTTCAGCCAGGTCACGATCTCGCGGTCTGTGAGTTCGAGCCCCGCGTCGGGCTCTGGGCTGATGGCTCAGAGCCTGGAGCCTGTTTCCGATTCTGTGTCTCCCTCTCTCTCTGCCCCTCCCCCGTTCATGCTCTGTCTCTCTCTGTCCCAAAATAAATAAACGTTGAAAAAAAAAAAATTAAAAAAAAAAAAATGAAAAGGTAACCTACTGAATGGGTGAAGATATTTGCAAATGATATATCTGATGAGAGGTTAATATTTAAAATACAGGAAGGACTTCTACAATTCAACATAATAGTTTTTTTAAAACAGGAGCAGAGGACCTGGATATTTTTGTAAAAAAAAAACATGCAGATGGCCAATAGACACATGAGAAGATGCTCCACATCATTAATCATCAGAGAAATGCAAATCAAAGGTACAATGAGATATTACCTTACACCAATCAGAATGGGTAGAATAAAAATAAAGAAAAGAAATAACAAGTGTTGTCAAGGACATAGAGAAAATGGAACTTTTGTGCACTGTTAGTGGGAATATAAATCGGTGCAGTCACTGTGGAAAACAATATGGAAGTTTCTCAAAAAATTAAAAATAGAAATACCATATGATCCATTAATTCCACTACTTGCTATTTACCTAAAGAAAAACGCTAAATCAAAAAGATACACATATCCCTATGTTTACTGCAATATTATCTATAATAGTCCAGATATGTAAGTGACCCAAATGTTCATTGACAGATGAATGGATAAAGAAAACATGGTGTGTCCTGTGACTTTGCTGAATTCATGTATCAGTTCTAGCAGACTTTTGGTGGATTCTGTGGGTTTTTCATGTATAACGTCATTTGCAAAAAGTGAAAGCTTGATTTCATTTTTGCCAATTTTGATGCCTTTGATTTCCTTTTGTTGTCTGATTGCTGATGCTAGCACTTCCAACACTATGTTGAACAACAGCGGTGAGAGTGGACATCCTTATTGTGTTCCTGATCTCAGGGGGAAAGCTCTCAGTTTTCAGGGTGATATTAGCTGTGGGCTTTTCATAAATGGCTTTTATGATGTTTAAGTATGTTCCTTCTATCCCAACTTTCTCGAAAGTTTTTATTAAGAAAGGACGCTGAATTCTGTCAAATGCTTTTTCTGCATCGATTGACGGGATCATATGGTTCTTTTCTTTTATTAATGAGATGTATCACATTGATTGATTTGCAAATGTTGAACCAGCCCTGCAGCCCAGGAATGAATCCCACTTGATCATGGTGTATAATATTTTTTTTTTTTTTTTTTGCTGTTGAATTCGATTTGCTAGTATCTTATTGAGAATTTTGGCATCCATATTCATCAGGGATATTGGCCTGTAGTTCTCTTTTTTTGCTGGGTCTCTGGTTTAGGAATCAAAGTAATGCTGGCTTCATAGAATGAGTCTGGAAGTTTTTCTTCCCTTTCTATTTTTTGGAACAGCTTGAGAAGGATAGGTATTCTCTCTGCTTTAAATGTCTGGTAGAATTCCCATGGAAAGCCATCTGGTCCTGGACTCTATTTGCTGGGAGATTTTTGGTAACTGATTCAATTTCTTTACTGGTTATGGGTCTGTTCAAGTTTTCTATTTCTTCCTGTTTGAGTTTTGGAAGTGTGTGGGTGATTAGAAATTTGACCATTTCTTCCAGGTTGTCCAGTTTGTTGGCATATAATTTTTCATAGTATTCCCTGATAATTGCTTTTATTTCTTAGTGATTGGTTGTAATCATTCCATTTTCATTCATGATTTTATCTATTTGGGTCATCTCCCTTTTCTTTTTGAGAAGCCTGGCTAAAGGTTTATCAATTTTGTTTATTTTTTTCAAAAAACCAACTCTTGGTTTCATTGATCTGCTCTACAGTTTTTTTTAGATTCTATATTATTTATTTCTGCTCTGATCTTTATTATTTCTCTTCTTCTGCTGGGTTTGGGGTGTCTTTGCTATTCTCCTTCTATTTCCTTTAGGTGTGCTGTTAGATATTGTATTTGGTATTTTTCTTGTTTCTTGAGATACAGGCCTGGACAGAAATCAGTTGCATTCTTATACACTAATACTGAAGCAACAGAAAGACAAATAAAGAAACTGATCCCATTCACAATTGCACCAAGAAACATAAAATACCTAGGAATAAACCTAAGCAAAGATGTAAAAGATCTGTATGCTGAAACTATAGAAAGCTTATGAAGGAAATTGAAGAAGATATAAAGAAATGCAAAAACATTCTGTGCTCATGGGTTGGAAGAATAATATTGTTAAAATGTCAATACTACCCAAAGCAATCTACACATGCAATGCAATCCAAATCAAAATTGCACCAGCATTCTTCTCAAAGCTACAACAAGCAATCCTAAAATTTGTATGGAACCACAAAAGGCCCCGAAGACAAAGTAATTTTGAAGAAGACCAAAGTGGGAGACATCACAATCCCAGACTTTAGCCTCTACTACAAAGCTGTAATCATCAAGACAGCGTGGTATTGGCACAAAAACGGACACATAGACCAATGGAATGGAATAGAATAGAAACCCCAGAATTAGACACACAAAAGTATGGCCAACTAATCTTTGACAAAGAAGGAAAGAATATCCAATGGAAAAAAGACAGTCTTTTTAACAAATGGTGCTGGCAGAACTGGACAGCAACATGCAGAAGGATGAAACTAGACCACTTTCTTACACGATTCACAAAAACAAACTCAAAAAGACAGGAAACCACCAAAACCCTAGAGGAGAAAGCAGGATAAAACTTCTCTGACCTCAGCCGCAGCACTTTCTTACTTGATACATCCCCAAAGGCAAGGGAATTAAAAGAAAAATGAACTATTGGGACCTTATCAAGATAAAAACCTTCTGCACTGCAAAGGAAACAATCAACAAAACTAAAAGGCAACCAACAGAATGGGAAAAGATATTTGCAAATGACATATCGGATAAAGGGCTAGTATCCAAAATCTATAAAGAGCTCAACAACTCCACACCCGAAAAACAAATCATTCAGTGAAGACATGGGCAGAAAACATGAATAGACACTTCTCTAAAGAAGACATCCAGATGGCCAAGAGGCACATGAAAAGATGCTCAACATCACTCCTCATCAGGGAAATACAAATCAAAACCACACTCAGATACCACCTCACTCCAGTCAGAGTGGCTAAAATGAACAAATCAGGAGACTATAGATGCTGGCGAGGATGTGGAGAAATGGGAACCCTCTTGCACTCTTAGTGGGAATGCAAACTGGTGCAGCCAGTCTGGAAAACAGTGGGGAGGTTCTTCAAAAAATTAAAAATAGATCTATCCTATGACCCAGCAACAGCAGTGCCAGGAATTTACCCAAGGGATACAGTAGTGCTGATGCATTGGGGCAGTTGTACCCCAATGTTTATAGCAGCACTTTCAACAGTAGCCAAATTATGGAAAGAGCCTAAATGTCCATCAACTGATGAACAGATAAAGAAATTGTGGTTTATATACACAATGGAATGCTATGTGGCAATGAGAAAGAATGAAATATGGCCTTTTGTAGCGATGTGGATGGAACTGGAGAGTGTTATGCTAAGTGAAATAAGTCATACAGAGAAAGACAGATACCATATGTTTTCACACTTATGTGGATCCTGAGAAACTTACCAGAAGACCACAGGGGGAGGGGAAGGAAAAGAAAAAAGGTTAGAGAGGGAGGGGGCCAAAACATAAGAGATTCTTAAAAACTGAGAACTGAGGGTTGATGGGGGTGGGAGGGAGTTGAGGGTGGGTGATGGATATTGAGGAGGGCACCTGTTGGGATGAGCACTGGGTGTTGTATGGAAACCAATTTGACAATAAATTTCATATTTAAAAATAAATAAATAAGTAAACAAACAAACCTTGAGGAAATAAAAAAAAAGAAAACTTTGTGTGTAAACATACATAGATACACACACGCAATGGAATACTACTCAGCCATAAGAAAAATATGAGATCATGCCATTTGTGACAACATGATAAACCTAGAGGATATTGAGAGGTCGGAAGACGGCGGCATAGGAGGACGCTGGGCACACCGCGCGTCCTGCTGATCACTTAGATTCCACCTACACCTGCCTAAATAACCCAGAAAACCGCCAGAGGATTAGCAGAACGGAGTCACCAGACCCAAGTGCAGACGAGAGGCCCATGGAAGAGGGTAGGAAGGGCGGCGAGGCGGTGCGCGCTCCAGGGACTGGCGGGAGGGAGCCGGGGCGGAGGGTCGGCTCGCCAGCCAAGCAGAGCCCCCGAGTCCGGCTTGCAAAAGCGGAGGGGCCTGACGGACTGTGTTCCGACAGCAAGCGCGACTTAGCGTCTGGGAGGTCATAAGTTAACAGCTCTGCTCGGAAAGCGGGGAAGGCTGGAGGACAAAGGGAGGGTGAGCTGCGGAGCCCCCGGACGACAGAGCTCAGTTTGGCGGGGAACAAAGGCGCTCGCCAGCGCCATCTCCCCCGCCCATCCCCCAGCCAAAATCCCAAAGGGAACCGGTTCCTGCCAGGGAACTTGCTCCCTCCTCGCAAACACCCAACTCTGTGCTTCTGTGGAGCCAAACCTCCTGCATCGGATCTGACTCCCTCCCGCTGCCACAGGGCCCCTCCTGAAGTGGATCACCTAAGGAGAAGAGAGCTAAGCCTGCCCCTCCTGCCCCCGTGCACCTTGCCTTCCTACCCCAGCTAATACGCCAGATCCCCAGCATCACAAGCCTGGCAGTGTGCAAGTAGCCCAGACGGGCCACGCCACCCCACAGTGAATCCTGCCCTTAGGAGAGGGGAAAAGAAGGCACACACCAGTCTGACTGTGGCCCCAGTGGTGGGCTGGGGGCAGACATCAGGTCTGACTGTGGCCCCACCCACCAGCTCCAGTTATACACCAGAGCACAGGGGAAGTCCCCTGCAGGTCCGCACCACTCCAGGGACTATCCAAAATGACCAAACGGAAGAATTCCCCTCAGAAAATCTCCAGGAAATAACAACAGCTAATGAGCTGATCAAAAAGGATTTAAATAATATAACAGAAAGTGAATTTAGAATAATAGTCATAAAATTAATCGCTGGGCTGGAAAACAGTATAGAGGACAGCAGAGAATCTCTTGCTACAGAGATCAAGGGACTAAGGAACAGTCACAAGGAGCTGAAAAACGCTTTAAACGAAATGCACAACAAAATGGAAACCACGACGGCTCGGATTGAAGAGGCAGAGGAGAGAATAGGTGAACTAGAAGATAAAGTTATGGAAAAAGAGGAAGCTGAGAGAAAGAGAGATAAAAAATCCAGGAGTATGAGGGGAAAGTTAGAGAACTAAGTGATACACTAAAAAGAAATAATATACGCATAATTGGTATCCCAGAGGAGGAAGAGAGAGGGAAAGGTGCTGAAGGGGTACTTGAAGAAATAATAGCTGAGAACTTCCCTGAACTGGGGAAGGAAAAAGGCATTGAAATCCAAGAGGCACAGAGAACTCCCTTCAGACGTAACTTGAATCGATCTTCTGCACGACATATCATAGTGAAACTGGCAAAATACAAGGATAAAGAGAAAATTCTGAAAGCAGCAAGGGATAAACGTGCCCTCACATATAAAGGGAGACCTATAAGACTCGTGACTGATCTCTCTTTTGAAACTTGGCAGGCCAGAAAGGATTGGCACGAGATTTTCAGTGTGCTAAACAGAAAAAAAATATGCAGCCAAGAATCCTTTATCCAGCAAGTCTGTCATTTAGAATAGAAGAAGAGATAAAGGTCTTCCCAAACAAACAAAAACTGAAGGAATCTGTCACCACTAAACCAGCCCTACAAGAGATCCTAAGGGGGATCCTGTGAGACAAAGTACCAGAGACATCGCTACAAGCATAAAACATACAGACATCACAATGACTCTAAACCTGTATCTTTCTATAATAACACTGAATGTAAATGGATTAAATGCACCAACCAAAATACATAGGGTATCAGAATGGATAAAAAAACAAGACCCATCTATTTGCTGTCTACAAGAGACTCATTTTAGACCTGAGGACACCTTTAGATTGAGAGTAAGGGGATGGAGAACTATTTATCATGCTACTGGAAGCCAAAAGAAAGCTGGAGTAGCCATACTTATATCAGACAAACTAGACTAAAGGCTGTAACAAGAGATGAAGAAGGACATTATATAATAGTTACAGGGTCTATCCACCAGGAAGAGCTAACAATTATAAATGTCTATGGGCCGAATACCGGAGCCCCCAAATATATAAAACAATTACTCATAAACATAAGCAACCTTATTGATAAGAATGTGGTAATTGCAGGGGACTTTAACCCTCCACTTACAGAAATGGATAGATCATCTAGACACACGGTCAATAAAGTAACAAGGGCCCTGAATGATACATTGGATCAGATGGACTTGACAGATATATTTAGAACTCTGCATCCCAAAGCAACAGAATATACTTTCTTCTCGAGTGCACATGGAACATTCTCCAAGATAGATCATATACTGGGTCACAAAACAGCCCTTCATAAGTATACAAGAATTGAAATTATACCATTCATACTTTCAGACCACAATGCTATGAAGCTTGAAATCAACCACAGGAGAAAGTCTGGAAAACCTCCAAAAGCATAGAGGTTAAAGAACACCCTACTAAAGAATGAGTGGGTCAACCAGGCAATTAGAGAAGAAATTAAAAAATACATGGAAACAAATGAAAATGAAAATACAACAATCCAAATGCTTTGGGATGCAGCGAAGGCAGTCCTGAGAGGAAAATACATCGCAATCCAGGCCTATCTCAAGAAACAAGAAAAATCCCAAATACAAAATCTAACAGCACACCTAAAGGAAATAGAAGCAGAACAGCAAAGGCAGCCTAAACCCAGCAGAAGAAGAGAAATAATAAAGATCAGAGCAGAAATAAACAATATAGAATCTAAAAAAACTGTAGAGCAGATCAACGAAACCAAGAGTTGGTTTTTTGAAAAAATAAACAAAATTGACAAACCTCTAGCCAGGCTTCTCAAAAAGAAAAGGGAGATGACCCAAATAGATAAAATCATGAATGAAAATGGAATTATTACAACCAATCCCTCAGAGATACAAACAATTATCAGGGAATACTATGAAAAATTATATGCCAAAAATTGGACAACCTGGAAGAAATGGACAAATTCCTAAACACCCACACTCTTCCAAAACTCAATCAGGAGGAAATAGAAAGCTTGAACAGACCCATAACCAGCGAAGAAATTGAATCGGTTATCAAAAATCTCCCAACAAATAAGAGTCCAGGACCAGATGGCTTCCCAGGGGAGTTCTACCAGACGTTTAAAGCAGAGATAATACCTATCCTTCTCAAGCTATTCCAAGAAATAGAAAGGGAAGGAAAACTTCCAGACTCATTCTATTAAGCCAGTATTACTTTGATTCCTAAACCAGACAGAGACCCAGTAAAAAAAGAGAACTACAGGCCAATATCCCTGATGAATATGGATGCAAAAATTCTCAATAAGATACTAGCAAATCAAATTCAACAGCATATAGAAAGAATTATTCACCATGATCAAGTGGGATTCATTCCTGGGATGCAGGGCTGGTTCAACATCCGGAAATCAATCAACGTGATACATCACATTAATAAAAAGAAAAGATAAGAACCATATGATCCTGTCAATCGATGCAGAAAAGGCCTTTGACAAAATCCAGCACCCTTTCTTAATAAAAACCCTCGAGAAAGTCGGGATAGAAGGAACATACTTACACATCATCAAAGCCATTTATGAAAAGCCCACAGCTCACATCATCCTCAATGGGGAAAAACTGAGAGCTTTTTCCCTGAGATCAGGAACACGACAGGGATGCCCACTCTCACCGCTGTTGTTTAACATAGTGTTGGAAGTTCTAGCATCAGCAATCAGACAACAAAAGGAAATCAAAGGCATCAAAATTGGCAAAGATGAAGTCAAGCTTTCGCTTTTTGCAGATGACATGATATTATACATGGAAAATCCGATAGACTCCACCAAAAGTCTGCTAGAACTAATACATGAATTCAGCAAAGTTGCAGGATACAAAATCAGTGTACAGAAATCAGTTGCCTTCTTATACACTAACAATGAAGCAACAGAAAGACAAATAAAGAAACTGATCCCATTCACAATTGCACCAAGAAGCATAAAATACCTGGGAATAAATCTAACCAAAGATGTAAAAGATCTGTATGCTGAAAACTATAGAAAGCTTATGAAGGTAGTTGAAGAAGATATAAAGAAATGGAAAGACATTCCCTGCTCATGGATTGGAAGAATAAATATTGTCAAAATGTCAATACTACCCAAAGCTATCTACACATTCAATGCAATCCCAATCAAAATTGCACCAGCATTCTTCTCGAAACTAGAACAAGCAATCCTAAAATTCATATGGAACCACAAAAGGCCCTGAATAGCCAAAGTAATTTTGAAGAAGAAGACCAAAGCAGGAGGCATCACAATCCCAGACTTTAGCCTCTACTACAAAGCTGTCATCATTAGGACAGCATGGTATTGGCACAAAAACAGACACATAGACCAATGGAATAGAATAGAAACCCCAGAACTAGACCCACAAACGTATGGCCAACTTATCTTTGACAAAGCAGGAAAGAACATCCAATGGAAAAAAGGCAGTCTCCTTAACAAATGGTGCTGGGAGAACTGGACAGCAACATGCAGAAGGTTGAAACTAGACCACTTTCTCACACCATTCACAAAAATAAATTCAAAATGGATAAAGGACCTGAATGTGAGACAGGAAATCATCAAAACCCTAGAGGAGAAAGCAGGAAAAGACCTCTCTGACCTCAGCCGTAGCAATCTCTTACTCGACACATACCCAGAGGCAAGGGAATTAAAAGCAAAAATGAACTACTGGGACCTTATGAAGATAAAAAGCTTCTGCACAGCAAAGGAAACAACCAACAAAACTAAAAGGCAACCAACGGAATGGGAAAAGATATTTGCAAATGACATATCAGACAAAGGGCTAGTATCCAAAATCTATAAAGAGCTCACCAAACACCACACCCGAAAAACAAATAACCCAGTGATGAAATGGGCAGAAAACATGAATAGACACTTCTCTAAAGAAGACATCCGGATGGCCAACAGGCACATGAAAAGATGTTCAACGTCGCTCCTTATCAGGGAAATACAAATCAAAACCACCTCAGGTATCACCTCACGCCAGTCAGAGTGGCCAAAATGAGCAAATCAGGAGACTATAGATGCTGGAGAGGATGTGGAGAAACGGGAACCCTCTTGCACTGTTGGTGAGAATGCAAATTGGTGCAGCCGCTCTGGAAAGCAGTGTGGAGGTTCCTCAGAAAATTAAAAATAGACCTACCCTATGACCCAGCAATAGCACTGCTAGGAATTTACCCAAGGGATACAGGAGTACTGATGCATAGGGGCACTTGTACCCCAATGTTTATAGCAGCACTCTCAACAATAGCCAAATTGTGGTAAGAGCCTAAATGTCCATCAACTGATGAATGGATAAAGAAATTGTGGTATATATACACAATGGAATACTACGTGGCAATGAGAAAGAATGAAATATGGCCTTTTGTAGCAACGTGGATGGAACTGGAGAGTGTGATGCTAAGTGAAATAAGCCATACAGAGAAAGACAGATACCATATGGTTTCACTCTTATGTGGATCTTGAGAAACTTAACAGAAACCCATGGGGGAGGGGAAGGAAAAAAAAAAAGAGGTTAGAGTGGGAGAGAGCCAAAGCATAAGGGACTGTTAAAAACTGAGAACAAACTGAGGGTTGATGGGGGGTGGGAGGGAGTTGAGGGTGGGTGATGGGTATTGCGGAGGGCACATTTTGGGATGAGCACTGGGTGTTGTATGGAAACCAATTTGACAATAAATTTCATATATTGGGAAAAAAAAACCTAGAGGATATTATGCTAAGTGAAATAAGTCAGAGAAAGACATATAACATATGATTTCATTTATATGTGGAATCTCAAAAACAAGACCCATACAGAGAGCTGATAGTTGCCCAAGGGGAGGGAGTGGGGGATAGACCAAATGGGTGAAAACAAGTAAGAGATACAGGCTGCTAGTTATGGAGTGAATACATCATGTGGATAAAAGGTGCAGCATAGGAAATATACTCAATGTTAGTTTAATAGAATTGTATCATGGCGGATGGTAGCTATACTTGTGGTGAGTATAACATAATGTATACTCTTGTCCAATCACTAGTTTGTACACCTGAAACTAATGTAACATTGTGTGTCAACTTCAATAAAATACACAAAGGTGGGGACTAGGTGCCTCTGTTAAACATCTGACTTAGGTTCAGGTCATGATCTTGAGGTTCGTGGGTTTGACGCTCATATCAGGTTCTGTGCTGACTGCTCTATTTATCTCAAAAATAAACAAACATTAAAACAATTTACAAAAATACAAAGGGAACAAGGATAAAATCTAAAAGGAGTAGTTGTCTTGAATGAAGTGGACCTTCACTGATTACCTAAAATGGCAGATCATAATCAATAATAAACTGATAACAAAACAGCAAAGTATATCTTGAAGTTACTAAAATTCAAGGACAGAGTCTTATAAGCATTTAGTTTAAGAACCCAGCTATAGTAGGAAGAAAAACTATTTTGGCCATGACTTCTCCAAAAGCAATGGAAAGTGTCAGAAAGTTATTAAATATCTGCAACAGAAGTAGTTGTCAGAGTGAGGTCTGTGCTCCTTAGAGGGCTCTAAAAACTTTCGGTGGCTTATAAGGTCAACTGTTTTGTTTGTTTTTTAAAGTTTATTTATTTTTGAGGGGGTGGAGAGGGCATGCACCTGTATGAGAGGGAGGAACAGAGAGGGAACCCAACCAGGCTCTGCATTGACAGTGCAGAGTCTGACATGGGGCTTGATCTCATGAACCATGAGATCATGACCCGAGCTGAAATCACGAGTTGGATGCTTAATCAACTGAGCTACCCAGGTGCCCCTAAGATCAATTGTTTTTGTTTTTTTTTTATAGATATATTAAGATATCAATTCTTTTTTTTTCATTTTCTATGACTGCATAAAAGAGATTTTGAGAGACTATGTGACATAGGATATTGCAAGAGATTGCAGAAGTGGAGAGGAGTGTCCATTCATTTTCTATTAAACTGAATATTCAATAGATTTGCAAGAGTTTAAAATGATGTGGTCAGAAAAGATGTTTGATGCAATGTTAATCTTCTTAAATTTATTCATACCTGTTTTGTGGTCTTACAGTATGTACTGTTGAGAATATTCCATGTATGCTTGAGAGGGTTTTATTTCTTGAATTAACAACCTTGAGTCAGACATTTCAATTTTCTAAACTCTGGTTGCTTTATTTATAAAATAAGCAATGTGCTATGGTTTTATAATTCCCAACACCACCCTCTCTGTGATTCTAAGTGGGGTTCCCTCTCTTGCTAGTACTGTCAGAATTTCTCTTCTGCAATTCATTCTCCCAGAGCATTTTAAGTGAGGGCTTCAGCAAATTAATGCATTTCCTCTTCTAGTTACATTTGCATTTCAAATGAGGACTACTGTAGAGATTTATGTTTGGTAATCCTTCCCCAAAACCCACACTATCCAGAAATATAGAAAACGGTGGCCAAATAAGTGGAGAACATATTCTGGACATATTTAATATTTATTATACAGCAGGCATTCTGCTAGATACTGCGGTTATCTACAAAGGATATAGTAAGCAGCTAAACAAAGGTATAGCAAAGGTGTAGCATAGAAGAAAAAGGTGCTTAACAGAACAGGCTAAGATAAATGTTACCAGAAGCATATACAGAAATAAGTAAAGCTTATTGCCAGGGATTTGTGGGAGTTTCTCAGAAAACCAAATGACTAAACGACATGTCCTAATTTCTAATAATAATAAGAAGAATATTTTATCCTAAGGAAGAGAAATATTAAAATTCTTTTCCTAATATCTAGCTTCTCCAAATAGGAGTCTTTGTATATATCCCTAACATTCCAACCAAATATTGATAGCTTGGTGATTCATTCATTCTACAAACATATGAAATATCCAAAGAATATCAAGAAAAGTAGAGCAAAACATCTTTATCTTTAAAAAGATCTCAATTGTCTATTTTTCAAAGTCACTTTACTCTTACATATCTAACATTTCTTCTGGTGAGTAATTGTGCCTGATGTTTTGTTTCCTCAACTCAATTTTCTTTCTGGCTCACTTCATCAGAATTGAGAAAGTACTTTTCCAAACTCTCATAAACTGCTGCTCATTTTTAAATATCACCCCCTCCCATCTTATATATTTTCTCTAGGTGTGTTTTAAAGAGTGAAGAGCCACGTTCAAATTCCAGATTTGTCAGCTGCATGCTAGGGAAACTTGAGCAAGCTGCTCAATTATTCTGAACATTCAATGCTTTATAAATTATAGGCACTGTATGTAAATTTTCAGCACAATACTTGGTACATAGTAGACATAATAATAACTAGATCAGTTCTCTACATGTAATGTGAAGGTTGCCTGCTCTCTCATACCACTGCAAGGTAGAGAATATACTCTGCCTCTACACCTCCCAGTCACTGGTAATCTAATGTAGTGTTGAGGGAAATTCCTGCCAGGTTTTCACTGCTCCAAACTGAAAGATAGGGGAGCACTATGCAACCTGGTTCTGCCTAATCCTGTGTTCCTTTAACATTTTTTTATTATTGCATCTGGAACTCAACTTTTGCAATTAAACATCATAAATGTATTGCCGTTGTCAAATACTCTTTGGTTTTCCCATTAAAAAAAATGGCTGTGAAGAAAATAGCCTCTTGTGTCTCACGCATGAATTGAAGAAGACCAAAGGATATCAGATAAATATTCATAATATCAACTCTTCCTCCAAAGGTCACTTCCTCTCTTGAACCTTTCTTTGACCTAGATTCCTACCATTCTCCTCCTGTATTAAACATAAGTTCAATTTTATAGTCTTCACAGATATTTTCAGTACCTTCTTACCTCCCAGAAGAAAGCAAACTACGGACTTTGTGAGTGATGCACACTGGCATTTGGCAATTTACTTAAATACCAATTTGATTTGTGGAGCTTACTCATTTTTGCAGGAAACATACAGTTCAGCAAGTAAAAGTCAGAATTATTTTCCGTATCACATGGATCTGACCATGTAAGATGAAAATAAAAGCAGCAAATGTGTTCATTAATTAATGGGGCTTAGGATGGTGCACGCCTCCCTTAGCCTGAAATGAGATCATGCATTTCCCTTGAGATATGATCAAGTGACTTTCTGAATAAGGATAAAAGTGTTATTTTTCTATCAGCTGTATTTTATAATTCTAGTAAAAGACTATCAAATTTTACTCATGATATTTTTAAACCTATTTAATAGTCCCAGTACTATTCTATGTTAATGACATAGTTTTACTAGGAATTGAAGTTGGGCTCAAAGGAGTACAATTTCCAAGGGCATATTTCATAGTACTTCATAAGTTATTTTATTCGTTCGGTCTCACTTTATTGGCCTCTTTAATATATCGGCTGTATTATAGTACAAGGCTCACAGTAGATCCAAACTCTTCTCACAAAGACCCTGTGTTTATATTTACTATGCTTTAATTCAAGGTGCCCTAAACATATTAAGGGTCCTGGTGGTTCGAATGACAATGTGAAAATTCCAAGGTTATTTGAGAAGGCAATTGATGTTACTATAGGGAAGAATAGCAGTTGCAAATACATATTATTATACATTTATTTAAATATTATTTTAGACCAGGTCCACAATGAATTTTCCACATTTCCAAGTCCATAAAGCTCTAAAAACTAAAGGACTTGCTTTTACTTTTCAATTTTTTTTTGTTTGATGCCAAAATTCATTTAGCAGCTAAACCTGACACAAATAGAAATGAGGCTATTATCAAATTTTTATTTATCCCACTTAATACGAATGCTCCTATGTTTTGCTATAGATATATTAATGTAGAGAATATCGTCCAAGACTTTTCTGGGTATTACATAGTAAGTGGTATATATGTCATACTAAATTTAAAAATTAGTGTAGGATAGTACGCATAAAGAATAATATACATGTGTATTAGTTTTCTAGAGTCGTCATAACAAAATACCAT
This sequence comes from Lynx canadensis, assembly GCF_007474595.2. Taxonomy (NCBI): domain Eukaryota; kingdom Metazoa; phylum Chordata; class Mammalia; order Carnivora; family Felidae; genus Lynx; species Lynx canadensis. The sequence goes on from NC_044309.1 coordinate 105,825,311, forward strand.
AGGCTGAGTGGCTTAAACAACAAAAGCTTATTTTCTGGATGCTACAAGGCTAAGACCAAGGTGTTGGAAGATTTGGTTTCTTCTGAGACCTGTCTCCTTGGCTTGCAGATGACTGCCCTCTCACTAGACCTTCACATAGTCTTTTTATTGGGCACGTTTGCCCTTTTTTTCTGTATGGCCCAACCTCTCCTTCTTATAAGGCTATCAGTCAAATTGGATTAGGGCCCATCCTAGGGGCCTAATATTAATTTAATCACTTCTTTAGAAACCTTATCTCCAAATACATTAACATTCTTAGGTATTAGGGCTTCAACATATAAATTTTAAGGGGACACAACTCAGCCCATAGCAACATGTACAGTTTGGTAAAAGTTTCACACACACCATTGCTGGCACCACAGAACCCCCCTGTGTTCCCTTCTAGTCACCATCCATGCACCACCAAGGGGAATCTATGCTGACTTATATTTGCATAGATTAAATATTTTTTCTCTTGTATTTTATATTAATGGAATAATATATGCTCCTGTGTTTAGCTTCTTTCAATTAGCTTCACACACAATGACTTGTATAGCTGTAGATGGTTTATTCAGATTATTTATAATAATTGATTTTACTGGTAAATCGGTTGTTCAATTTACCACTAATGAGCATTTGGACAGTTTCCAGTTTGGAGCTACTGCAAATGACACTCCTATGAACTTTCTTTAACATGTCTTTTAATGAATACTGTCAAAGAGCAGAAATGTTGGGCATAGGGTACCCTTATGTTCAGCTCTAGTAAATCTGGTACACTGTGTTTCAAAGTTGCCAGACAACTTGAAACTACCATTGAACAATATCATGCATGTGGTGTCTACTTCATAATGAAGGATACTATAATTCAGACTATAGGAAATCAAAGATATCATAGGGAGAGAGAAAATGGGAACCTCCAAAACAGTTATTGATGATTTTAAGAAGTAATACATACATTAGATTAGAATGCATAGTACTATTATCCTAACACTAAGAAGGATAAAAATGAACATGGTTGTCTTTTATAACACTTAACTTAATGAACACGAACAATAGCTATTGGTTTTAAATGATCAGAGATCAGAAATAAAAGAAAGAAATTCCCGACCATATTCTTTGTTCTTCCAGGAACAAAATGATTTTAAAACAAAATTTTAGTGCCCGGTGGCTCAGTTGGTTAAGTTGGTTAAGCATCTGACTTTGGCTCAGGTCATGATCTCACCATTCCCAAGTTCAAGCCCAATGTTGGGCTCTGTGCTGACAGCTCAGAGCCTGGAGCCTGTTTCAGATGCTGTGTCTCCCTCTCTCTGCCCCTCCTCTACTTGTACTCTGTCTCTTTCTGTGTGTGTGTGTGTGTGTGTGTGTGTGTGTGTGTGTGTCTCAAATAAACAAACATTAAAAAATAAATTAAATAAAATTTTAAAATGTTGTGATGATTGCTTAAGAATCCAAATACATCACTACCCTCCAAACTTTGAAGAGTGTTCATGAAAATGAGGGTGCTTGTCACTTCTCCATTTGCTCTCAATTCGTTCCCTGAACTTCTCCTAACCTAATTTGCATTGATAGTTACTGAATCCCTTAAATTATCTTTCCAAGGATCATTTACTAAGACGGTTCTAGTTGGATTAAGCCAATAGAAACACCATAAGGAGTTTGGAGAACTCAAAGAAAGCAAATGATTAGCACTCTATTTCTACTCCATTTTTCCAATTCCCATCAGGCAGCTTCCACCATAGTTTCAATTTCCACTGGTTGGACGTGACTCTGGTCATATTGTTAGGTAGAAGCTAGACATGAGCAGTGGAAGGACCACCCCAAGATAGAGTCCCAAGTCTTTGAAGGAGAATAATAGAGGCACAAGCTTTGAAGGGGGATTATAGAGGCAAGGACGGTGATAAAACAAACAAACACTACACATTATAAGCTGAAGAGTCCAACATCCTGACCTTGTGGCTTCCAAGACCTTGGGTCTGACAAATCAAGAGCCACAGGTGCAGAGAATGTATTCTCCTCTTCCACCTCTGCCCCAGGGTAACCCCTAGACTAATGATAATGCATTTGCATTGTGGGAACAGACCCAACTGATGAAGAAAGGTTGCCATGACAGTTCCAGTACAAACCTTGCAGGATCAACACTCTCCCAAACCTGGTGGGAAGAGTTTCCCAAAAGATTGGAAGCAGCCTCCATTAGATACCACCATACTGTAGGTCACCACTCCTCCCAGCCCAGAGACACCCAATAATATCCAAATCCAAAACAACCTAGGGGATAGTTTCATCTCAGGAGCCTGCACACTCTCTCACCTGGAGTGTGTACTTTCACTTTAACAAACTACTTTGTGTTTGCTACTTTCCATCTGGCTCTCTTAATTCTGAGCATGGATATTTACATATATTTTCTTGTGAGAGATCCAAGGACCCAGACCTCCATTCATACAATACAGACTGTCTCACCTGTAATCATCCTTGTTTCTTTTTGATTCAAATCCAAAGGTGATCATGGTCATCTACTCTTAGTAATTTGGGGTTGCCTCACCATCCTTTGTTTGGCTTCCTAGCTCTTCTATTTACTTGTAATTAATTCACTCTATTGAACTACGTAGGACGAGCTGTTTTGCTAGTTAAACCCTTACCTTTACAGTCTTAGTACTAGCTAGTGGTTCCACTAACAGTGGTTCCAGACTCTCATTGTGGAGTTCTGGGTTGTATTGCTCTCCTTATGGAGACTGATCATGTAACAGCTCTTTCTTTTTTTCCTAAAGGAAAATGTAATGCTAGTAATCTATGACATGCAAATGCATCAGGATTTTTATATCATCACATATCACTTTTGAGATAAAATCCCAATTTAGGAAAAGCTTTGAGATCTCAAGTATTGGCTGGCTGCTTCTAACAATTGTGAAGAGCTTTATAAAAGACAAAAATAGACTCAGGTTTTTAAGCAGGCTTTTAAATGGTCATCTCAAGAAATCAGAAAATGACAGAGTTCCCATTATACCTTAAATACGTATCTTATTTTGTAATAGTTATAAGGCAGGCATGGCTAAAAGTCTGACCCAAAATCTAATTTAGGCTGATTACAGAATGAAAACATAAATCAAATGCATAATACTCCCATGTTTTTATTTTTATATTAGGATTTGGGCATTGCTTTGGAAGAGTGGAACTGGGGATCAGAAAAACTGGGAAGACAAATCTGAAGAGAGTTCAGCCTTCAATTTTTGCCCAACCTTACTCACCAGAAGAACCCTTCCTTCACTCTCCAAGGAGACTAGCCTTTCTTTTCTTAAAACTTTGCCATAAGGTTATCTGAGATGTTTATTTACAAGAAAATACCTATTATGCTCAATTTTATACCATTTGTTGCTTCAAGATTGGCAATTACAGGAACATTGGAAGAAATTTTGATGAAATTTTGAAGAAATTTTGATGACTCTTACAACTCTTCTTTGATTAGATATTAAAATGTATTTATTTGGTTCAGATCTGTGGAGTTGATAAATGGAAATCATTTATCATAGGCATTTATGATAGGCTTGCAGAGAGTATATGCTAAAAAATCAAAAGGTACCAACTAGTGTCTTACTTATGATAGAAGACATTCATCTAAATATGTGGCTTTTTTAAAAGCTAATTAAGCACTTGTTTAAAAATAAACTGGTATTTTACTTGATATTTTGTAAAAAAAAATTTTGAGTACATGTTTTTATGAAAGTTGAAATTATTATTAGTCATTTGTCATATTAACTGTAATTTTAACTTATGCTAAGGAGACTGGGAAATAGAAAGTTTGAAGGATTTTACAGTGGCACATATGATCAATGATCTTTAAGGTCTCATTTTCCATAATGATCTATTGTTTATATCCTGGCAGGTTCTGTTTCTGTATATCTATATTATGATGAAAATGTATGTGATTCACCTATGAATCCTGTTCCAACAGAATTAACTTATTCCTCTAAGATTCATGAGATTAGGAATTATGTTGGTGTTTATATCTTCCATTTTATTCAGCATTCCTTTTTACATAACATTAGCAATTTGTAGTGGTCATTCTGTTTTCTGCTATTTCCAGTTTTCCTCCATCATGGCACAGAGTAGGAGTAAACTTCTTTACCTCTTAAAGTTAGGCGTGACTGTGAGTTGCTTAGATGATGAAAAGTCATCAGAAGCACCTAACAGTATCATCCCTGGGACATCTAACTTTTTCTCTGTCAGAGTAAACAGAGATGCTGTTCATGGTCTCTAAATGTGGACAAAATGAAGCACAGTCCTTTCTTTTTTTTTTTTTCAACGTTTATTTATTTTTTGGGGACAGAGAGAGACAGAGCATGAACGGGGGAGGCGCAGAGAGAGAGGGAGATACAGAATCGGAAGCAGGCTCCAGGCTCTGAGCCATCAGCCCAGAGCCCGACGCGGGGCTCGAACTCACGGACCGCGAGATCGTGACCTGGCTGAAGTCGGACGCTTAACCGACTGCGCCACCCAGGCGCCCCATCCTTTCTTGAAGATAGAGCATTGTTTTAATCCCCTGAGATTTTGGGGTTGTCTGTTAAAAAACAGTTTTGGGGGTTGTCTGTTAACCAGTACAGTACTTTTTAATCCTGTCTTAATCATGGCATCTTTTCTTCATTTAAAGATATGCCAGATGGTAACACTTGAAGTGGCTGTTCTGGTGAAAGGGCTGAAGGGCTTGATTGTTCAGGATCCATTAGTCCATCCACTCCTATGAGCTGAGCTGTCTAGGGCCATCCCTCTGGCTCCATCAAAACTCAGTTGAGCACAGTTTAAAAACTGAGTCAGAAATCAGGAGACTTTGGCTTAATCACATCTAATATTTGATGATTCATATACTGTCTTTATTAAATATTTTATTCTTTTAAAAATATCTCAAATTTATTTTCTTACAGGATATATGTCCTGCAGGTGTAATTCTTAAATCCTGTCTCATATTGGTTGTAGAATAAGATTTGAAATGAGGGATGAAAAATATTTGGTTTGGCATTATGACTTTGTGGGTGTGTATGTGTGTTTTAAGAAATGCAGTAAAAATATATAATGAGATGGTACCTTTATGGTTTCTGATCAAATGCATTTTCTGAATCATAAAGCACTATGAGAATATAAAGTTATTATTTTAATTAAGATAATGCATTTAGAGAAAAAACAAGTTTAAGACTATTTTTTAAGATGATGGGTTCTGAGCTCTTAGCTCCAATCTGGGAAAAGGAAACTGAATGACTTGGCTTTTTTCCCCCTTAATGTGCACAAAAAGACTAAAACGGCTGGGCAGCATTAGGAAGGGTAGGAAACTAACACAAAACATAAGCTTATCCTACTGTGAAATTATTGTGAGGCCCCATCTGCAATATTCTATAGTGTGATTGCTAGAGAAATGAAAGATATAATGTAGATGGAAAAAGCTTAGGAAGAGGTAATTTAAATGGCCAAGATGATGGAATGTCTCCATGAAAAACCAGAAAATTAGGACTCTTCAGTTTGAGAGAATGAATGTGAGGACAGTAATGATTAAAGTGAATAAGCTAATCTCTGAGGCTCATTCTAGCACAAGGAAATCTTGAAGGAAATGACTAAATAGTAATGATAGCTCACTTTATTGAATACTAACAATTTACCAGATTCATACTAAAGGCTTTATCCATGCTCATGCAACCCTCAAAATAATTTTATGAACAGAAACTATTATTTTCCTCACTCTGTAGATGAGGAGACTGAAGGCAACCTAGTTAACTTATATAACACTGTATTAAAAACCTGGGCTAGTATCTGAATTCTTAAGGTAAAGATAAGTGAATGATTTTCAATTATATAGAAGATTCTTCTAGATTGTTCATTAAAAATATGCATTCCTGGTCCATCCTAAGCTACTTTAATTTAGTGTATCTGGGGTGAAGCCCAGAAGTATATATCTTAAAAAATACTCGGCACCTGGATGGCTCAGTTGGTTGAGTGTCCCACATTGGCTCAGGTCATGATCTCACAGTTTGTGAGTTTGAGCCCCACATTGGGCTCTCTGCTGTCAGCAGAGAGGCTGCTTTGGATCCTCTGTCCCCCATTCTCTCGGCTCCTCCCCTACTTGTGCTCTGTCTCTCTCAAAATAAATAAACTTAAAAAAAATAAAAATAAAGATACCACAGGTACTAATATAAATGTGTTCATGACCCACATTTGGAAAAATACCAGTTTGGTAGATAACTACTTTCTGGAAATCCATTTAATGGATGTTTGACTTTGGCCAAATAATTTAATTTGATTTTTTTTTCAACGTTTATTATTTATTTTTGGGACAGAGAGAGACAGAGCATGAACGGGCGAGGGGCAGAGAGAGAGGGAGACACAGAATCGGAAGCAGGCTCCAGGCTCTGAGCCATCAGCCCAGAGCCTGACGCGGGGCTCGAACTCACGGACCGCGAGATCGTGACCTGGCTGAAGTCGGACGCCTAACCGACTGCGCCACCCAGGCGCCCCCAAATAATTTAATTTGGAAAACCTCACTTTCCTAATCCACAAAAGATATAATAATACTAATATCATTACCTTTTACCAAGCAATCATTTTTTTCAAATGTTGTTTATTTTTGAGAGAGAGAGAGAGAGAGACAGAGTCCGAGAGGAGGAGGGGCAGAGAAAGATTGAGGGAGACACAGATTCTGAAACAGGTTCCAGACTCTGATCTGTCAGCACAAAGCCCAGCACGGGGCTCGGGCTCAGGAACAAAGAGATCATGACCTAGACCAAAGCCTGACACTCAACCCGCTGAGACACCCTGGTGCCACAAATATCATTACCTTCCAAAGGACTAAACAAATTACCCATTAAAAGTGCTCATCATGGAACAATACATATTAGTTCTTATTTGTAAGCAAAGTTAGCTATGGCTGTAGTACATCCATAATTTTTCTACTAAGTAAAATTGCTGCTGCTTCTTACACAAATTTTGAATCCACACAAACATTTTAACTTTCCATATGAGTTTGCTAAATTTATTACATGGCCCCATTCTCTAATTTTTTAAGTACTTTCTTTTTTTGGTAGTTTTGATATGTTTTGATATTTCTGTAATTTACCCTTTTCCCTTATGTAAAACTTCCCTTGACTGTTCCAATCCACAATAATCACTAGCTAGGTCCATTTATAGAATCCCTGCTACTTGTCAGGCACTTTATACCCCACAAGGTAAGTGTTACTATCTAAGCTTTATAGGAGAGTCAAACAATGTACTTAAAGAAGAGGTATAAAATTCAGGACCCAGAAACAAAACGAAATTCTACTGATAAAACTCAAGTTCAGTTCACTACACTATCTCTTTGACTCAAAGCACTTTACACTTTCTACAACTCACTGGTTTTACAATTTTCTGCTGATATTGAATAATTTTTATATGTACTTATCAATTTTAAGAATTGTTACATCTTATAAATAACTGAAGAAACCTATACTTCACATAAATTACTTTTAACCCTCAGAACTACTATATAAGTTGGATGCATTTATTCCCCAGTGCCCTGAAGTCAAAAAGGTAGAAGCTGAAGGAGATGATGATTTGAACACAAAGTCTACTCTTTTCTTTCGTAATCATTTATTTCAAAGATATTTGAGTGTTTACAATAAACTAGGCTTTAACAATAGCTTGGGATATACTTGTGCACATAGTAGAAAATCCCCTGACTTTACACAGCTAACATTGTTTTGGAATGCGGTCTCTCCTTCTTTGTCTTCATTGTGAGTTGTTTGCTGGCAGCAGCTAAAGATAACCAACAGAGCCAGGTGCAAGATTTCTCAAGCAGAGCGGCGTAAAGCATACTTTTAATTGAGTAAACTTGTAGTAGCTTAACTCAAAGGATAAGAACACATTATTTATTAGGGCAAGTTAGTAGTTAGCTTTACTCCATCCCAGGGTTTGAGAGTAATCTCTTCTCCCAGATTTCCCCAATGCAAGGCTGAGTGAATGTTATAGCACTTTTAGAATAGTTATTCTAACAACTAAAAAAGTACTTATCTCATTGCATTAAAATCAGTTGTCTTTTTTTTTCCTTAAATCATGCTTTAAGTTTTTTGAGGGCTAGCTTCAATTTTTTTAAATTTATATCCACAGTAATATCTAGCTAATAGCAGAAAGGAAACAAATTTCTGTTGAAATAAGGAGCCAGATATCTTACCTAGTAATCTAATAAGTGCATGGCATTCTAAGAAAGGAAGGGAGAGAGAGAGAGGGAGGAAGAAAAATATACAAAGCACATACGTGAATCCTTATAAATTGAACAACTCACACAACTAGAATAACAATCCCTTCTAAGACATGAGTAGTCAGAGGGCTTAAGCTTAAATTTTCAACTCTGCCACTTTCTATTTGATCTGAGATAAATTTACCCTCTCTAAGCTAAAATGTGTTATGTACAGAACTCATAAGATTAGAGAGTCTTAAAACTAAAATGAGATAATATATGTATAATTACAGATATGTCACTGTATGTGAAAGTAGGAATATATAATAATACCTTCTCATGGGTTATCAACATACTCATATAAAAAGTAGTATAGTTCAGTGATTTAGAAACCAAGCTCTCAAACTGAAAGACTGAAATTAAAATCCAACTCTACCACTGTATAGAAGTGTGATCTTAGACATATTTCTTGAAATCCTGAACCTCAGTTTCCTCAATTCGAAAAAAAAAATGTTACTTATACCTATGTATAATGTTGCTATGATAATTACATGAGAAAATGTACATCAAGTTATTAGCATAGCGCCATAAATCAGGAAGCCATAAATCAGATAGTTCAATATCTCATTTTTACACGTGTACAATTAAATGTTACACATTCCAGCATCATGCTAAAAGAACATGAAAAAGACTAAAAAATATCCCATGAATTTCTTCTACTTAAAGTTTTATTATTTGTATAGATGTCAATGACTGTGAGAATGTCCATTTCTTTCTTTTTTTTAATATTTATTTATTTTTGAGAGGGAGAGAGAGCACAAGCATGGGAGGGGCAGAGAAAGAAGCAGACACAGAATCAGAAGCAGTCTCTAGGCTCTGAGCTGTCAGCACAGATCCCTGACACAGGGCTCGAACTCATGAACCCCGAGATCATGACCTGAGTGGAAGTCAGATGCTTAACTGACTGAGCCACCCAGGTGCCCTAGAGAATGTCCATTTCTAATCTTTAATATACAATTGTTAAACAGCTGTTGCTCCAGAGGAACTGTATTTGCTTTTTCTGTTTGATATAATAAACAGATTCTTAAAATATAGTCAACTAACCTAATTCAAATATTAATTGAATAATTTTTTCCTGCATCATGAAAATGATAGAAAACAAAATATATTGCTTTACTATTTATTCATATTTAGAATTTGAAGAAAAGTGAGATCAAGGCTTTGAATCCAATGTTTTCTCACTCCTTCTAAATAGGCAAGACCATGTAAAAATCTGCATTTGGTTTCCCTTACACATCTTGAATGTATTTCATGTATTTTTAAAAATGTTTTCTTATGATCTATTTTCTCACCAATCTCCACATGCCTGATGGAAGATGTAAAAAAGCTATTCCATATGCTTTGTGTAAAATATGTTGGAGAAAATTGGGCACGAAATGGTCTACTTAGAAAAAAAATAGAACAATTGCAGGATTTTTCCATCAGAAGAGGCAAATTATATTTAATTGGTCCTTTCGGCTTTAAATTTCCAGATTCAAAAATCAGGTGATTTAAAATTCAGTAAACAATTATATAATTGTTCTTTTACTATTGGCTTATAAAGAGAAGCATGAGTTACTAGAGATGCAGTTTCTAAGGTAATTTATATCAAAGTTATGACAAATTAAGAATTATGCAAAAAACATGTGTAAGATTTTATCTAATTTAATAATTAGTAATGTATGCACCAAATAGCTCCCATAAAGAATTCAAGCAGCTTAAAATGAAATAATATTTCCTATATAGTTTTATAGTTTAATGTTCTCTAGACTTTATAATAAGGGGTTCTTCAATTGGATATTAGTTGATAACCCTCCTAACCCCTAAGAGAATTATTAATTATTATCCTTTTACAGATGAGGAAAGTGAGGTGAAAAGCCATGAAAGCCATGCAAGTTTTACAAAAGTGAGTAGCCAAAATTAGGATTTAAATTCTGATCTAATTCAAATGTAAAGCCCTTTCCACTATTTATCAATGTCTCTGTAGGACCTCCCCTGGAACACATCACTCACAAGTCATTAAGTCCTCTAAGTGATTCCACATATACACAGAGAGAAGAAAATCTAATGATACATAAAATACAATAAATTAGGTCTTTAGTGGAATATGTATTATTATTTTCAAATATAACCAAAAGAACTTTATCTAGGTAAACTTCTTATAAGATACTGGCCTAAGAAGTTACCAAAAGAATAAGTGATTTATGGTCAATAGTTACCCTTACTCTACAGAAGCAAATCAATTAGTACTCCTTCATTTCCTAACTCATGGTAATGATATAATATTAGAAAATCAAAATGATCTGTCTCCTAGATACCTTTCTCTCATTTTGTTAAAATCAACACAAATATATTAGTCAGAAATTAATAATAACATCCACACTAATTCGCTCTTGTTAATGTCTGAATGATGGGAATATGGACCAGAATGGTCACAATAGAAAAGTGAATGGATGAAAGAAATACAGAAGACACATTTGATGATACTTGATAAGGGACTGAATACAGAGAGTGAGGAAGAGGAAGTTGTCAGTGGGGACCCCTCATTTTCTGACAAGTGAAACTGGAGGAATAGTAGGGACCCTCAGAAGGAAACTGAAAGAGGATGAGGTGTGAGGTGACTGAATAAGGGGTGACTATAGCCATCCATGCTGAGGAAAGATTAGGGCTAGAAATAAAAAAAACAATGTCCTTAGCTAAAGAAGTTGGTGAAGAGGGGTGCCTGGGTGGCTCAGTTGGTTAAGTGTTCGACTTTGGCTCAGGTCATGATCTCACAGTTTGTGAGTTTGAGCCCCATGTCCGGCTCTGTGCTGACATCTCAGAGCCTGGAGCCTGCTTCGGATTCTGTGTCTCCCTCTCTGCCTGCCCCTTCCCCACTCACACCCTGTTTCTCTCTCAAAATAAGTAAACTTTTAAAAAAATAAAAAGTTTGTGAGGAATAAATGCATATGGTTAAGAAACAAAAAGTGAGGAGTATGACTCACAACCAATCTTTAAAAAAAAAAAAAAACTCCAACATTGAATTACACAATAGAGAAGAATGAGCCTACAAAGTAGGTGACCTAGGAAATACTAGAGATGTAGGAGGAAAGCCTATATAATTCTACTAACATAGGTGGAAAGGAATCCAAAATGAGAGAGAACATTCACTAAGTCAAATGCTGCTAAAAATAAAATGAATTAAAGCCTGAAATGTCCATTTTATTATATAGAAGCTTCCATATTTATGTTTCCAATTTAACCTATTAATGTATGGTTTTTGGCTATTATTTTCATGCAGAAATGTTCTGCTGGGAAATTAGTTGATAGGTTCCATCAGCTCTTCAGCTTGTAAGCATTAATAAATTTAATTCAATGAGACAAATGTATGCAGAAATAAGAATACAGGTTCTTTAAGGCTTAATAATTTCAAAACAAGTGCTTTATGTAGGCCCAGATTTATCTTTGAAAGATATTTGCAAATTAGTATAACAGCTTTAAAATAATGTTATTTCTTGAACTCTAAGAATAGGGAAGATTAAGTTAAATAATTTAAGTAAATTTAATTAATTAAAATATTTGCAAAGAATGAAGATTACATTGAGGAATCAATATTCTTTTTGAAATCCTTACTATGTATATTTTGAGTTATTTTTATCTCCTCTTCTTGACCTAAGTACTGTCTAAATACACAGAGTATTTGCTCTGAAAGTATCTCAAACATCACACACACAAAAATAAAGTTACCTTTAAGTCATATGTAACTGAGGTCCATGGAAATCTAGTTTCAATCAGAATAGAAAGTTATAATTTATTGTCCAACTGAGAGTTGCCTCAATATGGAAAATAAAATTTCATAGAAAGCTTTTTGTGGATTCCTAAGGGTGTGGATATGTATGCATGTACACAAACACATAGATTTTAGTATTTCCACATGTGGATAAAGTGCAAATATAAGATATTTACCATACTATCATAAATAAAAATTAAAACAAATCTGTGTCTTTGTGTTTGGGTTTTTTTTTTTAATTTTTTTTTCAACGTTTTTATTTATTTTTGGGACAGAGAGAGACAGAGCATGAACGGGGGAGGGGCAGAGAGAGAGGGAGACACAGAATCGGAAACAGGCTCCAGGCTCTGAGCCATCAGCCCAGAGCCCGACGCGGGGCTCGAACTCACGGACCGCGAGATCGTGACCTGGCTGAAGTCGGACGCTTAACCGACTGCGCCACCCAGGCGCCCCTGTGTTTGGGTTTTTAAGTTTGAATGAATAACACTTCTTTCTTCCTTTCTTTTTTTTTTTTTTTAACGTTTATTCATTTTTTGAGAGACAGAGACAGAGCACGAGCAGATTGGCGGCAGAGAGAGAGACACACACAGAATCCAAAGCAGGCTCCAGGCTCTGAGTTGTCAGCACAGAGCCCAATGCAGGGCTCGAATTCACAACTGTGAGATCATGACCTGAGCCGGAAGTCCGACGCTTAACTGATAGAGCCACCACCCAGGCACCCCTTTCTTCCTTTCTTGAATTGGGAATTGAGACATAAGGCATAAGAGACAAAGATAATGAGATGAAAATAACAGCTTTATGAGAGAAAGGCTGTTTAGAGAATTTGCTTTAAATTTCTGCATAGAGCGCTTAGTAGTATTTCAAACTAGAATTAAATATACATAAACAGACCTAAAAATTCAATGCTTCCTCTGGCAAGCTTCAGGCTGAAGGCACAAAAAGTTGTGATTGTTGAAGCTGGCACCAAAATAGAGGGGGGGAAGAGGAAGATGAATTGAATGTATATTAATCCTTCTACAACATTTAACAAGTAATTCAGTTCTGTGTTTATGGCGATGAGCCTGTGAATTAATAAGGAAAGAGGCCAAGTATTGCTATAAGCCATAAAGTCCTTTTGCTTGCAAATCTGAGCAAAGGAGAAAGGTGGTTCCCCCACTCAGTAGTATGCATTGATAAAATACACATAAATTAATTTTAATAAAAATTTATATGTGGATCTATCAAGTATAGCTTAGCATTTTAAGTTTCTTACATTATATTTTTTAAAAGGATGAAATTCTTCCATTCTAAGGGAAAACAAGAATTTAACTAGTAACAAAGACTAATAAGCAAGTAAAGACTTTTATTGATGCAATGAACTTAAATTTCAGCAAGTGCATGTGACCAATGAGAAAAAGGGTGGCCAAAAAAAAAAAAATAATACATTTGCAGCATGAAGAATGATTATCTGAGAAAATAGGAGGAACCTATTTGTAAATATGTTATATTTTAACACATCCATCTCACACATACCAAAAAAATATGTTTCTATATCAAGAAGACCATGTATGTGATATATATACACACACATATATGTATACATATATTAGATTTTATTTTTATTAAATATTTATTTGAATTGTTTTATATATAAAAATCATTTCATATATATGGTCTTCTTGATATACATACGCATATCATTAGCAGATATCAAAATAAAAAATATCATCAACATGACAATGGTGATCTACCATTTGCTAACTTTAATGTTAATGGTGATATGTCAACACCAATGTCAATATAGCATATAAATTCCATCCCAGTCAAAATAATCCAATATCCAGCAAATTATTCTAATGTGAAGATACTCTTAATGGCAAAAACAATTTGCTTATCTTAACTGGTTTTTAGTTTTTACTATGACATCTGCTATAAAAGGAAGCCACTCAAGAGTTCTTGCCTTTTCTTTACACCTTTGACCTCTCCTTTTCGCTGCCAGTGATTTCAGGCCTTTCAGTACTTTATTGATTCTCTATGGAGAATCTATGGGCCAGTTTCAGTCCAACCAGTAACTGTTATACTTTTGAACAGAAAATAATCAAAAGTTGAATCTCTAACTTACTATGATAGACTCCAAATATAAGAAACTAGAAAAAATGAGGCTAGAAACATATGAGAGACAGAAATAAGTGCTAGTAAAAATCTAAAAGCCACTTCACCAATGTTAACAGCCCATTCTGGAGAGGATTTTGGCTTCCTTGCCAACTTGTACTTAGAAGCACCTCCTCTCATCTCAGTCACTGACATTATCCCTGCCACACTCTCACTTTATCACCCATTGGGGCTACTTGTTTCTTTTATGGCAACAGAAAAATGACATGGAACACTGTGCAGAAATTCAGCAGTTTCCCAGATCTCTTTCTTTGCATCTATCGTTCTCAATGTAACAAGTAGAGGAAAAACCTCAAAGTCAGTGAAATTCTATAATAGCCTGGTTGACTTTTCCCACCCATGAATATGTTGATGGGTTGTACAGGTTCACAGAAGAGAGTATACACTCTATAAGAAAAGTGAACTTGTTTTATTTACTACTACATTCCCATCTTATAGACACATAGGGGATGCTAAACTAATATTTGAGAGATAGGAAGAGAGGGAAGAAGACACTGGTATAAAATTGTGGTAAAATATGTAAGAGGCGAGAGTTAGAAGACAGAGCTTGATTATAGAAATTAAGAGAAAAACTGGGAATTTATTTTCAATACTTGAATCTCTGAGTAGATCTTATGTATATGGAGAATAATCAGAGGTTATTTTCACAGTGAGAAAGTTCCATTGAGACTCACTGATTTTTGGCTGCCATTGCGTATGTAGTCTTTGCTTGTAAAATGAGCTAATTATAGGTCAGAAGAGATACATTTTAGCTCTTTCAAAAGTGGACCAATATGCAGGAAATTCTACATGAAGCATTTCCCCCCTACTTATCTACTGCCCTACTTGGTCCTTTTCCTCTTTTCAGCTACTTAGCCACACGGCAACCTAGAGATGTTTTTCTTAAGCACAAGGTCTCGGACTTTTAGTTCAAGAGCCTTTGCCCCAACCTGCTTCTTCTCTCCAGGCATTAGGTGATCAGGTCTGTAAATCTTCCAATCAAAAATTTGATGGGAAATCTCCCACCCTTCTTGAAGTCCTTCCAGGAAAAAGATTTATTCAATCTCATACCCTGAGTGAAGAAATAGAATATAGTATCCTATCAGCAACCACAGGCTCAGTTCATCTAATTTCCTTACCTCCTACTTGGTAGGAATACCAACATTTGCTTAAGTTTTAACAAGATGCCTGCTGTTGCTAGATGCAATGCAGATCCACCACATATGAGCCTTCTCATCCTCCTGCCATCAAATTTTTCTTCATTCATTCAAAAGTATTTTGGTTCAATGCCAAGCACAATGTTAAGTACTAGGGGGGCAATTATGAATTTGACTGATTTTACCCTCTCCCTAGAGCCCCTTTGGTGGAGGAGGTAAATTTAAAATTCTTAAGCAATAAATATTTCAGAATTCTAGTAAATGCTATAAAGGAAACAAAAAAAGGAGGCTAAAATAGAAGATAACTGAAGCCCTGAGGAGCAACTTTAGATAGAACAGTCCCAACTATTTCCTTGGGAGGTAACATTTAGTCTGAAAAGTAAAAGAATGAAGTCGCTAAGAGCAGAACTGGGAACAGAGCATTTTAGCATGCACCCTGATGCAGTCATGGAAAAGTATTGTGCTCCATAAAGAGCCAAGTGTCCTACCTGGAGAACTTTTTGATGGATTTCTGACTAAAAGAGCCAAGTAAGATTTTTTTCATACTGCAGACCGTTTACACCAGGAGTCTTTCGATGTCTCGGGCATTTTCCCATCTGACTCTGAAGCTAAAGACTATTCCCACAAAGCATCACTTTCAGCCAGCTGTCAATCCACCAATAGTTTCAAACCATACTTACTAAGACACTAGATAGAAACGACTTAACACTCTGGGGTATTTCTGTTCTCAAAGTGGATACAAGAAGACAATAAATCCATTCAAATGCAAAGGAGTGAATCTCTAATGGATCACCTGGCAGAAGAGTGAGTTGAGTAGGTAATACTCACCCACTGTTACAGAAGCTAATTTCATAAATCTTTTCCTATTAGGGTTCATATAAATTGAGACTTATATACTGAAGAAAGTAGAGAACTGATTATTTATATTAAAAAATGAGTTTGGTTCTAATTTAAGTGAAATACACACACACACACACACACACACACACACACACACACACACTGATCAATGTTCTACTCTGACCCGGTCACATTCCAAATTGTTTCCTCTAGCCTTTAGTCAATTCAAGCTATTAAGTCATTTTAATGCATATTAACTCATTAAGTTTGAGAACAAGTTTTTGTTTTCTGAAATAATTATCTATGATATTTATCTAGAAAAAAATAATTCTATGACTGTGTTGTTCTATGGCTATTAGCTTCAGCAGAGAACACTTTGTTTAGCTCTGTCAATCCCTGACCACTGCTAAATTATCATACAATTTACATTAATGCTCTGAATAGTTTGACACATTGCCCCATAATCACTTAATTTGTACCAATACAACATGGCTTATGATTCAATAAGTAAACACAGATTTTTAAGGAATGTGTATACTCAGTAGCATTTTGATTCCATAAAATGTTTTAAAACTATTCTTTCAAACATTTGGGGTTTGGCAAAACATAAAATGCCTTGGCCAAGCACTCTTTCTCCCAATTTTTAAGCCCAGTGCCTTTCAAGGGAAATTTAATTCATATGTTTCCAGTATATTTACACTTAGTTTATTTAAATGGTGTTTTGTAAGAGCTCTGTGAGGTCCAAGAAGTCAATAACCAGTTTATAAAGTGTTTTAAATTTCCTGTACATTGAACCAGGTGAGCAGATTTTGTTTAAAACAATAAAAATTCATGAATTTATTTTAAAATGTAATATTATATAACAATAATATTCAAACTGTAAAAGTTACATGCTATTCCCAAATAGGTCTCAATAATATGGCATTAGATGCCACCCAAGTATTCCTTGTGTAGGGCTGGGCTAGAATAGAGTTGAGGGAGCCAGTTGAGATCAATCCAGGATGTAAAAGAGCTGATCTGTGGGTCAAGCTGGCTCGACTACCTCCTAGTTTTCCCATTTACTAACTGTAACTTTGGACAAGCCACTTAACTTCTCCTAGCCACTCTTATTTTCTTTTAATCTAAAAAAGGTGATAATACAGAACAATTTCATAGGGCTAGAGTGAGGAATAAGTGAACAAAATAAGGGTAGGGTTATAGGTCTTTATGAAATGGGGTGGCATACAAAATGTGTTCAATAATAAAAAGGATAGTTGTGTGCATTTGACTTAAGATTACCTACAGTAACTACTTCAGCTAAACTGCTTTTAGTTAGGTGCCCATTAGTTGAAATCCATTTTAAAAAATTATTTAGGTGATTCTGGCTTATATAGGAAAATGAACAGGGCAACAGAAAATAAGCTAGAATCGGAGCAAAATGAGAGCTTTCTAGATTTGTCTATAGTGTTGGCTAGTGAAAGGAATACCAGCCCAGGAAAGAAGGCAACAGTTCCAATGCCCCACAGTGCTATCAGCTTTATGATTGCAGGTAAGTTACATAATGGTGCTGGCCTCCAGCATTAGCTGTGGCTAGACTAGATGACCCCAGCTTTCAAATAGAGTAATTCTATTGTTTACCTCAGCATTAAAAGAGTCTCAAAATTTGTCACGAAAGTTAACTAATGAGAATTAGTTTTTCTAAACCTATCAGGTCAGAGACTTTATAACTTAAGCTTTACAAATATTCCCACTGTTGCCAGACATATCATTCCTCTTCACTTTCTAAAAAATATATGGATGTGAAATTAAAAAAAAAGTGCATCTAAACTGATCCATATATGCAAGTATGCATCACATTTATATTTTCAAAAATTGGAAATGTAGAAAGATAATAAATACAAATATAAACGTAACTCCAAGTATCTGACAAGGAGTAGCTTGGAGGAATCCATTTCATATCGGTCCATTTCGCTTTTTCTAACCTTTAGTTCAAAAAAACTTTGAAAGTAAAGAATATATTTTTGTTATCTAGAAGAGTAAAAGCATTTTCAAAACATATGTTTATCACCTGTTTATTATCTTTTGTCATATGGTATAATCACTTCCCTCAGGTATAGTTTGGTCACTCTGCAGTTGGAGAAAGGGAGCATTTTCAGAGTTAGTCTAAAGACTGAGTTCAGGCCACAGTCAAAACAAGAGCTCTAAAGCATCATTAGTCTATCAACCACCTTCCACAATCCATGCCACAGCTAATCACCATTCAAATTAAGAATGAATTATAAATGCGAAAATAAAAATCTCACATGAGAAGTTAAAGCACATTGTTAAGGATCCTAAGAACAGTAAATGCAGAGCTAAAATTGTGACTAAATTATCTTAGTCCAGAAATATTTCTACTTCTATCTCAATATCTGTCTTTTAGGGTCTTTCTTTTTCTCACATTACTGCCAAGACAAATTCAGGAAGAGCAGATATTCTTAGCCAGATTGAGCCAGGCACTTAATTATTTTTAGATTAAGGCACAAATTCTTTGTTCTCTTTGAAAACACCTTCTTATACTCACTTCTTTGAACTTTCGCCTCAGGTTAATAAAATAATCATAACCTAATGCATATGGAATGGCTTTGTCACTGTATCACTTCCGTGAAAATAAATAATCTTATTGTTGTCACCTTAAAATATACCCATAATTTCATATAAGTTATGTAACTTTTGTCTCTCCTTTTCCTAAATATTAAAGAACATAAAAGTTTAAGAAATTAACCTGCTTTTCAGATGCTAACTTTCTTGTTGAATGGAGAATATTCGCATATATGATATGCTGAAAAGCAGGCCTCTGACCATACATGCAACCAGGACTTGAAGCAGAGAGAGATGTCTGTGGACTAGAGCACTCTAATCTACTTTTGGAAGCTACAATGGACGCCACACATGAACCCACCCCTGGTGCCTAATGCCACAAATAAGATTTGGCCCTGATGTGTTTAATCATTCTCCAGTCTCACTTATTCATATCTGCTCCAGGCACAGCAGGAGAATTCTGACATCTAGACTACTGTTGTTTGGACCAGCTGTCTCCCAAATTTTTATTCTTCAAGGTACCAAAGTAGTGCTGATGAGCATGCAAGAGTAGAGTGGGGAGGGTCTCCTCTGTGTCCATGGTCACCATAGGCCCCAAGCTTCTCTGTGCCTAGATATAACAGACTTTTTGAATGCTCTATGAAGCAATGCCTCTAAGCATGCCTAATGCCCATTTCCCCTGTTAAAAAGCCAGCATAAGAAACCTGGTGGTAGGTAGGTACACCATTATACAAATGTGTCCCTCTCTTCTGACTATATCAATCCTTATCTTGATAATACCTCCTCTAAATTCAAGTAAAAATTACACAAATATAAAAGAACTGGGAAAACACGGGAAGACAGGGGAGGAAATGGTATTGACACAATCAGTAGTTCACCAAAAGTCAGGAGATAAACTTACGTAAGTTTCAATCTTCAACTCTGCAAAAATGTAAGTGATATCCTGAAAATGAAATGTTAGCTAAGGTATAAAACAAAGTTTAAAACCAAGTCTTGTTATGGTCAATACCAACTTCCTCAATTAAATTACAAAGAATTCTTACATAATGATGAGTGCTAATCCAATAATGCCTGATAGGATTATTTGGGATTCAAATCAACAGTTAAAACAATTTTTCTAATGTTTATTTATTTTTCAGAGACAGACAGAGCACGTGTGGGGGAGGGGCAGAGAGAGAAGGAGTCACAGAATCTGAAGCAGGATCCAGGCTCTGAGCTGTTAACACAGAACCTGATGAGGGGCTCGAACCAATGAGCTGTGAGATGATGACCTGAGCCCAAGTCAGACGCTTAACTGACTGAGCCACGTAGGTGCCCCTAAATCAACATTTTGAAGCCAACTTAATTCACTGGACACACCAAAGACAGAACATGAAATTGCTCAGAATCCATGCAATATTATTTGTTCTGTGAACCGACAGGAGTTACTTACTTTGTATTCATTTATTTTCAAATTATATGTGATTTGTTATTTTAGAACAGTTTTTGTTTCAGAAAATAAAATCCACTGGTATTTGCATGTATATGCAATAAATCTAAATATTTTTAAAATACATTAATTTATATGGGATTTTTTCTCTTTCTGAGCCTTTTTTTAGTTATAAAGGGATTGTTTTAGATGACCTCTAACAACTCTTTTATATTTAGTACCCAATAATTTTATAAAATTTATTCCTAAACAAGTGTACCTGTATATACACACACAAGAATATAAAGTGAATATGTTACTTATTTCTCATAAATATTTTGCAAAGCACATTTTGAAACCAGACAAAGAAATTTGCTGCCAGAAAAATACATACTTTGGAAAGAAAAATATACTATAACTTTTCCAGAACATTTTTAACACTAAATGTACAAATCTACTTATCCTTTACAATGATACAATTAGAATTCTGAAAATAAAATTTGGTTTAAAATTAATAAGATGGGGCACCTAGACAGCTCAGTAGGTTAAGTGTCCAACTGTTGGTTTCAGTTCAGGTCATGATCTTATGGTTTCGTGAGTTCAATCCCCATGTCTGGTTCTGTGCTGGCAGTGTGGAGCCTGCTTGGGATTCCTCTCTCCCTTTCTCTCTGCCCCTCCCCTACTCATGCTGTGTCTGTCTCTCTCAAAGTAAATAAATAAACTTAAAAAAATTATTAAGATAGGGGGCCTGGATGGCTCAGTCGGTTAAGCATCCGACTTCAGCTCAGGTCATGATCTCATAGTTTGTGGGTTCGAGCCCTGCATCAGACTCTGTGCTGACAGCTCAGAGCCTGGAGCCTGTTTTGGATTCTGTTTCCTCCTCTCTCTGCCCCACCCCCACCCCCATGCTCATGCTCTATCTCTCTCTTGTCTCTCAGTAATAAATAAACGTTAAAAAAATAATAAAAATAATAAGATAAATTAATAAGATAAAAAAGAAACTTGTGTTAGTTCCTTTATCATTATAATCACTAGAATGGAATGGAGCAATACAATTCAATTTTTTTAATTGCAAAATTCACTATTAATGCTATGAGTTGCCTTTTGATAGATCCATTTAATTTTTAGGACATTAGGAAAACATTGGCTTTAGCTATAGTGTAAAATGTCCCTAAAATATGCCTCCCTCAAAAACAAAATATCATAGCAAACACACAGATTTCTTCAA
Organism: Lynx canadensis; assembly: GCF_007474595.2. NCBI lineage: Eukaryota > Metazoa > Chordata > Mammalia > Carnivora > Felidae > Lynx > Lynx canadensis. The sequence goes on from NC_044309.1 coordinate 105,846,647, forward strand.
TAGGCAAAGTTCAAAGCTCTGCTTTAAGTACTATATTTCTTTTAACCCTCGTGTTATTGCAGAATAAAATGTTACATGCTGCATTTGAAAGGAGAAACAGAACAAAGAACTAAACTTCATGATGGGTTATGACTTTGCTTTTATATTTAGGAATTTTAAATGTATCCACACTAAGATTTCTCACTTCCTTTTTTAAAAATATTATCAGTGACTATTCTTTCTTCCTGCCTTATTGCATTTCACACATGAAAAAGATTAACACAAATGTACCATGCCACTCTCTGTATGTTAGCTACTTTTGTATGTTTCTACTTTTGATTCCTTTATTCAAAAAATCAAAAACAGTTTAAAATACATGGTTTTGGAGAAATCCAGGTGAGAAATTCTAGGCTGTCAGTGGACTTATGCCCAGAAATAGAAATCACTGTGACTCATTTCAAAAAGCAATTTTCACAGCCTCATAAATATCTGGTTATAAAGGATAATCTAGATACTATCATTAAACCCATTTTCAGTGTTCAAAGAGACACTTTTTTATGATTTGTGGAATTTTTGTTTGCCAATTTTTCATTCAAATAGCCCTTTGTACAAATTAATTTCAACTCAATAATCACATCAGTGATACATATCAAAAATAAATATAAACCGATCTCAAAGCACTCAAAATTAAGCACAGAAAACAGAATGGAAGCGAATAACAATTTTTTTTCTTTCTCACTCTTCCCATGGCTTTTCTCTCCCAGATAATAAAATGAAACACTACAGCCACTCTTTTCTTAACATTCTATGTCCTGGTTTTGCAAGACACACGACTCTACACTTTCTAACTTGGATGACTATTTCCTTCACTCCTAAATACAGGCGTCTGCATGATGTTATAGAACTTCATTATAATCCCGGAGACTGGAGGCACCCCAATCATAAATTCTCTGATATTTGCTAAACCCAAGCACCTCTCAAACACTCGATTTCAAGTACCCTTAGCTAGTGGGCACTAACCTTTCAAAAAATCATTTTAACACATACAATTTATGTCCCTAGATAAAACTTTTCTTATCGCCACAAATTCTCTATAGTGCCTCACCTCTTACCACTGGTTACCTACAGCACTGAAACAATCACGACTGTTCAATCACACTTAAATTGCTGTCCTTTACAACTGTACCTACATCTGCTCCTGCCCTCACTGCCTTTTTTCCAACCTTGGAAGACTAGGTGCATCTTCTGTTATTTAAGGATGTTAATTTCACGTCTACTTTTTTGTGACATACTCTCCCGATTCTTTTCAATTCTCTTTCTCAATAACAACCTAAGTTCTTTGGGGAGAGAACTTACCATGTTTGAGTCATGGTAAGTATTCAAAACTAAATGCTTGCAAATATTAATGGCTGATTTATGTGTTTGGCACTAATTATCTATGGAGTGTCAAAACATGGTGTATTTCATTAAATTGTATTTCTTTTCAAGATTGTACAGTGAATTAATACTTATCAGAAATAATCTGCTCCAGGGGCAGTTAAGCATCCAACTTCAGCTCAGGCCATGGTTTCGCAGCTTTTGAGTTCAAGCCTGGCATCAGGCCTGGAGCCTGCTTCAGATTCTGTGTCTTCTTCTCTCTCTGCCCCTCCCCACCCCCCGTTCGTGCTCTCTCTCTCAAAAATGAATAAAACATTAAAAAATTTTTAAAAAGAAATAATCTGCTCCAGGCACATAGCAGTAAGGAATAAACTATAAAAATGGAAAGCCAATAGGACATATCTGGGCTTAAAAGTAAGATTACTACTTTCTCCCCAGACTTGACACACACACACACACACACACACACACACACACACACACCACACACATGCAAAGAGCAAGGCCACTGCCACAGCCCTGCTGGGCTCAAGTTTTGGAAGTATGCAGTGGTTACCAGAAATAAGGACCATTCTATGGGAAAAGGGATGGAAATGGCATCTAGTCAGACAGAACCTCAAGCCAGACTCAATCATTAAAGCTGGATTTGATCCTAATCCTGATCAATGTAAGAAATAAATCAATCAATAATCTTCAGTGACTAACCCCATCTGTCCATTGTCACATAGACTAGGTCTGCAAAGTCCTTAATATTTAGAACAAATAAAAAACTGTAAAGTAGTATATTAAAAAGTGTATCTAAACAAACTCCTGAGTTTGGAAGGCTAAAACATATGTTACTAACTAATGGGTTAAAGAGAAAATTAAAAGTAAAAATTCAAAATATTTAGAAGACTATTAATATACAAACTTTTAGGATTCAAGGGAAAAAGGCTTTTATTTATTTTTTTTAGTGTTACAATTTTTTTTTAATTTTAATCCCAGTGTAGTTACCATATAGGGTTATATTAATTTCAGGTGTACAATATAGTGATTCAATAATTTCATATATTACTGCTCATCATAAGTGTATTCTTAACTCCCTTCACCATTTTTAATTAATATTTTAATTTTAATTCCAGTATAGTTAACATACAGCATTATAATAGTTGAGAAGAAGGCTTTTAGTGATCAAAATGTATAGTTTTAAAAGCACAAAATATTTATTATGTGCTCTACACAGAATCTATAAAAAGAATGAAGGAACATGTTAAAAATTAGAAGAGGAGCACCTGGGTGGCTCAGTGAGTTGAGCATCTGACTTTGGCTCAGGTTATGATCTTGCAATTCCTGAGTTCAAGCCCAGCATTGGGATCTCAGCTGTCAGCATAGAGCCCACTTCAGATCCTCTGTCCACCTCTCTGTGCCCCTCCCCCACTGCACTCTCTCAAAAATAAACAATTGTTTTAATTTTTGTAAAATTAAAAAATTAATAAAAATTAGAAGAAATAATAAAGATCAAATGAGAAACAAAATAAACTAGAAATCAAACAATGGGCACTATTTTAACACCACAAGTTGCTTAGTCAGGGCAAAAAAGATTTAAAGCAAATGAGAGAGGCAAACTCATAGCAACGACATGTTTTAATTGAACAACATCTTATAAAGCACTAGGAAAAAGAGAAATGGCCTGAAAAAGTTGTACTAGGAATGGAAAGGGAGCTATACATACAGAATAAGTAGGTATTAAACAATTTTTGTCTCTAGGTAAAAATATACAATTTTCTCTCTTTTTTTTTTTAAGTTTATTTATTTTGAGAGAGAATGAGTGTGGGCAGAGAGAGAATCTCAAACAGGCTCCACACCATCAACACAGAGCCAACGTGGGGCTCAAACTCACAAACTGTGAGATCATGACCTGTGCTCAAATCAAGAGTCTGATGCTTAACCAACTGAGCCACCTAAGCACTCCAGTAAAATAAATAATTTTCTAAACATAGATAACCAAAGTTGATTCAAAATGACACTAATAATATACTAATACAGAAAATCTAAGTAGAGCAATAAGTATTAACTACATCACATCTATTTTCAAGTATATCCTATGGTCTTTACTCCCCAAAACAGAGCCAGGCCACTCTCTGAGTTTTCTATATCATCAACAAGCAGAAAATTCATGTTATATACATTTTGTTATTCCAGCAAATAGAAAAAGAAAAGTGCTCCAACTAATAATTTTATAACTTAAACCTTGCTAACAATTAAGAACAAATCAAAGAGAAAAATATTCATAGAGCAATTCCAGTTATCAAAATATATAGAAAAAAATCAAAACAGATTGCTAAGCAACTTAATCTAGCAGCAATTTAAAAAATAGGCTATAGTCAACTAATGTTAATGGCAAGCAACATTAGAAAATTGAATAAAAATGAGCACATTCACAAAGGGAAAAACCACTCCCCAAAATACCAAAAAACAAACAAACAAACAAACAAACAAAAACACCCCACACATTTGATAAAATCACTCATACTGTTATTTAAAACTGGGTCTTTGCAAACTAGGAATACAAGGTTATATCTATAATTTGATATGTTTATTGTGCCCAAATATACAGAAATCATCTTACTTAATGATAAAATTTTAGAAGCCAGCTATTTAAATTAAGGTAAAGTACCACTTTCATTTAACTTTGTAATAGAAGTTCTAGCCAAGTTGATAAAGAAGAAAAAGAAAATAGTAAAAACTGGAAAAGAAAAAGCTCTTTTTATTTGCTCTTTTTATTTGTAATAATGTGCATACACATAAAACAAGAGAATGTAAGAAAAACAGAATGAAAATTTTAGTTCAGCAAGACTGTTGAATACAAGGACAGGAAAAAAGATATCCTGTAACAGTAAAACTAATTAAACATTAGATCTCATTTATAACAGAAATCAAACACAAATATCTGTGTATATGATGTGCTCACACCCACAAAATCAAGACACCCAAGTGATTTAACAGTTCGTACATAAGGAAGTCTAAAATTCTAAAATATATTGAGGTTGAACAACCTCACTTTTAATCAAAGAAAACATGCACAACAATGTTTATCACAACATGTATAATAGCAAAAATAAAGCAATTCAACTAAAATTAATTTTTCATTGAAATTTAAAAATGTTAAAAAATGTATAAAAGGATTAAACAATTGCTACTTATTCACACAATGGAATACTATATAGCAGCTAAAGTGAGTGAAACTAGAACTATGCATATTAATATGGAAAAAATGTTTTAGGATAAAAACAATTTATAGAATACTAAAATATAATATTTCTATAAAGATAACATATTTCACATCTCTACTTTTCTTGCTTAAGCACATACTCCTATTTGATTAATGAGTATGCATGCATGAAATGGTGAAACACTGGGACACCTGGATGCTCAGTCAGTTAAGCGTCTGACTCTTGATTTTGACTCAGGTCACGATCTCACAGTTCATGGGTTTCAGGCCCATGTCAGGCTCTGTACTGATGGCAGGGAGCCTGCTTGGGATTCTCTTTCTGACCCTCCCCACTCATATGCACATGCACTTTCTCAAAATAAATATATAAACTTTTTAAAAAAGTGAAAATTTTCTTTTTTTTTTTTTTTTAATTTTTTTTTCAACGTTTTTTATTTATTTTTGGGACAGAGAGAGACAGAGCATGAACGGGGGAGGGGCAGAGAGAGAGGGAGACACAGAATCAGAAACAGGCTCCAGGCTCCGAGCCATCAGCCCAGAGCCTGACGCGGGGCTCGAACTCACGGACCGCGAGATCGTGACCTGGCTGAAGTCGGACGCTTAACCGACTGCGCCACCCAGGCGCCCCTAAAAAAGTGAAAATTTTCAAGATAGTGATTAACTCTGGAAAAAAGAAACGACAATGGAATTAATAGTAAAGATTTAAACAGAGTTTCAACTGTGCCTGGAATGTTTGATTTATTAAAAAATAATTTCTATGGAAGATGGAAATATATTGTTTTGCTAAAACCAGTGGATAGTATATTGTTTTCTTTTTAATTTAAATTCAAGTTAGTTAACATATAGGGTAATAATGATTTCAAGAGAATTTAGTGATTTATCAGTTACATACAATACCCAGTGCTCATCCCAACAAGTTCCCTCCTTAATGCCCATCACCCATTTAGCCCATCCTCCCACCAACATCCCTCCAGCAACCCTCAGCCTGTTCTCTGTATTTAAGAGTATCTTATGGTTTGCCTCCCTCTCTGTTTTTATCTTATTTTTCCTTCCTTTCCCCTATGTTCATCTGTTTTGTTTCTTAAATTCCACATATAAGTGAAATCATACAATATTTGTCTTTCTCTGACTGACTTATTTCGCAGCATAACTCGAGTTCTATACACATTGTTGCAAATGGCAAGTTTTCATTCTTTTTGATTGCTGATTAATATTCCATTATGTATATATGTATGTACGTACATATAACACACACACACACACACACACACACACCACATCTTCTTTATCCATTCATCGGTCGATGAATATTTGGGTTCTTTCCATAATTTGGCCTTGTCTACAGTGCTACTATAAACACTGGGGTTCATGTGCCCTTTTGAATCAGCATTTTTGTATCCTTTGCATAAATACCTAGTAGTGCAATTGCTGGGTCATAGAGTAGTTCTATTTTTAATATTTTCAGGAACCTCCATATGGTTTCTAGAGTGGCTTCACCAATTTGCATTCCCACAAGCAGTGCAAAAGAATTCCCTTTTGTCTGCATCCTCACCAACATTTGTTGTTGCCTGAGTTTTTAATTTTAGCCATTCTGACACGTGTGAGATGGTATCTCATTGTGGTTTTTATTTGTATTTCCCTGATGATGAGTGATGTTGAACATATTTTCATGTGTCTGATAACCATCTGGATGTCATCTTTGGAAAAGTGTCTAATCATATCTTTTGCCTATTTCTTCACCAGATTATTTGTTTTTGGGGTATTGAGTTTGAGGAGTTCTTTATAGATTTCAGATACTAACCCTTTACCTAATATGTCATTGAAAGTATATTGGTTTTAATGTTATTTACTATTTTGGTTCTGTTAGAAATATTCAACAATTAAAAAACAAACAATAACCAAAGTATCCTTAAGATAGATTTCATTGTTTGCCAATCTTCACTCACCTATTCTTCATGGAAAAAATATCATTTCAACCCAATGATGTGGCACTTGGATTTTAAGTTTGTTTTGGCCAGTGGAATAAGGATGGAAGTGACAAAATGTGTATTTTGAATAAAAGCTGTGAGAGGCATGGCAAGTTTCTGTCCCCCTTTTGTGTTCCTGTACTTTCCCATGAAAACATCACATCCCAGATGGGGTGCTATATCATTCTGGTCTTAAATGAGAGGACACATTGGAGCAGACCTACATCTGACATTGTACTTTGATAAGAGTCAGCATCTAACCCACAGGCACCGACATAAAATGTGAGTGAGAAATAAATCCATAGTTACGTAAGCCACTGAAAGTCAGAAGTTATTTGTTACAGAGCCGTTTTACAGCAAAACTGTCAAACAGAGTGCAATATTATTATAGTATAGAATATTAATGAAAAACATTATAAAATTACATATTAGTATATAAAACTGTCTCCTGTATTCAATATCAGAGGCACGTTCATAAAATGTACCAACTGACCTTGATTTGAAGTTGGTTCTTATTCACCACCCCAACCCAATATACAACATGAACACATGCACCATGCAAACTTCTACAATTAATAATCAGCAAAAATTAATCCTATAGTTAACATGCATAATTCATTCTAAGGGAGAACTGAATGTGGTTTAAATATTAGAAACTATAATGTACATTTAAAATTTAAAACCAGGAAAAAAATATAATTTTGAATTTAGTACTGCAAACCTTTTCTCATTTTGGGTACAAACTTTTGAGGTTAATTTTAATTAGCCAAATATCACCCATAGTCTGTCACATAAGTTTATTTTTAGAGAAAATAGTTTTTGAAGTATAGGAATTCTTACAGTAAGTGATTATGGGAAATTTCTAAGCTATCAAGCAAGAGTTTTTGTTTATTATACTTAGAACAAAAGAAGAAATTCTGAATTCTCTCTAGTGGAACTAAAAGCAGGGAAAAAATAGCAAAAGTTTGGATTCCACCCAATCACTGAGCCACACAATTGCAGAGTCAGAGATCTACCATCCATTCTACTCCCAGATATTGACAATGTGAAAAACTGTCACCCTGTCCTTGGTGGTAATCGCATTTCCTATTCAGAATAACCCTCCCTCTGAGAGCAATTAAATGCTAATTAAAACATATTTAAAAAATTAATTTGAGGGTTGCCTGGTGGCTCAGTAATTTGAGCATCTGACTCTTTATTTCAGTTCAGATTATGATCCCCAGGTTGTGGGATGGAGCCCCACTTCAGGCTCTGTGCTAGGTGTGGAGCCTGCTTAAGATTGTCTCTCTTCCCCTTTGCCAATCTCCCTCACTCACACTGTCTCCACACAATAAAAAAAAAAAAAAAATTAAAAAAAATTTTTTAAAGCTTCAAAGAATTGATTAAGTTAAAAGGACTCAAAGGACCAAAATTTTAGTATGGAATTATGCAGAAAGTCAAGCACAGCTCATAAGCTCACTTTTTCCCTAAAGACATTTGCCAGTGATGACGATATTGTACTGATGTTTTTCTGATCTTATAAGGCATAGAAACAGAACCAAAGCTCTGGGCCTTTCCATGATAGGGAGACCATGTATATCCATCCATCAAGAAAGCCAGAACTCCAAAAGCTACCCTCGATGTAACACTGAATCAAGAGAAAACCATCCTCCACTCTCCATTCCCAAGAGACTTTAAGAAAAGTGATTTGGCAATAGCAGAGTTGCAAGTATGTAGTGTGTGTAATAAAGCGGTCTCAGTTGTGACTACAATATTCTATCAATATAAACACAAAAGTGCTGACTGCCACCAGGGAAAGACATCATATCTAATCAACATCACCCTATCATGGTTGCCTAATTTGCATATACATAAAACTGGAGCCAGATGGCTGGGGTACCAGAGCCAGATGTACATAAATCACATGAAGGATCAACACTTTAGAGTTGTCTGATTTAAATACAGGTGAACCTCAGAGCCAGTTGGGTAGGAAAAATAAACATGTGCACTTATCATAGTTAGTATCACCTTATTACGGTTTACTAAGTATATAAACCCCAAACCTTCACCCCTTTGATACTTGTTCCCATTGCAAGGATTTCTTCACTTTCCCAAGAGTGAAGGTCCACATTTTCAACAAGAAGAGAACCTCCCTTTGAGAAGAGAACTTGTTAAGAATCCCATAGTACAGTGATGAGTTTGGGGCAAGGGTTTGGAGTTGGGGAGACAGATTTAGAAAGAGTATTAAAGGAGAGAAAGCATTGAGAAAGAGAGTAGGGGCATGCAAGTGAGAGCAAGGAAGAATTTATATCTGCTAGATGACTAATGGACCATTAGAGATACCTATCTGAATAAGGTATTTTACCCCTACCCCAATCAAATGTATACGTGTGTGTGTACACACACATACACACACATTGTTAGGAAGTCTTAATTTAAATGAATGATATATGTTTACATTAGATAATCTCTTGTCCTATAGAATAATTCCATAATAGATATAAGCAACTGAAAAAACTAAGTCTGGTTGGTTAGACATTATTTTATTAAAGATAGTAGAGTGAATATAGTACAGTTTATTGCAGATCTTATACCCTCCTCTCCCTTGCTTTCACCATAGCTTTAACAAATTATGACAAAAACTATCCCTCAGAAACTGAAACCACATTTAAGCCTTCTCAAATTCACATTACCTAAGTAGTCAAAAAAAATTATGAGTTTCAATTGCCCCTAGTAACTTAACAAAAGCAAAAGACAAATTTTCTCTGAATGTTTTTAACTTCATTTGATTCATAGACAACTCCTACCATTTTCCAAGCAGAGAAAAAACTCCCAATCAAAATAAACTGACAAGCATACTAAAGAACCAACTATACAACAGAACGCAGAAAGTGACTCACAATGAGTTGAAATTTTCAATTCCAGATTATAAATTGACAAAGATATTAAAATGTTTAAAGAAATTAAAAAACAAGATTGACAATTATCTGTAGGTACTGGAAAACTATAAGTTTTTAAATATAGAAAAACAACAGATAAAAATTTCTGGAAGCATAATAAATTTAAAAACTCAATGGATTAGACACAGATGAAGGAAACAAGTCAGAAAAAAACTAGTCAATATGTAGAGAGACAAAGAAATAAAAGATGGAATTAAATAAAACATGTCTAATCAGAGCTCCAGGAGGACGGGAGAAAGAGAAGGGGTTAGATGCATATATAAAGATATAAAGTCTGAGAACATACTAAACTGATAAAGTATACTAAGTCCAAACAATCCAACATAGGATAAACAAAAGACTTTCACACCTAGATGTATCATAGTGAAATTTTGGAAAACCAATGGCAAACAGAAAAAAAAAAATAGAGAGGAAAAATATATGCTTCAAAATAGTGGTAGTTTGATGGACAGCTCCTTTCTCAATAGCAATAGAAGCCCAAAAGCAGTAGAATGATAACTTTAATGGATGGAAAATAAGTAAAGGAGAGCCTTTGAAATTCTATGAAGACAAAACTTATTTCAAGAATAAAGGCAAAATAAAGATACTTTCAGACAAAACTATGAGAATTTATCACAGGCAAAATTGCACTAAATTCTACAGGATATACTCTATGCAAAAAAAGAAGTCCCAGACAAATGGGTTGGAAATAAAGAAAGCAAGCACCGGAAGTGATAAATACATGGCTAAATTTTTTTTTTTTTAATTTTTTTTTTCAACGTTTATTTATTTTTGGGACAGAGAGAGACAGAGCATGAACGGGGGAGGGGCAGAGAGAGAGGGAGACACAGAATCGGAAACAGGCTCCAGGCTCTGAGCCATCAGCCCAGAGCCTGACGCGGGGCTGGAACTCACGGACCGCGAGATCGTGACCTGGCTGAAGTCGGACGCTTAACCGACTGCGCCACCCAGGCGCCCCAATACATGGCTAAATTTAAACAAATACTGAAACAAACAGATAATATAATGTTTAATGGGGTTAAATATGTAGAATTATAATTTAGCACAGGAATAATTTGTCAAGAGAAGGGTAAATTATTCTGTGGGTCTTACATTGTCTTGAAAAAAAAATGATATTGATTAAATTTAGAATACTGAAAATATACATATTATAATTTCCATGGTAACCCCTACAGCATTAAAAAAATATTTCACAACTAGTAGCAGGAAAAATGCATCATAAGACAAAATTAATTGCAGAAAAAAGGCCAAAAAGAAGAAAAAGAATACTAGAATCAGCAGGAAAACAATATGTAAAAATAAATCAAATTACATCAGAAATCAATATAAATATAAGTAGCCTAAATTCTCTAGCTAAAGACCAAAGATTTTTCAGACTCAATTTAAAAGTCAATAGAGAAATAAAGTTTGGAGATGAGCCAAGAAAATACTAACCTAAAAGAATTGGAGTTGCTATACGATTTACTGAGAATATAAGATGTAAGTAAAGGCACTAGCAAAAATAAAGCCTTTTGCTAATAATAAATAAAAATTCAATTTTTGAGGAAAAAATTACAGTATGAATTTTCTATTAATCCTTTCACACCTATGTCTATCAGCATTAATGAATCTTACATATATAATGTTGAACAAAATAAATCATTGAAATAAACCTACACTATGATTCTAGTTATACATTTTTTTGAAAAGGCAAAACTAAGTGACTTTTTTTCAGGAATAAATATACATGTAGTGAAAAAAAGAAAATCAGAAATTGAAGTAATACAAAATTCATGGTAGTGCTTTTTCTGGGAGAAAAGAGATACAATAAAAGAAGTTCATCTCAGGGAGTCCTATGTGGATGGCAGTATTTTCATTGTTAAGTAGTGGTAACAGGGGTGCTTACTTTATCGTTTTTCTTTAAAGTATGTATGTATATTTGTATATTTCTATCTGTATATATTTCACAATTTTGGAAGATGTGAAACTTAAGAAAACGATAAATGACATATTAAGGCAACACCGCTAGTAGTCATAACTATAATCTCTGGTTCCTGTTATATATTTTTTTTCTTTTACAGTATGTCTTACTTAACTTCCTTGTTAACATCTCTTATTCTCTATATTTTTCAGTGGCCCATGTTTATCAAGATAGATGTTTGTACATACTTCATAGATTTGGGGGGGAACTATATGTAACATTTTTATTTTATCAACTCATTTACTAACTCAAATATGCATTCCTGTGTAACTAAATAGCTCCTTAGTGTTATACCTTAATTTGTGATTATCTTGGACAACTGTCATTTTGCCTGACCTAAATCTCTTTTTCCTTTATTCTGTTAACAGAATTCTTCTTTACCATGGGCATATTATTCCAGGAGTTTTATTTATTTATTTATTTATTTATTTATTTATTTATTTATTTATTTATTTCAATATATGAAATTTATTGTCAAATTGGTTTCCATACAACACCCAGTGCTCATCCCAAAAGGTGAGCAATACCCATCCTCAATACCCATCGCCCACCATCCTCTCCCTCCCACTCCCCATCAACCCTCAGTTTGTTCTCAGTTTTTAAGAGTCTCTTATGCTTTGGCTCTCTCCCACTCTAACCTCTTTTTTTTTTTCCTTCCCCTCCCCCCATGGTCTTCTGGTAAGTTTCTCAGGATCCACATAAGAGTGAAAACATACGGTATCTGTCTTTCTCTGTATGGTTTATTTCACTTAGCATCACACTCTCCAGTTCCATCCACGTTGCTACAAAGGCCATATTTCATTCTTTCTCATTGCCATGTAGTACCAGGAGTTTTAGATCAAGCTAACTTTTTTTGCTCCTGTCAGAGGTGAGCAGATGACCTAGAACCTGGACCTGGTCTATGAGACTACCACACCTCCCTTACCAACAGTGATTGCTTGGCTTAGGCATGTGACCTTACACAGGCCAATAAAAGCCACCAAAATGTTACATTAGAATTGCTGGGATATTCTCCCTTTATCTAGAATTATGGACATTGAAAATTTTGTAAGCCTGGAGGGACCAGTGGCTTTTGTCATCTCACTGCTAAAATCAGCCCGAGAATGTGGCCCAGAGAGAACACAATGGTATCAGAAAATGAAAAACAAAAGAAATGGATTTCTGATAACATTATTTTGTTCCCCTGGAACAAGTAATGTGAACAGGTAACTGCCTATTTTTGTTTGCTTATGGAAATATGAGTTGGTTTCTGCCACCTGTGACTAAAAGTGTTGACTATCTCAATCTTTACAAAAACTTTAAATTATGGATTGAAACTTAAAGGCCTAAAGGAGCCGGGCAAGCAAATGGGTTAAGCAAGCCAGATAAATGGTTGTTACCTTTTTCTCCCTTGTTTCCCAAAAGAGTAAAAACACCACAGTTTAAAAAAATTTCTGTTTTTTTGTGGGTTTTTTTTTGGGGGGGTGGGGCTTGGTCTTAGCCAAATGCTATAAGTGATAGAACAATTGACATTGATGGATTTGGAAGGTTCATTCTCCATCAGAACAGGCAGCTGCTACAGACTTTTGCCATTCAAGAACATAGGCCCAGTGTGGATCTACTTTCTAATTTTTCAAGGGAAGATGGATTTTTAAAATTATTTTTGAGAAATTCCCCAATTTTTAAATGTGGCAATTAATTCAGGTTTGTTTTAAAGACTGCGTGTGCCAAACAAAATACTTCCTCAGATAAGATTCACGTCTGGAGCCAACAGTTTGGATCCTTTCCCTCATGGTAATTACCTCAGTATGCTATTTTTTCCTTCTCGGTATGATCTTTTAGACATTTTTATCATTCTCTCCCTCTCTTCCCCCACCCACCCACACACACACATCAAAAAATTGCTTCTACCCTCCTTGAATTCAGCTTGACCATGTCTACTTGGTAGTTAAAAAAACTCTAACTTGGTTAGTGAAATTAAATAAGACAAATTGTAAGGTAAGTTTTTCATTCTATAAGGAAAAGATTCATGGTTTATATCAGTTAATGACTATTAATTGCTAGTCCTTTGATAAAATTAAGAAAAAATAGAATAAAATGGTCAGGAAGTATTTTTAAACAGTAGAGATGTATTGCTAAATATAGAGAAAACACCTTAAAAGATAATTTAAGTAAAAAGTATTAATTATATTATGTGGCTAGGTATATTTTGGAAGACATACATACACACACATCATAGTTTCTGAAATAAGAAAACATTGTATTAAATTAAAATTAAGTGTTACTTAGTTCACAAAGGGAATTGCTCTATTGAGAAAAACAGATTAAAGTTCTCACAGGATATGGATACATTGATATTCCGTTGGATATTTTTCCTTCTTAATATCCTAAAACAGAAAGGAAGACTAGAAGAGAGTTTGGAAATATTGTTTTTCAGAAGAAAAATATCTGAGTTTATTTGGTTAAAGAACATTAATAATGGATAAAAGCGACGCAGGAGTCTGTTATTCAAAGAACATTTTGGCAAAAGCACATTCCTCTCTTTTTCTCAATAGCATAAAATTAAAGATTGTAATTAAAATAAATATATGTAAATACATTTAATATTGCCCCATTAAGAGTGAAAGCAAGGGACATTATCATCACAGAACTCATAAATTGGCTTGGATAGGTAGACATAACTCATCAGCAGAAAAATTTGAGTTCATTATGAGGGCTATAATAAGGAGCAGCCAAATAAACCAAGAAGTTATAACTCATGGAATCTGAAACACTGTTTAGGATACAACCAGTCTGTAAGTCACAGTAATAATCTCTCTGTGAAGGTGGTAAGATCATACCTCTACAGATATGGTCTGTAAAGAATTTTTATCAGTCAACTACTGCTACATTACAAACCACCTCAAAACTTGGTAGCTTCACATGATGTCTGTGCTTTATTGTTTACAAGTCAACGCCACAGCTGGCAGGTCTCCTGGTCTTATCTGGGCTTCCTCATGCATCTGTAGTTAGCTAAGAGACAGATATGGAACTGAGCTAATTTTATCTGGAATCATTCGCATATTTGGAATTAGTCTTCCATTAACTGTGTCAGATCAGCTCCCCTGCTTGTGCTCTCATCCTCCAGCAGGCTAATCCAGGCTCATTCTCATAGCAAAGGCAGAGGAGCAAGAGAGAGAGAATAAACATGTGCAAAGATTCTTAAGTCTTAGTCCCTGAACTAGTGCAGAGTCATTTCTGCCACAATCTGCTGGCCAAAACAAGTCACAGCCCAGATTCAAGGATGAGGGAAATAAACTCCAGCCTGTAATGTAAGGAACCACAAACTCTTATGGCAAAATGTGTAACTACAAGGAGGGTTGAAATATTTGTACCATTGTTGTAATCAGCCCACTGAAAGACATCCAGCAGAGATAATGGACATGAAAGGCCTTTGAATTTTGTTTAAAAGAGGAAAGCCAATGGATAAGCACCTTACATAGGTCCACTCTGCACACACACCCACAATTCACACACTCTTTCCCTCTTCTTTCCTCTTAAAATTGGTGTCTTTTACTCTAGCTCCAAAAGTCAGATAAGAAATGCTTTAGCTAAAAGCTATTACTTTTACAGCAACATCAAAGAGAAAGTAGAAAGCAGTGGTGGATTAATTATGAAAACTGCTTTCCATGTGCTAAACCTGTAAAGGTAGTACACTGTCTATGGCAGATGGCATCCCATGGCAAAGAGACAAAGAGAGTGCCATGATGGCCTATGGAAGACTAACAATTTCTTAAACAAAACAAAACAAAAAACACACCTTATTCATTTATTTATTTTGAGAGAGAGAGAGCAAGTGTGTGAGCATGGGAGGGACAGAGAGAGAGGGAGAGAGAGACTCCCAAGCAGGATCTACACTCTTAGCATAGACCCCCCCCAATGTGGGGCTTGATCCCACAAATTGCGAGATCATGACCTGAACTGAAATCAAGAGTCCGACACTTAACCAACTGAGCCACCCAGGTGCCCCAAAAGTTAAGAGCTTCTTCCAAGTAACAGAAATGCAAGACTCCATTGTAACCAAACTGGCTTCAAATACAGAAAATAATGTGTACTTAACACATATGGATTTTTATTAGTATTAACTGATAGATGCTCAGGGAAATACCAGGTTTCAGAGATGCAGATTCCACATCAAGCTTTGCTTAATTAGACAATATCGAATGTTCAATTTTGAGAGACTCTTTTTGAATGTTAACTTGTATTTCATTGACTATATTATGTGTGAATAATTGAGTCAAATATCTTCCTGGGGCACTTGGGTGGCTCTTAAACATCCAACTTCAGCTCAGGTCATGATCTCACAGTTTGTGAGTTCAAGGCCCACATTGGGCTCTGTGCTGACAGCTCAGAGCCTGGAGCCTGCTTAGGATTCTGTGTCTCCTCTCTACCCCTCCTCCACTCACACTCTGTCTCTCTGTCTCAAAAATAAAGAAACACTAAAAAAAATCTTCCTAATATTTCAGGGTATAATTTATTTACTAAGGCTGTAAAAGTTACAGAAGTTTTTCTGTTTTTTACATTGGTCTTTAAAGTGTTCTGAAATTTACTTAAAACTTACCTAAAAGAACACTATCATCACATATCCATTATCCCTCCTCTCAAAACTTGTTACCATTTTAATTTTATCAACCCTCCCTAATTCCCACCTCTCTCTCTCATAGAATCAATCTCTATGCCCTGTGTACTTATTTAATTTTGCTCTAATCCATCCTCTTATTGCCAGTGTCATAACCCTTGATCGCATCTTATTTCTCAGAATATTGCCTAAAATAGGAATTATATTTAATCCTTTCCAATTTACCTACATAATTTTATCCACACGAATATTCTAAAACACAAATCTCTACAGATCATTTCACTCTTTTATATCCTTCCAATACTCCCAAAATGCACTGGAAAAAGTAATGACATTATTGAGACATCAAAAGCTTCCATGGCATATTTTGGTCTACCTCTATATTTCACTCCTTCCCCTCGCTGTCTAGTCTACATCAAGATTCAAATTCTTTTTTTTTTTAATTTTTTAATGTTTATTTTTTGAGAGAGACAGAGAGACAGAGCTTGAGCAGGGGAGGGGTAGAGAGAGAGGGAGACAAAGAATCTGAAGCAGGCTCCAGGCTCTGAGTTGTCAGCACAGAGCCCGATGCAAGGCTTGAACCCACAAACCGTAAGATATTGACCTATGCCAAAGTTAGATACTTAACTGACTGAGCCACCCAGGTGCCCCATCAAGATTTAAATTCTTACAGATCTATAAAATTTGTATCTACCATTCCCTATGCTGCAAATAGCCTGTGATTTTTTTCTGATTAATTGTAATATATCCTCCTCGTTTCAACTTCAGAGTCATGTCTTCAAAAAACCTTTCCCTGAGGGGCGCCTGGGTGGCGCAGTCGGTTAAGCGTCCGACTTCAGCCAGGTCACGATCTCGCGGTCCGGGAGTTCGAGCCCCGCGTCGGGCTCTGGGCTGATGGCTTAGAGCCTGGAGCCCGTTTCCGATTCTGTGTCCCTCTCTCTCTGCCCCTCCCCCGTTCATGCTCTGTCTCTCTCTGTCCCAAAAATAAATAAACGTTGAAAAAAAAAAAAAAAAAAAAACCTTTCCCTGACTCCATCTGCATGAGGATTGGTCTTCTGCCTGTGTGTCTCTCATAACACTTACTATTCTACCTGCCTGTTCCAGTCACAAAATGGCTATATATTATTTGAAGAAATGTTTCTTGTTGTGTTTGGTGTGTGTGTGTGTGTGCAGTTTTAACAAATATTTATACAATAGTTGTCATTTACCCAACAGAAGCCAGAGACAAAATCCAAGATTCCTTTTATCCAGTTTTTTACTCTCAAAAAGTGAATCTTAAATATCTCAATTAAATGTTATTCTAAGAGTATCCAGCATCCAAAGTATAGAAACTAAAAAATGGCTGGTTTTAAAGGAAGACAACATAATTCTGAGTTTAGTAAAGTGACAGAGAAACAAAAAAGTTGGAGGAAACACAAAATTCAACTAGTAAAATACCATCCACTGCAATAGCATCCCTTGTAATGTCTACATGTCTATTATGAGTGTGTTCCCAATTGCATTTTATAAAGAATAATTTACAGAATGTTCAATATGTCTGTCTTTACTAGAAAATTATTCTCATACTGTTTAAGCAATGAGTATTATTTTTAGGGCTTCCTTGAAGTTAATGTTTTTTTACCTTCACTATAAACAAAACTAAAATCAAATGGTCTTGAACAAGTTTATGCTGTCTATTTAACAGATTGCAAAATGTCTTCAAAATGAATTTTATTAATAGAAAAGGCACGATTAGCCATTTCAATGTGATGGAAATAAAATGAAACCATAAAAGAAGTAAAATAGCTTCTTTTATTATATATTTGACATTATAAAAACTCGTTTCTGTTTACTACTTATGTTAGAATATTATGAATTGAATCATAGCCTTAATCCATATAACACTGCGATGATTTCCAGAGTAATTCAATCATAGACTAAGGGCAAATGATAGCCACTCAACTTTTAATCACTTTACAAAGCTATAAACACAGATGGTAGTGAAATATAAAATAGTAAGACCTATAAAATAATAACAGCTTTTTCTATCATTAAAGTAACTTCCATTGACAGTTTTAGGAGATATTTTAAAAGAAGTTAATGTGTTGTGATTAACACAACAAACAGTAACTCTGAGACTTGGAATTTTATTTTTTCCCAGTGCAGACTTTATAATTCCTGGCAATTTTTTATTTTAGAAAATGTTATTTACCTATTTAACATATATATGGACATGTTTTTTATTGTTGCTTACATACTTAACTCTTCTGCTCATCTCTCAACTATATTCCTGACTCTGTCATAGCACACTGTATCCTTGTCTTCTAATCTCCCCTTTGTACCTCCATTTTCTTAAGAGAGGATAGGAAATGCTACATGGTGGAATTGGTATATTCTCCAAATAAAGAAGTTATCAAAAGATAGAATGGTCCACGTTTTCCCAAGTAACTGCACATGATGAGGAAACAATTTGTTGGGGATTTTGCAGCATAGACTGTGTAGTAGATATATATAGTCCATACAAAAAGCAAGATAATATTCTTTAGTGACAGGGATTATAGAATATGTAGTAAAAAGTGTTGCAAAGATGAAGTACAGGTACCCCTCTATGATCTTTGAGAACAGTTAGTAACGTGGAATTATTTGTGGTCACATATATCCGTGAAACAATCTCAGGACACGGTTGGTTTGTGGCTACATTTGCTGGTAGCAGAAAATTCTGTCTAAAATTCACTTAAACAATAAGGAATTAAATATAAAACAGATGACAGTTGATGGCATTCTAGGCAGGGTCTTCTGGTACACTGTTACCACATCTCAGCACTCCTCCCAGTCTTATACTTTGTGTGTTGACATTTTAGTTGGTTGGGAGTGAGATGGTCACAGAAATTCTAAGGTTAACATTTTTATTCATCAGTGTTGATCTGAGGAAAATGAGTGTATTTTTTTCACCTCTCCATTTCATTAGCATGTAAACCTTTCTCAGAAGCCCCTATATTTCTCCTTATTGGTCAGGGTTGTATCATGTGTCAAACTTGGTTGGGTCATATGTCAATCATTCCTAATAAAGTAGTCGTGACAGGATGAGCTTAGATCAATCACTGGGGATAAAATGAATATTGGGAAATTAAGCAAGAACATGGTATATTGAAATACATTTAGTAATTCTGTGAGGAGAATGAACTTCAAAAGCAAGGAATTTGTCTTTGTTGCTTATCATTTTTTAAAATTTTTATTCCAGTTAACATGCAAGCTATATTAGTTTCAGGTATAAATATAGTAATTCAACACTTCCATACATCATGCTGTGCTCATCAGGACAAGTGCACTCCTTAACCCTCATCACCTATTTAACCAATCCGCCAACCCACCTCCCTTCTGGTGACCATCAGTTTATTCTCTATAGTGAAGAGTCTGTTTCTTGGTTTGTCTCTCTCATTTTTTTTCCCTTTATTCATTTGTTTTGTTTCTTAAATTCCACATATGAGTGAAATCATATGGTATTTGTCTTTCTCTGATTCATTTTGCTTAGTATTTATTATATGCTGTAGCTCCATCCAGGCCATTGCAAATGGCAAGATTTCATTATTTTTATGGCTGAATAATATTCCGTTGTGTGTGTATGTGTGTGTGTGTGTGTGTGTGTGTGTGTGTATACACACACACAACATCTTCTTTATCCATTCATCAGTCAATGGATACTTGGGCTGCTTCCATACCTTAGCTATTATAAATAATGCTGCTATATGTTACTTATCATTGAATTTGTATCATGTGGACCTATTTTTTTCCTACTTGATTATGAGAATTGATACTGCAGAAGAATTACATCTTTCTCCAACATCTGTAAGTATACAACCCATTACTATGTGGTAGGGAAAAAAGCAGTTTTTCATATTCAGTATTTGAGTTTTATCCTTCCAGATACTTCCCAAAAGCAATGATACTTTAGGGTAAATGCAGATCTGTCTTTGTAGAGATAAAATGACTAAATGAGGGAATACATCTAAAATTATGGGTACATTTCATATTCATCTTTAATGAGGTTAGATAGGGTTGACCTCAAAGTCATGAAAGTGAGAGAGGAGAAAACAAGATGACCAAAGGTGGACTGGATACTCTCTATCAATTATGTCTGTACCCTCTCTAAAATTTGTTCAAATGCCAATTTTGGACTGTTCTTTTTTTAA
Source organism: Lynx canadensis (assembly GCF_007474595.2). NCBI lineage: Eukaryota > Metazoa > Chordata > Mammalia > Carnivora > Felidae > Lynx > Lynx canadensis. The sequence continues at coordinate 105,866,846 of NC_044309.1, forward strand.
ATTACAAATGTCTATTGCTAAGCTCCAGTGTTATTTGTACTTTCAAGTGCCTAATGAGTTCTTGATTATATTCCACTTATCCTACTAGGAAAGGAGTCTATATTTAAACCCTACCTGATTTTCTGAGGCTTGCTGTCCTCACTCCTGAAAGTTGAATTATTTCCTCAGTCACTGAAAGATTTTATGATATAACACTGATATAATTACACCACGGCCATAACATTGCTATCCATGTCTCTTATGTATATACTTTTTCTGTGCTTCCAGGCACACTGACCTCTAACTCACTATATTTATCTCAAGAACAACAAGTACCAACAGTAGTGATTATAAAGATTGTGGAGTTAATTTGTTATTTTCTATAGCTCTACAGAATCTATATAGGGAAAATAACTATAATCTACAATCTTAAAGTAGGAACATATTTGTAGAAACATAGAGCCTGTATGAACCTTTGAAGGACTATCTTATTTCCAGTGATAGAAGAGCAAATATGGCTGAAGATGTTTAGGTTGGATTGTAGGGGTGGCAAACTTTCAGCACCAATTATGTAAATGTGCTTGGGGTCACTACTGAAAAAGTAACAGATCTTGAGATATAGGCTAGGGATGTTTGAGCATACATGGAAGAGCCTAACAGTTTTGAACTTCCAAATTCCCTTGAACTCCTCTTGGACAAGGCAGCCCTTTCCTTTCCCAGAAATGATCTGTCCTTTGTATAAAAGCCATTCCATAGATTATTCAGAGAAAGCTACCTTACAAGCTAATGCCAATTCTCCTCAGGATAATCTCTTTCTAGAATATTGTCTCCAGGTCTATATGTAGACTCATAATATTATTTAGTTCAAACAGACACTGACTTGTGTGAAAAAAAGATAGATCTTTCATCAAAATGTTCTCAGATCCAAGCATTGTATCTGTAGGAAGTTGAAGAGTATTGTGGAGTACAGTAAAAAAGAGTCGGACTATAAGGGAGAAGAGATACATGATCAGGTATCATCATCACTCATTATGCATGACTTGGTCACATTGACTTCATTAACAGGGATGCGCTCACCAAGGATTTGGGTTTTAATATGTTGTCTTAATCACCTGACTGGTGTTATTCTTAACAGTTGGTTAGATTGCTGGTCAATGCTTGGACTAAGCAAATGTTTATAATCAATGAGGTTGAAACAACCACTTCAAAAGAATAGGATTGAGAAAGGAACCAACAGGCTACTGAAATGGTAGCCTCTTAGGATCAACCTGCTACCCCAACCTTACAAAAGTCCAGAAAACACTTCCTTCTGAAAGCATTAAGAAATCCCTTGGGTTGGAGCGGCTACCACAACTGTTGAAGGACTCTGCTAGTTCTATGTGTAAGCTATAGAGACAGTGGTAAATACTTAAATGGATTGGGTTCCCCTATCTCAAGAGAAAACAATGGGTATAAAATCAGACAGTATCATCCAGCTGTCAGAGAAAAGAAGGGTGCATGTGTACTATAAAGCAAATGAGAGACAAAATCAAAATCTAGTGGTTTCCAAACTTTGCTGCACATTAGAATCACCTGGAGACATAAAAAATATTGTAAATTCCAGATCAACTCCATACAAATTAAGTTACATGTTATGCAGTGAGAGCTAGTAATAAGTATTTTTTAACAAATCCCCAGGTAATTACAATGTGAAACAGATTTTGGAAAACAATTGGTTAATCTGTTTTATATATATATTTTTTTGACCCTTAGGGTCTGTGGCAAGGGTCTATTGATCAGTTTCCCAGAATATAAAAGTAAACACATAGGATGATTAGGGAAGATGGCGGCATAGGAGGACACTGGGCTCACTGCACGTCCTGCTGATCACTTAGATTCCACCTACACCTGCCTAAATAACCCAGAAAACCGCCAGAGGATGAGCAGAACGGAGTCTCCGGAGGCAAGCGCAGACGAGAGGCCCACGGAAGAGGAGAGGGTAGGAAGGGCGGCAAGGCGGTGCATGCTGCACGGACTGGCGGGAGGGAGCCAGGGCGGAGGGGCAGCCTGCCAGCCAATGGCCCCAGCGGTGGGCTGGGGGCAGATATCAGGTCTGACTGCAGCCCCACCCACCAACTCCAGTTATACACCACAGCACAGGGGAAGTGCCCTGCAGGTCCGCACCACTCCAGGGACTATCCAAAATGACCAAACGGAAGAATTCCCCTCAGAAGAATCTCCAGGAAATAACAACAGCTAATGAACTGATCAAAAAGGATTTAAAAAATATAACAGAAAGTGAATTTAGAATAATAGTCATAAAATTAATCGCTGGGCTTGAAAACAGTATACAGGACAGCAGAGAATCTCTTGCTACAGAGATCAAGGGACTAAGGAAGAGTGAGGAGGAGCTGAAAAACGCTTTAAACGACATGCAAAATGAAATGGAAATGACGACGGCTCGGATTGAAGAGGCAGAGGAGAGAATAGGTGAACAAGAAGATAAAATTATGGAAAAAGAGGAAGCTGAGAAAAAGAGAGATAAAAAATTCCAGGAGTATGAGAGGAAAATTAGAGAACTAAGTGATACACTAAAAAGACATAATATATGCATAATTGGTATCCCAGAGGAGGAAGAGAGAGGGAAAGGTGCTGAAGGTGTGCTTGAAGAAATAATAGCTGAGAACTTCCCTGAACTGGGGAAGGAAAAAGGCATTGAAATCCAAGAGGCACAGAGAACTCCCTTCAGACATAACTTGAATCGATCTTCTGCACGACATATCATAGTGAAACTGGCTAAATACAAGGATAAAGACAAAATTCTGAAAGCAGCAAGGGATAAACATGCCCTAACATATAAAGGGAGACCTATAAGACTCGTGACTGATCTCTCTTCTGAAACTTGGCAGGCCAGAAAGGCATGGCAGGAGATCTTCAATGTGATGAACAGAAAAAATATGCAGCCGAGAATCCTTTATCCAGCAAGTCTGTCATTTAGAATAGAAGGAGAGATAAAGGTCTTCCCAAACAAACAAACACTAAAGGAATTCGTCACCACTAAACCAGCCCTACAAGAGATCCTAAGGGGAATCCTGTGAGACAAAGTACCAGAGACATCGCTACAAGCATAAAACATACAGACATCACAATGACTCTAAACCTGTATCTTTCTATAATAACACTGAATGTAAATGGACTAAATGCGCCAACCAAAAGACGGAGGGTATCAGAATGGATTAAAAAAAAAAAAAAAGACCCATCTATTTGCTGTCTACAAGAGACTCATTTTAGACCTGAGGACACCTTTAGATTGAGAGTGAGGGGATGGAGAACTATTTATCATGCTACTGGAAGCCAAAAGAAAGCTGGAGTAGCCATACTTATATCAGACAAACTAGACTTTAAATAAAGGCTGTAACAAGAGATGAAGAAGGGCATTGTATAATAATTACTGGGTCTATCCATCAGGAAGAGCTAACAGTTATAAATGTCTATGTGCCAAATATGGGAGCCCCCAAATATATAAAACAATTACTCATAAACATAAGCAACCTTATTGATAAGAATGTGGTAATTGCAGGGGACTTTAACACTCCATTTACAGAAATGGATAGATCATCTAGACACACGGTCAATAAAGTAACAAGGGCCCTGAATGATACATTGGATCAGATGGACTTGACAGATATATTTAGAACGCTGCATCCCAAAGCAACAGAATATACTTTCTTCTCGAGTGCACATGGAACATTCTCCAAGATAGATCATATACTGGGTCACAAAACAGCCCTTCATAAGTTTACAAGAATTGAAATTATACCATGCATACTTTCAGACCACAATGCTATGAAGCTTGAAATCAACCACAGGAAGAAGTCTGGAAAACCTCCAAAAGCATGGAGGTTAGGGAACACCCTACTATAGAATGAGTGGGTCAACCAGGCAATTAGAGAAGAAATCAAAAAATATATGGAAACAAAAAAAATGAAAATACAACAATCCAAACGCTTTGGGATGCAGCAAAGGCATTCCTGAGAGGAAAATACATTGCAATCCAGGCCTATCTCAAGAAACAAGAAAAATCCCAAATACAAAATATAACAGCACACCTAAAGGAAATAGAAGCAGAACAGCAAAGGCAGCCTAAACCCAGCAGAAGAAGAGAAATAATAAAGATCAGAGCAGAAATAAACAATATAGAATCTAAAAAAACTGTAGAGCAGATCAACAAAACCAAGAGGTGGTTTTTTGAAAAAATAAACAAAATTGACAAACCTCTAGCCAGGCTTCTCAAAAAGAAAAGGGAGATGACCCAAATAGATAAAATCATGAATGAAAATGGAATTATTACAACCAATCCCTCAGAGATACAAACAATTATCAGGAAATACTATGAAAAATTATATGCCAAAAATTGGACAACCTGGAAGAAATGGAAAAATTCCTAAACACCCACACTCTTCCAAAACTCAATCAGGAGGAAATAGAAAGCTTGAACAGACCCATAACCAGTGAAGAAATTGAATCGGTTATCAAAAATGTCCCAACAATAAGAATCTAGGACCAGATGGCTTCCCAGGGGAGTTCTGCCAGACGTTTAAAGCAGAAATAATACCTATCCTTCTCAAGCTATTCCAAGAAATAGAAAGGGAAGGAAAACTTCCAGACTCATTCTATGAAGCCAGTATTACTTTGATTCCCAAACCAGACAGAGACCCAATAAAAAAAGAGAACTACAGGCCAATATCCTTGATGAATATGGATGCAAAAATTCTCAATAAGATACTAGCAAATCAAATTCAACAGCATATAAAAAGAATTATTCACCATGATCAAGTGGGATTCATTCCTGGGATGCAGGGCTGGTTCAACATTTGCAAATCAATCAACATGATACATCACATTAATAAAAGAAAAGAACCATATGATCCTGTCAATCGATGCAGAAAAGGCCTTTGACAAAATCCAGCACCCTTTCTTAATAAAAACCCTCGAGAAAGTCGGGATAGAAGGAACATACTTAAACATCATAAAAGCCATTTATGAAAAGCCCACAGCTAACATCATCCTCAATGGGGAAAAACTGAGAGCTTTTTCCCTGAGATCAGGAACACGACAGGGATGCCCACTCTCACTGCTGTTGTTTAACATAGTGTTGGAAGTTCTAGCATCAGCAATCAGAAAACAAAAGGAAATCAAAGGCATCAAAATTGGCAAAGATGAAGTCAAGCTTTCACTTTTTGCAGTTGACATGATACTATACATGGAAAATCCGATAGACTCCACCAGAAGTCTGCTAGAACTGATACATGAATTCAGAAAAGTTGCAGGATACAAAATCAATGTACAGAAATAAGTTGCTTTCTTATACACTAACAATGAAGCAACAGAAAGACAAATAAAGAAACTGATTCCATTCACAATTGCACCAAGAAGCATAAAATACCTGGGAATAAATCTAACCAAAGATGTAAAAGATCTGTATGCTAAAAACTATAGAAAGCTTATGAAGGTAATTGAAGAAGATATACAGAAATGGAAAGACATTCCCTGCTCATGGATTGGAAGAATAAATATTGTCAAAATGTCAATACTACCCAAAGCTATCTACACATTCAATGCAATCCCAATCAAAACTGCACCAGCATTCTTCTCGAAACTAGAACAAGCAATCCTAAAATTCATATGGAACCACAAAAGGCCCCGAATAGCCAAAGTAATTTTGAAGAAGAAGACCAAAGCAGGAGGCATCACAATCCCAGACTTTAGCCTCTACTACAAAGCTGTAATCATCAAGACAGCATGGTATTGGCACAAAAACAGACACATAGACCAATGGAATAGAATAGAAACCCCAGAACTAGAACCACAAATGGATGGCCAACTAATCTTTGACAAAGCAGGAAAGAATATCCAATGGAAAAAAGACAGTCTCTTTAACAAATGGTGCTGGGAGAACTGGACAGCAACATGCAGAAGGTTGAAACTAGACCACTTTCTCACACCATTCACAAAAATAAACTCAAAATGGATAAAGGACCTGAATGTGAGACAGGAAACCATCAAAACCCTAGAGGAGAAAGCAGGAAAAGACCTCTCTGACCTCAGCTGTAGCAATCTCTTACTCGACACATCCCCAAAGGCAAGGGAATTAAAAGCAAAAATGAACTACTGGGACCTTATGAAGATAAAAAGCTTCTGCACAGCAAAGGAAACAACCAACAAAACTAAAAGGCAACCAACGGAATGGGAAAAGATATTTGCAAATGACTTATCGGACAAAGGGCTAGTATCCAAAATCTATAAAGAGCTCACCAAACTCCACACCCAAAAAACAAATAACCCAGTGAAGAAATGGGCAGAAAACATAAATAGACACTTCTCTAAAGAAGACATTCGGATGGCCAACAGGCACATGAAAAGATGCTCAACGTCGCTCCTTACCAGGGAAATACAAATCAAAACCACCTCAGATATCACCTCACACCAGTCAGAGTGGCCAAAATGAACATATAGTCAGGAGACTATAGATGCTGGAGAGGATGTGGAGAAACGGGAACCCTCTTGCACTGTTGATGAGAATGCAAATTGGTGCAGCCACTGTGGAAAACAGTGTGGAGGTTCCTCAGAAAATTAAAACTAGACCTACCCTATGACCCAGCAATAGCACTGCTAGGAATTTATCCAAGGGATACAGGAGTACTGATGCATAGGGGCACTTGTACCCCAATGTTTATAGTAGCACTCTCAACAATAGCCAAATTATGGAAAGAGCCTAAATGTCCATCAACTGATGAATGGATAAAGAAATTGTGGTTTATATACACAATGGAGTACTACATGGCAATGAGAAAGAACGAAATATGGCCCTTTGTAGCAACGTGGATGGAACTGGAGAGTGTGATGCTAAGTGAAATAAGCCATACAGAGAAAGACAGATACCATATGTTTTCACTCTTATGTGGGTTCTGAGAAACTTAAACCCATGGGGGAGGGGAAGGAAGAAAAAAAGACATTAGAGTGGGAGAGAGCCAAAGCATAAGAGACTCTTAAAAACTGAGAACAAACTGAGGGTTGATGGACGGTGGGAGGGAGGGGAGGGTAGGTGATGGGTATTGAGGAGGGCACCTTTTGGGATGAGCACTGGGTGTTGTATGGAAACCAACTTGACAATAAATTTCACATATTGAAAAAAAATAAAAAATAAATTAAAGTAAACACAGACAGCCTACCACAAATATTATTTTATATAAATTAGAAGAAAAATTCTGAGCCTTCTGGGTTGAAAGCTACTGTTATTACCATAGTGAGAATTCACATATTGTCAATCAGAAAGTGACCTAACAAGGCTCAGGAAATGAAGGAAAACACCAAACATGATTGAAAAATGTAGGACTGAAAATAGCAATAGAGTTAGAGATCCTTTGTTCAAAGAGATTAAGTTATCAAAGTCCAGTTATTCTTCATTGAACACCTTTGGCGATAGTTTTTTTGTTGTTTTTTAACTTCGAAAACCTTATGTCATAATTAGACTTACAAGTAAATATTGATTTGTATGTATTATGATACAGAATGCTATCTAAATGTCAAAGCGCTCAATAACAAATGCTACAATAAATTTCAGAAGCTGAAGAGACTATAGGGGATCGAAAATAGAGTCTATGAAACTTCCTAGAAGTGGTGATACACAGGTGTAAAGGTCCGTATAGACAGTATAAGCATGCCTGCTTTCTTCTCTCTGCTAACCATCACACAAACGCTGTATTCTATCTTCCATTTATTCTGGAGATGGCAGAAGGGTAAAAAATTGGGCCCCAAATTTTAAGATACATTTTCAAGGAAGTAGACTGATGGGAAGGTTTTCTCTTGGCTAATTTCTGTTTTCAATTTTAGGGTTTCCTTTAAAAACAAAACCCAAAACCAAAAAACTCTCTCCTACTAATTTATATAGCAGCTCTCTTCTTTCCCTCCTTTCAATAGTCACTTTTAGGCAGAGTGAAGACTTCTATTGTATTTCATTATTCTCCTCAATCTGCAAATCTAACTCCAATCTCCCATAAATTACCTTCTTGAAATCACCCAGGAACTTTGTCACGTCCAATAGCCTTCCCAGTACTCATTATTTTACTCTCGTCTATAAAGTGATACCATTGCCCAAATCCCATCTACTTTAGCTTCTCTGTGTTCTCACCTGGTTGTCTTCTTCTTCTTGTTTTTCTAACTGTGGACATTCCATGTACTCTCAAACATGAATGTTCCCTATTCACTCCTATTCTTTTATCCTGAGAGTCTCTCAGCTCAAAGCTCCAACATTGCAGGTGACTTTTGAACAGTTAAATTCACTTGTTACTTATTCAGGACTGCAACAAGGAATCTTGTATTATACTCCAAATAGTTACCACAATTTTGAGTTGGGAGTGTTGCCACAGCTTCCAGTTTCTAGTACAAAATCCAGTAATTATTTGTTTTTTCCCCTCTGATCAGAGTAATTTGATTATGTGACTGTTATGCAAAAGGTTTCCTTTAATCTATCTTTCTGTCCATTCCCTATGACAATTGCTTTCATCTTGCTGGGATTAATACAGTAACCTTTTTATAGATCTACTTGTCTTCAGTCTCTTCTTACTCTACTTTTGTAACATATGGTCACCTGATTAATCTTAAAATATGCCTCTCTACACAAACATATCCTCAGGATAAAATTTGATCTCTTAAGTGAGGCTTTCAAAGTCTTTCCTCATCCAACCCCACTCCTCCCACCAACCTTATCTAATCACTGTTGCATACAAATATTCTGTAGCCATTTTATTGTCCTTTTGGTTTTAGTATCTTTGTTCAGTTCTGGAGATATTTCTTTCATAACTGCTCCATATACTATAATATCACTGCCTGCCAACAAATAATTTTAAATTATACTTTCTCAAGATTAAGAAATAAATTATGATATAGACACAAAGCATACTTCTATGAAGATAAATGGATAATTTAATAAGAAAATGTTAATAGTTTATTGGTAATTTTTAAATTATAAAATGTAAATTATACACATATACAGATATCATTATACATATATGCTATATTGATATAAATTTATGTACCTAAATATTTGTAGAGTTTTCCTTTTAATATCGGGATGAGTGACTAGTTTCATTCTTCATCCTTTCACATAATTTTGGAGTTTTCTCAAAAATACTAGTTTTGTATGTAATGATAAAAGAAATAGGTGCAGGATTGATAAAAACATTAAAATGTACATGTAATACTTTATATGCATTAGAATATTTCTGGCATAAAATTTTTTTGAAAGTTTGTATAGTATTATTCATTATATATATTTTACATTCTTTCAATATATATATTATTAATGAGTCCTAGCTCTGTGGTTTCCATCCTGAGGTTTGGTCCTGGTGTTATAATCAAAATCTGGTTTCAAGGTAGGTATTATGTGGAATATTAGAAATGGTTTTCTGCTCTCTGCTAGAAACACTCTAGGCTATTATACTGACATTTTTGAGGAAGCACAGTTTTAAGACTTTTCTGCAAATGGTTTCTGGGTCTCTTATTACTAGCCCTTGAATTGATCATCAAATGTCTACTTACAAAAGAAGGAATCAAAGCTGATTTTTTCCTTCAGTGGTTACTTTGATACTTGGAAAGAAAAAGCCTGTTGTTACACCTTCATTAGATCTTCAAAAAAAAATCTGCATTTTGTTTAATAAAAAGAGCAACTAGAAAAGTAGGCCTAAAAGACTGTACAATTTAATCGTATAGGGAAATTTTCATTATTCACACAGTCTAGTATATGATTTAGCTCAACGGGAGGTAGCGAGGAAAAGGAAAACAAGATGCAGCCTCTGAGTCCAATCAACTAAAAACTGATCATCGAATACATATTATATATTCAACATTGGATATTTCCCCCTACTTATTCTGATATGGGCATTTTTCATGCTACTTAGTTCCTTTGAAAGTATTGTTGAACCAATTTATAGTCCTACAATAATATGTAACAGTGCCAATCTTTTCTTAAGTAATGCTATTTTCCAAAGTATGTTCTTGATTACTGCAAATTTATATTTCTCTCCCCTCTTTCTCTTTCATACTTAGAGCCATATTTCAAAGTACATGGACATCCCAAAGCCACTTCAGATTTAGTTAAAACTAAACTGAATTCATTACCTTCCCCAAAAGTTTGCACCTTTTCCTGTGTTCTATATCTACAAATGATGTCATAACTGTCTACTTCTCCAAGCTTACAGCTTCAAACTCAACTTCAAACATATCTCCCCTTTCTTCCCAATCAATTGAGTCCTACTAATTTTTCACAATTGTCTTTCAAATATTCTTTCCAGTTAATGCTATTGTTTTATATCTACTTTTTCATAAAATCCCATATCTCAAGTGGTTCCTTTCTACCCTCAACAATTTTTCATACAGTCATGAAAATTACCTTCATAAAAAATTAAATGATAGACATTTTACTTTTTTTTTCATTTTTTAAGTGTGTATTCATTTTTTGAGAGAGAGAGAGAGAGAGAGAGAGAGAGAACATAATCAGGGGAGGGGCAGAGAGAGACGAAGACACAGAATCTGAAGCAGGCTCCAGGCTCTGAGCTGTCAGCACAGAGCCTGATGCAGGGCTCGAACTCATGAACCATGAAATCGTGACCTGAGCCAAAGTCAGACACTTAACTGACTGAGCCACCCAGGTGTCTAAAACAATAGACATTTTAGAAATTAACCTCTTGCTTAGTATATTTTATCACTTTCCAATGATTATTACAAGTCAAATTCCTGAACATGACAAACTTTCTACAATCTAATTTTTCAAATCAGATTTCTCATCTACCTATCTTACTCTTACTATGCAAGTCAAAACTCTCTCAAAGAGCCACTATCTGAACCTTGCCAAAAGCCAGCACCAATTGTAACTTATATGAGTAAGTAATGTTGAACACCCCAGCTCTAGTCAGGCAACAAGATGAAAGCAGTCCAGGTGGTACCATATGGAGCAAACAAGACTAGTCCAGCTAAGTCCAGTCAACTCCCAGAGAATCATGACAAAAACAAGTGAAGTTGTTAAGTGACACCAAGAAACAAATTACTGAAATAGTTTTTCCACAAGAAGATTTCATTAACTATGCATTCATACATAATGCATTTAGGTTCAATCCAAGCAGGCTTCTAATTCATTAGTTTCACTTCATTCAAATTTCTACCCCTAAACATGTTTATTTTACATTTTATATCTCCAAAGATCTGTTTATTTCATATTTAGAATGAAAAGAATATTTCCTACTCTCTTATCCCTTAAATCTCAAAATCTAGAATTTAAACTTGTGTCATACAGTAGAACTAAGATTGGTTCCATTAAAAGGAAACAAGCATTCCAAGTATTTGCTTGCCAAATATTTATTGCTTTTATTTTTTTATTTATAAAAAAGACAAATAGTAACTTAAATAAAAATAGCAAATATTAACCCTGAATCCAAGGAATACACATCTACACAGGATGCAAATAAGTGAAGAAATGATTATGGTAGTATTAATCCTATTGAGCTATATATGGGTTGTAAAGTAGGCAAGTACTAGAGTCTTAAAAGAAAGAGGTAGTAATAAGAACAATTTCATATGAGGACAAAACTTTTAGTCTGGAGTTCAAAAAAGAAATAGCCATCAGGACAAGCAAGAATAGGTGTATTTCCTGACAGAGCAATTAACATATAAAACTAATGATCCAATCTATGAAAAATTTAAATATACTTGAATATATGCACGGTGAATATTTGACCATGACAAGGGTCAGATATGTATACAAGGGGGCAAGGTGGCAAGATATGTGTGTGTTCTCAGGAAGAATTTCAACTGTATCTTGCAGGCAATGAGGATAGGAAAATTTTTATGTTAATCATTGATGTTATCAGATTTCTATTTTACAAAAATCTCACTGAACACAAATTAAGAAATTGGTATAATGGTAGTAAAGATGGAAATTGGTATAACAGCTAAGTAAATATTAATGCAGTAAAGCAGGTAAAAATACACATATGTATACACCTAAACAGTGATTTTGGGCATTGAAATAAAGGAACATACATACGACCAGCTTGGGAGGTAGAATATAAGGGTTTGTTTACTGGAACTGTGAGTGTGAGAAGTTTACGATAGCTCCTAAGTTTTCCAGGCATTTTCAAGAAATCAAACCTAGGAGCAACCACATATAAACAGAAACTGATGAGTTTGAAGTGTCTATGGGATAGCTGGTAGAGATTTTAGAGTTAGTAAAATTCATATTATGACACTTTGATTTTTCTACCTTTTAAATTTAATTATCAATAAAAATAGATATTACTGTATACATCATATGAAGTCTTCTGTTTGGGTTAAAAATATTATATCATTATTTTTGCACTATAGGAATTGCATCCCTACCTCCACAGTTTAACACTTTAGAAGACATTTAAATAGACATAAATTATGCTATGCTTTCCCTTTCAGAGTGATTTATTAATAAAATAAATATAACCATTTGCTTAAAACTGCATGTATCAAGTCTGGGCCAAGGTATGGAGAAACTGGAATTCATATATTGCTGGTGTAAATATATATTTATACAAACCCAACGGAAAATGGTTTTATCCCTCCACTAATTCTCAACTTATATATATTCTATGACCCAGAAATCCTATTCCTATTTGTATTCAACACAAATGTGTGCCTATGTGCACATAAGGTATTTACAAGAATGTTCATATTAGTGTTATTCATCACTGCTGTCACCTTGAAACAGTCAACTTCCATCAATAGCTAAATGTATAAACTGAGGTATGTTTTACATAATTGAATATTACACACAATGAAAATGAATGAACCACATTGTACAACATGGATTAATCTCAAATACAATATATTGGGTAAAAGAAGTCAGGCACTCAAAAGATACTTACTGTTTAATAACACTTTATAAAGTTCAAAAGCAAAATTTATTTATGGACTTTGGGGAAGAAAGTAGAGTAGGAGTATCCTAAGCTCACCTCATCCCATGGATACAACTAGATAACATCCACATCAGTGTAAATAATCTGGAAAATGACCCAAGGACTGGCATAAGAGACCCTCCACAGCTAAACGTATAGAAAAGGCCACATCAAAGAAGATGATAGAAAGAGAGAAGATGAGGTCAGGAGCCAAACAGACCCATGGGGCTGTCTATGAGAAGGAGGGAGGACACGGTAGGTATGGAGAGGCAAATGCCTGGTCTTACAAAAGACCAGACAGTCCAGGCATGGGAAACTCACATGAGGAAGATGAATCCCTATAACACTTGGCTTTGAAAACGAGAGGGGCCTAACAATCAATGGGACTTAACCCCTGGAACTTTACGAAAAATAAGGAGCTTGGCTCTGAGAGAGCCTGGAGGGCAGAGCTTCAACCCTTAAAGAGACAACACAATCAATAGCCCTTCTAAGATGCATCATAGAAGCAGCTGTTTGAAAAACACCTGGGGTATAGGGCAAGGAGATTTATTTACTAATCTCAGAGCATGTGCTAGAGTGGCAAGAATCTTTGGGAGACTTCTCAAAGAACAAAAGAGCAGGTTGATAGCATTTTTCTCCTCCATCCCCCAGCCTAGATACGTGGATACCTACAGCACCAACAATTTCTACCTACTTTGTTAACAGCATGCCCTGCCCTGTGTGCTTCTGTGAATCTGCCCCTCTCAGACCCAGTGGGCCTTGTCAGTTTTCCCAGGCAGTACAGGTCCTCTCTTGCAGTGGGCCAGCACTCACCTTGCTGGTACTAGACCCCACTCCCCATGTTCTCCTACAAACTTGTCCCCTACAATTCAACCTTGGCCTGATGCCACCCAAAGTCATGGCACAAGCCTGACAGTGTGTAAGTGGCCCCAACAGGGGCCAGCACCACTCCAAAGTGACTACTGCCCTGGAGAGAAGGGAAAGTAACAACACAAACCAGACCAACTGCAGCCCCAACAATGTGCTGGGGGCAGATAACTGGTCTGACTGGATGTCCTACTCACCAACGTAAAATTCTCAAGGGACAACACAGGGAAAACACCTGAAGTTCAAGGCTACTGCATCTGGGGCAAATGTCTGGTCTTACTAAACTCAAGACCAAGGTGGCTCCAGACTTTTCCACTAACACAGGGACTGAACCCTTTCCACAACAAAAAGATCCACTGCAGATGACTAAAGGCAAATGCACCTCAGCTACACAGTAGAGTACACACAATACCTATAGGAGACACCCCTGATGTACCAGGTTCTGATGAAAAGGGGACACTGCACTACAGGGCATGACAGGACCTCTTCTTCATAAGGCCACTACTTTCAAGAGCAGGAGACCTAACTGAGTCTCCTAACACACAGAAATAGAGACAGAGTTAAACAAATGAGGAGACAGAAGAATATGTCCCAAATGAAAGAACAGGACAAAAATCACTGCAAGAAAGCTAAATAAAACAGGTAAGTTAATATGCCTGATACATAATTTAAAGTATTGGTCAAAAAGATAATCAGTGGATTTGGGAAAAGAGTAGGGGACTTCAGTGAGACTCTCAACAAAGAGATAGAAAATCTAAAAAAGAACTAATGAGAGATGAAGAACTCAATACCTGAAATTAAAAATATACCATATGGAATAAATAGTAAATTAGAAGAATCAGAAGAACAGATTAGCAACCCAGAGGACAGAGTAATGGGGAGCAGTCAAGTAGAAAAGAAAAAGAGAAAAAAAATAAAAAGGAAACTAGAGTATGAGGACTCAGGGACAGCATCAAGCATAATAACATTCACTATATAGGGATTCCAGAAAGAGAAGAGAGAGAAAAGGGGGCTGAGAATTTGAAGAAATAATAGCTAAAAACTTCCCAAACAGAAAGAAGGAAACAAATCTAAATCCAGAAGGCAAAGAGAGCCCCCAATAAAATCAACCCCAGGAGTTCCACACCAAGGCAAATAGTAATTAAAATGACAACTATAGTGATAAAGAGTGATTTTTTTTTTTAATTTTTTTTTTCAACGTTTATTTATTTTTGGGACAGAGAGAGACAGAGCATGAACGGGGGAGGGGCAGAGAGAGAGGGAGACACAGAATCGGAAACAGGCTCCAGGCTCTGAGCCATCAGCCCAGAGCCCGACACGGGGCTCGAACTCACGGACCGCGAGATCGTGACCTGGCTGAAGTCGGACGCTTAACGGACTGCACCACCCAGGCGCCCCAAGAGTGAATTTTTAATAAGTAGCAAGAGAAAAGAAAACAGTTACAAGGGAAACCCCATAAGGTTATCAGTTGATTTTTCAGCAGAAACTTTGCAGGCCAGAAGAAAGTGGTATTATATATTCAGAATGTTGAGGGGGAAATCTACAGGCAAGAATATTCAGCAAGACTATCATTCAGAATAGGAGAGATAAAGAGCTTCCCAGACAAACAAAAGTTAAAGGAATTCATAACCACTAAACCACCCCTACACGAATTGTTAAAGGAGACTCTAAGTGGAAAGAAAAAAAAAACAGTAAGTGAGAAAAGTAGGAAGCACTGAAGCAGTAAAATTAAGCATATCTATAAAAATCAGTCCAGGGATTCACAAAATAGAAGGATGTAAAGCATGAAGCTATATTGCTAAAATGTGGGACAAGGAGTAAAGAATGGATTCAAACTTAAGCAACCATCAACTTAATATAGACTTCTATATGCATAAGATATTATATATAAACCTAACAGTATCCACAAATCCAAAACCAGTAACATATATGCAAAAAATAAAGAGAAAGGAATCCAAGTATATCACTAAAGAAAGTCAGCAAACTGTAAGAGAACAAGAAAAGAAACAAACAGAAGAATTATAAAAACAAGCATATGACAGGTAACAAAAAACTACCTATCAATAATTACTTTGAATGTAAATGGACTAAATGCTCTAATCAAAAGACATAGAGTGACAGAATGGATAAAAAGCAAGACCCATCTATTTGCTGCCTGTAAGAGACTTATTTCAGACCTAAGGACACATACAGACTGAATGTGAGGGGATACAATACCCTTTATCATGCAAATGGAAGTGAAAAGAAAGTCAGGGTAGCAAAACTTGTATTAGACAAAATAGACTTTAAAACAAAGACTGTAACAAAAGGTCAAGGGGGATGCTATATAATCAAAAAGGGAACAATCCAACAAAAAGCTATAATAATTGTAAATATTTATGCACCCAACATAGGAGAACCCAAATACATAAAGCAGCTAATGACAAACAAAGGAAGTAACTGAGAGTAATAAAATAATAGTAGGTGACTTAACATCCCACTTCCATCAATTGATAGATGATCTAAACAGAAAATCAACAAGGAAACATTGGCTTTGAATAACACATTGGACAAGAGGGATCTAATAGATGTATTCAGAACATTCCATCCTAAAACAGAATATACATTATTTTCAAGTACATATGGAACATTCTCCAGAACAGATCACATGTTAACACACAAATAAGTCTCAATGAATTAAAAAAGACTGGTCACACCATCTGTCTTTTCCAGCCACAATGCTATGAAATTAGAAATCAATCACAAGAAAAAAATCTGGAAAGAATACAAATACATGGAGGTTAAATAACATGCTAGTCAACAATGGGTCAACCAAGAAATCAAAGAGGAAATCAAAAAATACATGGAAACAGGGGCACCTGGGTGGTTTAGTCAGTAGAGCAGCCAACTTTGGCTCAGGTCATGATCTCACAGTTCATGAGTTCAAGCCCCACATTGGGCTGTCTGTTGTCAGTACAGAGCCCACTGCAGATCCTTAGTCTCCCTATCTGCCCCTCCCTGCTCACACTCACTTTCTCTCAAAAATAAACACTAAAAATTTTAAAAATAATACATGGACACAAAAGAAAATAAAGACACAATGGTCCAAAATCTTTGGGTTGTGGCAAAAGCAGTTCTAAGAGGGAAATTTACAGCAACACAGGCCTACCTCAAAAAGCAAGAAAAAAATCTCAAATATACAACCTAAAGTTAGATGTGAAGAAGCTAGAAAAAGAAGAATAAAACCCAAAAGAACTAGCAGGGAGGAAATAATAAAGAGCAGAAATTACTGAAATAGATACTTTAAAAAAATCAATAGGAAAAAAATATCATTGAAACCAGGAGCTGATTCTTTGAAAAGATAAACAAAATTGTTAAGCCATTAGCCAGACACATCCAAAATAGAGAGAAAGGACTCAAAAAATCAGAAATGGTGGAGGAGGAGGGGTGCCTGGGTGGCTCATTCGGTTAAGCATCTGACTGCAGCTCAGGTCATGATCTCCCGGTTTGTGGGTTCGAGCCCCACGTCGGGCTCTGTGCTGCCAGCTCAGAACCTAGAGCCTGCTTCATATTCTGCATCTCCCTTTCTCTCTCCGCCCCTTCTCTACTTGTGCTCTCTATCTCTCAAAAATGAATAAAAAATGTTAAAAATGTTTTTAAAAAGAGAAACAATGGAGGAGAAATAACCACTACCACAGAAATACAAAGGATTATGTTATGAACAATTACATGCCAAAAAATTGGACAACCTAGAAGAAATGGATAAATTCCTAAAAATATGTAAGATATTAAAACTAAATCAGGAATAGAAGATTTGAACAGATCGATTACCATTAATGATATTGAATCAGTAATCACAAAACTCTCAACAAAAAAAGTCTAGAACCAGACACTTCATGGTGAATTCTAACAAACATTTAAGGAAGAGTTAATACCTATTCTTATCAAACTACTCATAAAATAGAAGAAGGAAAATTTCCAAATTCATTCTATGAGGCCAGCATTAACCTGACACCAAGACCAGATCAACACACTACAAAAAAGGAGAGCTACAGGCTACTACCTCTGATGAGCATAGATGCAGAAGTTCTCAACAAAATACCCAAAAACTGATTTCAACAATACGTTAAAAAAAATAATTCACCATGATCAAGTGGGATTTATTCCTGGGAGGCAAGGGTGGTTCAGTATTCACAAATCAATAAATATGATGCATCACATCAAGAGGATAAAAACCATATGATTATTTCAATAGATGCAGAAAAACAACTTAACAAAACACAATATCCATTCATAATAAAAACCCTCAACAAAGTTGGCTTCAGCCAAAACATACCACTTTGTAAAGAAAGCCATATATAAAAAACCCACAAGTAACAGTATACTGAATGGTGAAAAACTGAGATCCTTTCCCTTAAGATCAGGAACAGGAGAGGGATGTTCACTGTCACCATTTTTATTCAATATAGTATTGGAAGAACTAGTTCTGGTGATCAGAAAAGAAAAAAATATATAAAAGGCATCCGAATTGGTGTGGAAGGAGTAAAACTCACTCTCTGCAGGTAACATGATACTATATGTAGAAAACCCTAAAGACTCCACCAAAAAAACTACCATACCTGAGAAATCAACTCAGTACATTCACAGGATACAAAATCAATATACAGAAATCTATTGCATTTCTATATACTAATAATGAAATAGCAGAAAAAGAAAATAAATAAAAAATTCCATTAACTATACTGGAATTAAAATAACAAAACAAACCCAGAAAATACTCCCATTTACAATTACACCAAAAATAATACAATACCTAGGAATAAATTTAAGCAAGGAGGTGAAAGACCTGTGCTCTAAAAACTATAAAACAATGATGAAATTCAAGATGACACAAACAAATGGAAAGATATTCCATGCTCATGGATTAGAAGAAAAAATAGTATTAAGGTATCCATACTACCCAAAGCAATCAATGGATTTATGCAATCCTTGTCAAAATATCAACAGCATTTTTCACATAACTAGACCAAATAATCCTAAAGTTTATATGGAACTACAAAAGACTCTGAATAGCCAAAGAAACCTTGAAAAAGAAGAACAAATTTGGAGGTATCACAATCCCAGCTTTCAAGATATACAACAAAGCTGTAGTAAACAGAATAGGATGGTATTAGCACAATAAAATTGACATACATATATATATATATATATGTATATATATATATACATATATATATATATATACATATATATATATATATATATATCAGTGGAACAGAGGAGAGAGACCCAAAATAAACTCACAATACAATTAATCTTTGACAAAAGAGGCAAAACTATGCAGTGGG
Organism: Lynx canadensis; assembly: GCF_007474595.2. Taxonomy (NCBI): domain Eukaryota; kingdom Metazoa; phylum Chordata; class Mammalia; order Carnivora; family Felidae; genus Lynx; species Lynx canadensis. The sequence continues at coordinate 105,885,975 of NC_044309.1, forward strand.
AAAAATACAGTCTCTTCAAGAAATGGTTCTGGGAAAACTAGACAGCTCCATGCAAAAGAAAAAAAAAAGAAAAAAAAAACACAACTAGACCACTTTCTTACAACATACGCAAAAATAAACTCAAAATGGATTAAGGAACTAAATGTAAGATCTGAAACCATAAAAATCCTGAGGGAGAGCTGTAGCAACCTTTTTCTAGGTATGTCTCCTTTGGCCAGGGAAATAAAAGCAAAAATAAACTATTCAAACTACTCCAAAATAAGAAGCTTTTGCACAGCAAAGTGTCAACCAAAGGACAACCTACTAAACAGGAGAAGATATTTGCAAAGGATATATCTAACAAGGGGATAACATTCAAAATATATAAAGGACTTATAGAATTCAACACCAAAAAAAATCCAATTAAAAAATGGGCAGAAGACATGACCAGATATTTCTCCAAAGAAGAAATACAGTGGTCAACAGACATGAAAAGAGACTCAACATCACTAATTATTAGAAAAACGCAAATCAAAAGTTCGAGAACACCTGTCAAACTGTTAAAATCAAAAACACAAGAAACAAGTGTTGGCAAGGATGGGGAAAAAAGAAACACTCGTGCACTGTTGGTGGGAATGTAACCACTGTGGGAGAAACAGTATGGTGGCTCCACAAGAAGTTAAAAGTAGAATTACTGGATCATATTGTAATTCTATTACGGGCTATTTACCCAAAGAAAATAGAGACACTAATTCAAAAAGATATAAGCACCCCTGTGTTTATTGCAGCATTGTTTACAATAGCCAAGATAGGGAAGTAGCCCAAGCGTTCATCAATAAAGAATAAAGAAGCGGTGGCATATGTATATACAATGGAGTAACACGCGGCCATAAAAGAGAAAGAAATTTTGCCATTTTCCACAAAATGGATGGATCTAGGGGATATAATGCTAAGTGAAACAAGAGAGCAAAAGACAAATGCCATATGATTTCACTCATATATGGAATCCAAAATACAAAACAAATGAATGATAAAAAAGAAAGACAAACAAAAAACCAGACTGCTAAATATAGAGAACTGATGGTTGCCAGAGGGGTGAAAGGTGTGGGACAGGAGAAATTAAGGTACGTAGGTAGCCAAAGGAATTTCAGAATACATTTATCATCATGAGCACTGAGTAACGTACAGGACTGTTGACTCCTTATGTGGTATGCTGCAAACTAATAGAACGATGTATATTATTTATCCAGGAGTTAAATTTTTAAAAATTAATTTATGATTTCAGAAGGTACTCTAGTGAGTTTTCAGAAGGAAGTAAGGTTCAGTGATTGGACATAAGAGGAGTTCTTCATTGCTGATTATATTCTACTTCTACTTGGGTGAAGATATAAGCATATTAAAGTTTGTGATAACATTAAGTTGTATAATGATACTTTTACAGAAGTTTTATATAACTTTTCTAAACATTTATGAATATTTTATTGTATCATAAATGGAAATAGAAATGTATTTTTAAAAAGAGACAATTACGGTCGTATATGTGCCCTATGCGAAGCAAGACAAAATCATCAATAGTCATTGGGTTTTCCAGTAAGGTAATCAGAATGCTAATGATGTACAACAAAAATAGTTCTGTAGTATGACAGAAACAAAACTCCACAGCATTTGACAAAAAAAGAGAATGTGAATTTAGGAAGGAGAAATTATTTACAGTTAGTTTTTTCCAAAAGTTTTACCATGAAAGGGGAAGATTTGAAAAGTAGAGGTCAAGAAAGTTCTACAGCATGTTCATAAACAGGTGGGAATACACACTGGAGAAGGACAAATCCATAAAGCAAGGAGAGAGCACAGCTGTATAAACAAGAGAACGTGGGAGAAGAGCAGCAGAGCCTCAGTGAACAGTACGTCAGTAGCAGCAGATGAGGGTAGACAAGAAGTTTCAGCACAGTTGCTGGCGTGATAGATTTAGTACCATGAAGACCAGGGAGTTTATGTCTGCTTGCTTTACCTGTGAATTAAGAGAAAAGAGAGTAAAAGAAGCATCAGGAGAGAAGAGAGGTTTGGAGTGGTCATTTTGGAAAGAGAAGAACGGATGGTAGCCGCGATACCCAGTAATACGGTTTTCTTTACCATTACTGTGTAAATTCAAACATTAAGTCATTTTCAGAGACTTAAAAGAACAGAAGACATTGTCCTTGATTATAAAAAAATATCAATTTAGAAGTGTTTAATTCGTAAAATTACCATATGATTAGAAGCTATAGAGACCCTTCAAGCTGATCCTTAAATTGAACTAAACAAATATCTAAAAGACAGTGTGGCAGTGCTATTATCTAAGTGTAAAACCATTTTTATAATATTAAAAAAAAAGGCATGTTCTAAGATTAAATGGATTTGGTATCGCTTCAGTTATATATACAATCTATTTAATGATTATCTTTTTTTTTTTTAATTTTTTTTTTCAATGTTTATTTATTTTTGGGACAGAGAGAGAGACAGAGCATGAACGGGGGAGGGCCAGAGAGAGAGGGAGACACAGAATCGGAAACAGGCTCCAGGCTCTGAGCCATCAGCCCAGAGCCCGACACGGGGCTCGAACTCACGGACCGCGAGATCGTGACCTGGCTGAAGTCGGACGCTTAACCGACTGCGCCACCCAGGCGCCCCTATTTAATGATTATCTTAAGTCAAATAGTAGGATCGGATTGGAGATTTTAAAAGATATAATTAAGAAAGAAAAAAAAGAACATTTGGTCTTTGGGATGTTTTCTGTCAAGCAGGGAAGATGTACTTGGAAAAAAGTCATAGCAATCATTGCAAAGAATATCACAAAATAAATAGGTACAAAGCACAGCACTTGGTGATGGCAGTTGTAACAAAGTAATTATTTATTGAGGTGATTACGTATTTCAGACACTAAACACAAAGAAGGTGAGCACCATGCCTTTCTCAGATTTCTATTTCATTCATTCAACAAATACTTATTAAGCACCAGTTACATACTAGGTGCTGTTTTTATATGCTGGGGATAGAGTAGTAAATGAGATAGATATCCGGGCACCTGGATGGTTTAGTCAGCTAGGCATCCGACTTCGGCTCAGGTCATGATCTCACAGTTCCTGTGTTTGAGCCCTCGTCGGGCTCTATGCTGACAGCTCAGAGCCTGGAGCCTGCTTCAGATTCTATGTCTCCCTTTCTCTCTCTGCCCCTCCCCTGCTCACATTCTGCATCTCTCAAATATGAATAAACATGAAAAATTTTTTAGAATGACATAGATATCATCTTTATACTGAAGTGGCTTACCTTACACTAGCATAACCCAAGTTATGTCATCTAGAGGTGGACATTTTAAAGAAGTTACAAAGTGACACACAAAGTTGGAAAGGCAAGGGAGCCAAGTAGGATCTACTATGAACCTAGAAACCAATGGCAAGATACCAGGAAAAAGCAGGGGAAGGGAATAAGATTAAAGACAGGTAGAGTAAGGTCTGTAAACCTCTTAAATGTCATGTAAAAAAAGGAGTTTTATTCTGAAGGCTTTGTGAAATTACTGAAGGGTATCAAGCAAGGGAGTGACTTAGACTTTTATTTTAAAATGATTGCTTGGACAGTGGTGTAGTCTTTGAGTTCAAGTAGAGAGAGACTAAAATTAAGACAGCATTTTGGTAGGAAAGTAGAGAGAAAAGAAGAGGGAGAAAAGAAGAGGAAAAGAAGAAAGAGATAGAAGGGAGAGAAAGAAATGCAGAAGAAAGGAGGAAAATTTTAAAAAATTCAGATGAAAAATAAAACAAGTATTCTGTGAAGGAAATAGATGGCGAATTCAAGAGATAAGAGTATAGCAGAATTATTTAATCATAGACCCTACATCAAGGCTCCCTGCCTCCTAATCCTATCTTACTCCTGTGTGACCTTGGGTATTATCTTCCTTTGTCTCAAATTATTTGTAAAAGGATGATAATAAAATGTAACTCATATGATTGTCAGTATTGGATTAATTCATGTGTTTTGCTTTGAATAGTACCTGGCACATAAGTGATCCATAAATATTAGGAAAGAAAATTAAAGAGCAGAAGATGTCTGTTTGGGGGATATAAAAACAAAAAAAATGCATTGAAGATGACCTCAGATTTCTCATTCCATTAATTGTACTGATGATAGCAGCAGCAATTTGGAGAGGGATTAAAAGGGGAGGCAGATTTGAAAGATAATAAGTTCAATGTTTAACATGTTGATTTTGAATTACCTAAGGGGCATCTTATTAAGTTTGCTCATTAAGCAATTGCATTTTTAATTAGGACTTCAGTGAAGAATTCTGTACCAAAGATAAATATTTGTGGATCATTTCTGTGTAGAAGCAGATGAAGTCATTCACTGCAGATGCTATTATCTAGGGACACTATACAGATTTACAAAAGAAAGGTGCACCTAATATACACAGAATGAACAAAAAAGAAAAGCGAGAAGGCATAGTCAGGTTTGAAGAAATATGAAACATGTAAAGACATGAAAGGGATAAAGATTTCCAAGAGTTCAAAATTACAAAATGCTGATATAGCAAATAGGATAAGAATATAAAATCGCCTCACTTCTTTCTCAGTCATCACTAGCAGAGTCATTAACATCTACCCTTCTCCCAATGGTTTGCTGAAGGCAATCTAGACTTTTTCTATCATGCTTCTCAAAATGTGACAAACAATTTCTCAATCCAAAAGTTATGTTCACATTTTTAGGTATTTGTTACAGCAGCTCCTCACTTACATAATCCAGGATTCATATTAGTTTCCTATTGCTGCAATAATTCCTCACAAATATAGTCACTTAAAACACAAATTTATTGGGGCACCTAGGTGGCTCAGTCAGTTAAGAGTTTGACTTGATTTCAGTTCAAGTCATGATCTCACTGCTCACGAGTTTGAGCCCTGCATTGGGCTCTGTACTAACTGTGAAGCCTGCTTGGAATTCTCTCTCTCCCACCCTCTCTCTCTGCCCCTGCCCTGCACACATGCGTGTGCATGCTCTCTCTCTCAAAAACAAAGTTATACATACATACATATTTATTATTATCTTACACTTCTGGAAGTGAGAATTCCAAAATTAGTTTTATCGGACTAAAATCAAGGTGTTGATGAGGCTGCATTCCTTTCTGAAAGGAATTACATTGGAAGTTTCATTTTCTTGCCTTTAACCAACTTCTAGAGATTGCCTGAATTCTTGGCTTATGGCTTCCGCTTTCATCTTTAAAATCTGAATGGCTACTCAAGTTAGCTCTCGATGCTGTATCTCTGGTCCTAATCCTTTTCTACTCTTCTCCTCTAAGGAGTCTTATGATTGCATCAGCCTCACCCAGATACTCAAGAATAATCTATTTTCAGGTCAGCTGATTAGCAACCTTAACTTCATCTGCAAATTTAATTCCTTCTCGTCACATAACACATTGACAAGTTCTAAGGGTTAGGATGTGGACATCTTTGAGGGCCATTGCCCTAACTACCACATCATTCTTGGCATAATTGAATGTAGTTCTAGGAATGTGATAGTGACATAAAGTGGATTACATTGCATTGAGAATGAATGGATGTTTAAGGAAAGAAGACAACTTATCAAGGAAGGGAAGACAACTGCCCTTATTAAGAAATATAGTTAATAGAAAATAAGAAAATTAAAATGGAAAAAAAACTAAAGCAGTAACTTCCTTCTGTTGCTTGTCACTGAGATCAGCGGTACTGTAACATGGTCATAGGGTGGCAGGTAGTGGTTTGTGGAAGTCTTGTAAATACGAACGACATCCAAAATATTAACAGAGAGATTGATTTTTTTGACAATGATAATAAAAATTAACATATGCACCATATAGTATATCAGCCAGTTTCTTTGCCATTATTTTAATCGGGCTTCTTTGCTTCTGTGGATTAGATTGAAAGCGGTAAAGATTTAGATCCTGATACGTGTTGAAATGCGAAAATAATTATCATAGTACAGCAGTTAAGAGAACAGGCTCTTCAATAATATTCTTTGTAAAGGGACATCATAACATTCACCAGAAAGAATATTTAAAGCAACCTGATATTATCAAGTGTTGTGTGAATATGGAGCCATTGAAACTCTCATACACTACTGCTGGGAGAGCAAACCAATGCAAACATATTTGATGATAAGTTGAAACTCTTTCATATAACTTGAAAAAATCAGTTTGTTGAATAAATGTTGCACTTATGAAGAACTCCACTCCTAGGTATATCACTGGCATAAATGCATATATATATATGTCAACCAAACAAATAATAGTTTTGTCAATCTCATTTATAATAGCGTAGTCTGGAATAAATCAAAATGTACATCAAAAGAAGATAAGTTGTTTTAAATTCATACCATGGAATAGTATACAAAATTAATTACTATACACAACAGGATTGAATCTCACAAATAGAGTACTGAGTGAGAATAGCTGGATTCAAAATAATGCCTATTTTAAAATTCCATTTATATAGAGCTCTAAAAAAAAAAAAGAGATTAAGTCTGCATAGTGGAAAACTTGGAAAGGAAAGAAACAGTGACTGGGATGGAATTCAAGAGGGCTTCCATGAAGCAGCTCAAGTTTTCTTTTCTTTTTGTAACATTCATTTATTTATTTTGAGAGAGAATGAGCACAAGTGGGGGAGGGGCAGAGAAAGGGAGGGAGAGAGAATCCCAGGGGGAATTTGCACTGTCTGCAGAGCCATATCTCACCAACTGTGAGATCATGACCTGAGCTGAAATCAAGAGTCAGATGCTTAATGGACTGAGCCATCCAGGTGCTCAAGTTTTCTTTCTTAATATGGGTGATAATAACATGAGTGTATTCACATGAAATTTGTCAAGGATTATATTTATGATTTGTGTACTTTATATGTTTACTGCATAAATTAAAAAGTGGCAGGAAGTAGGATAAAAGTAAATTCAGAAGTACTAAGGAGATAAGAGATGTTTGTACCACCTTGATGTGAAAATACTAAAGGTATTTGGTAACATGGGTGCAGACGTTCATTTATCTTTTTTTAATCCCAAAGTCAAAGTTAAAAAGAATTGGCAACGTTCATAAATTTCAAAACCAATCTATAGCTGATTGCTCATATATTTTATTAATATTGGAGAATATAAATGAGAAAAACAATTTGCTTGAAAAATAAATGTTATTTTGGCCTATAAGCAAAGAAAATTTCAAAATAGCCATTGGAATTCCAAAGGAGTTTTGATGCAACTAAATATAAGTTGTCATGTGCACAGATGTTACTACAGTTTACCCTATATTAAGTATAATTTTAGCTTGTGATATTTCTTCTCTTCAAGCAAAGGCTATGATCCCAAATGAAATGCCAGATGGCAAAAAGATTGTAGCACACACTCAGTGAATAACCGCCCCCCCCAAAAGTTTAGGGCTGTGTTCAATAAACCATTGTTATATTTGGCCTAGATTATTTAAATATTAAGCAGGATGCAAAGCCCAGAGAGAACGTCTTAAACAATATTATGGCTTTTATAATTTACATAAATTTCTATAAATGCAATCATTTCTTTTTCTAATTCCCCAACTAGTTTTCCTTTTAATTTACTGTGATTACCATAGAACCACTCATTTCATCTTTTTCCCCAAATAAATACTGAAATGTTGGCCTAAGTTCTGGATTACTTTATATCTATCTTTTGACTTCAAGTGGGCGTAGAAAGTATTTTGTTTTAAGTAAATTTTGTTAAGGAATTTGGCAACTGAAGATGATCAAATTTTTCTGGAATCTCTATGTAAAGCAAGTTGTTAGTTCTGCTAAATAAAAATGATGAATTAATTTTTAAATTTAAGTAAGTATGCAATTTAAAATCCTTCTACTTCCTAGCAGGAAGGAACTGATGATTTATACAGACTTTGATAACTGCTAACACATACAAATGGAATATGTTCAATACAAGACTAGGGTGCTTATTTTTACTGAAGGTATATCACAGAAAACCATCCCAAACAACATTTTATCCTGTGAATTCAAAACAAAGAAATTCAACTACAAGTGTTTTGCTTATAAAAAGATTCACTAAAAGTAAACATGGGAAGTGGTAAAACTTGCACTGACCTAAGACCCGTTCATGATTTCTCAAAGTAGTTGATTTGGGAAAGAGTGTCATCAGAAAATTTAGTTCCTCATTCTAAGTTTATCACTAATTAACTCCATGACCTTGAACAAGACGGCTAAAATTTTGGGTTTTCCCTTTCCTTCTCTTTGTAGGCATTTGCATTTGATGTTAATTATCCCCATGATCATATTTATCTCCAAAAGTCCATAAATTAACATGAAAATTTAAGAAAAGTATGTGTTTCTGCTTTATTTTAAAACTTTTCTTTTAGGGGCGCCTGGGTGTCGCAGTCGGTTGGGCGTCCGACTTCGGCCAGGTCACGATCTCGCGGTCCGTGAGTTCGAGCCCCGCGTCGGGCTCTGGGCTGATGGCTCAGAGCCTGGAGCCTGTTTCCGATTCTGTGTCTCCCTCTCTCTCTGCCCCTCCCCCGTTCATGCTCTGTCTCTCTCTGTCCCAAAAATAAATAAACGCTGAAAAAAAAAAAATTAAAAAAAAAAAACAAAACTTTTCTTTATGCTACTTATACATAATAATAACCAAATCATTAGTTTTCAATTGTTTTAGCATTAGATAGTATCTTTGAAATGAATTCCTAGAATACACCAAAGAAACAAAAGAATTAAAAGTTGAAATGCTCCTATTAAGGTGTTGGGAAACTGCAGGTCTCAATCTGTGGTTAAGCTTTCTCTTCTGACTCCTGAATAGGACTTTCCAGAATCTCCAAGGCTTTTTGGAAAATAGTTCAAAACACTGCTACAGTAGACAACCTCTAATAATACATGCTCTGGATTCTAGGATTGTGGTATGGAAACTGTGAATGTGATATGCTATTACCTATTTTCCACTTTTTGTTTTCTCAAGAACAATATATGCCCGTCTTGTTCTTATTGCCAACCACAATAATTAGCCATCACATATTGAGTGATCCTAATAATTTCACAAATGAGATGCCTAAATTTGATTTCAGTTTAATTAACTTCAGCAAATCACATTTTCAAATGTGCTATTTTTATTTCTTCAAATATGTAATATCATAGGCTACTAGAACTAGGATATATATTATCAACGCTGATAAAATAAAACTTAACCTATTGTGCAAATACATGAGGGACAAGTATTTTGGTAGTAATTTAACATGAAAAGCCCTCATTTCTGCCTCAATATTACCCTTTACACAAAATTTCTGTAATTAACCATCGTGAAATAATGCCTACTCAGAAAACAATCTGGGATATTTAGAACAGTGATAAAAACAATAAAAACAGGAATCAGGCAATACAACAGGTTTTGAAATATATGACACCTCACTTTGTATTAGGATCTATTCTTAATTTTGAAAGTAAAAATTAGTTACATAGATAGGTAGACATAAAGATTGAATAAAATTCATGAAACAGAATTTCTACAATGTGGCAGGGAACTTACAATTTTGTGTATTATGTGTTCAATAAATTATTCTTCAATGTTTCACATAAAACTAAAAATATAATTAAGTTGTATTCAAAGAAAAATTACCACAAAATACAGAGGTGCAATAATGAACTTAATATTAGAGTTATTCAATTTAAGGGAGAGGAAACAAATCACAGAGACTCTTAATGATAGACAACAAACTGAGGGTTGATGGAGGCAGGTGCTGGGAGATGGGCTAGATGGGTAATGGGTATTTATGAAGGCACTTGTGATGAGCACTGGGTGTTGTATGTAAATGGTGAATCACTGAATTCTACCCCTGAAACCAATATTGCACTGTATGTTAACTAAAATTCAAGTAAAAATAAGTACATACATAAATTGATTTAAAAAAGAGAAAGTAATGATTACATAGGCCCCAAAATAAAGTCTAAATTTCTATAAAGTAGAAAAAAAAACACAACATTTAAGCACCTGTCGTGTAACAAAAATTCATTTTTTAAAAATATTTATTTATTTGAGAGAGAGAGAGAGAGAGAGAGAGAGCGAGCACACATGAGAACAGGAAAGGGCAGAAAGAGAGGGAGAGAGAACCCCAAACAGGCTCCACACCATCAGCGCAGAGCTCAATCCCACCAACTGTGAGATCATGACCTGAGCCCAAATCAAGAGTCAGATGCTTAACTTACGGAGCCACCCAGGTGCCCTCAGAATTTCAAATTCTCAAGGTAATAAATAATATATTCTTTTATTTAGGATTCTATATCTTACTTTAAACAAGGTAACAATTTATCAAATGACTGATGAAATACCAGGTATAGTGAGGATTTATTTCATTTATCCTCACAACAAAATCCTGTTACATACAGTGAAGTGAGAAACTCAGTGGAAGGCATTCTATGTGCTCAGGGTTGTGTTAGTTTGCTAGGGCTGCTATAACAAAGTACCAAAACTGGGTTGCTTAAAATACTAAAATTTCATCTCTAACAGTTCTGGAAGATGAAGTTTGAGATCAAGGTATCAAAAGGGTTTCTTTTGAGAGCTGTGAGGGAGAAATCTGTCCAATACCCTTTTTCTAGCTTTTGGTGGTTTGCTCTCAAACTTTCGGGGTTTTTGTTTCTTTTGCTTTTGTGTTGGCTTCTGATGCATCACCCTGATCTCTGCCTTCATCTTCACATGGTATTTTCTGTGTGTTATCTCTGTCCCAAACTTCTTTTTGTTCCTGAGGACACTGGTCATGTTGAATCAGGGACTCATCCTACTCCTATATGACCTTTTAATAATTTATATCTACAATGAACCTGTTTCCAAATAAGGTTACATTTTAAGGTACTGAGGATTAAAATTTTAACATAATTTTTTTTTTGGAGAGGGGAGATATAATTCATCACACTGGCAGAACTTCAGTCATATAACATTGATAGAATTATGATAGAAGAAAGCAGAAGAAATGAATGAGTATTAGAAAAATTACTTTATAAGCTCTTTATGTTCACGGTTATAATCTTCCTGCTTGAAATTACAAATCACAAGGATGATGTACTTGGAGAAAACACAGTGTAGTGAGACAGTGATCAGAAAAGAAAAAAATTAAAAGTGGGACTCAGAGAGGACTATCTAGCCCAGACTCTAAAAGAGCTGAACTCAATGTGAGTGCAAGTATTACAATCATCTGTTATGGCCAGTGAAAAGGAGTTGGACAATGCAACCATATTGTTTAACAAACACACAGTAGAAGGGTGACTGTGAAATCACTAACTCTTGCTCATGGGACCACAGGGGAACTCTACACAAGACTCAGTAAACCAAGGTTTAGCCATTTAGGGAAACAAATTGTTAAGGAAAAGTTTAAGCTTGACCAGAGATGTCTCACCAACCCACAAAATGAAACCAGAGAAAACTTACTATAGGCTATTCAATAAAGATATGTAATGACTAAGAAAACAATTCAGATGAAATAGAAAATCTTTCATTATAAAGGGCCAAAAAATATGGTACTATAATATCTGGACTCAAGAAAATGTAAATAAAATCTGAATGTACCATACAAACCTAGAAAAGTAAAAGTGTGGGGCACCTGGGTGGCTCTGTCAGTTAAGCATCTGACTTCGGCTCAGGTCATAATCTCAAGATTCATGGGTTTGAGCCCTGCATCAGGCTCTGTGCTGACAGCTCAGAGTCTGGAGCCTGCTTCAGATTCTGTGTCTCCCTCTCTCTCTCTGCCCCGCCTCCACTCATGCACTGTCTCTCTCTCAAAAACAAATAAACATTAAAAAGAATTTGTATTTAAAAAAAAGAAAGAAAAGTAGAAGTGCAAAAGAATGTATAGTCTAATTAGAACAGATTTAATAGCTATAAAAATTGTGAACTCATTTATGTTATTTATAATGAGCTCACGGAAAGATCCATATAATTTACTAGTTGAAATTTTATATTGAGTTCAGCTTGTAGTAATCAGTTATACTCACATATATTTTAGATTTCTCAGTCCTATTTACTATTCACTAATTAGCGTATTTCGTTTTTCAACACGGAGAGTTGATTATGTGTCAGTTACTGTAATAAGTACTCATATACAAAGATGAGTAAGACTGAGTTCCTTCCTCCAAGTGTTCATAGTCTTGTGCCAAGATTGAGCAATGAATAAAGGTTTTCAAGAAACCTAGGAAAAGTAGCTAAAAAAATTAATCTCACTGAGTTTCACTAAGGAACATAAAAAATTTTCAAGCCAAAGTAAGTAGAAAAGATTCCTTCGGTTCCTGGAGACCCAGCATCTTGCAGATGATGTACCTGTGCCTGCTGGTGAGAATGATAGCAAAAACTAAGATACCTGTGTATACACATTCTGTTGCTAAGTCTGACAGTTTATCGATCATTTAAATAATTTACTTAATCAAGTGTCCAAAGAGGCATCTAGTCCCAATTAGGAAGAGCAATTGACAAATCATTTAAAATTTACACAGGGTACATCGTTCCCTGATGATATATGACAAATTTCATCACTTACATAGCAGAAGCAATTTCTTTGGGCAAATTCAAGCCAATATTTGTATTAACCAGTAATTCTTTAGATAAGCCAAAAAACTGTCCTCTACAGACTGAGAGAATGTAGAGCATTGTCAATTAGATAAACAAATGTGTTATGACTTATTCCTTAGAATTCTATGTTTTCTTTTATAACGAAAATTTAAGTGACTATTTCCTTCCTATTATCAGTAGATGGAAGTGTCTGGGAAGGCTATTAAAGCTAATGCTATTGTGATAGCTTCTAGCCCAAATATTCAAATAGCATATAGTCCGATTCTCAGCCTGAAAACAACTCCTATTTCTGCATTTGTCTCTAAAATGGGAATGAAAATATAATGTGACACAAAAATTTACTGTGAAAATTAAATGAAAAAGTATATAGAAAGTTTTTAGAATAGTGCCTGGCACCAAAGAAGCATGTAGATAAATATTTATTATTACTCTTGAAATTCCTACATTAATGATATTCTATAATAAAGGACAAAGATCAAAGAGCGATTTCTTAGATATTTTTCTTTAATCCACCAGCATGAAGTTTCTTTACCTGACAGCAAAAAATAGTCTTTACTTATAATAGCATCCCAAAATTAATACAAGTCAATTTATACATCAAATATGTATCAGAACCAAGGGGGTAAGTTGATTTAGTACATTGTTAAGGGTAGGGGTTCTATTGTCAAAAAGTTTTCATTAAAAATTTCTCTCCCTTTTGTTAGTCACATAACTTTAAATTATTTAACTTCTCTGAAATCTAGTTTTGTTGCTCTGAAGCAACAAAAATGCTGAAAGTGAGGGAAATAATAGCACCTTGCTTATGAGGTTACTGTGTGAGCTGAGAGAATTCAAGTTAATTATCACTAAGTAAAGATTACCTTTGTTCACTGCTACTGAAAGGTTAAAAGAATAAATGACAAATAATCACCATCCTCAGGGAGCTTATAAAAGCATTATAAAAGAGGTATTTTTTTTTAATAAAAATAAATAGTTAAATCTGTGGAATTTAGGTAAAGTGATACAATTTTTAGTAGGATTCAGTTTCAAAATTCTTTATTTTTTAATGTTTATTTTATTTTGGAGAGAGACACAGAGCACGAGTTGGGGAGGGGCAGAGAGAGAGGTAGACACAGAATGCAATGCAGGCTCCAGGCTCTGAGCTGTCCACACAGAGCCCGAACATGGGACTCGAACCTAAGAACCGTGAGATCGTGACCTGAGCCAAAGTCAGATGCTTAACCAACTGAGCCACCCAGGCACCCCCAGATTCAAAATTCTTATTAGAGTTATGAACTATACAATGAATACATACATGTAACATCATACCTCAATATATGCTATTATCAGTCTGTCCCTTAACAACACTTTCAAATGTTTTTGGCTCTGGTGAAGTTTGAAAAAAGGAAAGGAGATTAGTATATAAAATATAATTATCTCCATGGGAAATTTTCTTGTATACTGAAGTTAATGTTCTTTTATTATAAAAACGTGGAGTTATTTTATTATCATAGGTCTTCTGTATCTTTGTTTTAGATTTCATCAAAAATACATAAGACAGGATTAATTTCTTCTTCTTCCAAATATGAATGGTAACAAAACTTAAATACTTTGAAGTCAAAGAATATTCATACTAAAAGTTTTTTTTAAATACATAATTGTATGCCTAAGTTACTATTAGAATGGCTGCTTGTCACAACTAGTATGATTTTTTATTAAGAATGAAATTTTATTGCATGAATATTATTGCAGTATAGTTATTTCACTTTACAACCTATCTTGAAATTTCACACATCTCTCTGGATTTTGAAAAAAAATTCTTATATATCAAGAACATTACACAATTCAGGGCTGTTGGGTGCTAGTTTTCTCCTATCTCTCCTTCCTGCGAACAGAGGGAACAACACGGTAGAGTCCTTGCTTCAGCTAATATGGTCACTTTAACTTAATGAACACCACCTGGAGAAAGAGAAACCTGAACATTTCCATACGTCTGGGCACAAATAACACGTTGCTACAAAACTGATTAATAATTGTATTTAGGAGGCCACAATTAGCTGTATTTATACCTTGGTACCAATGGGACAGTAGAAAATGAATATTTATTATCCCACCCTTGCTTTAATTTGAAAAGGCTGCTAACTAATGTTATAACCTGTGTATTTGTGGAAAGGTTAATGTAAAAAATGGATGCTTTTCATTTTCTGTAGTACAAGGTAAACAAGCACACTAGATGATTAAAAACAGGTCTTAAATCCTGTTTTTATTTGTATAACTTTTAAAATATTATTTATTTTGAGAGAGAGCACGCACACACACGTTGGGGATGAGCAAAGAGAAAGAGAGAGAAAGAATCCCAAGCAGGCTCTGCACTGTTAGCATTGAGCCTGACATGGGGCTCAATCCCACGAACCATGTGGTCATGACCTGGGCCAAAACCAAGAGTTGGACACTTGGCTGACTGAGCCACATAGATGCCCCTGTATACACATATTTTTAAATGTTTATTTTGAGAGTGAGTATGTGCATACACATACACGCAAGCGGGTAGGGGCTGAAAGAGCAGGAGAGAGAGAATCCCAACCAAGCAGGCTCCATTCACAACACAGAGCCGGACACAAGGCTTTATCTCACAACCATGAGATCATGACCTGAGCCGAAATCAAGAGTCAGATGCTCAACCAACTGAGCCATCCAGGCACCCATTTGTATATTTTCAGTAAAAAAAAATAATGTTTTTATGATGAAAAGAGTCAATGTGTTTCCTGGTAAGATCTACATAGCCTTGAGACTATTTTCAACCTTAGGTAAACTTTTAGAAATACAATTGTATGTGTTTTTTGTTATTTGGTTTTTTTTTTTTTTTTTTTTTTTTTTGTAATTCTATTCAAGTCTAAATAAAGTGTGGATACCTTGCTTTAAACAATTCATCCATACCAGAGTCCTTGGGAGAAAACTTGATTTTACACATTTAACAAAATAGAGAAATGATAATAGGATTCTCTTTCAAGTTCTATAGGTGAAATTTTAAAGGGCAATTTAAAACAGTCTTATTCACTAACCCTTTTCCTAAAGAGAACAATTATAATCAAAACAATTTTTTTCTCTACCAACTATGAAATTTCAGAATATTTTCTCTTTCCTTACCTCCTTTCCTCCTTCCCCTTTCTCTTCCTCCCTTTTACATGCACATATAAAACCAAAACCTCAAGCTGTATAACTGTAATGTAAATAATGGTAAATAAGGATAATGGACAGATAAGAATGTCTTTTATTTTTCTAATTCCTCAATTTTTCTCTATTCATATTTCTTTTAGTATGATTAAAATAGCATTTAGTGAGGTCACACGTTATGTAAATATAGTCATGTTTAGTCATGTTTTATATGTACTACCAATACTTCTCAAAATTTAATGCATATACGTATCATCTGGGGATTTTGTAAAATTTCAAATTCTGATTCAGCAGATCTGTAGAGAGATCATGCTAACAAGCTCCCAGTGCTATTGATGAGGGGAGCATAGGCAAGCTGACAGGCCACAACCCCCATCCTTCCACCCTCAGGTGTGATATGTGTGCTATTCCCAGGGCACCCAAGGCTGCCCAAGAACAAAAGAAAGGGGAAAACAAAGGGTTAACTGACAGAGATCATAGTCCTGCAGGATCTGAGTCTCCATTTTTTTTACAAATATTTTAGTAAATCACAAGAAAAAGGCAATCTTATCAATAGCGTTATCTCCAGAAACCTAAAGACTTCATGTCATGGAGCCCAACATCACCTTCCATAGTGATGTGGGAAACAAAGGCAGAAGGAAATGGCAGACAGAACTAAATTTCCTTATAACCTGCAGCCCACTGACAAACACTTGAAGCAGGCAGAATAAAATGTTTCTCCAGGAACTCCCTACTGTCTCAATGCTAATGCTTTGCTAGAGGGAAAACAACCTTAGCTTGACAATAGCTAGGCCTCCAATAACCTGTGAGTCTTCTTTAGCCTATGAAAATCTCATTAGAAACTTCTGTGGGACATAACCATCCCCAACTCCAGAGTATGTAACCAGTCTCTCCTCATGGCCCCAGGGCAGCTCTTTCTGCCCACAGGTCCTGTCCCTGTGCTATAATAAAATCACTTTTTTTGCACCAAAAACATCTTCAAGAATTCTTCCTTGGTCTTTGGCTCTGGACCCCACAAACGCGCCCCACTACCACCCTAAAAACCTTATCACTGTGGCCTAAGGATTGTGTTCAAACAGAAAAGAAGTAAACCATTTACTCCTCCCAATATCCCTCAGAGTAGGCACAGCTAACATTTCTGTCTCACAGGATCCTCAAACCAAATAGTTTAAGCAAGATTCCCAAAAGGATTTAAAAAATTATATAAAATAGAAAGTTAACAAGAAGTGTAATGTGTGTATATCTTTAGGCTCCCACACTTTTTATCCCAACACTATACTGCCTGACAGTTAATTAAAGCAAACTATTGACATGTATGTTCACATGGGTAAATTAAAGTGAGAGAGGGAATCTGGGAGAGAGGAGCAAAGGGGAAGAGGCAGAGGTGAGCTAGAAAGGAAGAGAAATGAGGGAACAGGAAAGGCAAAACAGAAGACCAAGTTTATGATAAAACATGTGTGCTAGTTATATCCTTTCTACTTTAAGAATCAAAATCTGCAGTACAATCACCTGATAATTACATGTAACAATATTTGCTTGGTAATCTCGGAAAGTCAATGCCTAGTAAACTGAATTTGTCTCATTTAATTAGGTTTGTCCTACTCCCACTCAGATATTATTGATTGACTATCACTATGGAGTGTTAGAATTTATTTGAGCTCAAGTTAAAGAAAGACACCTGGAATAATTTGATCACATTTAAGGGAATTTTCAGCCTATAGTGAGTTTGGTTCACCATCTTTAAAGTTGTTTTTACAGAGGAACACCTGGGTGGCTCAGCTGGTTTAAGCATCCGACTCTTTCCAGTCAGGTCGTGATCCCAGGGTTGTGAGATTGAGCCCTGCGTTGGGCTCCATGCTGAGTGTGGGGCCTGCTTAGGATTCTCTCTTTCTCTCTCTCTCTCTCTCTCTTTCCCTACCTCTCTCTCTCTCTCTCTCTCTCTCTCCCCATCTGTCCCTTCCCCCTCACTAGCATGCACACTCTAAAATAAAAAATATAGGGGCATCTGGGTGGCTCAGTTGGTTGAGCATCCCACTTTTGATTTCAGCTCAGGTCATGATCATAGGATTGTGAGAGCAAGTGCTGCATTGGGTTCCTCACTGAGGGTAGAGCCTGCCTGGACTTCTCTCTCTTCTCTGTCCCTCCCCAGCTCTCTCTCTCAAAATAAGTAAAATAAAATAAAATATAAAATAGTTATTTTTAGAGATAATACTCCTTTACTTTTTATTATAATCATTTCTTCTTCATTAACGTCAAAGACTCAATTTGATACTGATGTTGTAAATACAAAGTTACACATCAAATCTGTTAAAAATAACACAAAAGATTGGGATGATATAGGAGTATTAGAGCTTTTAATACAGTCATTGAGTGCTTTCTATGTGACAGTAACTATTATAAATGCATGCTGTGTACAGAGTGGTAAAAGAAAAAGACATAATAAACTTTTGCCTAATGATGCTTATACTCTAGTAGGAGAATGAACAATTAACGAGTAGATAATAAAATGTCAGGTAATGATAAGCACCGAGAAGAAAAAAATAAAGCTACAAGGGTAAAAGATAATGGCAGAGAAGATACTATTTTAAACAGGGTACTCAGGGAAGGCTCTTGTGAAAGTGGGTATTAGAACAGAAGTCTGAATGAAGTGAGAGAGGAAGCCAGATACATATCTAAAGGAAAAGCATTCTGTGTTTAGTGATGCAAGCTGAAGAAACGTACACAGGAAAGAACTTTCTGTTTGTGAAGAACATCAAGATAGTCAGCATGGCTAGAAGTGGTGAAAGAAGACAGAGAGGAGATAAGGTAACATAGGTGGCTGAAATAAACATTAAGTGGAAGAGTTTCATTCAGTTGAGGAGTAATATAATCTACACTAATTCCAGACTCTGCTTTGGGAGAAATCCATGAAAGCAGCATACTCCTCCCCCATCACCCACCCCCAGTCAACCACATATTGCTACATGAATGTGAGGGCAGAATAAGGAGAGAGATTAATCAGATAGGGTTAAGAATTTGGTCAGAAATATTTCAATACATAATATATACATGTTTGCATACAAATACACACACACACACACACTTTGCCAACATAAGTGCTTATTTCTAGAGATATGCTGTTAGAAATTGCTATATTTTTACCCAAATGCAAATTTGGTTTGGATTTTTTTTTAAATCATTGAGCATTGTCTATGTATCAGGAATAGTTCTTAGTGCCGGCAATACACCAATAAGCAAAAAAAAAAAAAAAAACAAAAAAAAACAAAAAAAATTACCTTTATATCTGTTTACATTTTAACAAAACTAAATGATGTACACACATGAATACTAATAAGAAACACTGCAGACAACATAGATGTTAAATATTTAAAATAATATGTTACCTAAGAAAAGAAATGAGAACAGGATGAAGGAAATATTCAACACATAGGTGAAACTTTAAGAATTGCTACGTTAAAAATAGAAAAATTAGTTAAATAGGACAGAATTAAAGGTACTTGACAAAAGGAAATAAGGATTAAAGGAAATAATGTGAAGAGTAGAAGTCAATCTTGAAAGTTCATATGTCTGTTACTTCTTAACTTCACTTTTTCTCTCTCTCGTGCTAATTCTCCAATTCCATTCTAGTATACCATCAGTGCTGGGGGCCAAATCACTCTATCATTTCCTTAAAAAGTCCCACTAATGTGTTTCTTTGTGTGTAATAACCATGTCCCTAAAGCAAAGGCAAGATTGTCTACTTAGAAAACCTTCATATTTGTCAATCATGTCATCTGCAAACAAAGAGATTTAGGTCTACCTTCTTAATCTGTATATTTTTATCTCCTTTTCCCTTACTGAATTATTAAGAACTTCCAGTGTGATATTGAAAAGCAATAGTTAGGGGCGCCTGGGTGGCGCAGTCGGTTAAGTGTCCGACTTCAGCCAGGTCACGATCTCGAGGTCCGGGAGTTCGAGCCCCGCGTCAGGCTCTGGGCTGATGGCTCAGAGCCTGGAGCCTGTTTCCGATTCTGTATCTCCCTCTCTCTCTGCCCCTCCCCCGTTCATGCTCTGTCTCTCTCTGTCCCAAAAATAAATAAAAAACGTTGAAAAAAAATTAAAAAAAAAAAAGAAAAGCAATAGTTAGGGGAGACTTCTTTGTACTTTACATGATCTTAGTAGCTTAGGAGCTTTGAGTTTCTCCCCACTTTAAGTATGATGTTAGCTGTAAGGTTTTTTTTGTAGATAGTCTTATCAAGCTGAGTGGGTCCCCTCTTTTCCTAGTTTTATGAAAATTTTTATCATGAGTGGGTGGGTTTTATAAAATTATTTTTCTGCATCTATTAATATAATCCTGTAACTGTTTTTTAGTCTGTTGATAACACTGATTTTCAAATGTTTAATTAGTCATGTGTACCTGGGATAAATCCCACTTGTTCTTGGACATATAATTCTTTTATGAATTACTGGATTTGATTTACTAATATTTTATTGAGGATTTTTTGCTTTTCTGGTCATGAGAAATACTGGTCTGTAATTTTCTTGTAGTGTCTTTGTCTGGTTTTGGTGTTTAGGGTAATGTTAGCCTTATAAAATGAGTTAGGTATTCCCTCTGCTTCTGTCTTCTGAAAGATTATGGAGAATAGTTATAATTTCTTTACATTTGGTTGAATTCACCAGTGAACCCATTTGGGCTTGGGGTTTTCTGGCTTGGAAGGTTATTAATTATTTATTCCATTTCTTTAATATAGGATTTTTCAGATAATCTATTTGAGTTTTAGCAAATTGTGTCTTTCAAGGTAGTAGTCTATTTCATCTAGGTTATCAAATTTGTGGTCATAGAGTTGTTCATAATATTTCTTTCTTATCCTTTTGGTTTCCATAGGATCTGTAGTGATTCCTCTATTTCTGATATTAATTTATGCCTTTTATGCTTTAACTTTTACTTAGCCTGGCTAGAGGCTCATTGATTTTATTGATCTAAAATAACAAGATTTTTGCTTTACTTTCTGTATTTCCTATCTTTAATTTCACTGATTTCTGTACTAAGTTCATCTCTTTACTTTCAATTTAGTTTGCTTTTCTTTTACTAATTTCCTAAGGTGAAAACTTATGATTGATTTTCCATTTTTCTTTCTTTCCTAATATAAGCATTAGATGCTACAAATTTGTCTGAGCATTGCTTTCATTACATCTCATAAACGGATAAATTTTTTGAAATAAATTAAAATGAAAACACAGTTAAATTTCTCTGGAGATTTCTTCTTTGGTCCATGTGTTACTTAGAAGCATGTTGTGTCATCTCCATGTATTTGGGGATTTTTCTAGTTACTTCTATTGATTTCTAGTTTAATCCTTTTATGGTCTAGGAGCAGACATCCTAGGATTTCTAGTTCTTTGAATGTGTTCAAGTATGTTTTATGAATTAGAATGTGGTATCTCTTGGTGAATGTTCCATGAATGCTTGAAGAATGGGTTTCTGCTGTTGTTGGGTGAAGTAGAGTCTACAGATATAAATTATATTTAATTGTTGATATTCTTACTGATTTTCCACTGAATCTATTTCTGAGAGAGGGGTGTTGCAATCTCCAACTGTGAAAATGGCATCTTCTATTTCTTCTCACAATTCTATCAGTATTTCCTTCATATAGTTTGATTTCTGTTGCTAGACACACATAGGTTAAAAATTGCTGTCTTTTAGGAGGGGCCCCTGGGTGGCTCAGTCGGTTAAGTGACTGACTCTTGATTTCGGTTCTGGTCATGATCTCACACATAAGGATTCACACTGATAGAGCAGGGCCTGCTTGGCATTCTCTCTCTCTGCCCCTCCCCCAACTTACATTCACTCACTGTCTCAAAATAAATAAATAAACACTGAACGCAAAAAGAACTGTTCTGTCTTTTTGAAGAATTGACCCTTTTGTCATCATATAATACCTTTCTTTGATAGCTTTTCTTACTTTGAAGTCAGTTCTGTGTGAAGATACAGCTACTCTTGCCTTTTTTTTTTCTTTGATCAGTGTTAGCTTAATTTTCTCCATCAACTTACAAAGACACACATAGATAAAAAGTATTTTAAAGTGGATTTCTTATAGACAACTTACAATTGGGTCTTCTTTTTTTATCTACTCTGACAATCTTTGTCTTTTAATTGGTACATCTAGACCATTGCATCAAAAGTAATTGATATGGTTGGATTAACATCTACCATATTTATTACTGTTTTTTATGTGTTGCCCTTGTTTTTATTTTTTCTTCTACTCCTTCTGTGGTTTTAACTGAGCATTTTGTATGATTCCATTTTGTCTGGTTTCTCAGCATATCAGTTAGTATATATATTTTTTTACTTTTACTGATCACCCTAAAGTTTACAACATATAAGTAACTTATATGTACTTTTAAATAACACTGTACCACTTATTAGGCAGTGTGAGTACCTTCTAACAGAATAATCCTAATTCCTTCCCTCAACTTCTTGCATCATTGCTGCATTTAAATATAAGCATACACCATGTATACACACACACACATAAGATATATACACAAATATACATAATCAAATACATTATTGCTGTTATTATTTTGAAGGAACCATTTTCCTTTTCTTTAGATGAATTAAGAGTAAGAAAACTAAAAGTTATTTTACTTTCACTTATTCCATCTTTGATGTTCTTCCTTCCTTTATGTAGATCTGTTTCTGATCTATGTATTTTTTCTCAATCTAAAATACTTTCAATATTTCTTATAAGACACCAAAAGCAATGAAGTCCCTCAATTTTTATTTGCTGTGAAAGTATTTCTTTCACTTTGAAGGATAATTTTGCAGTGTACAGAATTCTAGGTTGGTGATGTTTTACTCTCAACATTTTAAATATTTCATTCCATTCTTTTCATGCTTGCATGTTTCCTGAAGAAAGGTTGGATGTACTTCTCTGTTCCTCTATAGGTAAGGCACTTTCACCTTTTCACTTCTTTTAGGATTTCTTTTATGTTTGATTGTCTGTGGTTTGAAGATAATATGCCTATGTGTAGTTTGTTTGGAATTTCTCCTGCTTGGTGCTCTGAGCTTCCTGGATCTGTGATTGGTGTTTGAGTATAATTAGGGGAAATTCTCAGGCATTATTGTTTCAAATAGGTCTTCTGTGTTTTTTTTTCTTCTCTTTATGGTATTCCCATTACATGTGTGTTAAACCTTTTACAGTTGTCCCACAGTCCTTGAATACTGTGTTCTTCCCCCCCCCCGCCCCCCACAAGTCTTTGCCTTTTTCATTTTAGTTTACAGATTTTATTGATATATCCTCTATTTCATAGATTCTTTCTTCAGTGTTCAGTATACTGATGAACCTATTAAAGGCATTCTTCATTCCTGTTTTAATGTTTATCTCTAGCATTTCTTGTTTCTTAGGATTTCCATCTCTTACATTGCCCATCTGTATTTTCATGCTGCCTAATTTATCCCCAGAGCCCTTAGCATATTAATCATAGTTTTAAATTTCTGGTCTGAAAAATCCAAAATCCTTTCCATTTCCAGTTCTGATGCTTGCTTTGTGGCTTTCTGTTTTAGAATGGCTTGTACTTTTTTTCTTAATAGCTGGATTATGTAAAAGGAATTGTTGTAAATAAGGCTTTAACAATGTGTTGGTGAGCTGTGGGGAGAAGCAATATGTCCTGTATGTCCTATGAATAGCTTAGTCTTTTACTGAGCCTATGGACTATGAACCTCAAAGTTTCTTACCCCCCACAACCCTCTGACCTTAGGTAGGTAATATGGCTAGAACGGTCTAGTGTTGGTTATTTCCTTCCCCAGATCAGTGAGGCTCTAATGACATCTTAACGGGTTAGGTTCTAGTTAATTTAGTTAAACTCTTGAGGCAGATCTTGTCAAGAAAACAGAGTCTTTGGTATATTTCAAAAATGTTGTTCTCTATTCCTCCAACTAAAAGCCTAAGGGTATTTTTCTTTTATATTATGGGAATCTTGTTGAGCTCCTGGTGGTAAATCTCACAATATTGTGGACCCTTTATGACTGGGTCCCCATGGAGTTCTTAACTCTCACTGTTGTCTCATCTGAGCCTCCAGCAATTTATCAATACCAGTTCAGGTTTTCCTACCCCAGCACTGGTTGATTCCTTGAGTGATTTCCAATCATGAGTCTCTGCTCTGGTAAGCCAGATTCCCTGTACAACCCTGGGTACAGTGGTTTGCCCTATGACTCACTTCTCTTATGGATCTAAGAAGAGTTGGTTTTTCAACTTATTTGGAGAGAGTGACAATTTCCAAGATCCTTACATAGACAAGCCCAAATCAGAAGTTCTTATCATTCTTCCAAGTAGTTATCTTGTTTGAAAACTCAACCTAAGAGAAGTTGGGTTAATGCAAGCTCAATTTAAGAAATAACTGCAGTCAAAAGCTCTCCCACAGATATACCTGCTAAATGAGAGGGCTTAGATTTTACTCTCAACCAACAGGATTATGAAAAGGTACTCTCACTGATTTAGGCCTCTGTTTTCCCCATCTGTAACACGAGGAGAATGCTAATATTTACCTCAATAGGTAGCTATGAATCTTATTAATGAAGACAAAAATGACAAAAGAAAGGATATGTGAAAAGTTGCCAAGAGAACAGATCATAAAAGTTCTCATCTCACACACACACATGCACACACACACACAGTACTATATCAAGGCAGTATATATTTTTTGAAGTATACATTTGCAAAGATCATGAGCTGAAATATATTTTAAAATAAAAGATCAGGAGCTCAAAGATATCCTCAAGGACAAGATTTCTTTCTGTTTCTCCGTTCTGCCATCCTCAGTATGAGCTTCAAAGTCTGGCTCCCCTTGGTGTTAGGATGGCTGCCCATGGCAAGCAGGACCATATGTTGTCCTATACACATCCAGTAGTGGGGGTTGGGGAAAGTGGGGAAAAGGGGAAGAAATGGAGAGATAGTTGAAAAGGACTGCAAATAGAGCTATAAGGCAGGCAGACTACTCTATGTAAGTAATCGTTTATCTCCAGTATTTGTCAAGCTAAAGTTCACTACTTGTCAGTGATCCCACAGAAGATCTATCCAACATGTGGAGAAGGGAAGACGGGACATTTCGATACAATGACCAATTAATTTATCATTCACATTGGGAAAAGTGAAGAAGGGTAAATGAGAGCACAATAATAATTATGATGGGCAGTGATCGTAAGTCTGGACTGCCTCAAGCAAAGTCCTTCTTAGGACATGGAAATTAAGACATGGCAATACATATAAACATTATTTTCAGAATGTTTTAGTTAGCTTTTATGGAGACTAGATACAACACGAATTTTTTTTTCTCTAATGGATAGACAAGTCATAACTTTGGCAGCAAAAATTTAAGTTCAAAGTTCAAGTCAGATAAAATAAATCTAAAGCCCAACTCTGGACCTGTCTTTGATGTCATTACAGAAGACTGAAAAGCTGATACTGGAAAGTAACATAATTAAATTAGAAATATAACAATGTTGGGACTCCTGGGTGGCTCAGTTGGTTAAGCGTCTGACTTCAACCCAGGTCATGATCTCACTGCTTGTGGGTTTGAGCTCCACATCAGCTGTGTGCTGACAGCTCAGAGCCTGGAGCCTGCTTCAAATTCTGTGTCTTCCTCTCTCTCTGCCCTCCTCCATTTGCACTCTGTCTCTGTCTAGCTCTCAAAACTAAAACATTTAAAAAAAAAAACCCTAAATAGAAATATAGCAATGTTGAAAAAAATTAAAACCTAGCTAAAATGCCATATTAAAAAATTGCAAAGCATATCCAAAATTAAAGGTTAAAATTAGCATAGTTGTAGATGATTCTTCTAAACATGTAGGGGGGAAAAAATCAAATCTCGGTAACTAAGAAACAAGTATGTAAGAGTGCCGACAACTGACTTCATCTTTGGCCCTCCATCTTGTTCATGCCACTAATAATCTGCTTCAGCTATGTGTTCCAGGCCCCTTGGAGGTTAAAATATGCTCTTACTGGAATAAGGCTTGTTCTGATCTTCCCTAAAATGGTACACAGAAGGTGCCACTTCAGATAACCAGTAGAGATGATTGGTACACAGATGGTACCACTTTAGAGAACTACACTTTCATTACCACAATGCCCCCTCACTCTAGAAAAGCTGTGGGCTAAGCCCTGGACACGAACTGAGAATACCTGTGTCATGCCTGGATCATCTGTCCACCCGATTGCTGCCATCAGTAAATTTCCTTAAATAAAACAGTGTCTTGCTTTGTTTTTCAGTCTCAAAGGGCCTTCTCAGTCTGGAGGATTCTTTACTGTCTGTCCTCCACCTTCTAACACAACTATAATTTATATACAGTACACAATAGAGGGAATAAGAAAACAAAAAAAAATGCTAAGAATCAGGAGGTTCTAATTGCTTAAGATAAATTTTTACTTTATGTTGTCAGATAGAAAGAGCTACAGGCTACCTAATTTCTTCTTGATTAATTGGCCTCAGGAAGTAATCCTACTTATTGTTCTCATTATATGTTAAGAAGAAGCAGGCTTGTGAGGAAGAGATTCCTTTAGTCTAGTCCCAGAGCAGTGCTAAATTCAAGGAAACACCTAGCAGCAATGCATATCCTATTAAAGCTATTCTAAAATACTTAAGGGCAGGGCAGAGCAGAGGCAGAAATGAAAAGATATCAAAAAGAAGAATACATTAAAAACATCTTTTATATGGCTATCCTTTTCATTTTAATCATAAAATGGTAGGATCAAAACTCAAGGCCTTTTTTCTAGTTTTTTCAACCTGAGTAGCAGTCAAGAGAAGGTTTAATCTTTTTATTCTTAGGTGTTCTAAATTTAAATCATTTTAAAATCTTCCACTTCTTTGAAAAATGTTTATTTGCTTCTGTGGAAAATGTGGCAGTACATGTGAGAACAGTACCAATAAAAAAAATATAAAATAGTTAAAACAATGATTTCTTTTAAAATTATAGGATCTGAAACACATTTTTTTAATGTTTACTTATTTTTGAGAGAGATAGAGACCGAGTCCAAGCGAGGGAGGGGCAGAGAGAGAGAGAGGGAGATGCAGAATCTGAAGCAGGCTCCAGGCTTTGAGCTGTCAGCAGAGAGGCTGACGCGGGGCTCGAACTCACGAATCGTGAGGTCATGACCTGAGCCAAAGTCGGACACTCAACCGACTGAGCCACCCAGGCGCCCCTGAAACACATAATATTTATCACAAGCATTTGCAACAACCTAGAGGTTATGCAAAATACTGGTAATATTCTAAAGTAAGTTCCAGTCTCATATTCTGCACAGACTCAGACTCAGTGGGTTCCTTTTTTAAAAAGGCTCATATCAACCAAATAATCGGTCTGTCTTGCTTCTGTTTAGTTTTATAAGCACAGGGGAATTCTATACCCCTAACTTCTTATTCAGGAAATTCTAGTGATTTTTCATAAAACCCCCAATTTCAATTTACATGTCTGACATTTCTCCTGGCTGCTTGATTTTCTTATATCTTAAATGAAGCTAAGGACATTGGGCTTTGGCTTACAAGGTCAACTGCAAATTCTCACTCTGTCTACTCTGGAGCAATGACTACAGAATGCAGTAGTGGTGCACCTTAACCTGCATAGTAACTGACATCATGGTCGTGACGTTACTCTCTTCTCAGTGCCTTCACTAACCTGATGCCAGTCATTTGGTCTTTGTGTTTTGGAGTTGGGAGAACTACTAATCAATATTTCTGTGAAGAAAAAAAAAATAAAATTGGCAGGTGCACATAGGAATCTGCAGCTCTAATTCCTACATCATAAAGTTGAAAACAAGCATCTCAGAATGTAATGTTTTTAAACTCTTCATTCCACACTGTCAAATTCTGGTCTCAACAGTGAAAGTGGATCTGTACAAAAGTAGTAGAGGTAGTTATTTGCCCCCTTAATTGGCAGCATCATGAAGAGTAACACTCTACCAAGTATATTGGGGCTTCCATTAATTCATTCATTCATTCATTCAAGTATTAATTCAACACACATGATGCACAAGCATAATAAAAATATGCAACGGGCATTAGACCAGGCCCTGAGAGGAGGCCACTCTACTACCTTCGTGAAGATTACAGTCTGGTGAGATACAGGATGTTAAACAATTATGTAAATAGTTACTTTATTATAATCTGTCTAAATGAAAAACAATGAATGATTATACAAAAAGTACCCCCAAGGAAGTGACTTTTAAAGTGCAATGTGGAGGATAAGGCAATACAAACCAAATGGAGAGAGTAGAATGTAGAGAAGCCTAGCAAAGATACCAAGATGTGACCTGCATAGTGAAATAAAGAAACATATCAAAGGTCAGGGTGGCAATTTTTAGGCTGATGTTGGTAGTCACATACCCCTATTGCTTCTATTATGTTTTTGCAAGTTACAGGTTTTTAAGGGAAAAGTGTTATGTCTTAATACCTTTAATTGCACATTTTTCCCTGTATTGAACAAGATGCCCATATTTTCATCTTGCACCTCTCTGCAATTTATGTAACCAACTCTGACTCCTGAGCTATGAAGAGAATGAATTAGATGAATATAAGATGTTGCATCTTCCCATTACAAAGGCAGAATCTTTCATTTCCCCCAAGTTGGGCTGCTTCCTTCCAGAGCATATGTATGTTAACAAAAACTTTGGAGAGGGCCTTTCTAGTTCTAAAACACTAGATTACATATGCACCCATATTTCAGTTGGTATGGTCATTTATTTGCAAAATAATTATTCTCAAAATAATAATAATAAATTATATTCATAATTTGTAGATGAATATATATTATATAATTTACAATTATATAATAATTTCATTCTCAAAATGATTCTCAAACATTTCAGTAACTATTTCTTATAAAATATGTTGCATGTTACTCAAATTGGACATAGCTGAATTTTAAGATCAAGAGAAAGCAGATTTTCAAGAGATTATAGAGAGAATTTATAATATGGAAATAAATACCACATATCTACAATCCACATGGAAGTTTAATAAAACATATGAAGGGGCCAGAGAGGAGGGTGAAAACTAAAATGTGATAGTGCTTTAATTCATGACTATATTTGCAAGGATTTCAATAATGTTTCAGGGTGAATATTTGAATACCAAATCTATTTGGCAGAGATCTTTCTATAAATCTCATCACTTTCCAGAAGATAAAGATAAGAAAGGTGTTTCTAGGATTTAGAAGCCAGATATTTTGGTATTTCTTATAAATTAATGTTTGATATCTTTTATAAATAGCTTTTGAATCCCTAAAGTAAAATAAAAACTCATTTAATTAAACATGCATTTGCTTTACTCCAAATCACCTCAAAGTTTATACATATTCAGAGTTACTTTATCAAATGTCTTCCCCTCCCCCCTCAACAAGCATGTTTCTAAATAATAACTGTTTCCTAGATTATGGACCATAAAGAAAGGCATAACATATGTAGGATGTTTTATAATTTATGTTCACAGAAAACATCCTTTTTCTTTTCCTATTTCACAAGTCAAAGTACTGTCTCTATTTCTCTTCAGAGCAGAACAAGGTATAATGACTGTTACGTGATTGAAATTTAAAGAAAGGAATGCTAATGATAAGATGATATGTAGAAAAGAAATTAGGAGACAAAAATATCAAAAGAAAGGGTAATAAGAAAAAATATATATCAGGATTTCTAATAATTTTTGCTTATTCAACAATTATTCAGTGCCTACACTGACTTTCTTTGGAAGAGGCACTTATGACATAAGCACAAATAAAATATCAATCTTAACCTCGTGGCTTCCTGCCTGGTCAGAAGATTGTGTGACAAGTTTTTGTAGCACATTTTGAACAGTAGCGTACCTCATGCAGAGCACAAATCTCTCAGTTGTCAATCCATCCCAACAAACATTTCTCCATATAAGAGGCAAAAACTCAGTATGATTTCAAAGGAATCTACAATTTAAAAGTAAATAAAATGTGTTTATTTAAAACTAAAGTCCTCTAAATTATCAAAATATAAAAGAGTATGTTCCTGGGGTCCCTGGGTGATTCAGTAGGTTAAGCATCTGACTTTGGCTCAGGTCATGATCTCGTGGTTTGAGCCCACGTTGAGCTCTGTGCTGACAGCTCAGAGCCTGGAGCCTGCTTCAGATTCTGTGTCTCCCCTTCTCTTGACCCCTCCCATGCTCGTGCTCTGTCTCTGTCTCTGTCTCTCAATAATAAATACACGTTTAAAAAAATGTTTTTAAGGTATGATCCTTACTAACTTAAGGCCTTACAAGTAAAAATATCAAAATTTGAAATGGAAATCTCAATAAATAAATCTCTATTTCCCTGACTCACTAGAGTAACTAGCCCTCTTTGTGCACTCTCTGACACATGCTGATATATACCTGCTGGCTTTGAGCAGACACATGGAAGTGGTCCACCAGCCTATCCACAAATTCTGCTGCCTCTGATCGACTTCAATGTGATCCAGTGATTGTTGTGTTTGCTCCCCAAACTCTTAAATTAGATGAACTTGTTATTTTAACTACATCATGTAATCAAGTACTACATAAGCTGGAAAGAAAAATGTGTTATTTCTATGGTAACTGAAGTGAATGTTCTGGAAAGGTTTAATAGAAAAAAGAAGAGCTAATGTAAAAATTGCTATCTAATTAGGTGTGGGTGAGGTGTGGGTGAGTAAAAGTTTGAAAAAAAAAATAAAATGTTTACATATAATTCCATGTGCTGTCTTCAGCAGCTCATAGACTAAAACTGAAACAATACAAAAATTAACATGTCCTCTGTTCACAGATGACACACGAATTTGTAAAGTGTCCCATTAAAAACATGTAGTTCTGTGTGCAAATTGTTTTATATTATAAGTTCCTGAGTCCACTGTGAAGAAATCAAAGACGAGTGCATAGTGGGTGTAGTTTACATGCCAAAGAGGACAATTTTTTGATGACAAGAGTGACAGACTCCTATTAAAGCAAACAAAACAAACAAGTTTTGACCTTTAAGAAACACTTTATAAATAAAATGCACACTTTTATATTTTAATGTTAACAAATTTGATCATGAATCCTTTATCCCCTATTTCATTCTTTTCTAGATTAATTGATCATTTTTTATTCTAAAAGCATCAGAGAAGAGTATATTTTAATAGAATTAATGATTTAGTTCTAGACTTCCACACAAAGAGATGGAATATTAAAAGAACACACTACATTTTAAAAGACTGTCTTGGGGCACCTGGTTTGCTCCATTAGTTAAGTGACCAACCTTGGTTTTGGCTCAGGTCATGATCTCACAGTTCGTGAGTTCAAGCCCAATTTCAGGTTCTGCACTGGATTCCCTCTCTCTCCCTCCCTCTCTCTCTGCCCCTATCTCTCTGTCTCTCTCAAAATAAAGTTTAATAAATAAATAAGAGCTGTCTTGTCTAAAATACATATATCATTGAAGTTTTCAAGATAATTTTAAGGCACAGTTAAAACTGAGTGCCTATTATTCTTTGCACAAGGCAGGAAGATGTGGATCTTAAAACATTGAAGAAAACTTAGTTTATACCTTGTTCCTGTAGACAAGAACAGATAGAAGGGGGGAGGGTGGGTTGGGAAAATGGAGTAGGGGGATTCCTGAGCTCACTTTGTCCTACAGATGCATCAAAATAACAGCTATATCTATGCAACTAACTTTGAGCATGACCTGAAGACTGGTAGAATAGACCTTCCACAATTAATCTTAGAAAGAAGGCTGCATTGAAAAGGGTAGGAGGGGCATAGACACAGTTGGGAACCAAACTTCCAGTGAGACTTACCACAAACAGGAAGGATATCATAAGCATGGAAGTCAGAGAATCAGATGCCACATCGGGCGCCCCTGGCACTGAACACCTGTACCGGAAAGATGAGGGCCCATAATGTCTGGGTTTTAAAGCCAATAGGGTTTAACTCCAGGAGAGTCAGAGGGCAGTAAGAAATTAAGTCCCCAGACACAACATAACAATAAGTAACTCAACCCTAGACACAAGTGTACATTTCTGTGGTGTATGCATGGAGGAAGTTTATTGGCTAACCTTAGAATGTGTGTCGGAGGCACAGGGGCCTGCAGATCTCTCCTGGAACAAAAATGCTAGGGGGTGCATTTCTTTCCCTCCCCTAGCCTAGATAGCTAGACACTTATGAGTGCCAGAACTCCCACTCTTCATCTACCTTGATGGCACCACATACCCCACCCAAAATTCCCCTGTGAAACTGCCTCATCTAAACTGCCTGCCTGGCCAGGCATCCCTCCAAAGCAGCTCCTGTCTTCCCACAACCTGCAGGCAGTCCTGGCAGGGACCAGTGCCACTCCAAAGTGACTCATGTTCTGGGGAGGGGGGAAGAAATCCCCTCACATCAGGGTGCCTGCAGTTCTAGCAGCCTTGCCTCTCAGTTGGCCACACAGGAAGCTGTGCCCTCTGGTACCCGCAACTATGGCAGAGAGGTTAACTGCAGGCAGCTAGGCTGACTACTGGCTTTGTCCATCAACTAGTCAAAGATGTCCTCAAACAGGCCTCTCAAAATCTGATGGGTCAAACTCTGCCCACTGTGCCCACAACAGGCAAAGTGAGTTATCAAAGCCAGCTAGGCTGAAGCCGATTACAACTTGGCCAGAACAGTAAGGTACATGCATCACACAGGAGACATCACATGAGTATCTGGTTTTAGTGACCAAGTGGCACTGTGCTAAAGGGCACCACAGGACCTCTTCCATACAAAGCCACTACTTTCAAGACCAGGAGTCATGGCTGCCTTACCTAAATACATAGAAACGGTTAGACAAAATGAGGAGAAAGAGGAATATGTCCCAAGTGAAAGAACAGGACAAAAGTCTGGGCTAAACGAAACAGAGATACACAATATACCTGATAAAGAATTCAAAAGTAATGGTCCTAAATATACCCATTGGACTTGAGAGAAGGGTAAATAAACTCAGTGAGGACTTCAAAGGGGGAGGGGGGGAATGTAAAGATTTATATAAAAGAACCAGTTAGAGATGAAGTATTCAGTATTTCAGTAACTGAAATAAAAATATACTAGAGGGAATCAACAGAAGCTTAGAGGATTCCAAAGAATGGTCAGCAATCTAGAAGACAAGGTAATGGAAAATAACCAAACTGAACAACAAAAATTTAATAAAAAATGAGAATAGATTAAGGGAATTCAGTGACATCATCAAGCATAATGACACTCGTATCATAGGGATACCAGAGGAGGAGAGAGAGAAGAGGTAGCAGAAAACTTACTTAAGAAACAGCCAAAAACTTCCCTAACCTGAGGAAGGTAACATATCCAGGACAGAAAGCACAGAAAGCCCCTAACAAGATGAACCCAAGGAGGTCCACACCAAGACATGTAATAATTCCAATGGGAAAAAGTCGTGATAAAGAGAATATTAAAAGCATAAGAGAAATCCCATAAGGCAGTCAGTAGATTTTTCAGTACAAACTTTGCAGGCCAGGAAGGAGTAACATGATGTATTCAAAGTGCTGAAAGTATAAACAAAAAGCAAAAAACATACAAGGAAGACTACTTTATCAGAAAGGTTATAATTCAGAATAAGAGAGAGTTCTCCAAGCAAACAAAAGTTAAAGGAATTTATTATCACTAAACCAGCCTTGCAAGGAATGTTAAAGGGAATTATTTGTGTAGAAAGAAAAGACCATACCTAGAACTATGCAAAGTAGAAATTTCATAGATAAAAGCAAACATAGTAAAGGTAGTTTAATCACGTATAAAGCCAGTATGGAGATAAACACACAAAAGTAGAAAAATCAATTATATCTACAAACATCAGTCAAGGCATACACAAAATAAACAGATGTAGAATATGACATTATGTACATAAGATGTGGAGAAGGAATAAAAATTTAGAGTTTTTAAAATGTTTGAACTTAAGCAACCATCAGTTTAATATAGACTGCTATACATGTGATATATAAATGAACCCAGTAGTAATCACAAATCAACAACCTATAATAGGTACACAAAATAAAGAGAAAGGAATCCAAGCATGACATTAAAGAAAGCCATCAAGGGAAGAGAGCAAGAAGAAAAAAAAAAGGAAGAGAAGAAAACTGCAAAAACAAGTAACAACTGGCAATAAGTACCCAGCTATCAATAATTACTCTAAATGAACTGGAATAAATGTTCCAATCAAAAGCCATAGGGTGACTGAAGGGATTAAAACACAGGCACATACACACACACACACACACACATACACACACACATCTTTTTGTTGCCAATAAGAGTCTCACTTCTGACCTAAAGACACATACCAACTGGAAGTGAAAGGGTGGAAAAACATAACACACAAATGGAAGAAAAAGGTAAGTTGGACTTTTAATACTTCTATCACACACAATAGGCTTTAAAGGAATGTAGCAAGAGATGAAGAAGAGCTCTATATAGGGATAAAGGGATCAATCCAATAAGAACACATAATTGTAACTATCCATGCACTTAACACAGGAGCACCTAAACACATAAAGCAAGTATTAGCAGACATAAAGGGAAAAATTTAATAGTAAAACAATAATAACAGCAGAATTTAACACCCATTTACATCAATGGGCAAATCATCCAGACAGAAAAATCAATGAAGAAACAGTGGATTTGAATGACACATTGGACCTGAAAACCTAACAGCAGAATAAACACTCTAAGTACACATGCAACATTCTCCAGGATAGATCACATAGAGGCCACAACAAGTCTTGATAAATTTAAGACAATTGAAATCATAACAAGTATCTTATCCAATCACAATGGAATGAAATTAGAATTACCAGAAAACAAAATCTTTAAAAAACACAAATGCACGGAGACCAAACAACATGCTACTGAATGAATGGGTTAACTAAAATTAAAGAGGAAATCAAAAAATAGGTGGACACAAGTGAGATGGAAATTGGTCCAAAATCCTTGGACACAGCAAAACCATTTTTAAGAGCAAAGTTTATAGCAACATAGGACTACCTCAAGAAGAAAATTCTCAAACAACTAAACTTCACACTTAGAGGAGCTACAAAAACAACAAAGCCCAGAGCTAGTAGAAGGAAGGGAATAATAAAGATTAGACCAGAAATAAGAGACAAAACAAAACAAAACAAAAACAAAAGATCAGTAAAACCAAGAGTTGGTTCTCTGAAAAGATAAAAATTGATAAATCTTTACCAGATTATACAAGAAGAAGAATCAAGTAAAATCAGCAAAAGAGGAGAAAGAACCACCGATAACACAAAAATACAAATGATAAGAAATTATAAAAAAATTATATGCCAACAAATGGGACAACCTAGAAGAAATGGATAAATTCTGAGAAACAATCTTCTAAAACTGAATAAGAAATACAAAATTTCAACAGACCAATTACTAGTAATAAAATTGATTCAGTCATAAAACTCC
Organism: Lynx canadensis; assembly: GCF_007474595.2. Classification (NCBI taxonomy): domain Eukaryota; kingdom Metazoa; phylum Chordata; class Mammalia; order Carnivora; family Felidae; genus Lynx; species Lynx canadensis. The sequence continues at coordinate 105,921,066 of NC_044309.1, forward strand.
CAAATCCCAATACCAGATGGACTTTGGAATTCTACCAAATATTTGAAGAGTTAATACCTACTCTGAAATTATTCCAAAAAATAGAAAAAGAAGGAAAACTTCCAAATTCATTCTATGAGGCCAATAATACTATGATACCAAAGCCAGACAAAGACATTACAAAAAAAGAAAACTACAGGCTAATGGCTCTCATGAACATAAATTCAAAAATCCTCAACAAAATACTAGCAAATCAAATTCAATAATACATTAAAAAATATCATCCACTGCAAATGAGATTTATTCTAGGGATATAACAGTGATTCAATATTTGCAAATCAATCAATGGGATAGATTATGTTAACAAAGATAATACCATATGATCATATCCGTTGATGCATAAAAAGCATTTGACAAAATACAACATTTATTCATGATAAAAACTCTCAAAGTGGGTTGAGAGGGAACATACCTCAACATAACATAATACATAATAACATAATATAGGCCATATATGAAAAACCCACAGCTAATGTCATATTCCAAGGTGGTAAGCATTGAGTAATACATAGAATGGAATTACTATGTTGTACACCTAAAAAGTAATAGAATATTGTATGTTAATTATACTTCAATTAAAAAAATAGAAAAAAACTGATAGACATGTGAAACAGCTTATTGATAAAATCATCTAGTGCGATTGAAAGTTTCCCACTACTGTAGTATACACAGTGAAAGAGAATTATTAGCATTGATAGCCGCAATTTCAGATTTAGAAGTACAACCCAAGTATAAGCTAGTATTGCCCTCTTAAAATTTACATAATAGTTACAAAGATATAAAACTACTACATAGTAGGATACACTCTATCTTTCTCACAAACCAGAAATTCTTATTTCACTTGTGTGTATCCTAATCGATTTAATACTAAATTCCTATTCAGATTTCTTAATCTCCACAGCACCTCATCTCCTATAACTGTTGCCTTTAATCTGCTCCACATAAACCTGTATGTTTAATAACACAATAGCGCTCACACGTTAGTTTTCATGAGAATCGCCTGAAGTTGCTTTGAAACACAGACTGCTAAACTCTATCCACCGAGCTTCTGAAAAAGGGGGTCTGACTGGAGCTTACAATTTGTATTTCTAACAAGCTTCCAGGTGATGTTGATGTTGCTGTTTCAGGCACACATGCTCAGAATCACTGAAATATAAACTCTTTTCTTTGATTTCCCCCAAATCATTAACACAAAATTTTGTTTGACCTGCTCCATTAGAAATGAGAACAAAAGGAGTATACAATGCATTAGAATGGATAAATTAGTACTGAGTATTAAGCTGTTGGATTCTAATAGATCTGTTGGCCACATTATAAAGAATTTTTCACTAGCTTCTCTTGTCCATGAGATTCAGTTTTCCCGACCCTATCTTGTTAACCTCCTTTTGTTCTCCTTCTCCCCTCTAGTTGTTGGAGCCAACACCAAAATTCTTAATTTTTTATAAAAAGCACCTGAACATTGTTTAGCAATCTCTTTATACACCATCATGACAGAGATTCAAACTTCTCATTCAAAATGGCCTTTCAAGCTATTTGGAAGGATGAGGAAAAGCCTCATAAAAATGTTGATCCCAGCTATTTTAACATTTTTCACTTTCCTATACATAGATGATGGGCTCAGATTTGCTCATCTTCAGTTGAAATGCTACTCTTATAATTAACAGCTAAGACAGTAGAAAACAAATATCTTCCCCTTTTTTCTTTGGTTACACAACTCCCAGATGAAAGAGAGAAATGCATTTTTTTTGACAGTTATTACAGTGGTGGCACAAACAGGTAGCAGACTGGATTCAACTGGGTCACTATGGGATTCATTAGCACCAACATGTTCATGAAAAGGGGACAGAAATAAAATTGGGCAAAGTCAATTCTGAATATGAATGAGCCAAGGGAAGACTAACCTACCAAATAAGATGAAGAATTCACCACTAAACTGAAGGCTGGGTAGCCAAGGTTACGTGTACAAATACAGTAGGACGTTGGAGGAGACATGTGCCCTCAGACTGACTGCATTACTCTTGCAGGATATGAGAAAATTGAAAATTTGATGGAAACAAACCATAAGTAAAATAGCATTTTTATTCTAATTCACGAATATGTAGGTGCATTTGGAAGTTGATTCCAATTATGTTTACAGCAATTTCACTTTCCTACTGAAAATATTTTAAATAATCTTATAGAGAATTTTCAAGTGTTTTAAGTCATACTATAGATCTCTGACCTCATGCCTCTTACCTGTTTCCACCAAGGTTCCTCAGGGGAAGGAGAAAATGGACCCTTACAGGAGTTCTGAAGGTAGCAGCAAGCATGATATTCCTTTAAAATGCCATATTTAGGGAATATAATCCCTAAATTTTCATAGTAAATTAGCACTCTGCCTAATATATATATTATTATGTGTATACATGTGTATGTATATATACATATTACTGAATACCAACTTATACAGGAAAAGATAGACAAGTTTGCTCTTACCTAGAACATCAATCTTGAAATGGTGTTGCATCCAAAGATGTGCCTTCCTTTCAATGTACTAGAAAAACAAGTATTTATTGATCTCTCTCAGAGAATGCCAAATAAATATCCTCGGCATGTCACATAAACAAATTTGCTAAACCAAATTCTCTCTCATTTTCTGTAGTTGTCCCCAGAATCCTCTTCTCTCCCCCGCCAAAGCATATATTCAATGACGTTAATTACCCAAGGCCATTCATCTGGTTCACAGCTCATAGAAGAGATCAAGCAAGGCCCAGCTGTTCTTTCCTTGTAAATAATCCACTTTGCAACACTAATTACAGGGACAATATAATTTTGCGGCTGAACTTGTATCTTATTTATTATTTTTATTCTCTTGCAAATGCAATGAATACATTTGGATTCAAAACTCCTTAATTTTAATCCAGGCTGTCCCTCTTACTAGGTGTGTAATTTTGATAAATCTCATAATTTCTAGAAACTTTCTGTTTACTTTTATGTGAAGACAGAGCTAATGTAACAGGACTCTCAAATTTGCTAATAAATATGACAATGTGTGTAAGGTAAAATACTAAATAAATATGTGATTATTTCTGAATATTATATAGCAATGCGAGGGCAATCACACAAATATGAAAGTATGGAGACATAAATTATCAATGTATTTTCTAAGATATAAAAGTGCTTAATGGAATTTTAAGAGTACTGTTTATTATATGTAAACAGAAAAAAGAAACTCTTGACATAATGAATGAGATTAATAATCACATTTGAGTAGTGATGTCTATTCTAACCTGAAAAGAATACAAAGGATTTCACCATCTGCAAGGCTTCATAATTTAAAAATATTTATAATCCTCATAGAATTAAATAAGATTAATTGAATATCATAATAACTCAGGCTAGGATATTTTAAAAACATACATTGGGAGTGTCGTTTTTAAAATCAATATAATTCCAACAAACTTCTTCTATTAATGACTGCTGATTCTATTTTACCTACCAGCTTGTTGATGCAGAGCCATTTTTTTCTCAAGCTTTAGCATGTACTGGAATCATCTGGAGATATTGTTGAGCCACAGATCTGCCGGCCCTACTGGGCATTTCTGATTCAATGCATCTGCGCTGAATTTTTAACAAGTTCCTGGGCGCTACTCCTGCTGCTACCCATTTGGGGACAACACTTTGAGGACCACTGATAGGAAGGCTAATGGATCTACAATGATGGAGCAAAGCACAAAGGAATGGCTATCAAATTCTATGAAAAATCTCAGATCAAATCTCAGTACATACGCGCTGTACTTTTAGACATAGATATGGTGTGTGTTGCTTCTTCCTCTCAACAGTACTACATATACATATGAATGTATATATTTACATATAAATATTAATTGTTTTCCAGAACTATAGAACCATACTTCTATTACTTTATAGATATAGATATATTTATAATTATTTTTGAGAAGTACAGTTTACTTTCACTATACAACATTCTTTGTGAAATAGGAACCAATTTACAAGCTGCTGAATGGTGTGATAGAAGTTGGGATATAGAGACAACTACTATAAGAAAGAGGTCCCCAAATACATTGGTGGAAATAGACAAGAAGTGTGTGCCTCCCTCCTTTAGAATCTAAATATAGGCAGGCAGGCTCTGGCTTCTGGGCTAGCCAGCTATGCACAAAAAATTGCTTTCGTTTCTGTGTCAAGGTTGAATCTGCATTTGTGGTTCTCGAGCCAGAAGAGGAAAAAGTGGAATCAGAACACACGGCTTGTCTTTAAGTTGAAAATGACCACGAAATTGTACAAATAACTTCTGTTTTACATCCTGTTGGCAAAAACTTGGTTACAACAGACACACCTGACTGCAAGAGAGGCTGCAGGTAGAAGGGAAGGGAGAGTCCACTCCTAAAAGGAAACAGGTGAGAACGGATCCTGCCCTTGCAGTTTGACAGTATCGACTACAGGTGGGAGTATACCAGGTGAAATAAAGCTGTTCCCAAATTTAGTGGAAATAAAAGGCCTTGAGTAGACTTAATAGATTCTTTAAATAATTTCTGAAGGAGGCTACTTGCCTAAGAGGATTTCAGTATTTTCAATTGAACATTCCAGAGATAAATTAATGGGCCAACTTATTTTTAAAGAAAACAATTTAAGAAATGACAGAGTAAGGGTGCCCGGGTGGTTCAGTTGATTGAGCGTCCAACTCTTGATTTCTGCTCAGGTCATGACCTCGGTGTTGGTGAGTTCAAGTCCTGTGACAGGCTGTGTGCTGACAGCACAGAGCCTGCTTGGGATTCTGTCTCTCTCTCTCTCTCTCTCTCTCTCTCTCTCTCTCTCTCCCTCCCCTGCTCTTTCTCTCTCTCTCAAAATAAATAAACTTAAAAAAAGAAAAGAAAAGAAATGACAGAGTAAGCTTCTTTTCCTGGGTGATATGTTTTTGTGTATGGATATGTGTTTAGGAGGTGAAAGGAAAGAATAGTGTTACTATTGTATAGTATTTTTCGTTTCATTTATAACCTAATATAATTTATATGTCTACTAATAAAGAGAAAAAGTTTCTTTTTCTTTTTTTTTAATGTTTATTTATTTTTGAGACAGAGAGAGAGATATCATGGGGGGGGGGGGGGCAGCAAGAGAGAGAGACACAGAAGCCGAAGCAGACTGCAGGCTCTGAGCTGTCAGCACAGAGACACAAGCCGTGAGATCATGACTTAGGCCAAAGTCAGCTGCTTAACCAACTGAGCCACCCAGGTGCCCCTATTGTTCTTTTATTTCATCTTTGATAATTAGAAATTGAGATTGCAGCAGAATTTTAAAGACCCCCGTATTTTCTTACTTATTCCATGTTTCAGCGGGTGCTAGGAGACTTAGGTGAAAGCAAGCCTTTTTTGCACGTCTAGCTCTGTCAGGTAAGCAACCGATTCACCTTCATTTTGCTTAAACAGATGTTCTGCTCAAAAGTTATTTTTATTGCTCTCTCTACTATTTCTTCAGTGTTCTTACTCTTTGTTTTCATTCTTGTCCTTCTGAAAAGATTAAAATTCGAAAGTACAATAAAGAAACTATTGCTAATATGTTTTGCTAAAGCAAGGTAAGGTGGTATTTATAGGCACGCTGGCCTCCTTTCCACTGAGAAAACAAGGAATTATATTAATGGAACAAATGCCTACTATACAGTCTGTTCTAGAGGGCATTTGAGTGTAAGAGTAGTCATGAATATCTGAGCATACGATTTCTTCTGAAAAAGTCATAGGACATTGATATATCAAAATAATAAACACTTGTCTCAACTGAACTTTTATGACTTTGTGTAACTGCAGGACATAGATCAGCTCTTTCCAGGTGTATAAACTTCCTACTGTGAAATCTGACACTTTATATAGTGCTTTAACACCTATAAAGTCCAGAGGTAGTGACAGTTTTCTGTACTTACGTACAATATTCCATTGGCAAGATTTTGTTCCATGTATGTAAAAGGCTGAGATGAAAGTTGGAATACTAAGGCAAGATTGGATTCGCATTATACTCCGGGTTGTGTCACAGATTGGAAGCAGTGTTGTGATATATATTTTATCACGTAAAATGCTGGAGAGCTGACTGCAGCAACTATAATGGCATTGCCCTGCTCTCCATCACTAGCAAAATTCTGGCCAAACGCCTTCCGCAGAAACTCAGAAAGCATCATCAACCATTCTCTTTCAAATTGTGGTAAAAACTCTAAAGCCCAACCTACAGTGGATGCTGTGCTCACTTGGGGAAGAAACTCAACTAGGTAAGTGTTACCCTTAGAAAACATAGCTGGCAGAAAATTTACTTTAAAATCTAGATACAGAAGTAGGATGGAGAATGGGACAGCCAGCCAGTTAGAACAAGAAACAGTGCTGATTTGATAATTGGCAAAACATTAGTTACACAGAATTAATTACAACTTACATTCAAACATATAGCATATCTGTAACAATGATAACTTCTAATTAAGTACCAAGCCAAGGAAGACTTCATTTATCTAATTAATCAACAAACCTCAAGTATATGGTGGGGGAAGGAAATTTACCTAGGAAAGATGATGTGTGAGCGGAGAATACTGTTCACAGGCTATAGAAAGCTTAACTGTCTCTGTCTTTAACATCTTGCCATGTTACAGTAATTCAACATAAAAAAAAAATCAGGTTTTATCCTAGTTCATTATTTGTGTCCTTTTTAATGCCATAAGAAAATAAACCTCACAAAAATAAATCTCTCTTAAGAAGGTTATCTGTAAATTTATATTAGCTTAATATCCCAGTCATTATTTCTCAGTTCCTACCTTGTTAAAACATGATCATTTCTGTTTTATCTAATTCACGTGAGCTTTTCTCCCATATTTGGATCTTTGCCCTCCAACCTTTGACTCTTTCGTATTTGTCTAGATTGCATAGCTGAGCTCTACTCCTCTTTTCCTGTTAATGAACCCCCTGGCCTATGAAATCATGTCTGGCATTTACACTTAATATTCATAAAATAACACTTATCTAGACAACAAGGGCATTTCACCGAGTAAAATTACACTTGGAGAGAACTAATTATTCATTTACATCGAACTTTGAAGTTAATTAATATATTAGAAGATAATTTTAAGTGGAAAACATGGCATGGGGGAAAGAGAATGAGAATGGCTATAATAAGACTGGAGGAGAATAAGGGAAATAGCAAAGATTACGACACCAAGATCAGCAAAGAAGAGACCTTCAGTGATCTGTGGTGTAGCAAAGACTGAAACTAATGTCAAAGGATTGCATAAAGTCAGTATATCACCTCTGCACACAATCAATCCAAACAATAAATATTTCTCAATTTACCAGTTCATTGAATGTTTCAGGTCCTAAATAAAACCTAATGTGAACTCAAAGCGGGTTACAACATTATGGAGAACATTGAAGAGTAAATAATAATTGAGGAAATGATAAAAATGATTATACTTGTTTGTATTTGGGCGTGATTGGAGACGAGGGGCTGAGATACTGACAAACTCAAGCGATGCTCATACTGGTGGACAGTGGACCACATTCGAAGAGGGAAGCAATGATGCACACTTCCATTTCCATGATGGCGTCAAGGTGGTGTAATGACGTCCACGACTTATTGTGCACTCTGGGTTAAAAGGAGGTAGACATGAACAGAAGTTTGACCAGTATCACTCTGTCTTTAGGGTCAGAGTGCAACGAAGAGAGTACAGAGTGAGGAACAAGGAGACTGCAAGCAGCATTTCAGCCACTTGCTCTGTCTGCTTATGTGAAAGAACAAAGTACAAGATCAAAGCTCAGATGGTATTGAGTATCTTTCCACATTTTCAATAGTTGGTCATATCTTAACCTTCTGAACTGAATGAAATCACAGGTCAACTCCTTGTCAATCCTGTAGGAGACAACCATCCAATCTTATTTATTCTTCAAGTCCGATTTAGATTACACCCTTGTGGCTGGCCTACATTGATCTTTTCCCTTCTCACATTTTCTAGAGTGCATTGTATGTATCACATATTTAGGTGCCAGATGTTATAAGATCTTTTATTATCTTTCCTTGCTTCCATCACCTCTACAGGTTGATCATGAACTCCGTAAGGAACAAATCACAGTGTTCTTATTCTAACATCTATTGTTCTAACAGTTCTAACAGCTAATACTGTGCTTGTAGGACCTTCCACTAGATTAGATAGGAATCAATACCCTCTGGTAACCAAGAAATTTGAGTAAGAAACTTCTGGGTTTCTTACTTAAATATTTTCATGTAGTCTTTTTAAAATGTATTTTTAATAGTTTCATGGAATAAAAATGATTATTGTTTTCCTACTTGGATTTAAAAGCCCATAAACAGGGATATATAGAAAAAGGATATTTTCATAACAAAGTTTATTTTCTCAGGCAGAAGGGTTAAGTTTATTTCACTTTATATAATTTGATTTAGTCCATTTCCATCTTGCTAAATGTGAACCAAATATACATGGTTGATATCTTATTTTGAATAATTGGTAAATGTCTCTGTTAAACGTTTTAAAATTATACTTGACATAATAATATTGAAAAGGAAGAACTGATATTTTAACAGCAAAAGGAACGATGGTCAGATTCCTTACCAAATTAATTTGATTTTTAAATATTTATTTCCTATTCATTAAGTCTCAGTACTTTATTTAAGGAACTCATTCTTTAAAATACTTTAGTAGCACAATGAATAATTTGTCAAAAATGCTGATCTAAAGTGTTTATCACCTACATGTTAAGTATGTTTACAAATGTTAGGCTTTCCCTTTAAATTGCTGTACAGCTCTAAAACAAAGGAAAACTGATTATTGGTCAACTTGTTAAACAATTGTCAGTTCTGCCTTACTATAATAAATAAAATAAATAACCCAATCATTTTCAAGCAAGCACTGTATTCCATTTCCTATAGGCATGCAATTCCTAAAGGAATACCAAAAATAGTTAGCATTATCACTGCATTTAGGACAAAAGAGATACTATTCAGCTTCATCATTCACCTCCTAATAGCTTGCACACTACTTTAAAGTACTCACATACATGCCTAACAGCAGAGTGTGATAGTTCCTGGTTTACATCTCAGGCAGGTTAATAGGTCTTCAGACTTCATTTAGCACCACATTTTCAGACCATCATAAGTTTTAAACTTACTTCCATGCTGACAGTTTAATGTTCGAATAAGCAAGGAGTTAACTCACTTTTAACTTCTAAACCCTAGGACCTCTCTCTTAGAGCTATAAAATTGACATTTCAGCATGAATATTTTTTTTCATGATGTGTCTTTCAAACTTGCACATGTTACAATGTCTAAAACAGCTGCCCGTGTTTACATTAAAAGCCTTTCAAAATATTTTTTTTTTCTTTAGGATGCCATTTGTGCAGAAAGGAAAATAATCAAATGGACTGCCTTTTTCCCATCCTTCCTTCCCTCTCTTTCTCTCTCCTTCCTTCCTTTCCTCTCGTTCTTTCCTTCTGATTTCTCTTTTCTTTCCTTCTCTTTTTTCTTACTTGCTTTCTCCTCTAAAGTACTTCAAAGTAACTTTAGTGATTATTCACAGCAGAGTGAGGAATGCCAGCAGATTAAATCTGCACTCTGTGTTTAATTCTTGTCAGGATTTCACATGCATATATCAGAAGTGAAATGTTCTACTATATATCATGCTTAACCAACTAGAGGTCAAAGGACTAAATCATTGTATTCATGAAAGTAAAATGTTGTGCTTTCCAATTGCCTTCACTTTGGGAGGCTCTCACTTCCAATTACCAAAGTGACCTTCAAATTTGATATTGACCACTTTATAGTAAAATTTATTACAATTGTGACATTACAATACAAAATATGAAATGACATGGGCAAAACAGCTTTAAAGATGGTAGTAACATTTTTTTAGACTCTAGTAATTTTGTATTCAATTTTCTGTTTGGTTGTCTTTTTCCTGATTCTTTTTATGCCTTTATCAAAATACTGTTTACATACCATTTATAAGATTATATCACTATTTAAATGTATAAACTTTTTAGGTTCTTAATAGAGAGTCATGGATATTGAAGGATTCACATGTTTTGTAAAAAGATGTTCTATACAACATATTAATATTTTACATTTTATTAATGTGGGGAGAGGGGCACACTTGTAAATTCCAGGTTAGCTAATAAAAATATTTTATTTTTTGAATTTTTAATGTTTATTTATTTTTGAGAGAGAGAGAGAGAGAGAGAGAAAGAAACAGAGTATGAGCAGGGGAGGGACAGAGAGAGGGAGACACAGAATCTGATGCAGGTTCCAGGCTCTGAGCCATCAGCACAGAGCCCGACATGGGGCTCAAAATCATGAATGGTGAGATCATGACCTGAGCCGAAGTCAGACTCTCAACAGACTGAGCCACCCAGGTGCCCCGACAATAAAATATTACATCAATGTTCCATAGCATTAATTTGGAACTTTCTAATAATACAATTCCAAGATAACAGTAAGAAGTAAAAACTAATAATTATTGCATGCATACTATCTGCTAGAAAGATGAAAACAAATAGTAATTGAGTGTGCTGTAGAACAGAACTTAGGTTTTTCCCAAGTGCTTTAATGTTTACCCCTCAGAATAATCCCGGTTATGTTAAAGAGAAACGCATACAGAGAAATCAGGTAACTGTGTCAAAATCACATAACTAGGAAGGGGGAGAATTTCTAAGTAGTAGTTGACTACTTGTCTTTAAAATATTTCCACTGTTATGTTCTTATGACGGTAGGATGCTTGAAATCAACCAACTCTTATCTACCACTTTTACTTGCAGATGAGGACACTGAGGCCCACAGATATGCCAGGACTTGATAAAGCTCAAAATGAATAAGCAAACAGACAAATAAATAAATAGCCTATCTCATTTTGTCATCTTTTCACTATTCTAGTCTTTTTTCCTGTATCTAATTTATTACGAGCTGATCATTTACTTAATGAAAACAAGGCTTCATGCAAAGGCCAGGGCAGTTCTGCAGACCCCATGTCAGAACCCAAGGAAGTCATTTTACACAGAAGACACTTATTGCTATGCTGAGAAACATAGACTCTATGTAATTTTTCTGTGAATGTATTTGCTATGTAAATTATATTTATGCTATTAGGCCTGAGAGTAAGTGGATAAATTGGGAAAAGCTGAACTGATAGAGTATTAAAGGAAAAAAATCTACTTATTTTTGTCTGTAGTTGTAGAACTATCTTTTAGCAGAATTACTATTACTGCAGTTCTGGTTTTACAAAGTCAGTAGAAAATATATGCCCATTGTAAAAAAAAAAAAATCAAACCAAACATATAGAGTAAAATTTGAAGTTCCTCTTTACCTTTCAATCCAGTTCTATTCCCCTGGTTAACCACTGTTTCCAATTTTGTATGCTTATAAAACATTTGCTTTGTAATTAGGGCAATAGGTAGATATTAGGGAACTTTATTGACAAAAAATATTACACCAATTTAAAGAAAGGTAAAAAAAAAAAAAAGAGAATAGGAAAAAAAAAAATGTTTCCAAGAGACCAATACAAAATAAGATGATAGACTTAAATCTAAATATAGCAATAATTAGATTAAATGTGAACAACCTAAATGCTTTGTTATTAAAGAAAAGGGTTATCAGACTCTGCTAAAAACCAAGTTCAATTATATGCTATTCCGAAGAGGTATATCTAACACAAAGGGCACAGAAAATTTGAGCATTACAATATGGGGGAAAAAAGTTAAAGATGGATAGAGAATATATCTTTTTGTAGATATTTTGAAGATGATTTAGAATTTAAGGTGGGGGGAAAATCAGACACCCAGAAAGTCCTCTTGTAATTAATTAACCAATAGAAATATGTATATATGGGCACCAAAAGCCATGTATGACAATGTCCATAGCAGCATTTTTCATGACACTCCAAAACTGGGAACAATACAATGATGAGCAAAAGAAACCAAATAACAAAAAGAAAAAAAAAAGTATATAAAGCTTAAAAAATAAAAATAGCAAAACCAATCTAAGATGTGATGATGATTACATTTTGGAAGAGGGGATAAATAGTTTGGGAGTCTGAGGGCAGCTTCTGCACTCTGGTAATGCTCTATTACCAGAACCCGGTAGTAGTAGCTAGTAGCTATAAGGGTGTGTTCACTTTGTGATAACTCATCAAACTTATTCATTTTTCTACACGTGTATTGTGCTTCAGTTTTTAGTAAAGCAATTATCATAAAAAGGGGAAAAAACAGATAAAGAGGAACATATTATAATGATGAAATGTTTAACTTTCCAGAAAGATAAAACAAATTTAAATTTGCATGCACCTAATAACATAATCTCTTTAAACACTTAAAGGAATATGAGATATAGGCAAATCCATAATCAAGTGGCAATCATTAATAGAAAAAAAAGCCTCATAATAGCTGGGGGAAAAAAAAAACTTTAGAAAAGTTATAAAAGTTTTGATGAATTTGATTAAAACAAGACCTAAGGAATATATTCAGAATTCTACCCCCAACAACTGCAAAATTAGATATTTTTCCAAGCACACACAAAACACACTTATACAAATTAATCATGTTAGCATATTAAAATAAAATTTCAACAAGTCTCAAAGGATCAAATTTTTGTGAAAGTGTACAGAAAATGTTTACAAATCACAATGCAATTAAGTTAAATTATGTAATAAAATATAATTGTGAACATCACTATATGTTTTAAGATTTATAGATCTAAGTAATCCCTAGGTCAAAGAAAAAAAGCATAAAATAAAATAGAAAATACTTTAAATGGAATTTTAATAAAAATGCAACATATCTTGTGGGTTGCAACTAAAACTGTACTTAGGAAGAAAGTTACGCCTTTAAAATTAACACTGGAGGAAAATGAGGCTGAAAAGTAATAAGCAAATTGACCACTTTCAAAAGTTTGAAAGAAACCTTAAGCAAATTAAAATAAATGAGTGAGTATGAGGGCAGAAATAAGAACCTAATTGTGGAAATTAATGAACAGAAAAATAAATAAAATAGAAAGGATAAATAATAAGAAAATTATTAAAGAATATCAATTTCTTATAATCCTGGCAAATTTAAGAATAAAAAATAAATACCAGGAGTGAAAAAGTGATTGTAATTACATTTGATGTAGGCATTAAACATCTAATTAAATAATACAAGTCCTTTCTCAAATTCATTTCAAAATTACAGGACTTAAGAGAATGGGATATTAGTACAAGGATTAAAAATAAATCAATTTAATTTAGAGGGAAGAAAGAAATAGTTCTACACATTTGTCATTGTGTGACTTATAACAGAGACTGCAAAGCAATGCAGAAAAGATAGAATTTTCTATTAATTACACTGATATGATGTGCAGCTACTAAAAATGAAAACAATCTTTTCTATAACATGAAAGTCCTCTGGGTTGCATTATTAGATTAAAAAAACACAAGATGCAGAAGAGTAGGTAAAGTATGCTACATTTTATGTAAAAGTAGCTGGAGAAAAGAATCTGTGTTTATATTTGCTTCTATGTGTATGAAATGTAGGAAAGAATATATAAGAAACTAAAGTCAATGGTTACTATTGGGGTATGAGGAAAAAGGTACATAGTTCAAAAATTAAATACATCAAAGGTGGAACATTGGCACTGGCATAAGAGGATATCCATATGGGGGGAAAAGTCAAACTAAAGTCACAAAACTCAATTCTAAAAAGATCACAGGCCTAGGGGCACCTAGGTGGCTTAGTCGGTTAAGCGTCTGTTTCTTTATTCTTCTTTTAAATTTTTTTCAATGTTTTTATTTAATTTTGAGAGACAGGAAGAGAGAGCATGAGCAGGGGAGGGGCAGACAGAAAGGGAGACAGAGATTCTGAAGCAGGCTTGATGCTCTGAACTGTAAGCACAGAGCCCAACGTGAGGCTCCAACTCAAGGACCTCAAGATCATAACCGGAGCCAAATTCGGAGGCTTAATTGACTGAGCCACCCAGATGCCCCAAGCATCCAATTCTTGATTTCAGCTCAGGTTATGATCTCATGGTTCATGGGATTGAACCTCATGCATCTGGCTCTGCTGTTATAGCATGGAGCCTGCTTGGGATTCTCTCTCTCTCTCTCTCTCTCTCTCTCTCTCTCTCTCCCTCTCTCTCCCTCTCTCTCTCTCCCTCTCTCTCCCTCTCTCTCCCTCTCTCTCCCTCTCTCTCTTCCTCTCAAAATAAATAAACAGTTAAAAAGATTATAGGCCTAAATATGAAATACTAAAGGTTTTAGAAAACAGGACATTTTAGTCACCTTGGTTTAAAGAAAAATTCCTTAAATAAAAATAAAAGGGTTGACAACAAAATAAAATGTTGATATCAAAATTAATACATTATATTTATCCATATTAAAGAGTGAAAAAAATAAACTTTAGAGCAAGCAACAATATCTGTATTATATATTATGAGCAAAAAATTACTATACCAAATATATAAAGAATTCTTATCATTTTGTAATTAAGAAATAAATAAAAATTGAGGCAATACATACTATGACACTTTGCAAAACAAAAAATACATATTGTAACCAATAAACGTATGTAAAAGTATTCAACCTCACATATAATAAGATCAACAATCAAATTTCATCAAAATAACAGGTACAATAAATTGGGGAAAATTTGAAATTAAAGTCTGATAAATGACAAGGATGAAAGAAAAGAGAAATGTTCATGAGTAAATACAGAATCCACTTTCTAAAGGGATTAGTCATTTTCTATTTAATTTGAAAGTATACAAGTATACAAGTTCTACAACCATCCATTTCCATCTTAAATGTGCAATTGAGAGAAAAACATAAAAGTGTACCCTATAAATATAGCTTTATAACAACAGAGAATGCCTTAATATGACATTCAAAAATACCTATATATATTTAAATAGCAAGTGCTCCAAAATATATTTTTGAGTAAAAGTAAAATTTACATTTAGTAGTAACATTTTGAATGATATTAATGTGAAAACTTGTAAAAGTTCTTTATATGTTTATGTGTACCTATGAATGCATATAAGTGCATTGATACATTCTCTTAATGCGTGCCAACTAAAGTGCCAGCGTGATTATCATCAGGAGGACATAGGGGTGGACTCTGATAGGGCATGATAATCAAAAGGTTTAGTTTATTGACATTATTTATAATATCTTTACAAATTTTGGGAAGAATTTTTCTTAAATTAGGCAGATAAAAAGTGATTTCAAACAAAGTAAATGAAAAAGGAAACCAATCTAAGAAATGCTGGTTTTAACTGTCCAACATTTGACACCATATTCAAGACTTGATGGAGCCACTTAAACTTGCTATTACAATTCTCGTTGAAAAACAAATTCGATCACAAAATTAGATTGTAACAAAAGGGGAGTGCCTGGGTGGCTCAGTTGGTTAAACGTCTGACTTCAGCTCAGGTCATGATCTTATGGTTTGTGGGTTTGAGCCCTTTCTTGGGCTCTGTGCTGACAGCTCAAAGCCTGGAGCCTGCTTTGGATTCTCTGTCTCACTCTCTCTTTGCCCCTCCCTGGCTCACACTCTGTGTTTCACTCTCTCAAAAATAAATAAACATTAGAAAAAACTTTTTTAAAGATTGTAACAAAAGAATGGCTAAATTTAAAAACTTGTGAATTGCTGATTCCACTACTATTTTAATCATTTAAGCTATACTTCTAAAGGAATTTTTCAGGAATAATAAATATCTATTCAGAGATTAGTCTGAATTTTTTGATAAAAAGTTTTTCAATTAGTTCTAAATTCTAATTTAACTGTTTAAGGGAAAATTCTTGTTTAATGTTAACCAAGTACATGAGAAGTAGAATGAGAAAAAAAAATAGTGACAAAATGTAGAGAGAGACTGAAAGTTTTGAGAATGTCAAATAAAAACAAACATCAGTTGAAATGCTAACTTCAAATGAATATTTAAAGTGTATTACAAAGAAATCACTCTTTCAAGACTATTTCTATCACCTGTTTATAATCTGCCTTATGTTTAAAAATAGAGTTGCATTAAATGTCATTGTATCATACTCTCTCGTAAATTGTTTTGTCCTAACAAAGACAAAACAAAACAAAAATGCCATTACCATGAGAGTCCCCTTAATCAAAGAACAAATACTTAAGGGAAAATAACAAACTTTGCTTCTTTAACTATCCATGGATTTGAAGGGAGGTGATTCTTGTATTTCCATTAATGTTTTTGAAGTCTGGTTTTATTTTTGAGGAACCATGGTGAGATTTTCTTGACAGAACAGTTCATATTCTTTTTCAATCTGGACACTGATAGGATTTTTCCTGCTGGTGATGGTGATGGTTTAGCTCTCAGAAATAAACAAAGGGAGAAACAAAACCTGAAATCCCAAAGGAGCACCTAGGAGAGAGGGTGGGGAGGGGAAGAAAGAGAGACTTAAAGGGAGGAAGGGAATGAGGGAGATAATTAACACCATGCCATCATTATCTAACAAGCAAAACACATTTTTAAAAGTTTATTGTTCTCTCAGTTCTACTCCTTCTGCCCTTACTTTCTCAATTTCTCTGGTCTAATATGCTGTTGCTTGCATTAAGCCCTCATAGGTGAAAGCTTTTGTGTTCTCACAGAAAGAACATTTATAATAATGTGCTCAAAGTTTTTAAATATTGGATAATGGAAACTAAAGTCTCTTTCTATTTCTTTCTCTCTTCTATCCTTCTCTTCCTTAAAAGGATAATAAAAATATTTCGGTTTTAATTATTTAGAGGACAAACTGAAAAATGCACCCCTATACACCTACAAAAACATCATCTAAAATCAGGAGTTGATAGACTTAGCTTAATTACATCTTGGGAAAAAATTATTAGAATTTATCTTCTTAAACCTGGGGGGATAAATAGGGAGGGATGTTAAGAAATAGGGGGAGATGTTAAGAGTAACACAAATATGTCTTTCAAAGATTAAAACATTATATTTGTTGTGGAAAAATGTGGACCTAAATGTAGTTAGGATAATCCATTCATCACAAAAAGCAAACTTGGAATTAGGACAAATTGAGGATTAAACATTATTTTAAAGTGAATTTTTAATCCAAAGTTTTCATATCAATTTTAAAACAAAGAAAAAGAAACAAATTACTTGTTTCACGTTACGCAGATCACAGCAAATCTTAATTATATTTTGATTTCACCTTTCAACCTGTTGCTTTCCCACTGGGAAAATATGCCCATACATCTGGGTCAATTCTTTTGGCAGACTTATTCAATTAATCTAATACGATGTATAATAATTAGCTTATTTTTTAAAACAAGTTCAAAATACTGACCAAATTCACTGATGTTTATAATAATCATTCACTGAAACAAAGCTATGATCTGATAAACTAAGGTAGTACAAAGAGCATAATCCTTGAAATCATATAGATCTAAGTGAAATAGATTCAAGTTCATTCTCTACCACTTATTGGTTGTTTGATCCTAGAAAATTGATTCAATCTTTCTCAATCTCTTGTCTATAAAAAGGGAAATTGAAATGTACATTGTAGTTGCTCTGAGAATTGCATGTGATAACATGCATGAAGTGATCAGTCTATGACTGGTCTATGGGGGAATTTCTGTTAGTTTTCCTTTTTTCCCTTTAAATATTAAATATATATTTGTTATGTATTTAATGCCATACATTTTCACAGCTCAAAACTCAAATGGACAAAAGAAAAAAATGTAAGGTGTCTCCTTTGTCCCATTCCTTGGTGGAACTGCTGTGACCAGTTTCTCATGTAAGCTCTGGAGAATTTTTATGCATGTACAAGCAAGCACACCAATGTTCTTCTTTCTTCTTTTTGTGCATAAAATAGTGGTAAACAATATACATAGTTCTGTACTTTATTTTTACCTTTATGGATATTTTGAAGATGATTTCATGATTAATAACTAAAGAACATCCACATTCTCCCTTATGATAGCAGAGAGAGGAGCAATGTTTTCTTACGTGCAGATATTTACAGAGCTCTTGCCTAGTGAGGCTGCATCTGGTGGTAGTGAAGATAAGATAGACAGGAGTTTGGATCTCAGCTCTGCCACTTAACTGGAGGAAACGTCAGTGTGCTTATCCGTATTAAAAAGGGTACAAAACCAGTGCCCACCTTGCGAGTTGTCACCAGGAGTAAATAAGATAATGCACATCAAAATCTTAGCTCTCTGCCTGGCACACAGTAGGTGTTCAGTAAATGGTGGCTGCTATAACAAGTAATATTAATTATTAGCTGTGCCAAAGAATGAAGATTGCTAAAGGTTGTAGCACATATATCCTGTGGACACTGGCACCATCTATTTAGAAATAGCCATACAAACTACTTCCTTCTTACAGATTGGTAAATGGCAGTCATTCTACCAAATCCTTAGCATATTTTAATCAGTATTTTGGAAAAGCTTTCCTGAATAACTCCAAAATGTCTCCTTTTAAGCATTCTTTACTGTTGTTCAAGCTCATAAAAACAAAAAGAGCCTCCTCCTACCCCTTATTCTTTTATTAAAGTGAATTTAAATTTACTATGGTGTTCAAAAAGTAACAGCCTGTGGAAGGCATTCTGCAGTAAGAGTCTCTAATTCAAGATGCATAAGCATTTGATCACCTAGAAATTGTCCTTCAATTGAATTTTAAACTTTTATTTTTTTTGAACACTGACTTTTCTTAGATTGAAATAAGCTCAGCATAGAAAGAGAATGATTTCATATCTTGATAGATTATGAAGGGATACTTACATTTCAGTTTTAAATTTTAAAAGAATTTAACAACATTCTACTTACTGTTCAGAAAAAAAATTCATGATTCATAATGATCTTTATAGTTTATTAAAGATTGCCTTGTAGAATATCCAAGTTAAATTTGATAGTGATTTGAAACAGTTTTCCTTTTGAAAATGGTATTTCCTGATCATATATAGCAATAAAATCACCACATAGAATTTGAGGTTCAGTGATGTAAATCATGAATTGTATTTTTATATTCCAACCTTACTAAGATGTTATTATCATGCAACTCCAAAAAGATGTGTTAATGCCTTTTAATAGACAAAAGTGTACCTTTTATAGCTGTTTGTATTT
The DNA here is from genome assembly GCF_007474595.2 of Lynx canadensis. NCBI lineage: Eukaryota > Metazoa > Chordata > Mammalia > Carnivora > Felidae > Lynx > Lynx canadensis. Next base: position 105,940,184 of record NC_044309.1, read on the forward strand.
TAAGGTCTTAAAACAGACACATTAGAAAACACATTAGAATATTGTTTAGCGGATTTTGGATACATTAATTCCCTGGAGACTGAGGCTATCAGTGAATGTAAGAACACACAGAAAAAAGTTTCAACCATATTCATATCCAAACTTTCTAGAGAATTTGATTATTATGTCTCAACTAATTCACCTTAAAATGAACTACTTATTACTAGGAGAACACCTGGTTCCAAAGGGGGGAAAAAATATATATATATATGTATATATATATATATATATACATACATATATATATATGCTTAAAAAAGTTAATTACATAAAGGACGAAAAGAAAAGAAAAGAAGGGAGAAGAAAAGAAAAGGAAAGAAAAGAAAAAGGCTCTAAACATCTTTTCACTGGAGCTGAAGTTTGGAAAAGAGGAGTCAAAGATAGTTTCTTTAGATCCAGAGTTAAGCCATTCCATTTAGATTGTTTTGTCAATTGTTTAAAGATTTTCATTTGAATAGCTACACTTCCTTCTTTTTCCTCAAAACACTTGGGATTGACAATATAACAGCCTGTTTACTACTCACATTCTGGACCTAGGATCCCTGGGTTCAAAACCATTCACTGCTGCTTCTTGTAAATTGGGACTTACTTAAAATCTTTTTCCTCCTGTCTATCCATCATGATGATAACAATAGTATCTACCTTCATAGCATCATGGTGATGAGTAAATGAACCAAAATTCATAAGGCATTGTGGGGGAATACAACATTTTACCTCTATTCATAGGGTGTTTTGGCTGGGCCTGAGAATTAAACTGACACAAGACATATTAACAGGAGAAAAGCACACACATTTACATGTTTTATGTCACATAAGGGCCCTCATAAGTAGATGAAGACCCATTAAAGGGCAAAACCTGAATACTTTTATATGGGATTGAACAAAGAGAGGCAATTGTGGAAAAGTAACTAAAATATACAGGGAGGCTAAACAAAAATTCAAATTATTCCCTGAAGATCTGTTTGTATAGAATTCTCCTGGCTTTGACTTGCCACTCAAAAATATTTTCTCTTGGCACAGAAAGGGCATCTTGCCCATGGAAGTTTTTAATCCCGTTTTCAGAAGAAAATGGAAGATTGGAGTGCCTTCTTTCATCTGCTGTGTGATTAAGTGCCTTTGGGTCAAAATAATCCTCATGCTAATGTGGCATAATTTGAGGTGGCATATTCTTCTACCTTTCAGCACTTAGAACAGTAGCCAGCCTGTAATACATGCTCTATGAGGGTTATTTACTATTTATTTGGAATATGTTAAGAAAACTTTTGTTTTTATTTTTCACTTTTGTTATAACATTGGGAAAATACAATAACACTTCACACTGGAAAACTCTTGCAAGGAAGGTCCTAAGTCACATTCTTCTGGGAGCCTTCAATATTAGTAACAATAAGGACAACAACAAATATAAGAACAACTAAAGATAATACAATTTTTAACTGCCAGGCATTGTACAAAATGGTATACACGCACTTTATTCTTCTTTAAACTTTGCAATTACCTTGAGAGATGTTTTTTCTATTTTATGTAGTAAAAAAGGAAAACTTAATTGTGTTTACAAAAATGTCCAAGAATCACATAGTTAGGAAGTAGCATAGCCAAAACTGGATTCTAAGATCACCGTTTTCGAAATTCATACACAACAACTAAGAGAGGGTTTCCCAAACAGCAACCATCATCATACTTTTTGCCATTTTGTTGTATAAGAAAAATAAAATGACACTATTTAAAATAGAGAAAATATAAATCCAGGGATTGGTTACTCATATGAGGGAGGAGCTGAGAAGGTAAACAGGAGGTGGAGAGTCTATCTAGAAATTAGTAACAGCAGAAAGCCAACATGGAAGGGCAAGTGACAAGACCCTGCGGACAGTGTATGATCTAAAGAAACTATGGTCAAAGCAAGTGTGACCTGTAGGAGCCAGAAGAGGCACACAACCAATGCCAGAAATACTTTCTGAGGCAGAGAAAATGCAATAAATTCTCAGTCATATCCCTTCCTTACTCCCATCAATCTCCCACTGAGAGCTCTCATTAATCAAAATAACCAGACTCCCACTCACATGGGAACCTGGGACCCAGAGGTTCAGCCCACTGTGATCCAAAGAACATGCAAATAGATGGCAACAGATGGAAAGGCATTTGCGCCTCGATCAGCCTATTCTTATAGGTATAGTTCACTGGATATCTTTCTTCCAGTTGGCTAAAAATTCTAACTAAATGAAGGTTTGTAGTAAGGAAATATCCTATCATTACCTGAATAGGAATCAGATCATAGTCATAAATAGAAAGTAGTCATAAACTTAAAAAAAAAAATTAGCTTTGAAGTCAGAGAGACCCAGTTTCTAGTCGATTCTCTATGACTTACTAGTTGCTCAATCCTGGCCAATTAATTCAGTTGTTTCCACATTTCTGTTATCTATAAAAAGGGAAACTAAAAGCTACCTGAGGCCTCCAGGCATTTAAGTCATTAATAGCATCAAACTGAAATGTGTTCCATTATATAATAAAAAAGAAATTAACTTTCCCAATATGTATGAGTCATTATTTACAGCTGTGTGTAGGTAGCCCCAAATCATTCTCCAAACCATGGCTCAGAAATACTTAACAGGTAATTCTGCCTCTCTCTAGATATATAAACGTAAATGTGTTATCACTTTCAGATTTGTTAATTTAGGATATACTGGTGCTACAAAATGATATAGATCCCATTTCTCCTGATATTTAATAAGCATATACAATGTTTATATGTGTTTATATAATGTGTTGTGCTGAATTGTTGCAGAAAAGAAAGATTAAGATTCTATAAAAAATTTATTCATATTTACAGGCAAAATGTTACTAGGGCATACTTAATAATTTTAGTGGCTTTCTAGAATTTAGATATTACACGTATTCAAAGAATTTAAGAAAATGAGATTTAATAAGTAATTCAAGCAGAAAATAAAGTTTAGAAACAGAAATGGCACACAAGAGTAGAAATTAAAATTTTATTTTAATATACAACTGTAATCTTGATGTTTTACCTAAATTCTAAAGCCTTGGTTTATTAATATCTTAAAATCAGGGGCGCCTGGGTGGCTCAGTCGGTTGAGCGTCCGACTTCGGCTCAGGTCACGATCTCGCTGTCAGTGAGTTCAAGCCCCGCGTCGGGCTCTGGGCTGATGGCTCAGAGCCTGGAGCCTGCTTCCATTCTGTGTCTCCCCCTCTCTCTGCCCCTCCCCCGTTCATGCTCTGTCTCTCTCTGTCTCAAAAATAAATAAAACGTTAAAAAAAACTTAAAAAAAATATCTTAAAATCATAGAACACAGGGCTTTCTTTCAATTAGTTGAGAGGGTGGTATCTTCAGGGAACAATACCATTTTGTAAAATGATTCTATGTAAATATCTGGAGCTAAGGGATCCAGCTGTCTTGGAGTCCTTTGGATGAAATAGTAACACCTCCATGGAAATAGAATCTTCCATTTCCAGTTGGGCAGAGATACCATGGTATACTGTAGCAAGAGATGGAGAAGCACACAGTAGGATTGCTACTCCCAAAGAAAAATAGAAAATCAATAACAGGAAGACATCTTAAAATGTCCAAATATTTAGAAACTCAACAACACGTTTATAAATAACCCATAATCAAGGAGAAAATCAAAGTTAATTTAAAAATATTTTGAATTAAGTAAAAATAAAAACAACATGTGAAAATATACAGGGCACTGATATAGCAACACTTAGAGGGAAGTCAATGAAACTGACAGCAGAATGGCAATAGTGAAAACGAAACTTCCACTGAGAATTCAAATTTTAACTACTTGAAAAAATTCCATTTCAGTTATACTTAATCTTTAAAGACATTTTTTAAAAGTTTTCAGCAAAAGTACTTTGTTGGGTTCTTTCTTAACAATATTCCAAAATAGCATTTTCCCATGATTTCCTTTGAATAATTTTTACAAATAAACAGGCCCAGACTTCTGTAGCTTTGATCTAAAAGAAGTTTATTATTTTTAACATTTTGAGGAATCTCCATACTGGCTGCACCAGTTTGCATTCCCACCAACAGTGCAAGAGGGTTCCCATATCTCTGCATCCTGAAAAACAGCTGCCATTTCCTGTATTGTTAATTTTAACCATTCTGACTGGTATGAGGTGATACCTCATTGTAGTTTAGATTTGCATTTCTCTGATGAGTGATGTTGAGCATCTTTTCATGTATTTGTTAGCCATCTGTATATCTTCTTTTGAAAAATGTCTATTCGTGTATTCTGCACATTTTAACTGAATTATTTATTTTTTGGGTGTTGAGTTCTATAAGCTCCTTATATATTTTGGATACTATTCCTTTTTAAGATAGGTCATTTGCTAATGTCTTCTCCCGTTTCATATGTTGCCTTTAGTTTTGTTGATTGTTTCCTTCACTGTGCTTTATATTTTGACAAAGTCCTAACAGTTTATTTTTGCATTTGTTTCCTTGCCTCAAGGAGACATATCTAGTAAGAAATTGCTATGGCTAAGGTCAAAGAGGTTACTGCCTGTGTTCTCCTCTATTATTTTGATGGTTTTCTGTCTCCCATTTAGGTCTTTCATCCATTTTGAATTTATTTTTGTGTATGGTATAAGAAAGTGGTCCAGTTTCATTCTTTTACATGTTGCTGTCCAGTTTTCTGAACACCGTTTGTGGAAGAGACTGTCTTTTTCCATTGGATATTCTTTCTTACTTTGTCAAAGATTAATTGACCATATAGTTGTGGGTTCATTTCTGGGTTTTCTATTCCGTTTCCTGCATCTATATGTCTGTTTTTTGTGCCAGTACACATACTGGCTTGATTACTACAGCTTTGTACTGTGACTTGAAGTCTGGAGTTGTGATACCACCAGCTTTGCTTTTCTTTTTCAGGATTGCTTTGGCTATTCAGGGGCTTTTGTGGTTCCATACAAATTTTAGTACTGTTTTGTTCTAGCTATGTGAAAAATGCTGGTGGCAGTTTGATAGGTATTGCTTTGGGTATTATAGACATTTTAACAATTATTTGTTCTTCCAATCCATAAGCATGGAATGATTTTCCATTTTTTTTAAATTTTTTTTAACATTTCTTTATTTTTGAAAGCACAAGCAGGGGAGGAGCAGAGGAGAAGGAGACATTGAATCTGAAGCAGGCTCCAGGCTCTGGGTTGTCAGCACAGAGCCTGACACAGGGCTCGAACACACAAACGTGAGATGATGACCTGAGCTGAAGTCGGACGCTTAACTGACTGAACCACCTGGGTTCCCCATGATTTTCCATTTCTTTGTATTATCTTCATTTTCTTTTATCAGTGTTTTATAGTTTTCAGAGTACAGACATTTTACCTCTTTGGATAGATTTATTCCTAGGTATCTTATGATTTGGGGTGCAACTGCAAATGGGATTGATTCCTTGATTTCTCTTTCTGCTGCTTCATTATTGGTGTATAGAAATGCAACAGACCCTATACATGGATTTTGTATCCTGCAACTTTACTGAATTTGTATATCAGTTCTAGTAAATTTTTGGTGATCTTTTAGGTTTTCTATAGAGTATCACATCATCTGCAAATCGTGAAAGTTTGGCTTCTTCCTTGGCTATTTGGATACTTACTACGTTTTGTTTGATTGCTGAAGATAGGACTTCCAGCAATATGTTAAATGACAGTGGTGAGGGTGAACATCTCTGTCTTTCCTGATCATAGAGGAAAAGCTCTCAGTTTTTCCACTTTGAAGATGACATTAGCTGTGGGTTTTTCATATATGGCCTTATTATGTTAAGGTATGTTCCCTCTAATCCTACTTTATTGATGGCTCCTATCATGTATGGATATTGTACTTTGTATAATGTTTTTTTTCTGCATCTATTGAGAGGATCAGATGATTCTTATCCTCTCTTTTATTAATGTGGTGTTTCATGTTGATTGATTTGCAAATATTGAAACACCCTTGCAACACAGGAATAAATCCCACTTGTTCGTGGTGAATGATTCTTTTAATATATTGTTGGATTTGATTTGCTAGTATTTTATTGACAATTTTTTGCATTCATGTTCATCAGGGATATTGGCCTGTAGTTCTCTTTTTTAGTGAAATCTTTGTCTGGCTTTGGTATCAGGGTAATTCTGCCTCATAGAATGAATTTATAAGTTTTCTTTCCATTTCTATTTTTTTGGAATAGTTTGAGAAGAATAGGTATTAACTCTTTTTTAAATGTTTGGTAGAATTCAACTGTGAAGCCATCTGGCCCTGGATTTTTTTTTTCTTGGGACATTTTTGATTACTGATTCAATTTCTCTGCTGGTTATTAGTCTGTTCAATTTTCTATTCCTTACTGTTTCAGTTTTGGTTGTTCATATGTTTCTCGGAATTTATCCATTTCTTCCAGGTTGTCCAAATTGTTGGCACATAATTTTTCATAATATTTTCTTATAATTGTTTATATTTCCATGGTATTAGTTGTTATTTCTCCTCTCTCATTTGTGATTTTATTTATTTGGGTCCTTTCACTTTTCTTTTTGATAAGTCTGTTATTTGGATAAGGGGTTTATCAATTTCATTAATTTTTGTGAAGAACCAGCTCTCGGGTTTCATTGATCTGTTCTAGTGTTTTGTTTTGTTTTGTTTTGTTTTGTTTTGTTTTTTCAGTTTCTCCATCATTTATTTCTTCTCTAATCTCATTATTTCCCTTCTTCTGCTGGCATTAGGCTTCATTTGTTGTTCTTTTCCTAGCTCCTTTAGGTGTAAGTTTAAGTACTTATTTGAGATTATTTTTACTTGTTGCTTCTTGAGGTAGACCTGTATTACTATATACTTCCATCTTATGACTAGTTTTCCTGCATCCTAAAGGTTTGAACTATCATGTTTTCATTTTCATTTACTTTTATGTATTTTCTTATTTCTTCTTTACTTTTCTGGTTGAACCGTTCATTCTTTAGTAGCATATTGTTTAACCTCCATTTATTTGTGGTCTTTTGACATTTTATCTTGTGGTTTACTTCAAGTTTCATAGCACTGTGGTCAGAAAAGATACTTATTATGATTTCAATATTTTTGTACTTGTTGAGGCCTGATTTGTGACCTATTATGTGATTTATTCTGGACAATGTCCCATGTGCACTTAAAAAGAATGTGTATTCTGCTGCTTTAAGATAAAATGTTCTGAATGTATCTGTTAAGTCAATAACCCATAGTAAAGACTCCTAAAGTACGCAATATATTTGATGAATAAAGTAAATGAAATGACTATATTAAGAAGTCAGAACAATTAATACTATAAGGGATAGAGAGGGACATTATGTTATAAGGAAATCAATTCACCAAGGAGGCCTAATGATCTAAAATGAATATGTCCATAATAATAGGGCTTCAAAATTCATGAAGTGAAAACTGGTTCCCTGAAGGGAGAAATAGACAAAACTACAACTATAGTTGGAGACTTCGACATGCCTTTATGAAAATTCACTAGATGTTGACAGAATAATAATAATAATAAGGGTATATATATAATAATAAGACTATATAATAAGAAGATAATAAAGTTATAACATTATCAACTTGGCATTGATATTTACAGAAAACTGTATAAGAAAAGCAGAATACACATTTAATCCAAGTACACTAAAATGGACTATTTGCTAGATACACCACACTCTGTGTCATAAAAAATAAACCCAACAATGTTAAAATAGTTGAAATTATACAAATCATTTTCTCTGATCACCAATGAATTAAACTATAAATCAATAACAGGAAGAGAACTTAAATGTCCAAATATTTGGAAACTCAACAGCACGTTTATAAATAACCCACAATCAAGGAGAAAATCAAAGTTAACTTAAAAATATTTTGAATTAAGTAAAAATAAAAACAACATGTGAAAATATACAGGGCACCGATACAGCAACACTTAGAGGGAAATCAATGAAACTGAGAGAATGGCAATGTGAAGACAAAATCAATAATATCAAAAGCTTATACATTAAAAATATCAACAATAAACTTGAAATGGATATAGACCTAAATGAAAAACTTAAAAGTTACAGAAGAAACACAGAAGAGCATTTGCGTGATCCTGAAATAGTCAAACCTTTCTTAGGAGACAAGCCATAAAATTCTATAAAATCATTTGGTAGTAATTTTTTTTTATAAAGTTAAACTTGCCATATGATCAGCAGCTCCATTCCTAGCTATTTGCCCAAGATAAATGAAAACATGTCTACAGATATCCTGTAAAAGAATGTTTGTAGCAGCTTTTTCATAATTTCCCCGAACTGGAAACAATCAAAATGTCCATCAACTGGCCAACGAATAAAGTACTGTGGTACAAGGATATTCTAGTCAGGAACATAGCTATGGATTACTGAAACATGCAATGAATTGAAAAGGCCTCATGTGAAGTGAAGGAAGCTGGACATAAAGACCATGCACTCTACAATTCATTTATATAAAATGTCCAGAATAGGCACATCCATGCAGACAAAAAATAGATTAGTGTTTGCCAGGGCATCGGGTGGGAAAAAACAATTGATTATAAGGGTGCATGAGGGAACTTTTTGGGGTAATAGGATTATTCTATATTTTGATTGTAATAGTGATTTCACAACTTTATACATTTGTCAAAATTTATAGATCTGTGTACTGAAAAAGGGTGAATTTTACTGTATGTAAATTAAATCATGATGAACTCAATTTTAAAAATAGTAAATAAGAAATATAGAATACCCTTTAGCAGGTTTAATATCTAAATATTAGTATTCTTTCAACAAGAGCTCAAAAATATGGAGGGGAGAAAATTATCAAAGATAGATGAAAACATTCTCACAACAAAAGGAAATAAATTTCCAGATTAAAAAGGACTGCACATGCGCGCACACACACACACACACACACACACAAACATACAGCAGAGATGCAAATACAAGACTCATACCATGGTCATGAAAACTCAGATCAAGAAGAATAAAGACAAGCAAGAATGACAATAGCCTTCATTTGGGGAAAAATAAAAGACCACAAATGGAATGTCAAAAATCAGAAAGGCATCAGTCATCAACAAAGGTGGAAACTAGTAGACAATAGAGCTACAGTTTCAGAATTCTATTCTTAAAACTACTGCAATTTAGATTTAGTCTTCAACAGATGTTAAGTGTTCTGTATTTTTAAATACACACGTTATCAATAATTTAATGTATGAATCCATTCTTAAAAGGCTCTTGTAATATACATCCCACCATTATAAGGGAGTACATGAAAAAGTAGACATAGGCTCCAGGAATCAGGAGATCTAGCACCAAAATGGTGAAAGAAATTCGTCTACTGATCTGCACTTGAATTTCTTTCATCATATTTTCTATCACATTAGCTAAACAAACTATTAAATTTTAAAATATCAAACAACATTTTGTACTTTGTACCTTCTAGAAATGTTTTATAAATAATGGACTGAATCTGTTCTTAAAATAAGTTTTATGTATTATTCCTCCTATATCAGTGTACACATTCCTCAATGTATATGATGTGTTCAATTTTAGTTATTAGTGTTTAAACTCTTTAAAACAATTTAATAGTATATAATTATTTCTGTATAGAAATCTACAATTTCATGTAAATACTTTCTTTGACTTTGAAATGATTACAAAGTCAAGAAACAGAATATGTAACTGCTGAGCAGTACTTTCTTTGCTATTTTGAAGATGAGTTGCTTTGGACAATATTAAAAACAATCCAATTCATCAATGACTTGTCAGTTTTTAATATGTGATGACAGCCTGTCAATTGCAATACTGTAGGAAAGCATTTTCATTACTAAGTTGACATTATAACTTGATGAATCCTGTGTTTCAATGACAGTCATTCTTTGCCTTTCAACCAGCATGTTTTATTTAGAATTCAGAACAAGACATATTATGATAAAGGTCATTGGTTTAAAAACTATGCCCTTTCTGGTCTTTTCCCTTTAAAATGGAAAACACCAAGCACAATTTCTCACATTTAGAAACTTGTATTTTTAGGATGTTTGATTGGTTGACTTACATAATTGCAAATATTTTAAAGATATGCAAAATCAAGATCCCACTCTCCAAACTACATGTTGCAGAAATCTTTACTTTGAGATGCACCATCACAATGATTAGCAAATGAAATTTTAAAACTAATAAATAAAGGCAATTTACCATAGTGAGAAAGATAACACTTGTACAAAGCTCTAGATTTATCTTAACAAATAAAGTAGGTGTGATTCCAAATCATCTTAACACATTATTTTTACATGTAAAATTATGCTAGTAACCTGAATAGAAAATGAGATATTCATAACTAATTTTAAAGTACATTATATTTCTTTGAACCCCCAAATTACACAGAATCTCATCACTATCATCAATATCCAGCGCTCCTAGAATTTAATTGACTAGTTTGTGCCTGAAATTGCTTTGATGGAAGCTCCCAGTAATCCCATCTTTATTAATATTATGTGAGGTTGTTCTTGTAGGTTCCTTTGTCAGAGAATGGAAAGCAAATCCAAAAAGTCGAGACACAACTCCTAAAGTGGCCCTATGGCTTTGCAATAAAAATTTTGACTCTATAAAGCTGTGAAGATGAGAGCAATTATATGCTGAAGGGACTGAGATGCTGAAATATCTTGGGAATGAGAATTCTGTATTGGTTCCATGTTTTATTTAAACATCGGCTAAAAGCAAAAATCGTCAAGTAGCCACTAGTACTGAATTGTAGAAATAGGTTAGAGACTAATGCTCATACATACATATATATTTGAGGAATAAGGCAAGTTGTTTTTGTGGCTAATTTCATGTTTAAGGGCACACGGTTTGGACATAAAAAGACCTGAGATTGAAAATCTGCCACCTCTTAGCTGCATAAACTTGGACAAATAATTTTTCTGTACTGAACTGCTATTTCTTGATCTGTGCATAACTGTATTTCTGTAGTAGTTTTTCTCTGGGTAATTACCCGTGCTCATACACTACAGAACATCTATCCCCTTTTTACAGCCTTCCCCAGTTTCTTTGTGGAGTCCATGGGAATGTCTCAAATGTGCTTATGAACGGAATTCTTATGTTCATTGCTCCCCAGTCTTTTCATGATTTGATATTATTGCAAATCCAACTTTGGCAAGATTCCTGCTGGTGCCCTCTTTAGGATACTTCCTTGTCCTCTTCCATTGCTCCTCATTCAGCCTTCTTCCCTTACAGGCCTCTAACTCTATGAAAAACCAGTTCAGGTGGATTGATGTTCAGTGGCATCAAATGTCCACTGGTTCTTCAAGAAGACCAGATGCTTCGTCCCAATTAAGACTCAGTCAATTTCCATGCTGTATACAAAACTGGAATAAGAATTTATACATGCAGGTTTGTGTGAAGGTAATTTAAGCGTAGTCTTTACATTTCTTCTGTGTTGCGAACCCTGTAACAAGTGCTAAAATGAATTAACCCATTTAAAACCTATATAGTACAGACCATTCAAATTACTAGTTTGCCCATTTCATACATGAAGCAACTGCAATGTAAAGAAATTTGTGCAAATGGAAACAGCTACTATATAACTGAACTAGATTTTGAAACTTGCCTGATAGAAAGCATGTTCCTCTCTCTGTGTGTCATTATTTATCTCAAATTATCTGACTCAATATTCCTAACAATACAAATACAAATACAAATACAAATACAATACAATACAATACAAATGATATGCAAATTTGTGGTAGTGTCATTTTTATTTTTGTTTTAACCATTACTATGAAACCAATAATCCCCCAAGTCAAATATAACATTTGGGAACCACAAATTTGTGTCGATTATTTAAAAAAATAAATACAAGAAAAGTTATATTTATAACACTGTTCTGGAAGAGAATTTGAAAAAGGTATAAATGTCTATTCATGGGGGAATATTTAAATATGCTGTGGTGGATCCAAATAATCATAAAAATAATAATCGTTCATGTCAGAGGAGAGGTTCTCAACATGTGTTTTGTGGACCTTTAGGATCTCCAAAATCCTTTCAAGGGTGTTCCTTGTGAAAATGATTTTCTTACTAAAAATGTTACTTTTAATTTTCATCGTGTTAACATTTGCGCTGATGGTGCTACAGCAATGGTGACTGTGACAAGCCATCCCAAAGCTTAGTGATTTAACACAACACACAACAAATATTGTACTTCTTACAATTCAGTGAGTCAGGAATTCAGCGGTAGTTTGCCTGGGTGGTTATGGACAGTTTCTACTGAAACTAGATCAGATGTTGGGCAGGGCTAAGTGCTATGAAGTCTTGACTAAGACTGAATGGAGGTTCCTCTTTAAAAAATGTGTCATTCATGTGGCTAGCTAATGTTGCAGGCTATTGGTGGAAGACCTCAGTTACTTCCCACTTGGGCCTCTCCACACGGTTGTTTGTCCTTACAGCATGTGCCAGCTTCCTCCAAGAGAACCAGCCTAAAATGTTAAGGCCTTTTATGATCTAGCCTCTAGATAGCACCCATCACTTTTACAATATCCACAATATCTTGTTAGTCACACACTTCAGCCCTATTCAACATGAAAAGGAACTACTCAGGGACATAAACAGCAGACAGTGAGAAGCATGAAGGATCATTTTGGAGGCTGGGTACCACAGAGAGTGTCTGTAGGCCACATAGCTTAAATCTAAACACTGACATCATATTATACTTTATCATATTCTTCAACATCTATGTATATGTTCTTAAAATATATATTCTAAATTTGGCTGCTTTGGCTATTAAATGGAGCATTGTATATATTCTTTTGTGTCTTGTTTCTGTCAGTTACCATTATAGTCGTAATAGTCATATACTTATTTTCCACTATCTTAAAAGCCAGAAAAGAGGGTTTGAGTCATACTCAGTCACATATCTTTGTCTCACTCATCTGTCTTCTACTTATATGGGTACATGTGATTAGATTGCATGTGCCTAGTTAGCCAATTATAATATCCTATCTCAAAATCCTCAAACTTTATCACATCTGCAAGGTCCCTTTGGCCATGTAACGTAACATATTCACCAGGTTCCAGGAGTAAGGACAAAGACATCTTGGGAGGCCATTATTCTATTTACCAAATAGGTCCAGACAGGCTTTTAGAAGTCTATGAAACTTCCAAGAAATAAAGCATTAAAACAAATACAAGAAGTTATGCAGTTCTCTAACTTATCTTAAATCCAGTACTAAAATCAGAGAATAGGACACACACAAACATGTTAAGTAACTCTCATCTTTGCAACTACCCTTAATAGGTATATAATATTAGGAAATCAAAGAAACAGTAAACTAAGGGAATAACAAATCCCAATCATACTGAATTTATCCCAGACATGCAAAGATATTTCAACATTACAAAATCTATATACTATTTCAATTCATCTATAGATACCTCAAAGGAGAAACATATTCACATTAATGTGTGTGTATATGTATGTATGTGTGTATATATATATATATATATATATATATAAATGTGTATATGTGTGTAAATATATATATATATTCATCTGCATAAATACAGCGTAAGAATGTAATGAAAGTCAATTTGAATCATGATTAAATAAGAAGCATTTGAACAAACTAAAAATAGAAATGCACTTTATCTACTACAAATGTGCACATACTTAACAAAAAATCTGTTAAGATAGATTTCGTGTTATGTGGCATTTTATTTAAATTTCAGTATAGTTAACATACAGTGTTATATTAGTTTTAGTATCTGTCATGACAAATGTACTCTTAAATCCCTTCACCTGTTTAACCCATCTCCCCACCCACCTCCCTTCTGGTAACCATCACTATGTTCTCTATAGGCAGACTCTTCTTTCTTGGTCTATCTCTTTTCTTTCTTTGTTCATTTGTTTTGCTCCTTGAATACCACATATGAGTGAAATATATGGTATTTGTCTTTCTCTGATTTGCTTCACTTAGCATTACACTCATTAGATCCATCCGTGTTGTTGCAAATGGCAAAACTTCATTCTTTTCTGTGGCTGAGTAATATTCCATTGTATATATGTGCCACTTCTTTAACCATTCATCATCTACCAATGCACACTTGAGCAGCTTCCATAATTTGGCTATTGTAAATAATGCTTCCAGAAACATAGGGATGCATATATAATTTCAAATTAGTGTTTTCATATTGTTTGTGTAAATACCCAGTAGTTGATAAAAAGAAGCCTGAATGTATAGAGAGAAATGTCATTTTCATGGATGAGAATACGCAACATTTAAAGGTGACAATTTTCTTATAATTGATTGATAAACTCAATCATCACAATTAGATATTCAAGTATTAAAATCTGAAATGCACATAAAATTCAACTTTCATTTTCCCTACAATTTATTTCTCTGAAATTTATGTTTACTTCATTCCCTTGCTTAGGGTTTTTCTACTATAAGATGATAGTATTCTTGGTAAAGGTGTGATTGTTGACCAGAAATGAATGATAGCTAAATGGATGCTCAGAAATGTGGATAAAAAGATTTATCGATCAGGATACAGAGCTGAAGAAGAGGAGATAGAAAAATAAAATATACTGAATGCTTGTAATCATGCAGATCATTTTTTAAATATATTTAATGCTTATAACCTTGTAGATTAGGATTTGTTATCCTTCCTTTACACATAAGAAACCTAAGGCTAGGAAATTCTAGGCAAATTATACAAGATCATATACCTAGTAAGTTGTAGCTTAAAGGTTTAAACTCTTTTTTTTTTCTAATTACAAAGCATACCTTCTAATATAGACAACTATGAGAATAAATTTCACACATGATATTTGCATAAAGGAATTACATTATTTTAAAAACATAACTCATAAATAAATATTGTAGGAGAAAACAAAAGCAAAGACAGAAGGTATGCATTAAAACATCTCCCTCTCCAGAAAAATGTGGTTTAAAAGTACTCATAGTAACTTAGCAATGTTGCTATAGTAGGGACACAACCTTAAGTGTCAAAGCAGAAGAAAATTTGTGAATAAATTATGCTTAAAGGTAAATATATTACCACAGACTGCATGGTAGCATAGACACTGAATTTCTTTTTATTTAACTGAAACAATTCCTATATTTGATGTACATGGAACATTAATTATTTTTAACCTGTGATAGCTCTTGAGGTAATATTAATATTCAAAATTCCCTAAAATTACACAGGATTTCCTTCAAATTCTGAAACATTATAGAAAACACAAAATTTCATTTCTTTGTGCCACCAAAGTTTGACCAAGGGTAGGTCCTGGGGAGACCTAATTTAGGAATTTATGTTTCCTGAAAGAAATGCAGATAGGTAAGGACCTACAGAAAATAGCTTAAGTGTTACACCTGGAGATCATTAAGAATAATCATGATTCCCCATTTTATATTCTTGTCTCCTTTGTCATAGATTAATCGAATATATAAGTGTGGGTTATTTCTCTGTTCTGTTGATGTATCTATTCTTGTACCAGTATGAGTTTTTTGATTACTACAGCATTGTAGTATGTCTTGAAATCTAGGATTGTGATATCTCCCGCTTTCCTCTTCTGCACTGTTGGTAAAAATGTAAATTGGTACAGACACTGTGGAAAATGGTATGAAGGTTACTCAAAAAATTAAAAATATAAATACCATATGATCCAGTAATTCCAATACTGGGAGTTTAACTAAAGAGAACAAAAACATGCATCCCTATGCTTATTTCAGCATTATTTACAATAGACAAGATATGGAAGTAATCTAAATGTCCATTAATAGATGAGTGACTAAGGAAGATATGACTATATATAATGGAATATTATGCAGTTATAAAAAAGGATGAGATCATGCTATTTGTGACAAAATGGATATACCTATAGGGTATTATGCTGAATGAAATAAGTCAGATTAAGACAAATACCACATGGTCTCACACACATGTAGAATCTAAAAAACAAAACAAATCAATAAACAAAAAGCAATATCAAGTATACAAATACAGAGAACAAACTTATGGGAAAGGGGCAAAATGGGTGAAAGGGAGTAGGAAATACAGGTCCCCAGTTATGGGATAAATAAGTCATGGGAATAAAAGGCACATCATAGACAACATAATCAATGATACTGTTATAGCGCTGTATGGTGATAGATGGTACCTACACTTGTGGTGAGCATAGCATACATATGGAGAAGTTGTACCTCTTGTACACATGAAAATAATGTTACACTGTGTATCAACTATATTCAAATAAAAAATATATACAATAAGAAAATATCATGATTGAAAGTGGAGGTTATAGGAAGTTAAGAGTGGGGATGTCCCTAATAATTCTTTTTTAAATTTCCTTAATAATCTAATATTTTAGAAGAAACTGTTTTATGTTAGATTATGTGATTATATTATTTTATTTACAAAATTTCAGAGCCTAAAATTATCAAAAACACATGATCTTCACCTAACTAACAGGTGGCAAACTTTGGTGGCACAAAGAAATGAAATTTTGTGTTTTCTATAATGTTTCAGAATTTGAAGGAAATCCTATGTAATTTTAGGGAATTTTGAATATTAATATTTCCTCAAGAGCTATCACAGGTTAATGTATAGCCGCTAAAAAGAACTTTGCTAAATTACTAATCTGACTATGGAAATTCCATGAATTATAGGCAAATTATATTGTCCTACAATTGATCAATGAGGCCTGTGAACTAGATTTTGCATGCATGTATAAAGATAATCATCATATAAATGCAATATTGGGCATTATCAGAATCTAAATTATGTTAAAATCAAAGAATCTTTTAAAATGTTTTAATTATTATTTAAATGTTTTAAATTACCATTTCTTAAGCATATATACAATTAACATTAGATATTAAATACATGTTTAAATTTATTAAATAATCACATTAGCCCTTGGAAATTGACAAATCAATCGTGACACTTTCTGCAACTTTTACATGAAAGTTATATTTTGTGAACTATTTTTTGTATATATATTTCTACACATTTAATATTTGCTAAACTATTTTTGTGATATAGAGGTGATTTTTTTGAATTTTGATTTTACATTGTGCAACTGAAAATAATGCTTGTGTTGCTAAATGATAATAACATTTTTATTTCTGCATTATTTCTATAATAACACTGAAAATATTTTAGAAGTACAGGTTGTGTCAAATTCCTGGATTGACTTTTCAGCTGCACCAATTATGAAGCCTGTGACATTGAGCACGTTAGTACTGAACTTCACTAAGTCTTATTTTTTCCATCTTTGAAATGGAAGATACAATAGTACTTAACCCAGTATGTACTTAACCCAATTAAGAATAAATAAAATATTCATAAATGTCTGTCATGTAAATAATGCTCAGTAATTATAATATTTTATTCTTCAGTGTGAGATCTTATCTTTACCAAAAAATAAGATCCAATTAATTCTTCTCAGATTATACTTCAACTTATTAAAAAGTACTGTAAAAAATCCTAACTAATAAAAATACTCAAATATTAGGTGCTATAAATCAAATAACTGACAGAAATTGCATTTTGAATAGATATCACAATTAAAAGACAAAATGTCTCCTTTGCAGGTTTATTTTGGTCAGAAGTGGAATATACACCAAGCTTTACCTTTGCTTAACAGTACAGAAAGAGCAAATGGAATTAAACATTCCTCTGTTTTTTTTTTTTTACCCTTGTAGGAAGTTATTTAAATTGTAACAGATTTTATTCACAGCATGTTTTTATTGAGTCATATCTTAGGTAACTGATTTGACTCATGTTCAAATTACTAACTGCCTCGTTTTTGAAACCAAATCTTAGTTTCTTCTTTTACAATTTTTTTGAGTTTATTTATTTATTTTGGGAGAGAGAGAGGGAGAGAAAAGACTAGTGGGGGAGGGGAAGAAAAAGAAGGGAAAGAATCCCAACATGGGGCTCAATCTCATGACCGCGACATCACATCCTGAGCCAATATCAAGAGTTGGACACTTAACCAACTGAGCCACCCAGGCACCCCTATGATTTTTTAACATACTATTTTTTAAACCAGTTTTAGATTTACAGAAAAATTGAGCAGACAATACAGAGAGTTTCCATATAGTCCCTTTTCCCCCACCCTCCAGTTTTTCCTATTATCAACATCTTGCATCAATGCAATATGTTTATTAAAATTGATGAGCCAATTTTGATACATTATTAACTAAAGTCCACAGTTTGCCCTAAGATTCACTCTTTCTGTTGTAAATTCTATGGGTTTTGACAAATATAAAATAACATGTATCCACCATTATATCATACAGAATAGTTCTGCTGCCTGAAAAAAAATTCTCTGAGTTCTGCCTCTGCTGAACCTCTGACAACCACTGATCTTTTTACTGTGCCCATAGCTTGCCTTTCATAGAACGTCATATAATTGGAATCATACAATATATGGCCAGTAGATTATCTTCTTTCACTTAGCAATATGTATTTAAGTTTCCTCTAGGTCTTTTTTGTGGCTCGATAGCTCATTTCTTTTTAATACTGAATAACATTCCATTTTATGGATGTGCCACAGTTTCTTTACCCATTCACCTATCCAAGGGTATTGGGTTTACTTCCAAGGTTTAGCAATTATGGCTAAAGCAGCTATACACATTCATGTGCAGGATTTTTGGTGAACATAATTTTTCAACTAATTTGGATAAATACCATGGAGCATTATTGCTCGATCACATGGCAACACTTATCTTATTAGAAATTGCCAATGTATCTTCTAAAGTAAATATGCAATTTTGCATTCCCACCAGCAATGATAAGACACCTTATAATTCTTTTAGGAAAGAGAAAAGGGGGTTATTTCTAAATTTTCAATAAATTTTTATTTAGGTTCTAAATTAAAAGGAAAAAGGGCTTTTGTAAGGTAGTGCAATAATTTATCCAGGGCATTATTTTCAAATGGTCATTTAAAAAAGAAAGATGAGGAGACAATGCTATTGGTTTCTGGTTGAAAGGTAATTTATAGAGAAAGAGAGAGAAAAAACTTTTCCTGGGTAAAAGAACTAGGTATATGAACTTTAAATGAAACTGCTCACAATAATTGTTAATTAATGTAATTTGATCATAAACACTTTGTTTTTTCTCAGATGAAGTCATCATTTCACCCTGCAACATTTTTATGGGTATAATTGGATAAACAGCATTTTTGTTTAGTTTATAATTCTTTCAACCAAGGAACTTATTTTTATCTCATATTTAAAATGGACTGGTTTTATGCTGGATAAATGCAATTTTTGTGTGCACAAAACCTGTTTGCTTAAGAGTGGGAAGATGAACTATTTATGCTCTCCAGCCATTCAGGTGTTCTGACTACTTATAGGTTCTGCTCAAGTCAAAAAGAAGAGTCAGTCATACTACATGTGCATTGCAGCATAGCTTTAGGAGTAAGAAGAAAATAAATTATTTGTTTTGGTAGTATAGTATGTTAATGTAGTGTATTACCTAATATTATTTACTTAAAAAATAATTATTATTTGGCCCTTCACCAGTGAATTTTTATTATGTTCCTTTTTACAGATTTCAAAACACTTTGCTTTCCTTTTGAATTATCTATAAGTGTTGTATGTTTTTGATGACTGAGTAATCATCTGTGTCTCTTTTGAGACATAAGGTATTTGGGGGGTAGGGAAGTCATCAAGGTTAGGCCTACAGAATCAGATATCCCGGATTCAAATACTGGTTCCATCATAAATCTTAAGAATATCACTTCCGGGCACCTGGGTGGCTCAGTCGGTTAAGCGTCCGACTTCGGCTCAGGTCATGATCTCACAGTCCGTGAGTTTGAGCCCTGCGTTGGGCTCTGTGCTGACAGCTCAGAGCCTGGACCCTGTTTTGGATTCTGTGTCTCCCTCTCTCTCTGACCCTCCCCTGTTCATGCTCTGTCTCTCTCTGTCTCAAAAATAAATAAACGTTAAAAAAATGAATAATAATAAAAAAAAGAATATCACCTCTAAAACCTCACTAAGCTCCATTTTCCTCAGCTATAAACTATGAGCACGTCCCTCACAGTTTTCTTGCAGGATATACATCAGCATGGAACAGCACCTATTTTGCGAAGTGCCATAATAAAGTGTATATAAATGCCGACTGCCGTTACAATAATTATGGCACAATGTCTGTCACATAGCACACATTTGATGAATGAATAAAAGAGCATATGGAAAGAAGGAGAAACGCTATTATTGCAAAAAGAATCTTTGTTATATTTGAAAGAAAACACTCTACTAAAAGATTTTGTTTGATCTTCTATTTTCCAAGGGAAATGAATGGACAGGAGTGGTATTTTTCATGATGGAAAATACCCTTGCCATGACTTCATCAATTTTCCTCAAAGAAACCCCATCACTACACATGCTGCTTTTAGTGAGTTCCCTGTGCCTGTTTGCTGGTACTTCCTTCACACATTGGAACATTTGAGTCAACCCAGACAAACTCTGCCCACATAAAATATCAACATAAACTGTATTAAAAGTACATTTTAGTTCCTGAATTGGGCATGTAAAATATACCCTCATATCCCACATAAAAGTTTTGAAGATGTTGACCATCTTCTTTGACGGCAAAAAGCCTCCTGTCATTCACCCATACCACATCTTGAACCTCATTTGCAGTGTGGAAAATAAGCTTCGATTGTGCCATATTCCAAATTTCCTATCCTTTGAGGGCCCTGGCAAAAGAGATTTTATCCTTTGCTGTTCATGTGATAATACTGCCATGATTTCATTGAAGTTACCTCATAAAATATAATGATAAACAGAAGGGTTACCCTTTTTTTTCTAGTGGGAATACTTTATATAAAGAAGTATAATTTCCCTTGTGGTTTGAAGTACCATATGGCTTTTTCCCACTTGCTTTAGACTTTTTTTTAAAGACAATAAAGATTAGATTTATCCTTTAAGGTTTAAAAGACCCCAAAAGTTATCACAGCTTTCATCATCAGGCTATAACACATAGCTTATACAATATACCCACTCTGAGGAAAGCTAAGATAAAATGGCAATGTTAACAGGTTCTAACAGCTGTCAGGAGCATTAAATCAGGGTGTGTGTTGTTCAACATCAGGTTTTTCTGTTGTTTCTTTTTCTTTAAATCGATTTTTTACTGTGCTAGATTGAATTATTTATACATTTGTAAATGAACACTTATTTGACTCTATTTTCAAAAGCCACAAAATGCCACATCAAAGCCATCCCAATTTGGTTGTCAACATAAGTGAAACATAATGGGTTTTCTTATTCAAATGGGTTTCGTATTCAAATGAGTTTCTTATTCAAACTCAGAAGAAATATTTCTCTAATTGAGAGATTAGGCCAAAGAGCTACAAGGCCAAAGAGCTAAATAAACTCTTTTTTTTAACATAACCTCCTGATTTGGTGATCACACACTACCTCAACCACATTTATCTATTTATAAAGTTCAGTGAATTCTTAACACTATAACCCGAACTAGCTAAGCCAGGAGGCTCTCAAACATTCACTCTCAATGTAGCATGACGGTGGGGAACCCATGGTTCTGTCTTCGACTTTAGTGTTCTAGTTACTTCCTTGACTTCTTTGACTCCTAATGATACCTATCAAAAACTAAAAAAAGGTACCTGATAGACACTTCCTTGTGCCATTGTCAAATCTTTGAACTTTTATTCACTATACTTGAGCCCTGCCTCACATCTTCTTTTAATACTTTAGGACAAAGCCAGTGCAAGACAGTGCCTGGCACAGGAGCTTTTTGTTTGTTTGTGTTTGTTTTTATGTTTTGTTGCTGTTCCTATGAAGTCTTGAAACTACTCGGTCAGTAGCAACATAGAAGTAGAATTCCATGGATTACAAATTTATTCAAGAAATTCAGTCCTAAAATGCTTTATTTGAAGACATTAATACTTGAGATTACCAAATATCTTTGTGTAATTTTTGTTCAGTACAATGATGATTTTATTTCCCTGCCTCTAGTGTTGTTACTGTGCTTTTCTTTTGAACGTACTTTATATTTCATTATTTTGCTATCACTTACTTAGTCACAATTTTCTTACACCAAACTACTTGAAAAAGAAACATGATCCAAAGAGCTAGATAAGATAAAATTTACATATGTAGAGCCTATGTGCATGTGTGTATATATGTGTCTATACTTAGTTTTTGCCCAAATTCTAATCTATGACTTTATCATCCCCATGTTGGATGTTAAATCAACAGATGGTTTAGATTTGTTTCTCTATTTTAAATATTCAGTATTAGAAAAGGTTTCTATCAAAGTATTTAAATACAGCACTGGCTTAGGAAGAGAATCCATGGTAGGAGATGAAGAAATGGTTGCGATGAATCCTTGCACATGTACATTCACAGTATCCATGAGCTCTGAAAACTTACTTTGACTGAGGTTCATATAAACCCAAAAGGAAAGCAGAATAAAGTGAAACGAAAAATAATAGAAAAGTTCAATGAGAATTATTAAATATATTTTCTATACTTTAGATAAGAACCACTCTGAGACATTATAATACATGAAAACTTTGATCCTTTTTGCATTTAAATCTTAAATTTCAAGAAAAGTTTTATCAATCTTGTATTTAATAGTCCAAGCCCTTTTTAGCATTCATTAAGTATTTATTTGTATCAAACACTGAGCTATGCTTTTCACAGTTAGAGAACTCAGAAGAGTCCTTAGAGTTAGCCCAAATTTGTGGAGGATCATTCAGTCTCTCTCTCTCTCTGGGTCTTGATTTTCTTATACAATGCATTACATGACTTTAAAGTAATTTCTGTCTTTCGTTTTCTACAATTCAGATGGCTCTATTTTTTTTTTTTTTGCTTTTCTCCAAGACACCATTTCCTCTTCAGTAAATCTCAGACCATGTTCCTTGAAACTCCAAGGATCTGGGAAAGCATAAGCATTCTAAAACAAAAAGAAAAACCAAAACCAAACAAAATAAAAAAAAAAAATTCCAAGACATCCAAGGAAACAGAAAAGCCAAGGCAAAATTAAAGAGCCTCAAAATCACCTATCATCAGGGAAATGCAAATCAAACCTACAATGATATATCACCTCACGCCTGTCAGAATTTTACTTGTTCTTTTCTTTGATGTTATTAGGCCAGAAGCCCAATTTCCTTTTAGAACACCCAAATTCCTTAAGACCTCAGACAAGTGCTCAGGGCATCATAGAATAAACACCAGCCCAGAACATTGGACACTTGGCTTCCAGTCCTGGTTCTGTCCGTCATTCCCAAAAAGTCTTTCAATTATTAAGGAATCCTGTTCCCTCGTTTTCAAAAAGAAGAGCTTGGATTACAGGACCAATACAGTTCATTTTTTGTCTAAATTATTGAACACATTTTTAGTGACAGTTTTAGGTTTTTATGCATTCAAAATCTTTCCTCTGTAAAAAGATGCATATGATCCCTCCTTAGAAGGTGAAGAACAATTTGGTAGATTTAGTACAGTATGGAAATCAATTGTAGTTAATAAAAAGTAATAGGACTTTCTTGACCACTGATTGGTTTCTTTTATTTTAAAATTGTTTCTTATTTGTGTCTCTTGCTTAAATTAGGTCCCTCAAAAGACAAGGACAATGTCTTCTTTATTCCCCCATTAAATCCATAGTAAAATTCCTGGCATATAATAGTAGTTTAACAATTTTTTTTGGAATACGTAAGTGAAAATTAAAAAGAGAGATCCCTTATAATAGATTCTTAAAAGTGTTGGGGAAAAAATAATACTTAAGGGATGGGGATGGGTAGAAGAGATATTATAGTTTATTTATTTGAAGGACAGTTTAATACGAGGTAAGAATATTTCATTTTTATCCTTTATCACACCTTCCTGGTGTCAAACTTCTAATTTACTTAAATTCACTTTTAGTAAGTGCCTACCCTATTGCTGGCAAGAAAATAGGATTTAGAACCAGAAATGGATACCAATTCTGACTCTTTCATTCACTGTTATATGACCGTGAGCAAGTACCTCAGATTCTGAGTTGCAATATTTTCAATTATATTGCGGGGATAATAATTCCTATTTTCTAGGGTGCTATCAATGATTAAATTAAGTAATGAATGGAATTGCTCACAAGGGAGCTCAGCTCTGAGTAAGCACTTGATATAGCTTTCCAAGTAGCATAATTATTTGTGTTCAATGTATGTAGTAGGTCTGCAATGAAAAGCACTGGGTCTGAAATGTTAAAATTGCTGATATATTGCTATTTAAGTAATAACTTTGTCTCCTACAACAGAAATTTAGTGTCTCACATATCTAGAACTGGAAGTCCAAAAACCAAGGCCATATTCTTTCTGAAACCTGTAGTGGGGAGTCCTTCCTGTCTCTCCCTAGCTTCTAGTGATTTGCTGGCAATCTTTAATGTTCCTTGTCCTTTCTCTTTTTTTCCCTTTTTTTTCCTGTGTGTGTGTGTGTGTGTGTGTGTGTGTGTATGTGTGTGTGTGTTTTAATATGGTGTCAAAAACATCAGATAGGGGAGCCTGGGTGGCTCAGTCAGTTCAGCGTCTGACTTCAGCTCAGGTCATGATACCACGGCTTGTGGGTCCGAGCCCCATGTCAGGCTCTGTGCTGACAGCTCAGAGCCTGGAACCTGATTCTGATTCTGATTCTGTGTCTCCTTCTCTCTCTGCCCCTCCCCTGCTTGTGCTCTGTCTCTCTCTGTCTCTCAAAAATAAATAAATGTAAAAAAATTTTAAAAAACCATCAGATAACTTTAGAATGCATGTAAATCACATTTAGTAAAATCAGTTAATTCAATCTTATGATTCAATTTATGAATAATAATTATGGGATTAAAGAACACGTAGTGATAGAATAACCTCAAGTTAATCAGGAACAACTTGTTTGGTACATTTCTAATTTAGCCACAGGTATATATACATTTATAGCCTTTCTAGCTGACCATAACTGAGTAATGTATGATTGGAATTAAATCACTAACACCATTATCACTAGCTTATTTAATATTTGTTCACCAGAAAGTCAATTCCAACTATTGATAAATATCATTATTGACATAAAAATGAATAACTTAAAGTGTTTTTGGCAGCCTATGGCAATTACTGTCACGTTGTCTTTAAGTTTCCAAATTATTCAACAATGTTAAAGGAGTGATACGATTGAGTCTAAAAACCTTACTGTTTTTCAGTAACGTTTGTTATTAGCAGACTGTTTTCTTAAGGATTTCTTGAAAATTACATTTTCTCTGCATTGAATAGTACTCCAGTGGCCTAAGAGCTGATATTCTGTTTTCTTTAGAACCTAGCATACCCTAAAGTCTTGCTGGAACTAAGGAATAAAACCAATGAAAATTAAAGCTGTTTCCTAAAAGAAGAATTTCTTTTTCTTTTGCTGGCCTCATGACTTTATCTTGGTTATATAATAAGGTAATGAGTCTAAAGGACTTTTGTTGGCATGTAAATATGAAACTATGAAATGTTGATCAATCATTTATGTTTTGATTTTTCATTCTCATACCCTATTAAAGATAAAATATATTGGTAGATTTTATATACATACATTATATATTATATTATATATCACATATATTTATTTGCATGCAATAAAGTACATATGAAATATTTTGCTTCCTTATTCTACGAATTAGTCAAACTTTTTTACTGGTAAGATAAATGTTACTGTAATGAATTAAAAAGCTTAAGAAAATGCATTAAGTATTTGCTATGTGGGTTGTACTGCCAGACATTGTTAATGAAGTAACAACGTACAAGGTGGGTTCTTGCCTTGGAAGACATTATTAATCTGTTGGGAAGACAAGCTAGAAATATGAAAAGATATAAATAAATCTAAGAAACAATGTGTGATAAATAACAACTGAATGCTACAAACTATGAATTCTATATTAGTTTGCTAAGCTTGGCATAATAAACTACCACAAGCTGGGTGGCTTCGGTAAGTAAAAAAAGTGATTTTTCTCACAATTCTGGAGATTGAAAGTCCAAGATCAAGGCCCTGGCAGATTCAGTGTCTGGTGAAGGCCTATTTCCTAGTTAGTAATGAATGGTGAATATAAACAAATTCCCTTCTCATTTGCAGAGTGGTGGCAAACACAGTCATGTGGATATTCTACAGACAGGAGAGAAAGCAGTGCTGTCAATGTACTTTCCTGGGATATGGCAAAGGGCCAGTGTAAAGAGTATATTGGGAGTAGTGTGCATAATTGTACTGAACAGAGTTTGACCAGTAGCATCACAATGCCATTAGGCCCAAAAGGACAATTTGGGGGATAGGGAGTCATGCATTGAGTAATGTGACTGGAACTGGTTGTCCATTATCTTACCATTGGAGGGAGGTGACAGAAAAGGCACCATCGAAAGCAGCCATTCAGCCTCCCACATGTAAAAGAATCCTCACAAAAACTGTCGAGATGAAAAGACTTAGTATACAGAAGTACAAAGTGAAGAGAATGCAGTGACACTGGTAGCCAAATGAGCAGAAAGAGTACACAGAGATTTTATCCGGAGAGGGTGAAGCACATTTGAATTCTTTAATCCTATGAGCATGGGTTGAGTATTTAGAAGGTATCAGATACGATGCAGGGTATGAGAAACACTAAATTAAATTAGACATGGTCCTCAGAATCAAAGATCTTACAGTCTAGTGGGATAGCATTGAGTATATTATAAATAAAAAGTGCTCTAGTTGCTATAATCGAAGAGTGCAAAGCATACACTAGGTTCACCAAAGAAAGAGTGGCCAAGTTTAGGTATCTACAAAAACTCCCTCAATGTATATGGTGTCATGTAATATGACAACATATGCCGTTAAATATTGAAGGGTGAGAAAATGAAGTAAAATTCTCAGAGTCCTACATGCCAATAAAAAATATGATATAACCAGGAAGGGCAGTGTGCAAAACAGAAGGGTGTTAAGGACTAGTACCAGAACTCTGGCAATGTAGAATAGGAGCTGGGAGCAGGAGGCATACAGACAGAATGCCTCCTGGAACTCAGTTTGCCATTTACTGTGTTAACACTCTTAGTCAGTGTCTTTGTGCCTTAATTTCTTCTTATGTAAAACGTTTGTTTGTTTTTAAAGGTTAAACAATTTGATACGTGTATGGAGTTACCTAAGACTGATTGGTTAATCAGAACCTGTTCTTCTCACAGAGAAGAGTCACTCTTGGATACAGAGGGAAGAAACTAAAAAACTGGATAAATATTCCACTCTTTCTAGTGAGGCAATTTTATTCAAGTGTTGGGTAATATGGAATAAAAAGTACCTGGTTATTTTTTTTTATTAAAACCAAGCTGCATATGATTTAAATATAATGCAAAATTCTTGGGATAGTTGCCCATTCTCCTTAGCTGGAAATATTTCTTTTTTGGAAAAGATAATCACAGCACTAACTATGATCCAGAAAGTCACCCATTCTTAGTATAAAGGAACTGGCAGTCAAATAGGATCAGGTCTTATAAATATTTAGTTAATATTTAATATACATCTGCAGCATATGTATATAAAATTTTCCCATAGTATTGTTTGGGATTTTGCATTATTTTCTAGAGTCTCAGGTTAATGAATTCATTGGATATTTCAAACAAAATTAACCAAATTTAACACAAGAAAATGTAGGAAATGTTTCCTGTTGTCTGGGAAATTTCATTTGGGCTCCCAAACTGATAACAATAGTTACAGAATAACTCCGTAGAGTGGCCAGGAACTGCCAGAATGTTTTATCTGGGATTCTTTTTTTTTTTTTTTTTTTTTTATGAAATTTATTGACAAATTGGTTTCCATACAACACCCAGTGCTCATCCCAAAAGGTGCCCTCCTCAATACCCATCACCCACCCTCCCCTCCCTCCCACCCCCCATCAACCCTCAGTTTGTTCTCAGTTTTTAACAGTCTCTTATGCTTTGGCTCTCTCCCACTCTAACCTCTTTTTTTTTTCCTTCCCCTCCCCCATGGGTTCCTGTTAAGTTTCTCAGGATCCACATAAGAGTGAAACCATATGGTATCTGTCTTTCTCTGTATGGCTTATTATCTGGGATTCTTAAAAAGTAGTCAATTGAGGTCCTGGGCATTACCCTATCAATCATCTATCTTCAGCCTATATAAAGAAGAGACTAGGCAAGACAGCCTCCAAATAAAAGCAACCAGTGTGTTATATTAAACTAGTGTTTATATGCGCTAGCAGCAACAAAGCTCTAGTCCACCCCTCTTATTGTCCAGAGCTTGATTGCAATCCATTGTGAGGACTGTGCAGGGCGTTTGATGTCGGCTTCAAATGGGACAGCACCACTGCAACAAGAGCAGACATTGGGATGATTTTAGACAAAGAAAGGCACTGAAAGAATGGATTATAGAGAAAAAGGCAGCGTCATAATTAGAGGATATATCAATGTCGATGCTCCATCTATGGCTCCATAAAGAGCTGCCATGACGTGAAATAGAGAAACACAATTTTCACAATAGAGAAAATTCTCAAGTGGTTTCTTAATTCCTCTATAGGTGCCATGGATTGCAGTTTTATTTTATTTAATCTCACAGAAAAAATTTACTTAGATGGAATCTCACATCCAACAATAGACTAGATTGTTTGAGGCCAACACTCATGCTGAGAATAATTCAATAAACTGAACAAAAGTTTTAAAAAAGTCTCTTTTGAAGCCTCAGGAAATTACCAACACAGTGAGAATATGTTGTGCAAAGAAAAGAAGAAAAGATGAGAGAAGTTAACTCAAACCTAGAGGCCACTTTTTTTTTCCCTTAAGCAATTGCTGATTCTGAAAGTGACACTGGTGGCAAAAAAAGATAACAAACCTAGTGGAATTTTTAGAGGTCTCATAGGGCTCAGGAGAAAAGTCAGAAGTCTGAGGAGAAAGGCCTCTAGTAAAAACTATGGGCTTGTGGTGGGAGCACACAAGGAATGAAGGTGAACCAGAAATAGACTAACTGTCAGAAGGAATAAAGCCGGCATGTAACTATCTCAGTCCATCTTTGGAATGGGGCTAATTTGCCTCCAGAAGTGTTTCAGGCCATAAGTAAAAGTTAATCTTCTCTAAGGCAAAATAACATTGATCAGACTTGCTAGGAAGTTATAAATTTTATTAGCCCATCTTTCCTTTTATGTGTTTGATTTTGTTCATTGATAACTGACTCCTTCTCTTTCTCTTTTTTTCTTTCTTTTCTTTTTCTTTCTTTCTTTCTTTCTCCCTCTCTCTTTCTCTCTCTTTCTTTCTAAATGTAACTTGCTGGTATTTTTCACCTTAATTTCTTGAGATGGATGCTTAGATCACTGAATTTGTTGCCTTTTTTATTTTTACATATATGCATGTAAGGCTAAATAAATTCTTCTTGAATAATAGTTGAAGCTTAAATTTTCTGAATGAAAGTTAAAAGATTTCACTATTTTTATATATATCTAATAAATTACATTAAATACATTATTACATAAATGTAAGTCTTTATAATCTATCTTATTTGATACCCACTTGATCTAGCCAACTGTTGAGAGGAATATACTAAAATTTCCTCAAAAACTACTTATACCTCTTGATTTCTTTTATATGTTATATAGTTTTTGCTTTACATATTTTGCTGGGGAATTACTTTTGCCAAAACTTCTTGGTAGCTGTATTGCCATTATTCATTTTGTTCTTGGTAATGGTACAATGACCTTCTACACTTCATTGACTGCTTTGTGCCTTGTCAACAAAATTGTTTTAATACTAGTATCACAATGGTTATTTTCTAATTTCAAAGCATTTGCTTGAGATATTGGTCAAGACTCTTGCATTGGCAAGTCCCTGAAAATGAAAGTCGAACTAGTTTAATGAGAAAAGGAAATTTGTTGGCACAAAGGACCAGTGTAACTCACAGGACTGAGGAAGAGCCATAACAACATGGCCTTGGTGACTACACAGAGTCAAAGTAGCTGCTACTTCCTGATATCCAACTTCAGTCACTCCTTAGCCTTTCTCGGCTTTATTTCCCCTAATTTTAGCAGGTCTTCCACACATGATAAATGATATAACAGACTCAGAATTATATCCCTCTAGTATGGACCCAGAAGCAAAGCCTCAAAATCTAGACTGATAATGAAAGGCAAGAGCACACCTGAAGCTGCCTGACAGGAAACGCACCTCCGCCCTCCTCATTCCCACCCTAGGCCAGAGTTGTTGGCACTGAGGGTGGAGAGGAGGAGATGGAAAAGCTTGCTCAGCAGTTAAAGTAGTAAACACAGCTGTACCCAACACCTATTATACATTTCATCATATTTGCCTTTAACTCCTTGATTGTTTGGTTTTAGCTGTGTCTCTTAAGGATAACAGCCACTTGGTTTTGTTTATATAATCCAAGTGGAAGTCTGTTTATTTCTTTAAGAGGTGACTTGAATTTCTGTGTGTGTGTTATTATTTTCCAAAGTTTTTATTTAAATTCCAGTTAGTTAATCTACAGTGTATATTAGTTTCAGGGATAGAATTTAGTGATTTATCACTTACATACAACACCTAGTGCTCACAACAAGTGCAAGAGGTGACTTTATCTCACTCAACCTTTCACTTTTAAAGAGTATGTTCACCAATAATTCTGTCTTTATCTTTATGTAATTTATATGCAATATTTTCTAACTTTAGCCTTTTTGCTGCTTTCCTTTTGCCTTTTCCATATTTTCTTCTCTACTTTTCCTTTTTTCTTTCTCTGTGGAGAAACATATAGTAGGCTCCCTTTTTAGCTCTTATGGTGGATATGTTTATATCTTTTAAGTGAATACCTGCATCTATGTTCCTTAATCCATCAATTTCAGAAATAAACCAGTCTTTTTTGCTGTGTGATAATAATATTTTCTCTGGGAACAAGGGAGATGCTTGGTAGGTAGTGCAGTGAACAAATGCGAATTTGATTTGTAAGTTTAATTTTTATAGTGTGGCTAGTTAAAATTAATTTAAAAAGCTAAAATTATGTCACATCCTTTTAGAAAAACTGTGTAGAATTTACAACAGTATATAGTACCCTCACTTTGGGTGTACAGAAATGAGACCTCCTTGACATTTTTATATTTGAAAATGATCTGATTTATACTATCTGAATGTTTATAGCATTCTTTTTTGTTTTAATGTTCAGTAATGTCGTCAGGATGTTGTGTTGTTTAATGGTTGACCGTTTCTTTCATTTTTTTTTTTTCGTTTCTGATACACTATGAACCCTATCAATCTACCGGAATACTATCTCTCTCTAATTGCTAGAAAATAATCTTCCATTATATATTTTTATATCCATTTCTTCTTTATATTTTATTTTTAATTTTTAAAATATATGAATTATATGCATTCAAAGTTTATATCATTGTCTTCATAATACTGATTTATTGTTGTTTTGTTATATGTGGGGAGGCAGTTCTTATGATTGTTCTATGAGTGTTCACTTTAAGAAAGGAAGATCAATGCAGGTCTAATGACTCTAAACTTTTGTAAAAGATCGATAATGAAGAAATAGGTATTATGACACTGAGGAAGTTTAAAATACATGAACAATCAATCACTATGCCAATTCTAAGACTTGACCTCAAGGGATCCAGTGCCTTCTGTTTTTTTTCATGGAATCTTCCCCCTGCCATGAAAACAAACCCAAACTATCGTCCTAGAGGATGGGACGAATCAATTAGAGATGACCATTGAAACTGATGTTCACACTGTCTGCAGATGCGTGAGGAAGGCCAAACCGTGTTTGGTGATTCAACCCAAACCAGCAGAACTACACAGCAAACATGTAGGATCATGAA
Organism: Lynx canadensis; assembly: GCF_007474595.2. Lineage (NCBI taxonomy): Eukaryota > Metazoa > Chordata > Mammalia > Carnivora > Felidae > Lynx > Lynx canadensis. The sequence goes on from NC_044309.1 coordinate 105,971,966, forward strand.
GAGTAACAAGTTTTTCTTTTTTTTTCTTTTGTCTTTTCTTTTCTTTTTTCTTTTCTTGTTTTATTTATTTTCTCTTTTTTACTGTTTTTCTCTTTTATGTTTAATGTTTTGCTTTTGGTTGTTTCTCATGTATTTTTATTGTTATATTATTTATTTATTTGATCTATCTATATATCTTACTCAATTTTACTTACCTGTTTCTTTTAAGTTTTTTAAGCCATGAATTTTTGGGTAGCATTTTATACAGCAATAACTACCCTACATAATTAGAGTATCAAAACCATCACTGTGTCTAGTAGATGAACACTTCTAAAAATTGTAAATCAAAGAAACTAGCTAGAGGCAGGTTTTAATTTAGGAGCACTTAAAGAGACTTGAAGAGTGATTATCAATGTATCATGCCAGGAATAAATCTCCAATGAGTTTATGGTATAAGCAATTTCACATACCATCAGTCCTCATCTGCCCTTTCTAGTGGTGGTTCAGTTGGTTTTATTAGTCTTGGTAATACACCATCTGAATTAAACAACATATGTGAGTATGTCGATGAGGAGCTCAGTTGAAATATTTGGATTTAAGATACAAATTGTGAGGTGGTAAGCACATAATTAAGTCCATGGGGACAAGAACAGGAGACACTGTTCCCTTTGAAAGACTAAGGGTTTTCATATGTTTCTTTGCATCATGGAACAATCTGACAAGACTGGGACTCTGCTCTTTATACTTTCTTGTCATGAGGTTTACTCCAAGGCACTTACTGTAAGAAAGAGTGTGAAAAATGGAAGGGGAGAAATCTAAGGACAAGTTCAAATTCTGCAACAAGCCATCTATCGGTGAGACCTAACATTTCACATTTGTAATCTAAGCCTCAAGTTTTCCCATCACATTAAAATTTTCAAACCTTATCCTTTATAATTCAGGATGGCTTTGTGTGAAAGTATAAAAAACCCAAACCAAACTGGCTTTAAAATGAGAAATTTTATTGTTTCATATAACGTGAAGCCCAGAGGGATAGAAGATTTTAGATTCTGACTCTATTTCCCATGATTCTGTTGACTTTGCTTTCCTCTGTGCATTGGCTTCATCCTCATGTGGGTGATAAAAAAACTGCAGTCATTTTTAGTCCCACCTTCATGCATAACACCTTCCAGAAGAAGAGAAAAAAGAAAGAATGTTTCCATCTCAGTATTCCAATCAAGCATCCCTAACTTACTGGGTTGCTCTGGCTATATGCCACTACTGAAACTGTGAATTCAGCTAAGGAAACACAATGGCTGATTAGTTTACTCTGAGGTTCACTCTTGGGATTGACTTCCCCTGAGTCAAATGGATTCTGCATAAGAAGAGTAGAAATCCAGATAAAAACAAGGTTCTGTTAGGATGGAGGAAAGGCACATGGGAGCTTGGTTAGTGAGCCATGATTCTCACTATACGGTTTACATAAATAATATTCCATTTTTGCTTTAATACATCTGTGATTGACTGTATTATGAAGAATTACAAAGACATCCTTCCTGTTTTGAAGACTGAGTCAGTTTTTAAAGGATTTCTTAAACAATGAAGAACATAATACTTAAATTGTCACTAATTGTTACTGGGTTTATGGGGGATAAAGAAAGTGGTTTTCCTTTCAGCCTCTGACCAATCCTCCTATTGGATTTTTCCATTCTTTCATTTCTATAAATGGCTTTGAAGAATAAGTGTAAAGAAGACATATAGAGAAGAAGGAATAAAAATTAGAAAAAAAGGAAAGTGATGGAGAAAACTCCCTGTAATGGGTAGCATATGTTTAAAGTAGGAACCAATTTGAAAAGTAACAGAATAATGAGAGTAATTCTCCTATGCTCTTATACCTCTCGTCACCCTGAAATAATTTAACATTTGAAGTAGGCGTAATTTTATTCATCTCATAGATGATAAATTTGGGACACAGAGAGGTTAAAATTTTTTCCATTGACCCATAATTCTAGGAAATGTCACAGGTATGTGATACACCATCTTACTCTTTCCATTCTTCACATTAACACATTTAAAAACAAATACAAACTCCTGGTAAAACTTTATAAGTTTTTACCCAAATGTATACAATTTCAAGAATTTTCCTTCTTTTAGGCAATTGAAAGGTTTCTATATTATTAGGAAAGCTTGTAGGATCTTCAAAGCATGCTATTGAGGTGAAATGTTGAGCAAAGTATGTAATAGTGATTTCATAGATAAAAATAATTTCTTGTTGCAATGCAACATATATAGAAGTGTATTCATTAGGTCATTTAGCTTGTTAGGTGCAAAATCAACTTCCTAAATATTTAGCATGTAGAAAAAAATATCTCAGACTCTGAAAGTTACGTTGGAAGGTGTGGGAAATGTAAATATTTTATCAAATGAAAATAATTTCACTGGATACTTCAGGATGTGTGTGTGTGTGTGTGTGTGTGTGTGTGTGTGTGATAGTCATATTGCAATAATATCAACCATAATATCAACATAATACCAATGTCTTTCCATTATCCTAGTGACATATCTAAAGAAGAAAATCTAGATTGATCTTTCAGGCTTAATGGTTAATATTCTCCTAGAAGTTATTTCTTTTCTAATTTTTTAAATATTTTTATTTATTTTAGAGAGAAAGAGACACAGAATGATCAGGGCAGGGGCAGAGAGAGAGCGGGAGACACAGAATCTGAAGCAGGCTCCAGACTCTGAGCTGTCGGCACACAGCCCGACACAGAGCTCCAACCCACGAACTGAAATCATGACCTGAGCCAAGTCAGATGCTCAACCGACTGAGCCACCCAGATGCCCCTCCTAGAAGTTATTTCGAATATGTAACTATGATAGGATCTTCTGGTAATAAATACGTCATATGATAAAGAAAGGTAATAGGTAACAAGCAGATGGAGGGTAATACAGTAACATTAAGAGAATCTTGAAATCAAAGCAATGGACTTGATAACACACAATGTACTTGTTCTCACCTCTACCTTTAAGTAGCATTAGGATTTAGAGATAGTCTATGTAAAACTTCAAATGAAAGATAGATTCAGGAAATCTATGTTACCATTCCCTTACCAGGAACATAATGTTGAAAATTTTTCCTTATACTTCCTCATTCACCAATTAACATAATTTCTGTCATCAACAAACACAGTATAGAACATTATATTACTAGAGATGGTTGAACAAATGTCTTTGAATTGTACTTTGGTTCACCAATAAAAAACAGGGACTATGTCTGTTCAAGTCAAATAGTACATTACAGGATCTTATATACTTGTTCACTGGTTGTAATATTTTTAACTTTGTCATTTATTTGCCTTAAATCTGAATGCTTAATCCCCAATCACACCACAAGTTCATTCATTTTTAAATGTATTTAAATCACTGAGAAACAATGAACACATGGTATTACTGGCCAAATAATGATTCTGTCAGGCTATAAAAATAATCTACAATTTATTCATAAACACCTTCAGAGTAGACATTTCTTACTTATCAGCAAATTATACAAATGCATGGCACTGAATCATGTATACGGCAGCACTTAATAACTGAGTGCGGTGTGATCTTATCTGATTTAATTCCTTAGATTCTGAGAAATCAAAGGTATTTATAAGTATTTTACCTCATTAATTCCATTTTTTTACTGAATGGCACAATTTGTATATTCAACCTCCTTAAATTCAACAAGTATACCTTCTCAAATTCAATGTGTCCTAAGCCCAAATCATTGTTTTCACTCTCAGAGTACTAATCATCTAAAAGAAATATCGCATTCTGCTACAAGTCTCCCATTATTCCTATTTTCCTAAGATTTTAAATTTTGGTATAGCATCCTTTATAACATCCTTCATGTCCTTTCCTTTCCTTTTAATTCTTTCTTCTACTATTGCAATGAAGCCTTCCCATTTTGATGAAAACTAGTTCTTTCTCTCTCTAGCTCTTGAAATATATTTTTGTAGCCCAACCTCTTTCTAAAATTCGACTTTGCATTCATAGCATGTAGCTCATTCATTCATTCGTTCATTTCTCTAACAAATACATTCGATTGCTAAAAAAAACAAAAAATAAAATATGATGGCTTACAAGAGATGGAAGGCTTAGCATGAGAAATAACATTAGAGTTGAGATTTGAAGAAGGAGTAAGAAATAAGTACAGGAGTAACAGAATTAGAAAAGACCAAGACTAGAAACAGCACCTGAAAGCTTAGTGTGGTTGAAGAACACACAGCAAAAGAGAGTGATGTGCAAGCAAGTTGCCAAGGAAGGAAGGAATTTCTGTTTCAGGTTTCCCTATTGCTTTCCAGATAAAGGCCCAGTTTCTTAAAGCAACATGAAAGGATCCTGTATGGTGTGTGTGTGTGTGTGTGTGTGTGTGTGTGTGTGTGTGTGTGTTTTCACTTCTGGCCCTTCTATTTGAACTAAGATAACATGGCAGGGTGATAAAACAAATGAGGGGGTCTAATAGACCTGGGCTTGAATTACAATTTCAATACTTGCTACAAATTAGGGGCAAGTTAAATACCTTTTTGCTAACTAGCAAGTTACTTTACAATGTGATCATTAACTGTAAAATGGCATTCCTAATACCTTGCAAGGGAGCTTTGTATGAGTATGAAATAATTTAGCATATGTAAGGTGTCTTACTGTTATTATTGTTAACTAAGATAAAACATAAAATTAACAACATTTCTGAAATAATAATGTTAATTAGAGGTAGTGTTATTTTTACTCTATTCATATTCAGTGTCAGAACTCCAGAAAGCAATTTTAAAATCACTCCATGATGTTACAGTTGCACTGAACCACAAAGAAGTTAGGTACTGACATTAGACTGTACTCCTGATCTTAGAAATTTAACTGAAGAAATTAAAACCATCTTTAAGGTGACTTACGCACATACTACAGCGGCTTTTGAAAAGGAATTAACTGTATTCTCAATGACTTCTATAGTTTACCTTTACATATTTTCTAAAGGAAGCAATTTTATAATACTTAGCATCAATATTCAGATATAAAATGGCATTAGAGGGCCAATGAGTTTATTAAAATATGCTATTTCACATCTTAGTTTTCCATAACATTGCCATAAACTTACCATTTAAAAATTTCTGAACAATAGGAATAGCTAGTTAGAAGTCAAGAATTTAGAACATTTTTGTTTCTGTCATCTTAACAATTTTACTGAATATCAGTTGACTAAAATTAATGACTATAGCTACATATACAACTTTCTTTGTATTTAGGAAAATGTCCAACATGAAGCCTACTTCATAAACTATTTATTTAAAATATTATTGAATAGCATGTGGTAAAAGTTTGAGTAGTATAATTAATGTTGTGGTTTGAAGTCCATAATAGAGGAAAGCTGTGTAATTAAGAAAGGCCTGCCATCTGGTCAGGTTGTGTTTCACAGGGAGACATGACCTTAATGAAACCATTAGGCCCAAATTTTGTTCTCACCAAACGAGGCCTAGAAAACATAGATTAACACAAATAAAACACACAAACAACTGCTGCAAACCAACTAAGTGAATAAACACAAAATGAAATCTGAATCTTGCCCTTTACATGTTCAGTGTTTCTCCCCTGTGTATAAGTTATCTACAACTGCTTTTCCAAGCATGCGTTCCAGGAATACCACATTTGTAAAGGCAAAGGTAGCTGACAGCTAGAATCAGATGGATGAAAATAATTAAAAAATATAAATTAATAAAAGTTAATGAGAGTAATGACAGGTGTAATTGCCAACTTCCCTCCTCTAAATTAAAGCTATACATGTGCTAGAGATTGATCAGGAGTTCATCCTAACAACACTAATAAACACCACACAATATTGTCTCTAATCTGTAAGTCTCACAAGAACAGGGCTTCTGTCTTAATCATCTCTTGTCCCTGACACTGACATACTTCTGACGATTTTACTGAAAGTACACATTTTAAAAATTCAATTCATTCTTGGGGTGCCTGGGTGGCTCAGTCTGTTGAGCGTCCAAATTCAGCTCAGGTCATTGTCTCACAGTTCGTGAGTCTAAGCCCCACATGGGGTTCTATGCTGACAGCTCAGAGCCTGGAGCGTGCTTCAGATTCTGTGTCTTTCTCTCCCTCTCCCCCTCCCCTGCTCATGCTCTGCCTCTCTCTGTCTCTCAAAAATAAATAAATGTTAAAAAAATTTTAATTCAATTCCTTCTTTTCTATTTTTTACCATTTCCACAATGGCAGATTTCCCTTTATGGAAGTCATATTTGTTTTGTTTTTTAACTTTTGTAATGCTAGCAATTTGGCCATTTCTACTTAGGGGTAACACTAACTACTGTAATGGATAAACCTCTATATCTTGGTGGCAAAGCAAAATAAAGTCCTTTCTCACTCATAAAAGTACAGTGTGGGTTGTCCAGGTGGACCAGCTCTCCTTCAAGTAGTGATCTTGGTTTATTCTAACCAAGTTAGAATAATCATAACTCCCACATTAGTTCCCAATATGGTTAAAATAATCATATTCTAACCATAACTCCCAAGTTGTCTCTTGGGTTCCGAAGAACCTGAAAAAAGAAGAGTAAGAATTATTCTAAATGAGAGTTTATTGGAAAGACTTTGGAAGTAGAAATTCTGCTTTAGTTCCGTTGTCTAGTATCCAGTCATATGGCCATACTTACCTGGTTGCAATGAAGTTAGATAAACTGTGTGCAGATGGGCATCCGACCAATTTTCATATAATACACAATTTCTCTCATTATTAGTTCTACTTGTGTTTCATTACTTTTCTTATAAAGATTGTGATGATTATCTAGCCTCATCTGTATACTATAGGTTCTAAGGAATGATTTACTCTTGTCATTTTTTTTATGTCCACCTGCCTTCAGTTTGTCAGTATTTCAGCAGATACATAGCTTGCTCCATACCATTCATGCCTCCAGAAACATGGTAGCTCCTTGATGGAGCTCTACAGAGTTTCTAAACTGAGATCAGAACCATTAACCATCCCCATCACTTTCTATGCCCTTATCTAATTTAATTTTTTGATGCTGTTTTATTTTATTATTTTTTAACAAAAATTTTTGGCAAGTTGGTTAACATACTGTGTGTACAGTGTGCTCTTGGTTTTGGGGGCTATATTCCCATGATTGTCGCTTACATACAGCAGCCAGTGCTCATCCCAACAAGTGCCCTCCTCAATGCCTATCAACCATTTTCCCCCTCTTCCCTGTATCCCCATCTACCCTCTAATTTAATCTGTAACCACAGAATTCTTCATTAAATGAATTCTATAATTTAATTATTTGCACATTAATTTTCTTTTATTGCTTGTCTTTTTCACTGTAATACACACACCATGAGCATATAATTTGTTGGTCTTCTGATCCATGAATATCCCTAGACCCTAGAGTAGTACCTTTTTTCTGGTACTCCCTAAATATTTTATTTAATTTCAAATATTTTCCTTCCTGTAGGTAAAGCTTAATGAAATAACTGTGATATAAATTGTTTTTAAAGAAGCTTCATAGATATGATTAAAATTTTTGAAAATACTAAAGGTAAAAAGCATAAAAACTAGAGTGATGATAAAATATTTTCTATACAGTGATGATTCAAAAAATAACAGCTCAAAATTTTTGATTTTTCAAAAATTATTGATTTGTGATACATAATAACATATCATAGAATCATAATTACTGAAAGTCTCTAGTATCACTAGCCCTCTCACTTTGGGTACAGCCATATTTTGATCACATTGACAAATAGAAATAAAAATAATCTCCCAAGAAAATCTCTTAACTTTTGGAAACAGGTGACGACAGTAATGATCTATACTTTCCAATAAAATATTTTTTAAAACCCTGCTATATTTACCTTCATATTATATGCTTCAGTCATAGAAATAAAAAATAGAAAACATATCTGAAAAATAGCTATTATCATCCTCCTTGCCTTATTGTAATGTGTGTTTTAATCTTATAAAATTGTTTTTCTGATTTACATTATTGGGCTGAATAATTCCTCTGGTATTCACTGCCCCTTTTTTAGCAATATCGTTTGTGAAAAAAAATTATTCATTTGCAAATAGCAGGGAAAGAAGAGCCATGAGTTCGATTTCTGGCCTACAACTTACTACATGTGTGAACTTGTACAAATGATACCATTGATACCTCTTGGATACCGTTTTTCCTCTTCAGTACTCAATTTAGTAATTTTTTGTGGGGATTGGTTAAAATAATATAAAAAAAAAGTATGATATCACTCACCGTATCCTCAATAAAAAGCTACAACCTCCCAATTTTCCCTCACATTATTGACAATAGCCATGAAAGATTCCAATCATGCAATAGATACCCCTTTTCATTTTTCTCAATTTACTTCCCCTTTCTGTTAATATTATTTTGCTTTGTGTATTTTTGAAATTCACTATGATATTTTTTTAATGTGATGCAAAAATGCAAAATGGAATAGTAGCTATAAGAAGCGATTTTCTATTTTGCTCCCAAACTGCAAAGTCCTTACCACATCAATATATTTTTTCAAATAGTTTTTTTTATTTCCAATTTTAGATGTCCATTTTAATAATGCAAGCGAGGCTTTTCACAAGGCCTACTTTTCAAATCTATTTATCTTCAGAGAAAGCAATGAGAAAAGGATTTAATTTGCTTCCTACAGGGTAGATTAAATTGGTTCATTTTATTTCTCATTTCATTATTGACACCTTTTGTCAAAAAGAAGCATTACTTTTAATATAAATTCCAAGATGTGGGAAATACTTTGTTGGATTTACACTGATCTTCTTTAAGAATTCATAATTATAGCCCTTTCCCTAAGATTTTAATTACTTTTCTAGAATTGGTGTAGTATTACCCTTTGCTAAAATTTTGAATTCTAAAAAAGATGCTGGTAAATATATTTTTCAGATTAACAACCACAATTTCTCCTCAAATGCGAATTTCTCCTCACCTAATAGCTTCAGCAGTTAAGCCAACATGCAGCAATAAATTGTAGGACAGTAAAGATGACATCAAGCCTTGAACGTGTTCCACTTACACATACACAGCAAGAGGCAGAGACAAGAATGTGGTTTATAAGTTATGTTTTGAATTGGGATAAAAATTGAGAAAACACGGTCCTGTGATTTCTGTGTCAGGGTGTGCTTAAGAGTGAATACCAGATAAAAACATTCTTGAAAATTTAAATAAAATGTTAACAGTCCCAGAAGAAGATAGCTATGAATCAGTGAGGTAAAGATATGCATACCAGGAAATTTACCCAATGCTATAGTACCTGGGTGTCTAAAGTTAAAGAGACCATAAATGAATAAATTGATTTATATTAGTTTATTTATATTCCTTATCTGACTCACATGCATTGACTCTTAACATTGATGAGAACTAATCAACCAATATACTATTATGAAAAGATATATAATCTAATCTGACTAATCTCATTAATTTCTAAAAGTATTATAAAAACTAATTATTCACTTTCATAATTGCTTCAGCACAGAGCACAAAGCATCTGGGGGAAGAAAGATTTCTAAGATCTCTGAAAAGGTGGTATTAGAATAGAGATGAGACATAGTCACAAGCAATTATGACAGAAACTATAAAATAAGTGCCATAAAAGGTAAAAAAAAAAAAAAATAGTGCTTTACAGGTTTAGAAGGGGCTGCAATTTCATGCTGTGATTAGATAGGAATGAATCTGTGGAGTGGAATGACAAATCCTGGGAGACATATACAAGATTTGATTGTCCGAGATGAAGAAACAATAGTTAAGTTTAGGAACTCTACACACAACGGGTTCTTGAAACTGAAAGCCACATGTAAAAGTTGGAAAAATAGACTTCTATGTTATAAAAATGAACTGTTACTAGAATCCTAATGTACATTTATAGTACTTGCCATAGTATTTTGACAAAATAATTCCATCTCTGCAATTTTTTAAATGTCTTGGCCAAGCTTAAGCAACAAGGGCAGTGATAAGAAAGCATTTTCACTGGCCAGTATCTTAGGAAGCTTCTGTTAACCACTTCAGGAATAAAACAATCTCTTCCAATAGGATACCCACATTGCTTGGACATCCTGAGGATCCCTCTCCCTTAGTGAGGTTGCTTCTCTTTCCCTTTCCCCTCCCTGCCTCTATAAATGGGAGGTGCCTCCCTGCATGTAGCCAGAGTTCATTCAGCTTGGGACTCCTGGAACATGCGAGGACAGAAGATATGGAATATGTATAGGATAAAGAAGAAAAAAAGGAAGAAGGGAAAAGGAGAGTATGGGAAGTTATATCACTTCTGAATCTGATTCAATGTTTGTCATTTTTTTATAAAGCCAGATTTTCTTCCGTTTAATATCCAATAATTGCAAGTAAATCTATGAGTATATGTACATGTGTGTTTGTTGTAGTGTAGCTTCTTTATCTGCATGTGGACAAGGTTCACAAGCTTGCTGCATTCTGGAAGAATTTGGCTTGTAGAGAAGTTTGGATTGTCAAGAAAAAAATATACAGATACATAGAAAAACAGATAGACACATAGATACATAGATACATAGATACATAGATGATAGATAGATAGATAGATAGATAGATAGATAGATAGGTCTTGAACATCAGGCTAAGACGTTTTCAGTAAGCCATGAAATATAAAGGAAAGGCAGAAACTAGAACTGATTCAATTCTTTCTATATGACAACCATTTCCCTTCCTCTTATCTAAACTTCAAAAGGAAAATATGAAATTGGTGTTATTATCCTATTTTGCAATTACAAAATTAGAGGCAAAAACACCCACAAAAGTTAAGCGATTTATCTAGAGAGGCACGATAGATAGATAGATGATAGATAGATAGATAGATAGATAGATGATTGATAGACAGGTGATAGATAATAGAGATAGATGAACAGACGGATAGATAGAAACAGAGATGCAGAGATACTGAGACACAGAGATATTAACTTAGATGAAGTCTGCACTCTCCAATATGCCTTCGTCGCTATCATTCCCTCTTACATCACACTGTTACTGCACTCCATTGTTACTCTCCTTACACTTGCAAATACTTGTGTTTGGGATCATTAATCTAAACAGTTTAACCTTCCTAAGTTTTGAATCTATTTAACCAGTTTGTTAATCTGAACCACTCTATGGTACTCCTCAAGGCATAATTTTCTTTGTTTTTTTTTTTTTTTAATTTTAATTTCCTTCAGTAAAGGAAATCTCACAGAGAATCCTAACATATAAGCTACCTAAATATGCTCTTATATATTCAGGACATTGGAGTAGGGTGTAAGCAAGGTGAAAATGTTCATTTTATTCTGCTCTTGAAAATATTTTGAAGATTCCATTTAAAATATTATGTAGAATTTTTAAAAAGGAAAAAAAAAAACCCTGAAAAAACAGGCCTTTCTGACCAACAGGAACTGACTGACATGTAGTCTCTTTAAAACCAATCAAAATTATCACTGGTGAGCTGACTTACAAAAAGACTGGTTTTAACTTGAGAAAGATCTAAACACCTTTTCACTTTTAATGCAAAAAATTAGGGATTGTACAAAATATACGAAAGCCAAGCACTACTAACCAACCAATTTAAAGTATATTTTGAATGGGGCATTGCAGGAAATCAAGCTGTAAGAATGAGTGGGAGCAGGTTCAGAGAGGTCTTGAACATCAGGCTAAGACGTTTTCAGTAAGCCATGAAATATAAAGGAAAGGCAGAAACTAGCACTGACTCAATTCTTTCTATATACAACCACTTCCCTTCCTCTTATCTAAACCTCCAAAGGAAAATATGAAATTGGTGTTATTATCCTATTTTGCAATTGCAAAATTAGAGGCAAAAACATCCACAAAAGTTAAGCGATTTATCTAGAGAGGCACAAGTGGCCGAAGCAAGATTTGTCCTCACGGGTATTTGCCTTCAAATCCTAGAATTCTTCCTACGTTGGTGAAACAAGACTCATATGACCCAATTCTTGCCACCACACCACACTCTTGTAGATTAGTGTTTATGCTTATGCATTACCTCAAATTTAATTGATCTACACATTTCCTCCTCCCTTAGACTCTAAATTGACTTTTTTTTGAAACTATTACATCCAATCAATGAATTTACCTGTTTCTTTCCTTGATACCAGTAAGTGATCCACAATCTTCAACTATAACTGGGAAGTAGATTTCATATTTTATACTGAGTAATCTTAAATCATGAGGTTCAGACTCATGCACATCATCCCTGTATGTTGAATTTCCTCCACATTTAAAGTTACTTTATTGCTTCCAATTTTTTCTATTATTCATTAGTGTACCGCATATTTTGAGTTAATAGACTCAATATTGATTGTACTTGTGGGGTTTAGGGCTGTTCCTAAAAAAAATATGAATCAATATCTTCCGCTCCATTTTCCCCTCAAGTGTGATTTGGCTATATGCACTTTAGTATAAACAGCCACAGGCTGGTTATAAATCATTCTACCTATCTTCCTACTGACAGTCTGCAACCAGGTTGGTAGATTTCCCCAAGGGAACAGAAAGCAGGGCAACTCTAGGTCAAGATCTGCATTCCAACTGCAAGTGCTTACAGCTGGAATGTGCCTGCCTTTTAAGGAACAGAAGGAAATGTCCACAGAGAGTGGTTTTAAAAGATGCAATTCAATTTTAAATGTATCCATGCATTTCTGTTTAGGGACTTTAAATTAAATTACCATTTAAAGTTAACATAGATATCTTATTAATGGCATTGAGACCATCAGCATTTGAGTGTTTACAGATCAGGCCAAGAATGTTTAAACAAAGAAACAGTGTATATAATTTGTAATAGTGGGCAAATATGATTATACATGCCTATCACATCTCACTTGCTAAAAGTATATATTTTATCAATCCTCCATAAAAGCAAAGCATAATGATGATTAAACCGTATTCTATAAATTACAAGTGTTAATAAACATTATACTAACCGAACACGCCATCCCTCAGATATGATATACCTTAAAATTGCATAGTGCACTTATTGTTTTGTAAGTACTTTGACATCACTGCGACAAGTGCTCTGGTTGTTTTAAAGGTGAAGTGCACTTTTGTCATCCGTACCTGGTCCTACCTATGACACACATTTTTGAGGATTAGAGATGCAGTCTCTCCTTGAGTAATATTTTTTTTTTCTGGAGGAGATCACGAGGCAAGTAAAGATCAAATTTACAATCTTGATCTCAATCTAACCATGTCTGCATAATCTAACCTCACTGTATAATCTACTGGAATAGATATACTGTATACCTGCAACACTAATTAAATAATCAACCTATGCTAAGGCATTCCAGAATATGAACTTCCAAGAGAAAATGGAGAATAATGCAGTATTTGACTATGTGGTTTTAGATATTCAGGAATCTTGTTCTGATCTAAAGTAAGCTTGAGGAAAATTTTTATCCTGTAAGTATTAGTTTCCTTATTTTTAAAATAAAGATAAAAATTGTACCTAGTGTGTGGCTGTGCAGGTTCAACATGGAAATGTAAAGCACTTAGTATTGGCACATAGTTAATGCTCAATAAATGCTCTACCATCAATGAATTTTCATGTTTCATTTGCAGATAATTAAAATAAAAAATAAATCTGGTAACTTTATTTTTTTAGTTTGGTTTAGATAGGATATCTTTTGGTCTTTTATTTAATGAGTGCTTTTGACTGTCAAAGGCTATCATGTGAATGTTTAGTATCAAAGTTCCCCAGACTATTGTCTTTCTCAAAGGCAGATGGTAAATCTGTCAGCAGTAGCATTCGGAACAACAGCAACCCAGATGCTTTTAAGCACTGCGTGTGAAGCCGCTCCTCCCATGAAGAGTACCATTGGGCTAGATGCCAAAGGAAGGTCCCCAAGGCAATTAGCTGCTTCTGAATCCAACTCTGGCTGTCTGGAAAGTCAAATGAATGCAGCTTGCTTAGCCATACACCATTTAATGCAAAGAGCATGCTCCTTATTTATAATCAAGCCTGTCTTCCATATTTCAACCTAGCTACATTCGAGCAAGAAATCTGTATGATCTTTATTGTTCATAGAAGAAGGTTTTGCATTACTTTATACATATTAGTGTCCTTTGTAGATAAAGTAGACCTATTAGACTTAATGACCACTTACCTGTAATTATTTTGCACATGCACAATCATCTTTAGTGATTCATAATAAACTTGATGTTTATGAGTCCCTAGGTATAATTTAAACTATGACTACAGTGAGCATAGGAGACCTACTCATAAGTCCTAGGTAAAGTCATCAGTCTCTTGTTCAATATTACTATAATATTCTATAAAATGATACAGGGAGGAGAAAATAATGTCACCCAATAGAAGTAAAGTAATATTCATATTTATGAAAATATTCCTATCTTTAAAGAACATACTTTTAAAGCACATCGATTAGTCAAATATTACTTGTAGGTTTTGAAGAAATTCAATAAAACCAAAATATTCATTGCACATCCACTATGTATCATGCACAGCTATAGGCACTGTGGATTCATTTTGTATAAACTTCAAAAGAAAACTTCAAATAGCTTATGATTCCCTTTGTACAGGAAAGGGACTTGACCATGGCCACAGAGCTTAGTAGATGCTAGAGGGGATAGGTGAATCCTGGAAGTTTCTTGTTCCAAAGACAGTGGCCTTTTGACTATACCATCCAAAGAAGAAATAGATATTTTAACTTTTGCAATGACAAGTTTTCCATATTTGAAGGCATAGTTCATTTTTTATTAAACATCAAAACAACTGGGCTCATGGTGCGGATGTAGGAGAAAGTCTGAAGGCGTTAGGAACAGACAGCACTGATTTTAATTATGGCCATGTTGCATCTTGAAAGTCATCTATCCTCCTCTACAAAGAGATGAAGATACTTATCTTAAAGAGGTGTAGCAAGGACTGCAGAAGACAGTTAAGGCTTGCATAGTACCAGGATTACACAGATTATAAAGTGAAACTCAGTGAATTTAACTAACTCTATTAGGGTCACAAGAATTCGTAGCAGAAATGTGTTCAAACCCGTACCTTCCAGATGCATTCAAATTGAGAAATCATGAGGGGAATAGTAGATTATAAAATTTGAATACATTATAAACAAATTGGGTACTATTCTCTATTGTAAGAACGACAGCATTGTTAGAAATGATAAAATAATAAAAAGAAACAATATCCTCCAGAATACTTAAAAACAGTATTTAATGTATAATTTATGTTGAATGTGTGCTGTTATATATCTACTAGAGATATCATAGAAAAAGAAGAAGAAAATAAGACTGGAAAGATATACCAAATTATAACTGATTTTTATCTCTTTAGTTTTTTTTCTTATCTGTAGTTTGCATCCATATATTTTCCATAATGAAACATATTACTTGGATTCTTACTCAAGGAACATGATCTGAAGTAATTACATTCTGAGTCTCCATTTCATTTTTCTAAATATGCCTTTTCATTATACCCTGCTCATTTTATCTTGAAAACTGAAATGTTCTTAAACTCCTAATTTGCATTGAAAGTTGATTTTTTTTTCTGCTTATGGTTGTCACTTACTAAAAGGATATTAAAGTAAGGCTAGGAAAAGCTCTTGCCATGCCTCAAGGAGGAAACTGAGCCCAGGATTTAGCTATGGAAATAAATGTTGCCTTCTATTATCCATGGCATTAATTCCTTAACTTTACTATACATAAGACTCTTGTAAAATATCAGTGAAAATTCAGAGTCAATGGCCTACTCTCAGACATTTTGATCTGGTAGATGTAGAGTGGATTCCAGACTCTAAATCTTTCAAAAACTCTCAAATGATCTGGTAAAGGGTCCTCAGGTCTCTCACTGAAGTTTTGTTCCATAAGAATTGTCCTTTCAACAGTTGTGGCATATCGATGAATGCAATGTTGAAGATATATATCTGGGCATAAATATATTGCTTTTCAAATAAGAACCAGAGGTAAGTGAAGAAAAAAAACATAAAAAATATATTTTTCAAGAATAGATTCTTATATCAATTAGGATGGTCTTGGTTAATTTGTAGTAATAAAAAAGATCCCAAAATGCCAGTGAATAACACATTTTTTTTTCTCATTCACGGTATAGGCATAATATAGACTGGCATTGAGTTATGCTTGTTGTAGTCAAAGACACACTGATGGAAGTTTCCAAAAATCACCTCAGCAGTGGTAAGAAATGTGATATATCACAAAGTGGCATTCAAAACTTCTATCAGAAAGGGCACTATAGCTTCTACTTATATATTATGTTATAGAAAATCACATGGTTACACTAAAATCAAATGGGGTGGGGAAAACTCACTTGTATTATATGTCCACAAGGAAGATGGCCAAAATGGTGGATATTTTAATGACTATCTCACATGCCAAACTCAAACAGTTACAACATAATGCAGTAGTTATAAACCCCACATGGGGATTCTTAAAGTTCAGAAAGCAAATCCTAGCTGTACAACTTACTAGCTCTCTGAATCTGATAAGCCACTCACCCTCCATAATCCTCAGCTTTCTTACCCCTTGAATCTTTCAGCTCTTTCAGAAACCAATGCATGCATATATAAGAATGTTGCATACTATCTAACATGTAGTATGAACTCATGATTATTAGCCTTATTCATAACTATGAGTTATAATAAATGCACCAAAGAGCACCTGGGTGGTTCAGTTGGTTAAGCGCCCAACTTCAGCTCAGGTCATGATCTCGCAGTTTGTGAGTTTGAGCCTCGTGTGGGGCTCTGTGCTGACGGTCAGAGCCTGTAGCCTGCTTCGTATTGTGTGTCTTCCTCTCTCTCTGCTCCTCCCCTGTTCGTGCTCTGTCTCTCTCTCTCTGTCAAAAGTTAACATTAAAAAAATTTTAAAAAATAGATGCACAAAGATATTCATATTCTAAATTAAGTTAGTGTGAAAATGTAAAAGATACTCATTATCACTAATACCATACATATTTATTTAGCTCTGACTATTCACAGGGCACTAGAGTAGGAAAAACAAAGGACACAAAAATAAATGAAATATGGCTTCTGATATGAAGATTACTACAATCAATTTGAGGAATCAAGAAATTAGGGAATAAACACTAGCCAGTCTAATACAATACTATGAAAGAGAGATGGAGAGCTATGATGAAGATGAAATCAGACTTGAGAAAATGTAAGTATTGTTTGGAAGAAATGCATTTCTGTTAGTATTGTGAAACAAAAATATTTTTATTTAAAACAATATTTTAATGTTTATTTGAGAGAGACAGAGAGAGAGAGAGCAAGTGGGAGAGGGGCAGAGAGAGACAGGGAGACTCAAAATCCAAAGCAGGTTCCAGGCTCTGAGCTGTCAGCACAGAGCCAGACGCGGGGCTTGATCTCACAGACAGCATGATCATGACCTGAGCTGAAGTCAGACACTTAACCAACTGAGCCACCTAGGTGCCCCTATTTTATTTTTTTAAGTTTATTTCTTTATTTTGAGCTAGATAGAACACAAGCAGGGGAGGGGCAGATAGAGAGGGAGAGAGAGAATCCCAAGCAGTATCCACACCATCAACACAGAGCCAGATGCGGGGATCTAACCCATAAAACTGTGAGACCATGACCTGAGCCAAAATCAAGAATCAGACACTCAACTGACTGAACCACCCAGGAGCCCCAAAGAAAAATTTTAATATAGTTAAGTAGCCAGTAGAGAAAAACGGAGAAACACTCAAATACAGGAGATGGTTTTAGGAGAGATAGATGAAGGCAAACAGATGACTGAAAGCGAAGATACAGATATAGATAAATAGGTGGAAGGATGGATGCATTGGTGGATATAGGGCATAGCCTGCAGATACTCTTCTTGGAGAGATTAGTTGGCTTAATTACCAGCATGTCATTGAAAGGATTCCCCTCACATTGGCTAGAGTGAAGACTTGTATTTCCATATACAGATTTGAGTGTAAGTAGAGAACTGCTGCAAGCATATTGTCCTCACTTTGGTAATTGGGTTATCCTATTTTCTAAATTCAGTTTGCATGTGGAGGGGTGTTTTGATCAGTCAGATAAAATTCTCCAAATTACTGTTGCACTCTCAGCACTTGAGTTAGAGGAAAGAAGTCCAGCAGAAGGATGGAAGTTATAGAACAGTGTCTCAGGGATTGAGACATGCAGCGATTTCCACAGATGTCGAGCATGGCAATTTGCCACAGGGAGAACCAAGGTCATTCATGCACCATTGTCAGGATTGTGGTGCACAGATTGTGAACTTAATGCTTCTCTGATTCAACCAGTCATTCTTCTTGTCTTCCAAGTGCTTTATATTCAGTCATTGTTGAACTCTATAAAGTCCTTTGAATACACAAAAACTATTAAGATATACTATCTCTTTTTTATTAAATTGAAAGATTGAAATCATTCAGAATTCTACTCATAAATGCCTGCCAGCCAGGGAGCTATTTAGCTCGATATATAACTTAAATGGGCCTAGATACCATCAGATATGAGATTAAGGCCTCAAGCTATCTAATGCAAGAAGAGAAATTCCCCTTTCTCAGTAGGTGAGGTATCAAATACAAAAACCTTTATATTCAATTATGGCACTTGAACTCCTGATTGAACCTTCTATTGCTGCCAAGGAAGCAGGCCAACCTTGCCTGTGGTATAAATTAATCAATTATATTTCATTTAGATGATTTTTATTTCATGATTCTCAGGATTCCTTAACAAGGCATTTACATTTTAAACTCAGATATCCAAAGAGTGGACATTAAAAAAAAAGACAAAGTGAACATTTTTATTTAGAAGATGAAATAAAATGGAGGATAAGAATTGCAAAGGTGTATCACACAAGATCTAATAATCGAATTTTATAAATTCATTTATAAATAAATAGCAACCATTTTTTCTGTACCTTCAATTTTTCTCTAAACGTAAAGATGCTCTAGAAAAATAAAGTCTATTAACTTAAAAATCATGCAACCATCAATTGCCTAGATTGGATAATCTAGAAAGTTAGCTCACATGAAAAAAAGAAAAAGAAAAATAGCTACTCTTAATACTTCCATAAAGCAAGATAACTTGTACATACACATTTACCAATGTTTAACATGTCCATGGTATCAGAAAAAAAATTGAAGCACATGTGAGGTGAGTTGGAAAACCATTAACAAAGTGTTTTCCTCCCTCATTATACATTTTAAGTAATTTTAGGATTTCCAAAGCATTAGGAAAGTTTAGGCCCAATTACCTTCTCTAAAACTCAGATATCTACCATTGGAAACATGTGCGCATTTTGTTAAAGTGATTTGGTTGAACAAATGAAATATCTAGCATGATATTCCATAATATATTTGCAAATATTTTCTGATACCTTCCTTTTGAAAGGTTCTATGGAGAAACAAAAATGAAAATGACATCTTAATCACATTAGAAGTTTATAATCTAGGAGTTTAGAGGAAAAATGAACATCTATGATTAAACACGAATCTGCATATGGAAGCTTTAGTGGTCAAGAGTTATGACAGGAAAATTCATAAACACTGCTCAAGACTGAGCACTAAACATGGCTGCTTCTCTCAATAATAAGCTACAATAAATCATTGCTTGAGCTCAAATTCCAGCTCCAGTTTATATTGAAATGATCAATATACAGGGATAATTATGAAACAGAGAAAAACAATGCATTTTGCAAGCCATGACTCTTAATGGTAAAAGACTCAGTACTGCCAGGAAATAAGAAACCCCAAGAGACCTGAAGTATGTTCATCGTTTAAGTTGGAGGATATGGACATATGGCAATCAAATTCCTGATCAAAATGTTTGGAGGCACTTTCATGCCAAAAATACTCTTTTGAGCGTCATCTATTTAGACACTCATATGCCTCCAGAACATGTTGGCCAAAGAAACATATTTCCATTTATGTCCTGCCAAGTCTCACTCATTAGCTAAAAATTCTCATTTTGCAGCTTTTATAAAAAGGACTCACAGTACTATGTTTCAAAGTTAAGATTTTTATGATTTGTTTTGTTTGTTTTTAACTTGCAATGTTACCAAAAGTACTGCAACTTAATTTTTAAACTTTAACTTCATCCTTGCCCTTCACTAAATCCTTGATCACAGATGCTAATAAATTTTAAAAGATATTCATTGGGAATGTTCTCTGGCATTGCTCACTCTCTGCTCATAAGCAATGATATAATCAAGAAATTGGGAAGAAAAAACTAGTACACAGGATATGAAATAAATGGATCCGAATAATCCACCTATAGGTGAATCATGAAGAATTCAAGTGTGTTTGAAAAAATGTAAATAAGTTACTTAGTTATTTACCCTAGTTTTATCATACCATGAATATTTTTTTGAAGTTCATTTATTTTGAGAGAGAGGGAGGGAGACAGAGAGCACGAGTGGATGAGGGGTAGAGAGAGGGAGAGAGAGAGAATCCCAAGCAGGCTCCACACAACCACTGCAGAGCCCAACGTGTGGCTCAAACCCACGAACAGTGAGATTATGACCTGAGCCGAAATCAAGAGTTCAATGCTTAACTGACTGAGCCCTCCAGGTACCCCACAGTTCTGTTTTTATTTATTTTCAGAGAGAGAGAGAGGGAGAGAGAAAGCATGTGGAGGGGGGGAGGAGCAGAGAGAGGGAGAGAGAGAATCCCAAGCAGGCTTCACACCATCAGTGCAGAGCCCTACATGGGACTCAAACCCTTGAACAGTGATATCATGACCTGAGGTAAAGTCAAAAGTCAGATGCTTAACCAACTGAGCCACCCAGACACCCCTCCGGTACCATATATTTTTACACCAGTCAAGTTCTTCCATTTTTCCTTTGTAAAAGGAGTGTTCGACCCGATGGGAGTTGAAATCCTTTTCACATTCCTAGAGTGTTGCATACTTCTAAGCAGGATAGACCTAGGCCTTGTATTCTCTCCTTTACCATATATAAATAAATGTTTAAGAGTGAACATAAGGGGTGCTTGGGTGGCTCAGTTGGTTAAGCATCTGACTTTGTCTCAGGTCATGATCTCACGGTTGGTGAGTTTGAGCCCCACGTCGGGCTCTGTGCTGATGATGGCTCAGAGCCTGGAGCCTGCAGCCTGCTTCAGATTCTGTGTCTCCCTCTCTCTCTCTCTCTGCCCTTCCCTCACTCATGCTCTGTCTCTGTCTCTCAAAAATAAATAAGCGTTAAAAAAAAAGAGTGAACATAAAACTGGGACTGACAAGGATAACGATTCCTTAAAGTGTCAAATTGCATTGAGTTTCTGTTATACTTTAGAAATGGGCATTATTAGAGAAAAGAAATCACAAACAACAAGCTACCACAAACCTAGGGACATAAAAAAAATAAGTTATCCCAAACATAGTGGCTTAAACCAACAGTCATTTATTATCACATATTTTCTGTAGATCAGAAGTCCAGGCATGTTGTAACTAGGTTCTTTTGTTAGTGTTTCACAAGGCTGAAATCAAGGTTCAGTGTAGCTGTATTCTTATCTGGAACTCAAGCTCCATTTCCAAGTTCATTGGTTGTTGGCAGAATTTAGTCCCTGGTGATTGCAAGAATGAAGTCTGTTTTCCTACTGGATGATGACTAGAGGCTGTTTTAGGGGGCCCTGCCACATAGTTCTCTCTACAAATGTGTCAGTTTTCTCCTTTATGGCCAAGAGGAGACTCTCACTTCAATGTTTTGATCATGCCTAAGAGTTAAGCTGAGTAAGTCAGGCTACCCATGGTGATCTCCCTTTTGATAAACTCAAAGTCAACAGATTAGGGACCATATTTACATCTGTAAAATCCTGTCTGCCATATGAGCTAACATAATCACCAGAGTTATTTGTCACCCTGTGCAAACTGAAGAAAAGGTGATTTAAACAAGTGGGAAGAAACTTGGGTCATCTCAGAATTCTGGCTACCACAGACACCAAAATATATGTGTGATAATATGATAAAATTTTACTAAAGTAGAAGGGAAAAGATGCAAATTGAAGATAACTTCAGACAAAAAAAAAGGAAATCTTTTGTGACTATGAAAACAAATTAGTTCTTGTAATTTTTTTCTTCTCGCATGAATATAGAATTTAGAAAGACCTAGTAAATCTTAATATTATCATAGCAATTTCATTTTATTTTACAGTTTGATTGTAAATCCTATAATTTGATGAAGATCATATATTTCCCATAACAATGATTAAAGAGATAAAGTATCAGAAATCAGAAGCCATTTTATCCTCTGACTCGGTGTTTGTTTTTTACCATAGAGATAAATAGTTTTGAATTCCTCCTCATAATTCATTCGTGGCTAACAAAATAGGCTTTTTTTCCCCCTGAGATATCCATTCTGTGATATACAGTTACATTTTTCAACAAATATATTTGTTTGGGAAGCATAACATTTAATTTACCTTAACTCTCTCTGGACTGTCAGTGAAGTAGTTAGGGTTCATTCTCCTAGTTGCTCTGGACATAGAAAAAATAGAACATCAGCATTTACATTCAAGAATAGATTGGCCTCAGTTTGCCAATGACTATACAGCCGAACTGTCAGGTAACCACTCTGTCTGAAATTATAACTTTTTCTTGTGATTGAATGGGTGGACAACATGTTTTATCTTTTATTTCATATTATTCTTGGAGATATTACAGAATGGTTGTATCACACCATATAGAATAACAACCTTAGATGAACTAATAATTATTACTGAGATTTATAAGCTGTTTTGTCTTTTAATTCCAAGGCTTGTATAAAATTGTCCGTAGCTGAAGAGGCTTATAAGGAATAATAAACTTAAGGAGAAAAATGCAAACAAAATCAGGATTTTACCGCAAAAATAAAATTTCAGTCAGGCATTATCAAAAAGATGGCCAAAGTAACCTAATATGAAAGATGAAAGTTTCATAGAGTTATATCTACAGCTCAGTAGGATCAATGGGGTGGTAAATGCCACATAGCCCATAAGACTTAATTCTCAAAATATGAAAAATAAAAGTAATGTTTGCAAAGAGTCTGGAATTCTTTAACTAAACATGCTATTTAGGAACCAAAATTGGGTCCTGACTCAGCCCATGCTCTTTATGGAATATGCTATGTTTACAGTTTTTTAAAGTAATGATAATATGCCTATTCTAGAATATAGGAATCACATTATACTCATAAACTTTGATGAGTTACTCATTTAGAGACCAAGAATGAAATATAAGAGAAATGTGTCTGAAACCAAGTTACATAAAGGGGTATGGTTCTATCTGTAATCCTAAAGTCAAATTTATGCCAATCCAAATTAGGAGATAAAAGTTTTTATTGCATATACTATACAAGTTTGTATAACACCAATATTAGGTGTAAGTAAAAATGGTAATAACCATAAGCTGTGTGTGTGTATGTATATATATGTATACATATATATGTACATATATATGTATATATGTATATACACATATGTATATATATGTATACATGTATATGTATATATACATATACATATATACACTATATATACACTGTAAACTCCTGATTTTGTGTGTATATATATCTGTATATGTATATATAAATATAGTACTATATATACATATACATATATATGTATATATAGTACTATATAGTTTTTGTAGTTCTTTCACAGTGTCTCCTTTTATGTGAAGCCTAAAAATTAATATTATTCTCATACATTTATCTATTCAACAAATAATTAGTGAGATTCTAATATATGCCAGAATTTCTGGTGGTTAAGTGGACATACAGTAGCTGTAGGGGAGAAAAAAATTCACCTCTACTCTGTTAGTTTCTATAAATGGGGCTTATAACTCATACTGATAAAAGACAGATTAATGAAAGAAAAGAACGCTAGTTTTATTTAATGTTAATGTTTTTATATTCATAGGGGCTTCATGGAAGTGAAAAACTCAAAGAAGTAGTTGGATTTGAGGGCTTATATAACATTTTAACAAAGGGTGATAAATTGTGGAGGAGTGATTAACAAAGAAAAGGGGGTTTGGGCTTCTTGGGTAATCAATAGTGGAAAGGTAAATATATGAGGAAACTAATGACAGGTAAAGAATATTTAGTGTGGTTTATTTATGCAGCTCCATCTCAGTGCTATCTCCCTCTGTGGTGATAAGGGCCACATTCCTCTCACTGGTATGTGAGAGGGGAGAATGTTTCCACAGGGGGATGTATGCCCTGCTTTTAGGCAGATGGTGGGGGTGGCATAGAGCTTTTCCTGTGTCTGCTTTTTCTCAATTGTCTTCAATTCAAAATGATCCATAGGCCAAAGTGGCACATTTTGGGGTGACATGATCTCCTTCAACAAACAGACAAAAATCACTATAGAATGAGAGGAAAAGCACATGTGCTTTTAGCAAAAGACCTTGGGGTCTTTGCATTTGCTTCTCCCCCTCCACAGACCACTCTTTCTCTTTCTCATCCCAACACTTGCATTTTTATTGTTTCATGTTTCATTTTACATGTCACCATTAAGAGATTCTGATCAACAAGAATAAATTAGTTTCCTTGGGTTATTTTTTAAATCATAAACTGTAATTCTGCTCTAGAAGCCACATTAGGGAGTTGTCATTTTGTTCTGTTTTTTTTTTTTTTTTTAACAGCAGAAGAAGATGATCCTCATCTTGCAAATGACGAAACAATCTCAGAGAATAAAGTGAAACACTAAAAGTCAAAGTTAGTAAACAGCACAGTGGGGATTTAAATTCTCTCAAGCAGACTTAATTTTTTTTTTGTTTTTTAATATACTATTGTGTTCTAATAAACTCCTTAGAGCTGTCGTTCTCAACTGGGAGTGGTTTTGCTCCCCAAGGGCCATTTGGCAATGTCTGGAGACACTTCTGCTTATTACCACATTCGGTGTGTGTGTGTGTGTGTGTGTGTGTGTGTGTGTGTGTTGGAGGGAGCATTAGTCCTACTGGCATCTGGTGAATTCAGTACAAGGATGCTGCTAAGCACCCTACAGTACACAGGACAGCTCCCACAACATAATATTACTTAGTCAACTGTATCACTTAGTCAACTGTATCACTATTAAGAAATAATACTTTAGAATAATTTGAAGAATAAAAGCAATACTTAATTATGTCATGTATTTTTTGATATACAAAGAGTAGAAAAATAACACCAAAGTTCTATTACTCCAAAGACTTGCATAGTTCAATGTGAAGTAATATCAACTAAATAAAGTACAAAGGTATGTAGAATTCTCTGAAATTGAATTCATGGTTTGATTTGACAAATGTATATTGAGTATCTACTATGTGTCAAAAACCAAGGAAGGTATATATGCATTCTGTAGCCCTTTTAAAGGATTGCTCCGAACCTCTCTAGCATCTTGTGAGTGATTTTATAAGGAAGCATATGTTAATTTGAAGATCAATTTCTAATTTTGCCATACAGAAGACTTGAAAATGAAATTGTCAGTCTTCATATCCATGAAGGTGTGAGAACTGTGTTTTAAAAGCAACCATCTATTATAAACTATCAGATAAAAGTCACAAATAGTTCAAGACTATGAAGTAGCCCAGAAACAACTGTATTCTTTCCTACCATTCATGGCTGTGAATAAGAGCCAAGTCATGTGCAAAATGGATAAAAAGTGCACTCAGAAATAACAGGTCTTTTAGGGTAGGACATCTATGCTCACTTCTGAAAGATGTAGTGCCTCGTGTACTAGCAAAGGCTCCTGCATGCAGACTGCCTGCAGATGCCACGTGCAGATTAGAAAGCCCTGCAAGCACCATTAGAGCAGAGTGGCCCAGCCCTCAAATAAAGGTTTGGGACCAAAACGTTGGTGGAGAATGGCTGGCAGCAGCACTCTCTACCTAGCATTATTCACCAGTCAAGCACAATCCTTTTGTTTTTGCAAGGAACACCTGGTTTGAATATTCGCCTTTGCATTCTCTAATTACAAGTTTCCCCTGCAACCTCTCAAAATCAGCCATCAGAGATGAAGAAACTACCTAAAAGGGTTATTTAAAATAATGGCAACCTAAAATATATATATATATATATATATATATATATATATATATATATATATATATATATATAATAAGCACAGGTCACTTTTTTCTGGATTAAGCCAAATCGACTTGCACATATATCCACTGCTATAGAAAGCTATTATTAATACTTCAAGCTAATTGTTTTTCACTATAGAAATGATCACTTCATGATATTCTTGGCTTTAAAATTGTTTGTTGTCCGTCTCTCTTAACTCTAGTCCTGATGACAGCTTGATTAAAAGCATGGAGCTTGTTTGTCTTATTTGAAACTGTATGCCTTGAACCCAGAAGGGTACTCAAGAACCTGCCAAATACAAGTACTTAATAAATATATGTGAAATGGAAACATGAAGTGGAAGGAGAAATATTTGTGATTTTATTAACAATGTGTATGTATCAGGATTACATGAAATCTGTATTAGTCTGCTATGGTCGCCATAACAAAGCACCACAGACTGGTGGCTTAGCAACAGAAATGTATCTTCTCATAGTCATGGGAGCTAGAAGCCCTAGATCAAGATGCTGGCAAGGTTTTGTTTTGTTTTGTTTTGCTTTTTCCTGAGGCTCTATCCTGGGTCTACAAATGAGTGTCTTCTGTGTTTTTACATGGTCTTCCTTTTGTATGTGGGTCTATGTTCCAATCTCATCTTTTTATAAGAAAAACAATCATATTAGATTATGTCCTACCCTAATGACCTCACTGTAACTTGATTACCTCTTTAGAGGTCCTATTTTCAAATATAGTCACATTCTGAGGTACTGAGGGATGAGGCATCAACGTAGGAATTTGGGGGAACAACACTTCATCTCATAACAAAATCTATTGCAAAGTGATTGCACTTTTTTTGCAATATGTGGCTATTAAGCACATATCATTTTACAACTATATACAGGTCTCTGAAATTTTGTAGATTAAAATCTGTAATGTATACTATACTGTTTGCTTTATCATTTTCATAATTGACAGTAACCCCTTTTTACAGAGTCCAAAAAAATAAGATCTCATATTAATTAACCTTAAAGCAAACAAGATAAGTTTTAAGGACTGGAATTCTAAAACTGTATGTGTTTAAATTTACTAGAAATTTTTAGTTTATTAATTAGAAATATATATGTATAATTTCTAAACATAAGAAATTATAAATCACAGTGTCTACAATAAATAAAGGATGTTTTCTAAGTAAATGTGCTATGTATCTGGTTAAACATATAAAATATTTGAAGTAAAGCATAAGAGGAAAGTACTTTATTTACCCTCTTAAAATTATGTTTTATTTTTTTGTCTTTTGTTTTTTAAGTTTATTTATTTATTTTGAGAGAGAGAGAGGACAAGAGCAGGGGAGGGGCAGCGAGAGAGGGAGAAAGAGAATCTCAAGCAGGCTCTGTGCTGCCAGCGTAGAGCTCAATGCAAGACTTGAACTCATGAAACTATGAGATCATGACCTGAGCTGAAACCAGGAGTTAGACACTTAACTGACTGAGACACCCAGGCACCCCAGAAAGATCATAATTTTCAAGTCTAAGTATCTTACAATTTGAAATTTGAAACCTCGACACAATTTTTTTCATTTTAATTCTGGTGAATTTTGTTTGATAAATATGTATGTATTTTAAAGCTATCCTCCAAATAAGAAAGATTTAACATTTATGGTTATTTAAAAAATTTTTTTTTATTTTAATTAGACTTCACACCCAGCATGGAGCCCAACACAGGGTGTGAATTCAGAACCCTGAGATCAAGATCTGAGCTGAGATCAAGAGTTGGATGGTTAACTGACCAAGCCACCCAGGTGCTCATAGAATGTATGGTTGGTTATTAACTGAAATAAAAAAAATAGAATACTGGCTTTATCTGAAATTATAATGGGAAATTATTTTGAGAGGCACTAAATAGGGATAACTTAAAAATTAGTCATGAGAATATGTTCACAATAAGAAGCATTTATAAACATATTTCCCAGAACAAAGGTGAGAGAAAGCAATACATTTTACATATCACTCCCTAAAATACAGAAAAAATTTAACTGTGGGTTAAATGGAATTAATGCACATATCATTTTACAGTTTGCAAGTACTTTCTGTTCCAGAAAGCATTCATTGCAATGTTCATCATTAATGAAAATGTTAGGAGCATCTTTCTTAGATTTTCAGTTGAAGTTTTCAGTTGTGGCCTAGGTTTAGGTACCTTTAATTCAGGATTTTATAAAGGTAAGAAAAGGAATAATTGAGGACTTTTCTGGGTTGAATTTTACTCTACAAAATTCATATCTTGAAGTCCTGACCTCCAGTACTTCAGAATATGACTGTACTTGAAGATATGGGTGGGCCTTAATCCAATATGACCAGTATCCTTAAAGAAGACAATAGGATATAGACATACATGGAATGAGTGAAGACAGCGTAAGGACATGAGAAAAGAGCCATTTCTACATCAAGTTAAGAGGCCTCAGAAGATACCAAACCTGCCGACATTTTGTTCTGGGACTTCTAGCCTATGAGGGAATGAATTTCTGTTGTTGAAGGCATTGGGTCTCTGGTATTTGGTTATAGCTCCTTCAGCAAACTAATACAAGGACTTTTGAACCTGAACTACAAAAATAAAAATACACATATTTAAGTATATAACTAATGGATGCATGATTATTTATAAACAAGGTAATAATACACAATATTGTTCTGGTATTGAATTCTAATTCTTCCTTTCCAACGAGTTGTGGCAATTTTTATCCAGGTAACATCTCCACTTATTTGTCTTGTTCTCAATGAGACTTTCATCTGGCCCTCTATTTTGACATCATGCAGACGTCTGTCCAATTGCTCACGTATCACTCTAGCCTACATCAAAATGATTCTTTAAAAAGAACACATATAATATGATTACATTGATAACAAATTCTAGAAAATGCACACTATTCTATTAGTGACAGAAAGATCAGTGGCTGCCTGTGTGTAGGAGAGTAGGGAGGGGAAGGAGAAATTAGAGCATGACTTCTAATATCAGTTGCAAATTAGTCTTTTTCATTATCTAATAAGTCATTCAATTTTGATGTTCAAATAGATCCTTAATTGACTATTTCTCTATCAGGAACTTACTCATGGGTTCATATAACATTGGAATATAAGCTTTTCTGTTTCAATAGTTCTGAAAATGCCTGGTGTGTCTGCTTAGTCGCGCACGCGCGCGCACACACACACACACACAGACACACACACACACACACACACACACACACACACACACAATGGGTTTTTAAAATCTAGACTAAAGCTCCCTACTCCACACCATTATCTTTCCCTATGCCCAGTTCTGTATTTCTGTGAATGCACCTTTGGGAAAATAAAGTTTTATAGCACCTGATTTTTGTTTTCAAAGGAAAAAAACCATTTGTAAATTGAGAACAACTGCCAATTGTTCAGCTAATACTTGGAAAGTCATAACATTGCACAGAAATCTTTGAATTCTTTGACACATTTTTGTCTCTAATGTTCAAAAACCTCGCCAGAATGGAATTTATTGGATTCGTGTTTAAGGCTGCTTTCTTACAGGCTCTGCTATCATTGCCATTGTAGAGTTTATTTGCACACTAACTCCGTGAAGTGAAATTGGCTATTTCCATTTTGCATTTCTCTGTAAGACCTTACAAAAGATTATGACTTGCAGTAGCTTATGTGGAAATTATGGGAATTGGAGAACTTCTGTTCTTTCTAATACAATTTTTTCATTTTCTTCTTCCATCCAGTTTATAATATCTACTACCCTTAAAGAATGTTTTGGTCTCCATTTCAGTAATCTATGCTTAATGTCATTAATATATGCAGACAAAAATAATTGAAAAGTACATTCAAATGTATTTTAAAAATTATTTACCACCAAAAATTCATAATTGACATGATGATTATTATGCCCCTGAATATAGACTTTTTTACTCTTTATCCATTTGCTTTGGGCTTTTGTTTCCTAAAGAATAATCATTGAACAAGGCTCCTAATTCCATAACTTGTATTGTGACTTGATAAATTTCAGAATTCTATTAAGAAATATTCCATAAAAATCTGTAATTCTCCAAACAACCTGCACTGATTTCATAAAATTAACAATGTATACGGTGAACATTTTCACTACAATCCTTTTGAAGGGGCATCAATATTTTATTCATTTCTAAGAGAAAGACTTGAAAACTCATTTTTTTTCTTTTTGTATTCTCAATAAAATGCTTTCTTACTATCTGAATAACAGACCTAGACAAATCACTTTCTAGGTAGAGGCCTTATTACATTTCTCATATCAATTCATACTTTATAATGTACTTCTAAGGGCTGTATTCTACAAAAAAAAAAGTCAAGGGCAAAATGGACTTTTAATTATTAACTAGGCCTTATATATAGTTCATAGTTGACCTGGCCTATCAAGGATTAGAAAATCACAAGTTTTTGCCCCCAAGAATATACTATTCTAATTGTAATTTCATAACCTTGCTTTAAAACACTGCAAACATCCTTATGAGTTAAACTGCCATTAGCATCATGCCATATAAATGCATCTTTTATCATAACCTAGAAGAGATTTGTGATTTGTGATTTAAAATATCTTTCCTTTACCTCTCCATAGCCACAGAGTCCTTCATATCTGATCTGAAATTAGCACTATTTTCTTCCTCTTTGGTTAGACAAAATCTAAGTCACAGTATTTTAAAAAAATTCATTTAAAAATATTCCTATCAAAACGGGAATGATGGCTAATGCATGACCATCATTAGAAGAGATGAGTTTATCAGATGTGTGAGTCAAACTGTGAAAGGCACAGAGGAAATGGCTGTGTACCTATGAGCAGGTGACTCAAAACACTCTACACCTCGGTTTCCTCATCTTCAAATTGGAAGTGGCACTAACCAGCTTACAGGTGATGTGATGAGGTGAGATGATTTGGAACATAGCCAACGTTACTTGGGGCATACTATTGTTGAATCTTGAATCTAGTATGGGCAAACTGGCAGTGAAGCATGGGAGGCAGGAGACATGAATGCAAGCCCACCTAGTGTTTACTCATGCAAACTCAGGACATGAGCTGTGTAACATAATACCTGGAACAAAGCAGAGACATCCTGAGTGATGGGATGACATGGGAGAAAACAGAAGAAGGCCAGTCACCAAAAATGGAGACAT
This sequence comes from Lynx canadensis, assembly GCF_007474595.2. NCBI lineage: Eukaryota > Metazoa > Chordata > Mammalia > Carnivora > Felidae > Lynx > Lynx canadensis. Next base: position 106,003,110 of record NC_044309.1, read on the forward strand.
AGACCAGAAGTCATTGCAAAGACACATTTTACCCAAGTATAGTTTTTTTTTACTTAATAAGTTTCTCTAAATATTGTTAAAGCTTGATAGTCTGAAGTATATAATATTAAAATCATAGGGATGCCTGGCACCTTTAGTCAGTTAAGGTCTGACTTGGCCTCAGGTCATGATCTCGGGATTCATGAGTTCAAGCCCTGCATCCAGCCCTGTGCTGACAGCTCAGAGCCTGGAGCCTGCTTCAGCTTCTGTGTCTTCCTCTCTCTCTGCCTTCCCCTGCTCATGCTCTGTCTTTGTCTCTCAAAAATAAATAAACATTAAAAAAATTTTGTAATAAAAAATAAAATCATATTATAACGCATTTTTTATTATTGCTGAATGGAAACTACAAAAAATATTGAAATCTCAATAATAATGCTATATTCATGGAGAACTCCATATTAGAAACCATTCATATGGTTTGATTTAATGTCACTCTTTCTAATGTTAATTGTCAAGGTATAGTATCGAGGTGATAAATTCAGGTTTAATGTGTAGCCTGACATTCAGTTTTGTAGACTGGAGCTCAGGCACCAAGAAAAAACATTCAGTATAGAAACTAGTAAGTAAATAGTTATTTACTAGTTATTACTAGGAAACTGTAAGCTATAATTAAAACTGCAACTGTTAGGGCAAAGGGGATTCACTGTTGTCATGGAAGCATGGCTTTATTAATTCCTGTCTTTCAATAGATAAAATCAATTAATTCTCTGTGATTGTCAAGATAGGAATGTAGATTTTTTAACAGTGTTTAATATTTCAACAATATTAACATATATTAATATTGTTATATATGTCAATTGTTACATACTGTATGGAATATAGTATAAGCTATAGTTTATATTATATATGACTATATATTAAATACTACTTTATATATTAATATCTTATTAAACTAACATACAGTATGAACTGTTTTACATAATACAATACCTCAAAGTTAACAATTAAGTCTTAGATACAAAGATGACTTAATTTTCTGATATGCATGTATCCATCAATAGCCTACTATAATAACATACTATACTGAATACATATATTATGAAAATTGCAGAATATTAAGCAGCTAAGGTGAGGCAGCAACAAACCATAAATGGACCAAAGAATTATGAGGTAAGGTAAATCACCCCACCATTTTCCCTTGAGATGGAAAGAAACAAAGCCTAACATATTTGCCGTGGCAGGAAAATCTGTATTTCAAATATCTCATTGTCCCAATAACTACTTCTCTGCTTAGTAAGTTAATTGCCAATTATTTGTTTGGAACACATGGACATTATGTATCATGCTGATTTCCTTATTTTCAAAACTATATCTTTTATTATAAAATAAAATATTGTGTATTCCCTTTATGTTTCTAATATTAGAGTCACCAAATTCTCAAACTAGCCTGTACATCATTGGTTCTCAACACCTACAGGGTGATATTTGGCAATGTCTGGAGACATTTTTTTTTATTGTCACACTGTGTGGGACTGTCATTTATTGAGTAAAGACCAGGGATGCCGCAGAACATCCTACGATGCATGAGACTGCCTGCTACAATAATTATTTGGCTCCACATGTAAATAGTTCCAAGCTTATGAAATACTGCTGCAGAATAAACAAGTAAAAATGAAACAAAACATCATCAACAACTGTAACAAAAGAATTTATTTTTTTGGCATGGAGAATAGAATGAACAGGCCAATTTTTAGGTTAAACAACAATTTATGTTGCCTTATTTTTTTCAGGGATAGCAATGAGTTCTACTTCTTTAATATCAACTTTAAGATTGAAGAGGAAAAATTTCACCATGAAAGGAATCAATAGAAATGAGGAAATGAAAAATGACCAGGCCAGTGTTACACATGGAAGCATGTGGCATCAGAAGAAACTGTGATGCACTTTATTCTTTGAAAAGTGTGTGAAAGTATTGCATTATTTTTCAAGTTTCATTTGGGTTTAATTTTCTCTACACTCACAAGGTGACATCTTGAGATTGTCAAAGCTTCACAAGTCTGTGAAAGTTAGTTTGGTCCTTTATTTCACCCTCTGCCAAATCTATAGCTGCAAAATTCACTCTTCTTTATCAGGAGTATTCTTAGCGATTTTACCATATTTATACAATGTTTAGATTTGGTAGCTGATGTAAATGATTACATTTTCCCTTACAACCACACTGACATTTATTTAGCATTGGATTCAGCTTTTCAAATTTATATAATCATATATGCTAACAACTCACAAAGCTATAAAACCTCTTATACAAATCTCAAAGCAGGATACATTAAACATAAATATTATTTTTAGAATCATACCACCATTGCAAATATGCTCAAGTGAAGAACTGGCTGGGAATTTGCTTTCATGTATTTTGAGAATCTCAAGATATATTTTTAGAAACTATAAAAAGCTACAGAAAGATTGTTGCCAGACACACCAACAGAAGAAAAACAAAAGGACAAAATTACTACTTTGAAAAGTTGCCATTGATGGTCACATATATGCAAGCTCAAAATTGGGACCTAACTCTAAAATTATTCTCAGTTCAAAAATGTTACAAATCAATTTTCTCCAGCCTCTGATGTATGTGTGAGCATTTTCTAGCATCTGCCTGTATGTTATTACAGTAGTTTCATGTGCCTTTACATATGTTCACCAAATTTAAACCTTAATATATCAGAAAGACATAACTGCCTTTATAGCATTTTAGATCCCTTGAGCAATACATTGTCTCAAAGACATGATGTTCCCACATCTGTGAATAACAATATAAGCCTTATTAAAATAGGTATTGAGAAAATAATCCCCAACACACTAGCATAAGAAAGGCCAAATGAGTAACACATTTAAATGAATTTATATCAAATAAAAAGCAAAGAAGATTAGTCTAAACATATTCAAAATGCTTCAACTCTGGGCTACACATTGCACTACAGAGAAATGCAAAAAAGAAGAAGAAGGAGAAGGAGAAGGAGTAGGAGAAGAAGAAGAAGAAGAAGAAGAAGAAGAAGAAGAAGAAGAAGAAGAAGAAGAAGAAGAAGAAGAAGAAATTATCATGTATAATTTTAGACAATGTCCAAGTGCTCCTTACATATCAGTATCTTCCCTAAAAATAAATTGACGCTAAACTGTCTTAGGGATGAAATAGTTAGGGTGCTTGTTTTTTGCTAACTTGCATGAATCATGGCATAATACATGCACTTAACTTGACTCTAATTGACTCATTATCATATCATATCAAATAATGGAATGATATCAAGGCGATTTTATCATACAAAGCAAGAAGACAGGAAGGAGTAGTTACTGCAAATAGGAGAGAAAAATAATCTATTTAGTTCCCATATTCTTATTGTGAGAGCCCTACTATTAGGGCTCTAGAAAAGTGTTATGAGTTGTTAACATATACAATTATGTACATGTAAGAAGCTGCAGCCAGTGCTAAATCAATGTCAGTCGCTACTGTTACAATGCCAAAGGGTCTCCTATAATTTCTGTTGCTGGACTCAAAAATCTGTGCAATCCTCTGACACCTTTATTGACTCTTATAGCTCAAAATATTGAAGCCTCACTAATACTGTTGCTGAACCAGATAGTTTTCGCTGATCTTAAGCTCAAAATAAAATTTTTCACTGGAGGAACTGTCAAGAGAATGTTCAAGAAGGCAATGCTTCAAACTTTATTCTCCTTCCAAGGTACTCAATGATCCGTTTTCCTGTTAAGTCACTTAGGAGTGTCTGTTAACCAACCTCAACTTCCGCATGTTTTATCTCACTTTAAAAAAAAATTGAAACCACTAGACTGAGTCAAAATGGGCATAAGCCAACACTCAGACAATTTTCAGGAAAAAAAAATTCCCTACTGTCACAAATTTTGTGTAAGTCAGAAAAATTCTGCCAACAATTGACATCCAGAGAAAATGGATAGCACTTTTGATGATGGTGAACATCTTAGAAAAGATTATTAATTGTTTACACCATATTTATTAAACATTACTTAATCAAATGATCGATATATTCAAAGTCTAGATAAATTTATTATTGTAAAACCCTGAGTTTCTTGGCTCATACTAATTAGCTTAGTTGCTTCTTCCAAAGATTTGATTTATCTTGAGATGCTTATCACGTGAAATGCTCTGGGACTTGAAGAGTGGCAGACATCATTCAGATCATCAATGTACTGCCCACATATTAAACTGAATCAAACGGGAGAATGACATCCCTACCCTACTCTATTTGGGTGAGCAACCCACTTATATGTCACTTATTTCAAATTAGCTCTTTTCTGTCCTCCATTATTTCCACTATAGCAGATGGTATCATGTAAGTGTTACTATTTGCTGTTGGCACATTACATTCCCTTCTGATGACCAGATGTGTCTTTTGGGCTTCAGTTCTCACAGGTCTACATATTATTATTCCTTTTTTCCAGTATACTGCCTAGTTAGTAGGTCAAAACCATGGGATTAGCAAAAGAATTATCCTGGACTATTTATTACAGGATGAAAAAGACAGAGGGAGAGAGACAGAAAGACAGGAGAGACACGGGGGTGGGGGGTGGGGGGGAGGGGGGGAGAGAGAGAGAGAGAGAGAGAGAGAGAGAGAGATCTTTATTTTATCACATCAATTGAAAATCCCACCATATAGAGTAAATATCCAGACAGCTGAACTGAGATTTTTTTTTTGATCTGTTAACATATGCCTCGAAAAGTTTTCAACACTTTACTATCATTATCTCCTACCCCCTGAAATTGCTCCCCAACCTTAAAAAAAAAGTCCTATTTTGCCAGGGAAAGCTACAAAATGTGAGAATGAAAAAGTTAAGACGCCGACCCTCAAGAAGAATTTAAGACCTACATTAAACAAAATATTTTTTAAATTTTAAGTAGAAGTTACCTGCTATGGACAAAATAATGAAAAAATGAAAAAGACTTGTTTTTAGGTATCAGTTACATGATCATATCTTTCCATTAATAAATTTTAAAAAGACAAAAATATGCCTTTTTGTAGAAAAATGAGCCTTTTCCCTTCAATAGTCTTTTAAATTTAAAAAAATTGATGTGGACTATGGCAATTAAAAGGAATTTACCACACATATAAAGCAGGGTAATAGGTGGCTCTGGATTGAAAACTGGATTATAAAACTCATTCAAAGTTTTGTTTTGTTTTGTCTGCTTGTGTTCTCTAAACAGGAACCAATTAAAAAAAAGTGCTGCTAATTGCAGAAGAATGTGAGGTCAAAGACAGCTATTTGTGAAATAAGAGAAATAACAAATAGTTCATATGCTTATAGCAATAATCCAATGGAAAGGAAGTAGATGCTTAGAGTGAGATTAGGGAAAATTGCTGAAAAGATGTTCTCAATTAAGCAAGAGAGTTCTGGTGCACATGTGAAAAGCTCCATCTCTGGGGAAAAGAGAGATAACCCATTCTATAGGAACAGAAGGGAAGATGAAGGTATGAGCTTTAAGGAAAAAGATTGGTAGATGTGGTAGTAGAAACACAAAAGATTTCTCTTTTGTTTATGTTTCCATGAAAGAGAAAGTACAGTCACCACTTGGGAGCATGGATGGGAAAGAAATATTGGATGTTGGAAGACAGAGAGATGCAGTTATTTGGGAGAGTGACAGAGTATATACCAGGCAATGTTATAGGACTCATGTGCAGCATGAAGGACTGACTTGAGGTTAATGAGCCTAAATTTAGAATGATTCTTGTCACCATGGCTGGATGGTTTTCAACAACCACAATCAAAAAATATATGATGGATTACAATTTAGGTAAGAAACTATGCAGAACTCAAATAGGCAGATCCATGTTCAGAAAGATAGCCTTTGCTTTACTTCAAAGTAGTGGTGAGTAAATGCCATGGCTATGTTTTAATTAACATTTAAATATAGGCACATTATTTCCAAGATTTCTTGTTTTAACTAACAATGGATGACTATATACCATTAAGAAATGTTTTGAATAAACAAGCTTCAGGAAAACTCAAGGTATATAAATTTAAGTTATAGGGATTAATGACTAGTCAGACAAGAAGCATCTTACACTGCCAAGAGACGATGAGAAGCCATATTTTAAACTATTATTTAGATTACCAATATAAATGTAAAGGAGATCAGAATAAGCTTAATAAGAGACATATTGGGAAAACTACTTAAAAATTCACTAACAAAACTAAAGTAAAATTTAATGTCAAGTGAGATAAAATTTTCCATACTTTGAAAACTAAATTTTACAAAATAGCAACACTTTTTCTCAAATTAATTTTTTTCATGAAATTCTATTGAAATTTCCAACTGTGCTTTTATTAGTTTTTTTTTTTTTTACAAATTATTGTGGTAAAATATACATAGCAAAAAATGTATTGCTTTAACCATTTTTAAATTTTTATCGTATTAAGTCCATTCACATTGTTCTGTTACTATCACCACCATTCACCTCCAGAACCTTTACAAATTCTCCAACTGAAACTCTCATTAAATAGTATCTGCCCATTCTCCCTTCCTCCGAGTCCCTAGAGACTACCATTGTATTTTCTGTCTCTGATTTTGACTACTCTGGGAACTTCATATAAGTGAAATCATTTAACATGTGTCCTTTTGTGATTAGCTTATTCAACTTATCATAATGCTTCAAAGTCCTTCCATGTGTCAGAATTTCCTTCCTTTTTACAGCTGAACACTTTCATTTTTTAAAATATATTCCATTTTTTAATATATTCATCTGTTGATGGACACTTGGGTTGTTTCCATCTAGTGGCTATTGTGAATAATGTTGCTACAAACATGAATGTACAATTATCTGTTTGAGTTTTGCTTTCATTTCTTTTGGATAAATACTCCAAAGTAGAATTGGCACTTGTGTTTTTGAACCATAAAAAATAGTTCTAATCTTAATCTGGAATAATTAAGAAACAAGAACATATACACAAAAAAGCTTTGAAAAATAAAGGCTATACTGAAAACTGGAAATAATGTTAAAACATATTATAGAACAATAATCAAAAATATATTCATTTAAATGTAGCAGAATCAATATCCTAGAAATAGAACATAAACTTTTAAAATAAATTTATTTACCAGTAAGAAAATGCAAATCAAAGCCAAACAACTTCACAACCACTAGGATGATGGTGATAATAATAATAATAATAATAATAATAATAATAACAACAACAACAGGTATTGGCATAAATGCAGAGAAATTAGAAACTTCATACGGTATTTGTGGAAAGGTAGAATGGTGCAACCACTTTGAAAAACTGTCTAATGCCTCTGTAAAATGTTAAAAATAGAGTTACCTACCATATGACCCTTCAAAGTTCTACTCATAGGTATGTCTCAAGAAAAATAAAAGCATATTTCCTCCCAAAAAGTTGTACAGGAATGTCCATAGAAGCATTACACTAGTAACCAAAAAGTAAAAACAGCTGAATGGTCATCAACTGATGAATAGATAAAATGTGGTATATTCATACAACGAAGTAAGACAATAAAAACTAATGACATACTGATACATGCTACAACATAGACGGCCCTTCAAAATATTCTGCTAAGTTAAAGAAGCCAGTCAAAAAGACAACATAATGTCTGAATCCTTTTATATGAAATATACAGAATAGGTCAATCTACAGTGACAGGAATAGGTTAGTGGTTACCAAGAGCTAGTTGAGGGGGAAATAAAAAGCGACTGCTGAACAGTATGTGGTTTCTTGTTGGGTAGTGAAAACGTTTTATTGATTGTGGTGTTGGTTGTACAACAGTATAAATATACTCAAAACCATTGTATGGTATGTGAGCTATATTACAATAAAGCTGTTTTCAAAAAAAGAACTTTAATATTAAAAAAATAAAATACTTAGTCAAAAGGAAAAGGTTAGCTTATATAAATATTCCCTGAGTAATTGATATTTTTTTTACATCAAAGAAGCATTATTTTGAATTGTTCCCATTCACAAACACAAACAGATGTCCACAAAATATTAGACTACATCTGAGGTGAAGGAAAATCTATGTGATTGGGAAATATTCTCTAAATTAATGTCTAGGGAAAATCACAAAGAAAATTATCAATAATTTGGATTTTATAAAAATCTTCTTTGAAGCATTATGGAACATATATCAAGAAATCATAACCATTTATATCATATTGTCCCAATAATTCTACTTCCATTTATAATTTCTAATACAAGAATATGAACTATTAGCAAAAATACATGGAAACTATTTTTCATTATATTTTTAAATGTAATGGGAAAATAGTGAAAAAAATGAGCTTATCCATGAGTTACTTAAGTAAATTACATATATTTCTTAAACAGATTACTATATAGCTACCAGAATTCATAGTTAAGTTTAAGAAATGGGATAAAGCTGACTTTTTAATAAGTGGAAAAATACATTATTGTATATAAATCGGTACTCCAGTATATTGAAAAGATAGAAAATCAAGGGAAAATGAGAAAACAACAGTGATTGACTTTAACAGGATTCAGCTCAATTTCCCTACTTTATTCTATTTTCTGTTGTTTCCAAGTTTTTACAATAAACATATTGAAATAAATCATTAGAACAATTTTCATCATTCAATGTAAGTTTTTTAAATTGTTTTACCTAAAGTCATGGAAGTACATGGTAAATGTATACTATTCTGATGTAATTTTGATTAGGAAAATTTTATTTTTAGGCAGCAGTATATAAGAAAAGACAAAAAAGAAGATCATCAGGGGCTTCCTCAATAAGTTTAAGAATGTTTTATATACTTTTTAAAAATTATATCTCATTTTCTAAAAGTTTTAAATTAAATAACTGTACAAATTTTTATATTTTCACCATAAATTGTTAATTTTATTTAGAAAAAGTAAAATAAGTGCTTAGTTTATGGTAGGAAATAAAACAAAATGGATGATTTTTTTTTCTCTGTGCTTTCCATCGTTACCTAGAAAGACCTCACTCAGAAGACCTCACCTTGGAAGGTGTATGTTGCCTAGGTTTCTAAGATGCGAATGATCGTATCTAATTATTTGCTATGGAAAGAGTTCTGTGACCTAGGAATAAAATAGCCACAGGGCAAAGTTATAGATAGAGGCATAAAGGACAGAAATGCCAAGGAAATTGAGGTAGATAAACATATCAGAATCTATATCCAATAATGCCAAATGGTTAATCACAGGAAGATATGTGAGTGCCCAAGACAAACCTTAGGGGCGTCCCAGCTTCACCCTGATTTATTTCATTTAATACAGACTTGGTATGCAAAGATTGTTATTATAATACCTGATAAATCATTATAACGAATGGGAGCTTAAAATATTTGGAATATTAATTAGTAAGAGAAAATGATCACAACCTAAAATTAGCATATATTTGGCATAGACAATACCTATAATGATTTTTTAATATTTCAATAACATTACATATACATATATATACACACAGTTTGAAGTATAATTAACATAGAGTGTTATATTATTTTCTAGTGTACAACATAATAATTAAATAATTCTGTACATTATTCAGCCCTCACCATGATAAGTGTAATCACCATCTGTCTTCAGATGTTATTATAATAATTCTGACTATATTCCCTATGCTGTACTTTCATCTCTGTGAGTTTATTTTATAAGTGGAAGTGTGTACCTGTTAATCCACTTTATCTATATCATCCACCCATGCCCACCAACCTCCTCTCTGGCAATCACCAGTTTATATTCTGTATTTATGATCTGTTTATTTTTTATTTGTTTTCTTTTAGATTTCACATAAAAGTGAAAGCATATGGTATTTGCCTTTCTCTGACTAATTTCACTTAGTATAATACTCTAGCTCCATCAATGTCATTACAACTGGCAAGATCACATTCTTTTCTATGGCAGAGTAATGTTCCATTATATATATTGTATGTTTTTTCCATGGGGGGGGTAAATAGTAGTGGAATTATGGGATCATATGGCATTTCTATTTTTAATTTTTGAGGAACCTCCATACTATTTTGCACATGACTGCACCAATTTATATTTCCTCAGAAGTACAATTTATATTCCTACCACACTTGTCAACACTTGTTATTTCTTGTCTTTTTGATTCTAGCCATTCTGACAGATGTAAAGTTATATCTCATTGAGGTATTAATGTGCATTTCTTGATGACTAGTGAAACTGCGTCTCTTTTCATGTGTTTTTTGGCCATCTGTATATCTTATTTGGAAAAAATGTCTATTCAGGTACTCTGTCCATTTTTTAACTGGATATTTTGGTTTATGGTGTTGAGTTGTATTAGTTTGGTTTATTAGTTGTATTAGTTGGATATTAATTACTAGTAGGATATATCACTTGCAAGTATCTTCTCCCATTCAGTAGGTTGCCTTGTCATTTGTTGATTATTTCCTTCACTATGCAAAGGCCTTTATTTTAGTGTAGTCCTGATACCTTATTTTTGGTTTTGTTTTCCTTACCTCAGAAGACATATCTAGAAAATATTGGTATGGCTGACTTTTATGGTTTCATTTAGATCTTTAATCCATTTAGATCTTTAATCCATTTTGAGTTTATTTTTTGTGCATTTTGTGGTCCATTTTCATTCTTTTACATGTATGTCCAGACTTTTCAATGCCATTTGTTGAAGAGACTGTCTTTTTCTCATTGCATATTCTTGCCTCCTTAGTCATAGTTGACCATATGAACATGAGTTTATTTATGGGCTGTCTATTCTGTTTTATTGATCTATATGTATATTTTTCTGCCAGTACCATGCTATATTGATTACTACAGTTTACTAGTGTTATCTTGAAATCTGTTATCTTGAAAACAAAACCTCCAGCTTTGGTCTTTTTTCCCCAGGTTGCTTCAGCTATTGAGGGTTTTGTGGTTCCACACAAATTTTAGGATTATTTGCCCTGGTTCTGTGAAAAACACTGTTGGTGCTTTGATAGGGATTGAACTGATTCTGTAGATCACTTTGGGTAGAATGTATATTTTAACAATATTAATTCTTCCAACTCATGAGTATGGAATATCTTTTCATTTTTTGTGTCTCCTTCAATTTCTTTCATGAATGTTTTATAGTTTTCAGTATGTCTTTCAACTCCTTGGTTAAGTGTATTCCTAGGTATTTTATTCTTTTTGTTGCAGTTGTAAATGGGGTTGTTTTTTTAAATTCTCTTTCTTCTATTTCATTACTAGCATACAAACATACAACAGATTTCTGTATATTAATTTTGCATCCTGTAACCTTACTGAATTATCAGTTCTAATAGCTATTTGGTAGAGCCTTAAGGGTTTTCCATATATAGTATCGTGTCATCTGCAAAGTGAAAGTTTTACTTCACTACTGATTTGGACGCCTTTTCTATTTCTTTCTTTTTTTTCTGACTGCAGTAGCTAGGACTTTGAGTGCTATGTTGAATATAAGTTATGAGAATGGGCATCCTTATCTTGTTCCTGATCTTAGAGGAAGAGCTCTCAGTTTTTTGCCACTAAATTGCATGTTAGTTGAGGGTTTTTCATATATGGCCTTTATTATGTTGAGGTATATTCCCTTTAAACCCACCTTCTTGAGAGTTTTTATCATGAATGGATTTGTACTTTGTTAAATGCTTTTTCTGCATCTATTGAGATGATCATGTGGTTTTTATCCTTTCTTTTGCTGATATGACATATCACGTTGATTAATTTGTGAATTTTTAACCACTCTTGCACCTCTAGAATAAATCATACTTGATTATGGTAAATCATTTCTTTTAATGTAATGTTGAATTCAGTTTACTAATATTCTGTTGAGGATTTTTGTATCTGTTTATCAGAGATACTGGTCTATAGTTCTCTTTTTAGTGGAACCTTTATCTGTTTTTGATATCAAGGTAATGCTGGCTTCTTAGAATGAATTTGGAGGTGTTCCTTCCTTTTCTACTTTTTGTAATAGTTTGAGAAGAATAGGTATTAACTCTTCTTTAAATGTTTGGCAGAATTCGCTTATGAAGCCCTCTGGTCCTGGGCTTATGTTTGCTGGCAGTTTTTCAATTATTGATTCAATTTCACTGCTGGTAAGTGATCTGCTCCAATTTAATTTTCTATTTCCTCCTGCTTTAGTTTGGATAGGTTATATGTTTATAGGAATTATCCATTTTTTCTAGATTGTCTAATTTGTTGGCATATAATTTTTCATAATACTCTCTTATGATTCTTTGTATTTCCTTGGTGTTGGGTATTATTTTTCCTCCTTCCTTTCTGATTTTGAATCCTATCTCTTTTTATGTTGATGTTTCTAGCTAAAGGCTTATCAATTTTGATTATCTTTTCAAGGAATCAGCTCCTGGTTTCATTAATCTTTTTGATTTTTTTTTTTTATTTTTTAGTCTCTACATTATTTATTTCTGTTTTAATCTTTATTACTTCCCTTCTACTACTTTTGGGCTTTGTTTGCTCCTCTTTTTCTAGTTCCTTAAATGTGTACAGTTAGGTTGTTTATTTAAGATTGTTTTCTTGTTTCTTCATGTAGGCCCGTATTGCTATAAACTTCCTTCTTAGTTCTTTTGCTGCATCTCAATGATTTTGGACCATTGTATTTTCATTTCATTTGTCTCCATGTACTTCTGAATTTCCTCTTTGATTTCTTGATTGACTGATTCTTTGTTTAGTAGCATGTTGTTTAGTGTCCATATATTTGTATTCTTTCTAGATTTTTTTTGTTATAATTGATTTTTCTAGTTTCATACCACTGTGGGCAGGAAAGATGCCTATAATCATCATTTTAATTAAGTGGGTGCATTATATCCTCTAGTTTTATGTTTCCTTAAGGGATTCTCCCAAGGTTCCTTGGAACAGTGTAATAAACAACAAAGGTCTTCTTTCAGTCTTGATTTTAGAAAACTTAGTTTACCAATCCTTATATTAAATGGCTAACCACATGGGCAGAGAGTGGACAACTGGACAAATTGGATGGGTGCATTTTATGTATATTAAAGTCTACTGTCAATGTGTATATAGATGGGGCTTGATTGGATATAGACAATAATTATGTTTCTTTTTTTTTAAATTTTTAACATTTATTATTTGAGAGAGACAGAGAGAGACAGAGAGAGAGAGGGAGGGAGCACATGCACACAAGTGAGGGAGGGGCAGAGACAGGGAGATAGAGGATCTGAAGCAGGCTCCACGCTGTGAGCACAAAGGCCAATGTGGGGCTCAAACTCACCAACTGTGAGATCATGACACAAGCTGAAATCAAGAGTCGCTATTTAACCTACTGAGCCAGCTAGGTGCCCCGACAATAATTATGTTTCTTAATATACTTCAATGCATGAGTGCCAAAAAAAGAAGATGGTTTAACAACTTGCCAATCTATGTCAAAATAACTATGAAGAATACTATGATTTTGAGGTAATACAGTATCTTAGGAAGAAAGGCAGAATAAGGGGGTATGTGTTCCCATCCCTAAGGAGCTCTTAAACATCCAATTACACTATCTCCTACCAGGATGATAAAGATATAAAACAAAACAAAACAATGTCTGGTCTATATAATTTACAATCAAATGTTAACAAATGTTCGGTAGCCAGAAAAAAAAATCAGATAAAATATGAACACAGCATAATACCATATGGCAAATGTACTTTACTGCACAGATGGCTCATAGAAACTTACTGAAGTTGGTTGGAGATTTACTATACTCACATAAGTTAGGATATATAAATTGTGGCAATACGAAAGAGGAGATTAAACAAAAGAATGAACAAAAAAAGTGTACAAAAACATGCCATCATAAAGCAGATGAGAGTAGATGTGAATCAGGAGAACAATATAATGATTTGAAAATATTTTATTTTAAATTAATGGCAACTCACACCACATGACTTAAAGATGAGAATACTGATGCCATATTATAGATGACAACAAATGAAGATTTATGAGCAATTAATCAATTCCGATTATTAAATTGATAAAGTGGCACAACATGGTAATAGTTTAAGAGTAGTTTAAGGATGAAACAGATCTATTTCAATAACACTGGATATATTGCTCCAAATATGTGATAGAAATTTTATTGTCTTAAACACAGTTGTCTTTTTTAATTACGTAACTGTCTTGAGAAATGAAGAAATACGTTCTATTTAAGATGATAAAGCAGTACAAAAAGTCCCTAATGAAGATCACAGGTAATATTAATGATGCAGTTAGGCACACAGGCATCCTACTTAAAGTCCTATGATGAAAAGTAACTATATAGTCTTTTTTTAATCTACTGAAAATAATGTGATGCATTCTATCTGCTTTGCCAATTGCATTGTCAATTTAAAAGCATATTCAATATGTATTCAAGCATTTCTATGTAACAGTTCTCTAGCTAACAAATGTCTCTAAAATATAATGTTATTATTTTTGTACAAAGCAAAATTGCAATCAACTCATTATGTAGTCAATGCACATAAAACCAGATTTTTAAGGACACTAACTTTGCAGAAAAGGTTGATGTATAATTGTAATATTTTATTGGTTTAAAATAGATAATTTATTTAATGGAAATACATGCTCATAAGAAATTAAACAGTACAGAAGTGTATTAAGAGAAAAGCAATAATCACTTTCTGGACTCACTGTACTTACCCACCTCACCATTTCCACCTCCCATAGGTAACAACTGCTAACCCTATTTTATGTATACTTTGAGAAGATTTCTATTCACAAGAAAATTCAGTGTGTGTGTGTGTGTGTGTGTGTGTGTGTTTACATTTGGGTGTATACAAATATATACACACTTGCTTGGAAAAAAACATATATTCATATATATGTATATATAAATGCACATATGTATACTGAATAATATACAAATCGCATATATATATATATATATAATTATTTTTCAATTTCTGTGTTTTGTTGTATCCTATAGTTATACCATGGTTGGTTTTACATAATTGTACTTAGACCCAATTATGCAGTATTATAAATAATGCTGCAATGAACATCTTGGCATAAATATCTGTGGTAATTGTGTTACTCCCTCTGTAATGAGATTAAAATGGAATTTATTCATCAAATGTTATGCACTTATAAACATTTTATATACACTGCCAAACTGCCTTCCAAAATGACTGACCCAATTTATATTCTTATCATTTTCAACACCCTTACATTTTTCTCTGCTTCCATTCTCCAATTTTCCATATGACACAGTAATCACTTTAAAATGTAAATCTGTCACTTCTCTGCTTAAAATGTCCCAATACCTTTCTACTGTATTTGGGGCTGCTCAAACAATACCACAGATTGGGTGGCCTAAAAAATATAAATTTATTTTCTCATAGTTCTGGAGACTGGAAGTCCAAGATCAAAGTTCTGGCAGTGTTGGTTTCTGGTGACACCTTTCTTCCTGGCTTGTGGAAGGTCACCTTTTCATTGTGTCCTCATGGACTTTCTTCAGCGTGTGCATGTGAGATCTTTGGTGCCCTTTGCTCTTCTTAAAAGAAAAGTAATCTTATCAGAATAGAGCCCACCCTTATTATCTCATTGAAACTTAATGACCTTCTTAACCCACAGTTATAAAATAAATCATGAGGATTTAATATACAACATGGTGACTATAATTAAAAATACTCTATTGTACACTTGAAGGTTGCTAAGAGAGTAGATCTTTAAAGTTCTCATTACAAGAAAAAAATTTAGTTATGTGTGGTGATAGATGTTAACTAAACCTATGGTGGCAATCATTTCACAATATATACATATAGCAAATCATATTGTATAACTAAAACTAATACAATATTATATGTATTATATCTCAATAGAAAAATTAATTAGAACAAATAAAATCTCTGAGGCTTCCATATTGTGAAAAAGCATAAGCCACAAGAAAGGACCACATGTAGTCTTTCCAGTTAATAGTTTCAGCTAAGTAAAGCCTTCAAGTATCCCCAGTCCAGGGATCAGACATGTGAGTGAAGAAATCTACAGATGATTCTGGACAACAGCCATTAAAATTCCCCCTCTGCTATCGGAGACTTACCAGCTGAGACCACAGACATTAGAATCAGAGAAAAGCCATCTCTGCTGTATCCTGTCCAAATTTCTGACACAGATAACCCACGATGATAATAAAATTATCATTTTATGACACAAAATTTTGGGATGGTTTGTTACATGCCAATAGATAATTAGAATGCTTTGAATATAGTCACATTTTTTTAACCTAAATTATTTTATATCACTCAAAATGATTATTCAACTAGTGACAGAAAATACAAAAGTAAAATAAAAAAAAGTTTAAGAGAAAAAAGGAAAAAGAGGGACTTCCAGTTACGGCAATATGAGAAAATCGGCAATCCTTCTCTATAATAAAACAAGTACATATTTCCACTTCAAGGAAAATGGAGTAGATATATTTTTCCATATTCCTGTCAGCAAGCAGTAAGGACAACTCAAAACTCTGGGCATAGTCATACCCATATCTATATATCTATATCTATATCATCTAATTATATCTATATCATCTACCTATATCTATATCTGTATCTATCTATCTCTATATCTGTATCTATTATCTATCTATAATCTGGATCTATATCTATATCTGTATCATCTATATCTATATCATCTATCTATATCTATCTCTATATCTATATCTATCTATATCTATAATCTGCATCTATATCTATATATATCTATATATCTGCATATATCTATATCTATAATCTGTCTCTATATCTATATCTATATCTATATCTATATCTATATCTATACACATACATATATACAGGCCTAAAAGTTAGATGACTTGTAGGACATTATGCATATTGCCACCATTCCTTGTGCATTTGACTTTGCATATTTAAATATCTGTGCTATAGCTGCATGATCCAAGGGTTTCTAGTCCTGTTTTGATAAGTGAGGTACCAAAATATAACAAGTTTTACTTCTGCGTTTCATTAGGATTTATGTTTTGACTTTGATTTTATGATTTCTTACCCTATTTTTATCAAAGTGCGGGTTCCTCAGAGGACACAATGGCAGAGGAATACCATTAATTGAATACACTGGCCTGCAAATATTCAAAAGGTGATAAAGAGGGAAAAATATAAAAGTCAGCAAAATAAAATTAAGATAAGGTTTGATGTTAAATTGACATTTTTCATATCTTTGATGTGTTCTAATGAACCCTTTTTCTCTCTTCTCTTCTTTTCCTCCATCTCTTCACTTTCTTCCCTGTCCACTAACCCCTTTCCTCCTCTTCTCCTTCTTTCCCCTTCCCATCTACTCTTTATTGTTGTATGTATTATTTAATGTAGACTATTTCATATGAATTTCATATTGTCATTTGCTAAAGACTTCCTGTACACTGGAAACTGACACATGCTATCTTATTTACCTTAGCCTTACAAACACATTAAATTTGTAACTTAAAATTCCTAAAGAGAGAGAGAGAAAGAGAAAGAGAAAGAGAGAGAGAGAGGGAGAGGGAGAGGGAGAGGGAGAGGGAGAGGGAGTGTGTGTGCGTGTGTGTGTTTGCACATTAAGACCTTGACACTGGGTCATATGCTCTATATCCACTATTTCATTTAGTCTTTGTAGGAATCCCATGAAGTAGGCACCCTCTTCATCTATTTTGGAAGAAATTAAGCCCATCAATGGATGAGTAAAACTGTCTAAAACATGACTCCCGCAGTGAGTTACATAACTGAGATGCAGTTTTAGTTTTGTTTGATTTCACTGTTCTAGTTCTTAATTACCTCAATTCTCTCCTGCATTTCACTAAAACAAGGCTTAGCATTTTTGTCATCCTAATTTCAAAGAAGTCACACAGTAAGTAACTAACAGAGCTAGCTAGAACTTCTGATTAATAATGAAAATTAGTTCTTTAAAACATGTTATATCAATTCCTTGACTACCAAAAAGGCACCATAAAATTTAAAAGTGTGATGTATACTTTGTACTATGAGAGGTACGTAGTCTGATTGTGAAGACTGGCAGATACAAGTGTTTTCGCAGATTATAGGAGTGAATTCCTAAATAATTGCATTTTAATCGTCTCTGTCATGGACTTTTGATTATAACTTGCCATTACTTTTATTGACACAGTCTGTGGCTGATAAGATCTCGTAGAGCATTCTTGGTATAATACCAGGAGAAGGTCCTGTCTTGGTCTTATCTATTATTTACTCACTTCTATATCTTATTATATTCATAGAAAATAGCTTATTTGAGGAATAGAATGAACTACAAAGACAAATTATAAGATAAAAACAGAGAGGGAGGCAAACCATAAGAGACTCTTAAATACAGAGAACAAACTGAGGGTTACTGCAGGCAAGGTAGGTAGGGGGATGGGTTAAATGGGTTATGGGCATTAAGGAGGGCACTTGTTGGGATGAACACTGGGTGTCATACGTAGGAGATGAATCACTGGGTTCTACTCCTGAAGCCAAGATTACACTGTGTGTTAACTTGAATTTAAATAAAAAAATAAATTCAAAATTATGTATAAATTATATTCAGGGGAAAATTAAGACTGAAGTAAAGAGTGAATAATTCAGTAACTATAATGTTTGAATTGCACTCCTATTCCATCCTGGTCTTCAGTAATCAAACTTCCCTTGGACTCATTAGTTATTTCAAACAAAATATTTTTTAAGTACCTGTTGAGATACACCAGGGAAGACAAAAGGTAAATCAGTGAATAAAAGAACAAAAAGGCAGACTTCTGACCTCGTGGAATTCTTATTCTAGAAAGTTTGACAAGTAATAATCAAGAAGTAGAAAAAATATAATTAGTGCATTAGAAATGAGAAGTATAAATGAGAAGAATAAATAATAAATTGTGCACAATGGGGTGGAAGTCAAAGTAAATCCTATGGTAAGAAAATAACCACAATTTTTAAAACATAACACTTTTCATGGATCACTTTGAGACAAGTTCTTATCACAGAGCCTTTGGAACTTGGGGAATTCTTTGGGTCAATATCAAACGTGATTGCTATTTCACTGATAAAGGGAACCATAGATTTTGGCTAAAGATTAGGAAGAATGTACCTGTGAAGAGGATCTATAAGAATATAAAATCCTGAATAATAATAAAAGATGACTTCCGGTGGGTGCTCATTATTCAGCATTGTGCAAAGTTCTGTGAGTTATTTTTAAGAAATATTTGAAATAATCCTAATGACATAGACAAATGTTATGCCCATTTTTCAGAGGAATACAAGGGGACCAAGGGAATTAATGGGTTACCCAAAGGCCAGAAATGTAATATGTAGAAGAGGAAAGTTTTCTTAGACATAATTGCTGAGACCAAGTTTTTAACTACTATTACCTCTCATCTAGATGGGTATGTATCTTTACACCCCAGAATCTCTAAGAGACTCAAATAAAAGAAAATTATTCAGGTCTCCATCCAATTATGTCAACATGAAGCAAATGTGGTCATATGTGTTCTGGCAGAAAAAGTGTAGAGATAAAAGTTGTAGGGCCCTTTGCCTTGAATCTTCCCTCCATAACATGGTAGTAGGAAGTTACTGAAGCAGTAATGGAACTGGTGTGGCAGTGGGATAGAAGTTGTAAAAGGTCCCTTCTCTCTGAGTATTTCTTTAGGTTTGTTTGTTTTATCATTGAGGAATCATTATTTTCTTTTCAATGGAATAGTATGTATCTCTGTCCATGTGGATGTTTATTTAATTACATAGCTGTGTATGCTGAAGGTGAGTTGTCTGTTTTTTCTTTCTCTCAATAGTTCTTCCTGGTAACTCCTTTAATGTAATGATACCTCAAATTTATATATAGCAGGAGACTTACTTAGCAAGCAGGCTGAAAATAGAAATTCAAAGTTGCTTGCATAGGAAAGAAAATTATAATTTATATGAAACACAAGGATGTATTTGTTGGAGGATATGGTCTCCCCTTGATGTATGCATTTTCCTAGATTAGAGTGTGCATATAAAAAAGCTTCTCAAATAATTTACAGGTTAAAATTTGGTGTACTTGAAAGTTTGATGGTATATTCAAGGTGTTTAGGGAAACATCTTGTACAGACAAAGCATCTCACTTTGTCGTTCAATAAAACTCCATTTGTAGACGAAACAAAAGCTATTGTCTTTAGATAGAATTTCTCAAAATAAGATTATTAGTGTTTGAAAATATTTAATAATGAAGGAAACGCTCTCAGAAATCAAAACTGCCCCCACTCCACCTTTTCTTCAGGCACAGAAACAGTATGGTAGTGAAATTAATTAAAAGGATTAATCTCTATACCACAAAACATTTTTCAAGATGCATTTATTTACTATCACACTTTATTTTTTATAATCAGTGAGTGTCATAGTATAACATTTCTAAAACAGATCGGCTCATTTTTATTGTTTTAACTGTAATTGTTCTTTGTTTTAAAAATTTGTTTAGGAATTTAATTTTTGCTAACTTAAATGATTTTCTGAATATTCCATCAGTATACACAGGACACTCTTAAGAAGATTTACATCAGGATGTATAATGGAGTCAGAGGAATCTTTTTATTTTTTGTTCACCCTGCCTGAATTTTAAATTTAAGAATATGTATTTACTATAAAATGTAAACCCTTCACCAAAAGTAAAAGGCTTTCTGAATGGAAAATATAACTTTGAACTGCATTGTATTTTATTCTACACAAAAGATTATTACTATCGTGGCTGTTAAGAGTTCCATAACAAACAGAATATATTTAAGATATTTGTCATTATCAGCAACATCTCTGCTGCTGAAGATTCTCCTGGATGAGCATGTAAAGCTTCTCAGCACCTTTGACAATGACATAAGCATGTTATTCTTCATGCTCTTGGCCCTCCATGGCTAGAACATATGCTTTGACATGCGTTTCTATAAATATGGTGAGCCGTGCTGTTATCTACACTGGTGTCTTTAAAAAAAAACTCACATTATATAAAAAGAATTTAATCTTGGTTGGAGATTTTTTTTTTTTTTTTTTTTTTTTTTTTTTTTTTTTTTTTTTTTTTTTTTTTTTTTTTTGGTTTAAGCATCAAAATCTCCAACCCACACTGTCCATCTTTCCAGCTCACTCTCTCTACAATGTGAACAATCCTTCAATTCCATCAAGACTTAAAATCCATTAATCCTAGCATGCTTTTACTTTTTTCAAGAACATTTCCCTCCTTTCCAGAATAAATCATATGCATTTATTTTATGCATCAAATTCCTGCAGTCACCTTCAACTCCTTTACCTCTTACTTGCAAAGCCAGTTCAATTTAAATATCTGTTTTGTACCTCCTTGTTCTGGGCCAGTTGGATACAGCTGCAGAGCACTATATAATCATACTCATTTTCTTATATTAAATTTGCATATGTCAAATCAACTCATCCTATTTGTGCATTCACATTGTATTCTCATACAGGGTACTATCTAACCTCGACTTTTTATGCAACCTTATAATACCTCCAATTCTAGGACTCTTATCCCAGCAACAGGTAGCATATGCTAAAAATATTTGTTGATGAATGAACTATATGGTGACCATATTGAATTTGTTTTGATTTTTCACATCTTTTCACATTGAATTATCCAAAAAGAAAAAATAAATAATTTCTTGAAGCCATGTTCTTTTCTTCCTCTTTTTTTTTTTAGTGTTTTTTGATGAGGGACCATAAACCAAGCTGAGGGCAAAACACAAGCTAGCATATCCTCCATCCCCACCACACCCCACCCCTTGTCCCTGTCCCAGGTGGGACATGTGTGACATTCCTCAGGCTCTCATGTCTGCCCAAGAAAAAGGAAAGGATGGAAAACAAATGGTTAAACTGATAGAGTTTCCATCAGTTTACAAATATCTTAGTAATTTTGTAAGAAAAGGGCTATCTTATTAATAGCCTAATCTCCAGGAACTTCCTACTGTCTTAAGGATAATGCTTTGCTAGAGGGGAAAACAACCTTAGCTTGACAATAGCTAAACCTCAGTAATTTGTGATTCTTCCTTAGCAGGTGGAAATCCCTTTAAGAAACTTCCTCTTGACTTTGCCTCCCCCAACTCCACAGTATATAAGCAGTCACACTTCACAACCCCAGTGTAGCGCTTTCTGCCCAGGGGTCCTGTCACTGCACTTTAATAAAATCACCTTTTTGCACCAAAGACGTCTTCAAGAATTCTTTCTTGGCTGTTGGCTCAGAACTCTACCATCACTCCAAAACCGCATAATTTTTTTAACTATTCTTTTTGTTCTTTTATTTAAACCTACAAATTATCTTCTTAAGATTTAATTCAGTCTAGTTTATAGTCTTATTCTATTGGGTTTTTGTTTGTTTGTTTGTTTTATGTTTGTCACTCAACCAATAGTTCTAATTATGCTTTCTTATTTTTCTTCAGGATTAAACAATACTATCTCCGTGTAAATTGCAAAATAGTCCCCAATAAAATAATATGTACTATTCAGAAATAGACAAAATTTTATTTTACCTTTGTGCTTAATATGCCATAATGATAAGGGACAGTGGGGAAAGTTGAGGGCAAAGTACAGGCTAACAGCAACCTCCCCTCCCCTCCCCCACCGGTGGGATATATGTGATATTCCTTGGACACTCCTGGCTAAGAGAGACACTCCTTGGCTAACCCAAGGGTAGGAGTTAAGGAAAGAGATTTAAGTACTTGCCATGGCAATGTAGGAAACTAAGGCAAATAAAAAATTAAATTCCCTTACTGCCTACAAGTCCTAGAAACCAGCAGAATGACCTCCCTCTAGGAGCTCAGCTGCCTCGAGGATGACACTTTGCTAGGGGCAAAAGGGAATCTTAGCTTAATTCCAACCTTGAGGATCCTGTAAGTCTACATTAACATATAAAAATTTCTTTGTAAATTTCCTTTATCTCAGCTGCTCCAAGATATGCTGGCAATCATACTCCAAGCTTATGGCCCCCTGATACACATCTGAAAAAGTCTCATGACAGGTTTTACTAAACAGTAGTAAATGGCGTTTTCCTAACAACACCCAAACTCTCAAGGTCCGGGAAACCTTGCTTCCAAAGTTCCTTAGAGACTTACTCTATCCCTAACCCCTTCCCAACCTGAGGATATATAATCAGTTACTCATTACGACCCCAGGGAAGCTCTTCCTGCCCCTGGGTCCTGTCCCTGTGCTTTAATAAAATCACCTTTTTGCACCAAAGACTTCTTTAAGAATTCTTTCTTGGCCATCAGCTCCAGACCACATCACCATTACCCCAAAACCCCATCAATAGTGTGCTACAAAGTTTGAATATATCTCTATAATTTCCCATTTATAGATGTAGTTTGCTTTAAGAAAATTGCTGTATTTCATGTATTTTATATCCTATTTGTAGTTTGTTTTTTCTAAATGGAAAATGAAAAAATCAGTAATTTTCATATTATATTATTTTATTTGTTGAAAGCTATACTTATCAGGTGCTGTTAACTTGCTATTAAGTTCAAGAGACCACTATAATAAAAGGAAGTAAATTATATAATCAAATGTTTCTTTGTGCATACCTCACAAATACACTTTACATAACATAACTCCACAGCATCATGGTATATTTTAAACTAAAGGTAACAACTTTAAAAAGGAACTGAATCAAATACAATATATAAAACTATGAGAAAGGGAAATGAAATTGTCACTTTATTCATGTCAGTTTTAATCAGCACTGAGATGTATTGGCTACAGGCATGGTTGCTGTAAGTCATGTGGGAACGAACAGAAACTAACCGTGGCCAGTCAGGCTCTCCGGGTCGGGGGTCCCTTGGGTGTATTGGGGATCCCGGGCGAGCCCCCAAATATTATGCCCAGTATTCGTGATCCCCAAAGACCACCAGGGAGCCGAGTCCGATGCAAAAGAAAAGAGCCTTTATTCGAGCTAGCTCGAGCTCAATCCCCTACCTGCACCAATGCAGCAGTGAGATACCGGGGAGAGAGAGCGAGTTTCAAAAGCACAAACGTTTTTTTGGGGTCTAGGGGCAGTTGGTGAGGTAATGGCTGTGGCCTCGGCTGATTGGCTGGGGAAGGGTCAGAGTCCTGTTACACAGGTCACAGGGCGTGTTTTGATCGGGAAGTTTGAACGGGTGAGCGGGAGGTTACTCAAGGGGAGGAGGTGTGGTCAAGGTAAAGGACACAGAACAAGATGGAGTTGGCCAGCATAGGCCTGCCCTTTCAGTTACAGGCATGGTTGCTGTAAGTCATGTGGGAACAGTACCGAATCTTAGAGGAGTAAGAACTCAGTCACCTAATGTTGTCATTTTCAAACTTTAAAAGGAAATTTGGAAAGGAAATTTGATAAAATACTATCTTACATCAAATGTGAACAGATAAAAACATAAGTGATATTGAAGCTTTTCAGTTCAGCTCTGAGATTAACAAATATTGATTTAACAGCTGTCCTTCTGATACATGAATATCATCTACCATAAACTTGCTAATTGGCTATTGCTTTGAGTTCCCCTGATAGTAAACTCCTTTTTCCCATTATAGTTTTCCTTCCCCTTGCTGATTGCTCTTGAACAGATCTGCTAGAATTTGACTACACCCACCACACACATTTCAAATGTGGCCTAATTGAATTCAAATAGATCTTTTCCCCATTATGTTGGAGACTTATGTCTATTAAAGCAACCAGAAACACTCTAAGCACACATTAACTTTTTTTTTGTTTTTGTTTGTTTTTTTTTTTTGGCAGCCACCAAATAATTTATCAGGAGCTATGTGGCCACATCAAAAAATATCCTTAATATCCAAATAGTCATAAGGATATTAAGTAAAAGCAAATTTTCCCATCTTTCATGCTTTTTTCCCACCATTCCCCTTCTTTCCTTCCATTTTATTTCATATATTTATACATATACAAACACAGATATAGATTTACATATAGATATAATGTAGAAGTTATATAAATTATATAATGTATAAATTAATGTATAAAGATATAAAATTCTTTGAAGTAGCTGCTAGAGTCATGATGCATGTTCTTCTGGAATCACCCTGAAACTAAATAACGGGGTCTCAACGCCCATGACTGTATGGCTTGACAATACCTCCTTGTATGCAACTAATGATCAGTGGGTAAAAACTTCATTTAGTTGAGATTTTCAGAATTCTTCACCAGTACTTTTTAGAAAAGTGCAGGATTTAGAAAAAGAAGACTGGCCTCTCTCTGGTGTATCTTCCACGGGAGACAGAATTGTTGGAAGCCATGATATGAACTAATAGTAGCAGGTAATCTAAAGAGAATTCAGACATCTCTATGATGTGAAAGAGTGAAACTGATATGCAGATAAAAATTAGAAAAAAGGGGTAGAGAAATAGAGAAAGAAGACAGAGAGAGGGAGAGAATGATGAATATCTGGTTCTACAAGTCCATAACACCTAGACTCATGACTTGTCTTTGGTTTTTTATTACATGAGAAAATCAAATATGCTTTCAATAAATTCCCTTATTTTATTTAAGAAAGTTCAAATCAGTCTTCTGACATTTAGAATCAAATGAGAAAGGTCTAATGCAATGTACATTTGTGTATATGTTCTTCTGGTGTGTGTGTGTGTGTGGTTTTTTTTTTTTTGTTTGTTTGTTTGTTTTTTTTTTTCATTAAGAAGGTTCCACACTCAGCATGCAGCCAATGTGGGGCTTGAACTCACAACCCTGAGGTCAAGACCTGAGCTGAGATCAAGAGTTGGATGCTTAACCAACGTCCCATGTCTATTCATTTGTACAAAAACATTCATACTAGGGGCACCTGGGTGGTTCAGTTGGTTAAGCGTCTGACTTCGGCTCAGGTCATGATTTCATGGTTCACTAGTTTGAGCCCCGTGTCGGGCTTTGTTCTGATAGCTCAGAGCCTGGAGCTTGCTTCTGATTCTGTGTCTCCCTCTCTCTTCCCCTCCCCGGGTCACACTCTGTCTTTCTCTCAGAAATAAACATTAAAATAAAAAATATATATATTCACACTATATATATTGTTCTGTTTCCTTTTTATTTTTTTTTCAAATTTAACAATGTGTCATGGACATTATTCTATGTAGTTGAATTTTTGGCATTTATTATCAATAATCTTATATCTCATCAGGTATTGCAACACATTTGAGCCTGCCCCTTTTGTCTGTCATGTTCAACTTCTTCCCTTATCACTATCACCCAGTTAATTATTACAATGCTGTTCCTAAGTTTTTAAAAAATGTAATATATTTCATTGTTTTTATTATTTATCATCAAGGGTGAGTCCTTTTAGATCACTGAGATCCCAAACCATAGACTACTTTCTGTGATTTATAAAGCTGATAATTTAAATATAGTCCAAGACAAAAAGTAGTGACTCAAGAGTAAGACAAATATAAACAAGAATGCCAGCTATCATTTATTTACAATATGCTAAGAGTGTTCTTAACATGCCTTAGCATATTTGATTTTCATCCAAAACTTCTAAGTTAGTCACTGACCAACTCTAAAGAGATTACATTCCTTGTCCAGGGTCTGAGAGATTAAGGCATTAAATAAAGTTCAAACCAATGTTTTTCTGACTACAAATGTGTATTGAAAGAAAGTACAGTGAATTAAGATGTGGGGCATCACAAATCTCTGAAATAAATTATAGGTGATAATTTAAAATATAAGTTTTGGAATAAATCCAATTTAGGGCAACACAGGGAAGTTCAATAATAAAGAAGTAAAGATCATACTATTTGCCCCAAAGTAAGTTTAGAATTACAATTTGCTCTTTTTTTTTTTATGTTTATTTTTGAGAGAGAGAGAGAGACAGAGTGTGAAGGGGGGAGGGGCAGACAGAGAGGAAGGCACAGAATCTGAAGCAGGCTCCAGGCTCCACGCTGTCAGCGCAGAGCCCGACCTGGCGTTTGAAGCGAATTAAGATTGGTCCTTAAACAAACTCAGTTGGTATCCTTACCATTTCCATGGATTTCAGAACACCATGTGGAACTTTTTTATTCTGTTTTTTATAACTGGAAAGTATGATCATAGGGATGTCTGAATTCTCAAAAAACACACCAAATTTTTTAATTAAAATAATGCCTTGGTGTGCCTGGGTGGCTCAATCTGTTAAGTGTCTGATCAGATCATGATCTCCCGGGTCGTGGGTTCCAGCCCCACGTCGGGCTCTGTGCTGACAGCTCAGAGCCTGGAGCCTGCTTCGGATTCTGTGTCTCCCTCTCTCTCTGCCCCTCCCCCACTCATGCCGTGTCTCTCTGTCTCTCTCTCCTTCAAAAATAAACATTAAAAAAATTAAAAAATTAAAATTAAAATTATTCCTAAAAGAAAGAATGTTTAGAATGGAGGAAATACATTGCAAAAACAAGAGACAATGTAAGAAGACTAAGTGAATATTTCACATTTTCCTGGTTTATTAGACCACTGCTTGACAAAGTAAGACATGATAACAAAAGGGACTGAATGTGAACAATGTGTAAATTGAGAGATCCACTGTAGGAACATCTCCATTTGGAAAGAATTACTCACCTTATCTCCTTTCATCCACCGTCCCTCACCCTTCTTTTTTCATTTTTAATGTTTTATTTATTTTTGAGAGAGTGAGAGAGCACAGAAGAAGTAAGACTGAAAAGGTGTATGAAAAGTAAACTGGCAGAAATTTGGAAATAAATGGAACATAATAATAAAGATGTTTTTAGACATGAAAACTATACTAGAAATAAAAATAAAATATAAATACAAATTTTATACAATAAAATAAACTAGGCAATGAAAGCTAAAGTCAAATATGTATATTATCAGCTTAAAGAAATGATATGAAACAAACAAAAAGACAGTAGCAAAGAATCTGATTAAAGAAATGATGATAGATAAGGAGAAAAAAGGAAATTCATAAGCATAACTGCAAATTCTTTAAAACTAGAAGTAGCAAATACACTAAAAATTATTCTGATATAAAAGGAGAAAACTTTTCTAAAATAAAGCAATACAGCAGAAGCAGATTTTGAGATGAAGAATGTATGAAAAGGATAATGAGTTTTTCCAAGATAAAACCAATACGGGAGTGGAGAAACAGAAACAGAAATGGAAGGAAGCCAAACAGTGGTATGATACCTAGTAAAATACCAGAAGAGAGAAACATGAATACAATCCCACTGGGCAGCTCTGGAGACAGTACAGCTCCTATCTGAGAGTTGTTCCACCTAGAGGCAAGGGAACCACAGCATTTATATCCTGAGTGCATCAGTCATTGCTTAACAGCTACTCCCAGTCCAGGTGGGGATATAAATCCTCAGGAACTCCAGCGTGTCAAGAGCAGGCCAAATGAATCCAGTAACCTGAGGACAGCTGCTAACAGAGAGACTCAGGTGCTCATTGTTTTGAGTAAGAGCACACTGGGAGCTGGTGCCCATGAGGATGATAAAGGTAATTGAAATGATACAGCCAGAACACAGCACTTACTACGACTTGTATCTTTCCATTGAAAGGACACATCAAGCTCCAAGAAGCCTTGGTACATGATGATCAACAACGTGATACACTGTTTTATTGGTTTTCTTTCATTTTTTAAAGTTATTTATTTATTGTGAGAGAGAGGAAGAGAGCAGGGGAGGGGCAGAGAGAGAGAGAGAGAGAGAGAGAGAGAGAGAGAGAGAGAGAGAATCCCAAGCAGGCTCCTCACTGTCAGCACAGAGCACAGGGCTCGATCACACAAAATGCAAGATCATGACCTAAGCTGGAGTCCAGTTAGACACTTAACCGACTGAGACACCCAGATGCCCCTATTGTTTTTGTTTTTCATTTTAAAGACAAAACTTCACAGTCTCCAAATACAAAAAGCCAATCACTTATTAATGAAAAACAAACAAATAAACAAAAAATCAATTTGATTTAATGGCTTGTTGTATAGCATTTATTAGTCAATACTAGAAGATAACATTTGGTGGGTCTGCAAAAGTTTAAGACCTAAGATCTGACTGAGTAATTTTGTTCCCAGACAAGTTACTAGCAATTTCAAATGCAAATTAATAACTTTGTGGTTGAAATTTAGCCAACTAGAGATGTATCAAAATAATAATACCTATCTCAGTTTTAAAGAAACTTTGATAAAGGAATGACAGTAAGAATGAAAAGCATTTAAACAGAAAATTATAACAAAATATTTCTGGGAATTTAACATATAGAGCAGAACGTCAATGTCTTAAATCTTGATAACATAAAAATAAAACATGAGGATATTTGGAAAAAGATGGTGGAAGAGAAATGACAGACTGTGTAAATGTGTTAAAGTCCTTATATTTCATAGAAGAATCAATTAAAACCTTTCTAAAATTGAAGTCATAAAAGGGAGACTTCTGTACATTTTTAAACAGAAATATCTCTAAACTATATTATTAAATGAAAGTCCCAGTTACAGAAACTGTGAGAAGAAAACTAATAATTTTTCTTTTTTTGAATTCTCTTGTGGATAGTAGCTAATTTTTTTTTTTTTTAGGAATGGAGGGAGTTGAGGTCATGGAGACAGACAGAGAGGTACTTAATTATCATTTTATCCTCTGTACTAAGTAGATTTTGATATATCCATGCATTACTTTAAAAAGAAAAAAACACTTTAAATACATTTATTGTAAGTAATCTAAGGGTGCCTGGGTGGCTCAGTCTGTTGAGTGTCTGACTCTTGGTTTTGGCTCAGTGATGATCTCATGGTTCATGGGTTCAAGCCCCATGTTGGTCTCTGCATGTCAGTGTAGAGCCTGCTTGGGATTCTCTCTCTCCCTCTCTCTCTCTCTCTGCCCCTGTGCAGCTCATGTGCTGTTTCTCTCTTTCAAAATAAATAAATAAACCCTAAAGAAATAAAAAAAATAAAATAAAAATAAAAGTAATGTATATTTTCAGATAGCAACAACAACAAAGTCATCCAAAACTGGTAAAAAGAAATAAAGCTTTCACTATTTGCAGATTACATGATACTGTATGTAGAAAACCCTAAAGATTCCACCAAAAACTACTAGAATTGATAAATGAATTCAGTAAAGTTGCAGGACACAACATAAATATACAGAAATCTGTTGCATTTCTATACACTAATAATGAAGCAGTAGAAAGAAAAGACAAAA
Organism: Lynx canadensis; assembly: GCF_007474595.2. NCBI lineage: Eukaryota > Metazoa > Chordata > Mammalia > Carnivora > Felidae > Lynx > Lynx canadensis. The sequence goes on from NC_044309.1 coordinate 106,033,163, forward strand.
ATCCCATTTACAGTTGCACCCAAAATAATAAGTACCTAGGAATAAAAGTAGCCACAGAGGTGAAAGACCTTTACTGTGAAAACTATAAAACACTGATGAAAGAAACTGAAGATGACACAAAGAAATGAAAAGACATCCCATGCTTATGGATTGGAAGGACAAATATTGTTAAATGTCTATACTACTCAAAGCAATGCAAACATTTAATACAATCCTTATCAAAATACCAGAAGTATTTCTCACAGAGATAGAAAAAACTGTTTACATATTTCTACAGTCTCTCCCATGAAGGGGTGAGGTCTTTTTTCGCACTCCTTGAATCTGGTGTTGCCCAAATGACCTGTGTCAACTAAAAGAATATGATGTGACTTGTGCACGTTTGAGCCTAGGACTTAAGAGTCTTGCAGCTTCTTCTCTCTCTTGCAATACTGCCAAGATTGGAAATCAGTGTAAACTGGATAGAAGGACCACATAGAGAAGAAACTGGCAAACACCCTTTAAAACCTCAGACATGTAAATGAGGCCATCCTAAGACCATCCAGCACCAGTAGGTCTATCAGCTGACTGCAGGTGCCTTAATAAGTCCAACCCAGACCATAAAAACGTCTCAGCTGATCCCAGTCCATATTACTGACTCATAGAATTAAGAACCCAAAGAAAAAAAAATGATTGTTTATTTGAACCATTAATTCTGGGGTGGACTGTTAGATCATACAGGCTAACTAATTAAGTGCCAATGAAGAAACAGAGAAGTAAACAGATTGTGGCAAATAGCTAGCATTTTTGTGATACTCACTGGAGAAAAAGATCTAAAATTATCTAGAATTTCACTACTTTCCAAGTTTCTTAGTGGTAAACATTAGCACTTTGTTATTATTTTCAGGTTCTATTAACTACCTAGAGGAAATAATATTAAAGAAAGATTGCGGCACTTAATTTAGAATATTCACAAATCTATACTGTGCAATATAAAGAATGCTGAAAGCTGATGCATACATCACCTGTTATTCATCGAATCTCTTTTTCTGCCTTATGGTTTTTAACTTTAGTAAGAATTAGATTCAATGCCTAGATTTAACTGTAATAGATTTTATAGACTAAGTGCTTTTAATTGAAGGGAATATAGTCAGAATATGTACACTTGGAAAATACACATCCATTTTGAAATTAACAAAGGATAATCTACCCAAGAAGGAATAAGGGTAAAAAGAGAGAGAGTGGAACGTAAGGAAAAAGCTAGTTGTCACATGATGATACACTAATATTTCTAAATATTTCCCACTACCCCAAATATTTTGGCACTATATGGTGGCAACATTTTCCAAACCAAATATCAGATACACAAATGTATGGATAAAGACTATTTGCAGAATATTAGATAGAGTTTTGTAGACTGAAACAAATGGATTGATTCTATATAATATATAGTTTATTATATTTGTATCTTTGTTTTGAGTTATACAATAAAGACTTGATATCTTACAGTAAAATTTCCAACTAATCTGTAACAAAGCCTCAATTTTAGGCAACAAAAATATTTTCTTACTTAATATAAGCTAATATATAGTTTCTAGACTAAAAATAAGATATTTCTTCAGTTAAATTACATATTTTTTAAGTAACTCTCAAGACAGATACTTACAAATTCAAGTAAGATAAAATTTCCTTGTTTTAGTAAATAAGTAGGTTTTGCAAATGATTCATGTTGCAATAAAATAAAACCTGTACTATAATAACTTCAGCTTCAGCAAACATAAACAATTGTAATTTTATAAGACAATGTTTATTAATTAAATGTATGGCCTAAGTTTACCTTAAAAAAGTTATATATATATTCCGTTATTTGGTTATTATATATACTATAATATATTATAATATTATGGAATTATATAATATTATATACATAATATAATATATATGTGAATGTATATGTGAATATATGTGAATGTAGTTAAATATATATGACTTTATATATAATATATAATTATATATACATATATATATAATTTCCTATTATATATTGTCTCTCTGAAAGACCCTAATGCAGACGAACCTTATGTTTAATGAAAAAATAATTCATTAGATGAGGTGAGAGACAGTGGGCTCTTGTTGTGCTCTATCAAAATCTGTCTTACTTTTTTAAAGTATTGTACAAACAAGTAATTCCCTCTTAGCATATAGCTCTGGCACCATATTCCAATCAAAGAACTTGCTAAGTATCTCAGAGACTTTAGGGAAGTTTTCTTCCTAGCAGAAACCTGCTTAAATCTTCCTACTAGGAGGTAGTAGCTGTTGAGATCTGCTTTAACTGTTGGTGTTGTGGGATAGAAGAGTAATGTCTACTAATGAGATGCCTTGTCTTATTTCACATCTTTAAAAACATTAGGTAGTTATTATTATTTATTATGATGATTGCTATGATTGCTATTGCTAATTATATTCCTATTATCTCCACTTTAGTGATGAAGAAGTTGTACTTATGGACACTAAGTACCTTGCCTATTTTTTTTTTTTTTTGTTTTTTTTTTTTATTTTTTTTTTTTCAACGTTTATTTATTTTTGGGACAGAGAGAGACAGAGCATGAACGGGGGAGGGGCAGAGAGAGAGGGAGACACAGAATCGGAAACAGGCTCCAGGCTCCGAGCCATCAGCCCAGAGCCTGACGCGGGGCTCGAACTCACGGACCGCGAGATCGTGACCTGGCTGAAGTCGGACGCTTAACCGACTGCGCCACCCAGGCGCCCCGTACCTTGCCTATTTGTAGCAAAAAATTGCCCAGGTCAGAATTTAACCCAGGTTTCTGTGGTTACAGAGGTAGTATTCTTAGCTGTACCAAAATAATAAAAACAAATAAAAAATGGCACCAAATATCTGTATTTCACCAAGAAATCAAACTCCCTCATTTTGAATCTGCTTCTCATTTACCAAAAGGAATGAAATATTTAAGTAAAATTATAAGAAAATATACGTCATTTTAAAAGTTGTCCTGATTTGCTCTGTAAGGAGGAAATAAAGTTTTACAGTCTTGTAAATGTCTTTGGAATCATGAAGATAAAGTGGAATGAAACTTTAAAATTTATATCCAGGTTTTAATATTAACTGTTTATTATCTGAACTTTTTATTACTTAGAATATTATGAGATTAAAAAATACCTTTGAGGACTATTATGTGAATTTAATTTTTCTGGAAAAATGGCATATTTCATTTTGTTATGGAAATATTCATTACAATGGAATTTTTATTATCACAGAAGAATGCTTACAGTATTAGAGTTGTAATACATTTTCATGTAGATATTAAATATTTAAAGCTTTTAAAATATTATTTAATTAACTTTACTTCAAAAGAAAAATAAAATACTCAAGTATATATGTATACACAAAAGGAAGTGGTATAACTAACTTATTTATTGTACTCTAGTTTTTCATTGGCATTTCGCATTACCTTTTGAAAAATCTGGGATTTTTTTGTTATTGTTATTTTTCCAATCAGAATTTTAGTAATGTAATCAATACTTTATTTTTGTTTTTCTCCTATAATGTATCTTCCTGAGCTTGAAATATTACAGTATGCTGTATTTCTTCAATTGTCCCTCCAGATCTCTCACCTTTGCCTATCTTGATCTCTAACCAGGATGTTGATATTCATAAATTACATCACTGCAACCTGGATTCTGCCTTCAGTTTAAGTTGTGCCAATGGGACACTAATCAGGACACTTGGGAAGGAGGAAAGAGAAGTCATATATTTATTTTCTGGTTCCTTGAAATCACCAAGACTCACTTTCCTGAAAGGGAAGATCACTGTTACTCTCAGTGAGGTTGACTGTACATGCACTTCCTTCCTTCCAGTTTCCAGTAACAGCTCTCCCCTTGTCCCTTGGGCCTAGCAGTGATGACAGCCCATTGCTCTAGCTGTGTTTCTGCACTATCCGTTTTACTTCCTCCATACATTACACTAGTGTAATTAATCCCTTATCCATAAACCCTCTTCTAACTATTGTAATGTGAGAATACATCTGTTTCCAGTTGGTTTCCTTATAGACTAGCAAAAACAAAGCAACTAAACTCAACTAAGATTTATTTTAGAATTTATATGCTTTTCCTTAATATTTGAACCTAGCAGTCATTACTGAGGTTGGTTCCTCCAGAAGACTGTGAAAATGGAGATATCAATTTTGATTCTATAAATCACTTCATCCAAAAAGTTTACAACTATTAATTATAGTATAGTTTATTAACAGCAAGCATAGGTATAATTACAAAGGCAATATACTTCTGGTAAAAAAAATGCTTATTATTCACCCATATTTGTAGACAGAAGAGTATGGAACAATAAATGTTGAAATTGTTAAGAGTATTCTGACAATACCAGGATTTTGGCCTCTCATTTGGTTTGGCTAGAGACCATGAGCTCACATTTTACCTCAACCCTGTCTGAACTGACATAAGCAAAACTTACAGGCTTCGGTTCACAGAGATTGAGCTGAACCTTTTTTGTTTTTGTTTTTGGGACATTTTAGTGAATTCATTTTGCCATCCATTAGTTTCACTTAGAGGTTTGGGTTTGCTCTTAAAATAATTTTCAGAAATTACTTCTAAAACCTTAGAAACGTTAATCATTTATCAATAGTACAAGAAAAGCTGAACATACTAGTCTGTGAAAGAAAATATAGATTTTTTGCCTTTTAAAACATTTTATAAATGTCATTATGAACCCTTTCCATTTATTTTATAATTATCCACTTGATTATCCTTTTACCATGAATTTTGGGAGCACAGCATGGTCATCCAGGGTTATTTCAATTCTAATTATTGACTTTTTAAACACAGTTAGATGTGCTTATTCAGTTACCCAAAGACTAAGCATTTTATTTGACAACCATTCTCTTTTGTATCTCGTACTTTTAGAAATTGCCCAGAGCCAAGGTTTAGATAGGTATGGCTCCCCTCTCTTGGGTGGGCTCCTTTTGATGTACACACCAAAGTTATTCCTCTCCACAGATCTTAACTTTTTTTTTTAATGTTTATTTATTTATTTTGAGAGAGAAAGAGAGACAAAGAGAGAGAGAGAGAGAGAGAGAGAGAGAGAGAGAGAGAGAGAGAATTCCAAGCAGGCTTCACACTGTAAGCATAGAGCTGGACACGAGGTTCAATCCATGAACCGTGAGATCATGACCTGAGTCCAAATCAACAGCCAGATGCTTAACACACTGAGCCACCCAGGCACCCGAGATCTTGACTTTTGTGAATGATTATATTGTTCTGCTGGCCCCCTCACCCTCTTCACACCTCCTTTGCCAGGATGCGGCCCTATACTAGGTTCATTTGATTAATCTAAGGCATATTTTAGTATTCCACAGATGGGGAGATAAACACAGACTGATTATGTGTCCAAAGTTTTACTCCTATAGATTTGTACTTTCTTGTCATTTTTGACCTCAGTAAATATTCCTCATTACCTTCACAAAACTAGAGATGAGAAACTATGTTTAAAACTATAGTTTAAAACTGGGGTGCCTGGGTGGCTCAGTTGGTTAAGAGTCCAACTTCAGCTCAGGTCGTGATATCATGGTTTGTGAGTTCAAGCCCCGTGTCTGGCTCTGTGCTGACAGTTCAGAACCTGGAGCCTACTTCAGATTCTGTGTCTCCATCTCTCTCTGCCCCTCCCCTGCTCACGCTCTGTCTCTCTCTCTTAAAAATAAATAAACATTAAAAAAATTAAAAAAAAACTATTTTAAAACTAAAGGCTATTGTAAAACAAAAAACCCCTACATTTGAAAATTATATTTTAAAATATAGCTATATTTAAAAACATACTTCATCCAGTGTTTATAGCTGTGTTTAACATTTTCTCCGAACATCTGCCTCACAGCATTGTTGGAAATAGAAGTCTAAACATACATACTCCTGGAACATATTAAAAAAATTTTTTTGAATCTATATTTTTGTACATACAATATTCTTAGAAATAGATTATGAACAATATGTTCATGCATGCATTCTCAAATATATGTATCAATACAAATAATTTACATTATAAATATATAATTGTGCATTTATATGAAATGCGTTTAAAGGAAATAGTTAAAAGAAACAAATTAATTAGCTAGTTAATCATTCCACAAATTGGGTACTTAGCATATTAGCCAGCTGGCACAATTAATTGATTTTCTATGAATTGAGTGTTGTGGAATTGCCATGCAGTGAATTAAAGAGGTGAATTGCTATTCTGGTAATGTTCTTTTGTAGAATGAGCCTATATCCATCTGATATGCCTCTCCAAAGAAGAATCTTCCTTTTGTCTGTGGAATGTAGGTAGACAAGAACGACAGTTTTCCTTGTTGCAAGGGCTAATGGAAGAGATCTGAGATCCTTAACTGCTCTTACACAAACTTTCAATCTTTTTTTGGATTTTAGTTCCATTTCCTCTCCATCCTCCAAAGGTACTTGTTGAGTCAATTATTCATTCTTGCTGGAATTTGGGGTCATAAATGTACCTTCTTGCTAAGTTCGCCCTAACATAGGCACTTAGGTTCCAGATTCTTTTTTTTTTTTTTTATTTTTTTTTCAACGTTTATTTATTTTTGGGACAGAGAGAGACAGAGCATGAACGGGGGAGGGGCAGAGAGAGAGGGAGACACAGAATGGGAAACAGGCTCCAGGCTCTGAGCCATCAGCCCAGAGCCCGACGCGGGGCTCGAACTCACGGACCGCGAGATCGTGACCTGGCTGAAGTCGGACGCTTAACCGACTGCGCCACCCAGGCGCCCCTTAGGTTCCAGATTCTTATGCTAAGTAAACAGTCAGTACTTCATACCCATTTATCTTGATAAATTTTGTTGACATCCTTTCTCTGCTATTACCTTTTCGACCATTTGTTTGTTAATGTGGATTATTTCTTGTAAGAATTCCTTCATCACTGCTTTAATGAAGCTACGAGAAGGATTAGGAGAGCTTATATAATCCTTCAGGTTTAACTTGATGTCTCTCCCTGCTAGGAAACTAACTTTAAAATATGTAATAAATAATGCAATGATAAACCTCCTTGAACTGACATATTGTACACAATAACTTAAAGATGTTGACATTCTAAGTATTAACTTAAGCACTTTTATTAAATGTGTTTTTTAAAAAGCATTTACACAATTCCAGTGTATATTTTATTTTCATACATACATTTAATTTTATTAGAATAATAACTAGTTCCAAATGGGTTCAAGACCTCTTGGAAATTTGAGTAATATGATATATGTTTTAAATATTTTACATGCTTGTTCATTTTCTAAGAATAGGTCTTTCATTAGATTCTCAATCTCAAGGGATTCTATGACAGCCAAAAATTGATATATTGGATAAGTAGAATTGGGATTAAAATTCTCAAGTTCTTATCTACTAAGCCTTGGAACCATTCATGAACAATTACTGTACATAAGGAAATTCCAAGGATTATTACAACTTGAATTATGTGTGTTTAAATTTTCATGGGTTTCACTGAAAAAATGACTGTCAAGATGCTCTGTTTTCAACTGCTACCCACTGTAATCTAAGTTTGGATAAATATTTGATAAAATGTGGGATAGATTAGCAGTAATTGTTGCACAATATGAAAAAAATCCCTTGTACTTCATCTGTATAGCTTATCATCAAAATACTTTCCTTTTCTCATACTGATGTGAAGCCCTTTAAAATGTATCTCCATCCAAATCTACTCATTATTGAAATGAGCTGAGAAAAATATTGATTGGTATCTTCAAAACGTTTTGATGATTTACTTGTTGTAATTATTCATTTATAATATTTTTCTTCCATATGTCAAGTATATGGTTAAATACTTTTAAAACCTTATTTCTATACATAGTACATCGAACATCATCTTCATTCATACCTATGACTTAAGATTTGTGATTTTATTTTACCACCATGATAAAATTTCATTAACAGGTTTAGTTATGGGGTAAATATTTTGTTCAGAATATGTGATAAGTCTTGAGAGTGAAATTTAAAACAGTGATAGATTTGAAAAGCTTTTTACAAAATAAGTTTCAAAAAATTTTTTTAACATTTATTCATTTTTGAGAGACAGAGACAGAATGTGAGTAGGGGAGGGGCAAAGAGAGAGGGAGACACAGAAACTGAAGCAGGCTCCAGGCTCTGAGCTGTGCAGAGAGCCCAAAGCAGGGCTTGAACTCACGGACCAGGATATCATGACCTGAGCTGAAGTTGGACACTTAATTGACTGAGCCACCCAGGCGCCCCCAAAATAAGAAGCTTTTAATTAAAAAAAGTCTATAATAATATAATAACTTATAGATAATACTGATTAATTATATCAGTCATTCATAATTTAAGTAGAACAAAATTTTCAAGATTGGTAAATCCAAATTCATTTCTTGTAGTTTTTAAATGTAACATTTTTAGGAGGGATTATATGCTATTTTTAACAAGATGATTTTCATAGCTTTCTATTTAATAAAATAATATTGTAAATAGATATAACAATTTTATATTATAATAAAGGCAAACTGGTATACTCCTTCATTTGTTCATTCTATTACTCATTTCTAGTTGTATAGTGGTGACATCTTTAAGTCTATTTTTCCTTTTTTCACAATAACTTTTGTCAAATGAAAGAAGCCAATATTTTTTTCACTTAATAAGGTGAAATGTACCATATTTTACATAATTGAGAATATGCTGCATATATAATTTTATGGTTTTTTTCTTTTTTGTTTTTGTTTGTGTTTTATTTGTGTAAAAAACATATATACATGTTCCCATGAAATTGCTATCTACTTAAAATATTCTTTTTGTATGTTTTTTAGGTGTGGGGTTGTATTTTATCCTATCTGATGGATACATTATAGTTTGTTTAACCAAATTTGTTTTATAATTTTCATTGATATAAATAAGGATGTAGTGAATAGGTTCCATATAAATGGCTCCAACTTACTAAGAGCTCATTCTCCTCAGTCATCCCATGGCATGACTGCATTTATACCCATTGTGTAGATGAAGATTTTGCAAGTGGTGGATCTGATATTAAAATTGTGACAAATTGAAATTAAGACCTGAAATAAAAGTTGAGCAGAGTCTATCCTTATCGCAGATTAGTTGTTTATGACAGATGCCCTATTAAGTTCCTAGATGTGGATATTTTTATGTCTCTTAGAAACTGCTAAAATACTTTCTCAGAATAATTGTTACAATTTAATTTCTATGACCTATTTACAAGCATGGCTTTGAGTATTCTCACTAGGGGGGAGAATATTCATTTCATAAGAAAATGGAGAACATTTGTTATTTTGGCTAATGATGCTTTCATATTCTCTTCTTGTAGTAACAGTGCTGTAGTTCCTTTTACAGAACTAGATACACTGCAATTGTCTTCACTTATCTTCACTATTAAGCAAAGTGACTTATTCTCTCCCAAGGAAGGCACATGACCCAGTTTAGAACCACTACAGTCTTTTGCTCTTCATTTTGAATTTTTTTTGTTTTATTTTTTAAGTGTTCAATAAAGGTAGCTTTTATTCATTTGTTTATTTTTCATTCTGCTTACCCTGTGTTTAATTTTCACTTCTTTTTATAGTTTCCTAAGGTGGAAGCTGAGATAATGATTTGAGATCTTTCTTCTTTTCTAATGCAAACATTCAATGCTATAAACTTCTCTCTAAGCACTGCTTTGGCTCCCTTCCACAAAGTTTGACATCTTGTATGTTTATTTTCATTCGGGTCAAAATTTTTCTAATATGTTTTGTGATTTCCTCTTTGATCCATGAGTCAATTTCCAAATATTTGGAGAGTTTTAAAGATATATTCCTGTTATTAAGTTTTTAGTTTAATTCTCTTATTGTCAAAGAACATACCTTATATAATATTAGTCCCCTTAAATGTATTGAGAGGTGTTTTATATGGCTCATAATAAAGTGTATTTTACTTAGTGCTCTGGGTGCTCTTGATAAGAATGTGTATTCTTTGTCATTGGGTGGAGTGTCCTATAAATGTTAATATGGTCAAGTTAGTTGATGATGTTGTTCCAGTCTTCCATATCTTAACTGATTTACTGTCTACTTTTGCTATTTACAGGAAATGAAATGTCAACATTTCCAGCTGTAATTGTTACCATAAGATGTCAGGCATTAATATAATCACACCAGCTTTCCTTTCATTAGGGTTTGCATGGTATGTCTTTGCCATCCTCTTATTTTTGATTATTAAAATCTATTTGTTAAGTGGTATCTTTCAGGCAGCATATGGTTGGCTATTGACTTTTAATCTGATCTATCATTTAATTCAAATGTCTAGACTTATACATTTAATGTTGTTGTTAGTACCATTGGTTTAAATCTTCCATTGTACTTGTTTTCTATGTACCTTCTTTTTTTTTTTTTCTTATTAAAGTTTATTTATTTTGAGAGGGAGAGAGAGAGAGAGAGAGAGAGAGAGAGAGCATGCAAGCAGGGGAGGGACAAAGAGAGAGGGGGTTTGCGGGGGGGGGGGATCCCAAGCAGGCTTCATGCTGTCATTCCAGAGCCTACACAGGGCTTGATCTCACAAATCATGAGATCATGGCCTGAGATGAAATCAAGAGCCAGACACTTAAATGACTGAGCCACCTAGGTGCCCCTACCTTCTCTTTTTTTAAATTCATTTCTCCATTTTTTGAAATTTGGTATTGGGTATTTCTATTATTCTGTTTTATTTTTACTTTGGCTTATTAGCTATAACTCTTTTTTAAATTTTATTGGCTACTCCAATATCTTATATGTATCTTACAGTATTCATTTTGCTCTATGCTCAAATGTATTGATATTCTCTTTTAATGTTGTCTAATCTGCTGTAAATCCCTCTAGTACATTAAATATATACATATACATATATGTGTATATATATTATTCTTTACAAGTTTCATTTGGGTATTTTTCATATCTTCTTTTTTTCTCTTTATCATGCCTATTTTTACCTCTACCTCATTGAACATATTTAAAATATTTATAACAAATATATATATATATTTAAATATATATATATTTATATATATATATATATAACAAAATATCTATAACAAAATTTTGAATTTTGAATAGAAAATACAAACATTAAAAAATGTAGGAGCCACTCAAACTGTCAGTAGCACCATGAAGTTACTGTCATTATTTTCTGTTATCTCAATTGTAGAATCCTCCTGGACTTATCTATCCTTAGACCCGATTCTTCACTTTATTTTTTTTTCTGTTAACTCATATTTGTTAAATAATTTTTTTGCTTAAGTTAATTGTAGTAAGTTTCTGTAGCACATGTTAAAGTTGCCATTGAAAATTTCTTTTTGGGACGCCTGGGTGGCTCAGTCGGTTAACCGTCCGACTTCGGCTCAGGTCATGATCTCTCGGGTCTGTGGGTTCGAGCTCCGCGTCGGGCTCTGTGCTGACAGCTCAGAGCCTGGAGCCTGTTTCAGATTCTGTGTCTCCCTCTTTCTCTGACCCTCCCCTGTTCATGCTCTCTCTCTCTCTCTGTCTCAAAAATAAATAAATGTTAAAAAAAATTAAAAAAAAAGAAAATTTATTTTTTATTAAATAACCCTTCTTCACCAAAATTTTTCTTTACCAGTAATTTGTGTTGCCATTTTCATAATACATTAACGCCTTTTGATTGATGTACACTTTTTTTATTGATTTCTTTGTATATTCCTCTTCTAATAGAAATTGCACTTATTGAGATTATATAATTTAATGAGATTATGTAATTAATATTGATGTATAAATTATTTCCTCAGACAATTATTTATTGATTTTTAAAAAGAATTCATTTATTTTCTTTGGGTGAATATTTCTCCCTATAGCACAGTACTAAAATTATTCTTTAAATTTTATAAAAACTCTATATTTAGACTCCCTGATTTTTTTAGATTAATTTCTTAGCCATTCTTCTAAAAGTCTTGAAAGCTATTTTATAATTTTAATAAGCATTGTGTATGAGTTTATAGATTTATGGTAAACTATCTTCTTTATATTTATTTAAGTCCTGTTTTATTTGGAAGAGTTCTTCAAAAAGGCCCTACATATGCTTTCTTATGTTTATTTCTATTGGCATTTTTGTATGTGTGACTGTTTTAATGAAGAATTTATCACAAAAAACCTGGGTTACTTATGGTATGAAAAAAACACAAATATCCAACATACATATACATCTGCATATACATAATCATACATGGATCATATACATATAAAAAATACATCTACATGGTCTAGGCTACCTTATTGCCAGCAGCTGCCTTGCTCACCATTCTACCTTCCTTGGGTACAATTTTTATTTAGCAATTGATTAAAGGGGCAGATCACAGACCCTGGTTGTCTTGTCAACATTTTGCCATTGCAGCTTCAGAGTTCTACAGGCATCAGGTAATGCCTTGCTGTCCTGATTTCTTTACCTATAGCATTCCCAAGAGTACTCCCCTATAAATCTACAAAGAAAAAATCCATCTCTGAGTCCATTTCCTGGGGAACCTGACTAAAAACATAGGAATTTACATATCGAGCCAAATGTGAACTTTTGGCTTTGATGGTATAACAGGGAAAGGAGTTAAGCCTCAGGGCCTCTCTAAGGTGGGAAGACTAATAGGAAAACTTCATCACTTTAGGCTTGGACCAAATATCCACAGAGCAAACCTGAAAAGAAAATCAAAATGCTCTTCCCAGCCCCTCAAACGTATATACACACAGAGAAATACAAAAAGGTTGTTCTGATGCAAAAGATAGCCAAGGGGAAAAAACTTTCTATCCCTGTGTTATTGTACAGACAAACAAATAAAGTGAGATTTTCCAGGGCAGGGCCTATGTTTTTGATATACTTATATCCCTAACACACTGTCAAAAAGCATTAAATATTTGCCAAGCGAACGCTTAGAAAACAAGTATGTTTTGTACCAAGGCCTGAAACCAAACAAATATATTTAAGGTAGTAAAGTACATTTCTGACTTCTATAAAAGATTATAATGTTTAAGGGATGGTGTGAGTTTTCTTGTTAGCATGGTAATAGCAGATCTAATTTTTTCGAGATACTGCCCTAAGCTTCCATTTAAACAACTAAAGTTAATAAGACAACATGAACACTGTAAATTTTCTTGTTGTTTGAGAAAAAAATGTGTAGTGATTTGAATAGTGAACTAAAGATGGCCTAGTTAAATTAGCATAACATCTGGTCATTATAGTAACTTTATGCTATACTTTAGATGAGCAGCAGAAGGTAAAATCCTTTTTCAAAGGAAAAACAAAGCAATAGCACTCCTTCCTAGAATATCATTAAAAATTGTCTTAAAACATACAATAGAAGCACATATGCCTCAATAAAGCAATGAAATCTACAAAAGAAAAAAAAAAGACATTATGGTCACTAAAAGTTTGAGTGCATACTGTATGTGTGTGTGTTTGTGTGTGCACATGCATGCATGTGTATAATAAAATTTCATTTTCCCATTCCATGAATACTAACTAAATTCAATTCTCTAGAGAGAAACTGAAGAAACTGTATCATTGTTCAGGAAGCAGGAACTGGCTTTTGATAAAAGGCTTCCCTTTCTCTTCTACAATGCATGTGGGACCTTCACAGTTGATTACTGTAATATTTATATAATGTAGGTTTGACGTACAATTGAGGACTATAACACATTTAATACTGGAAAAAGTTGGCTAGCATCAGAAATTTTTAATGAATTGGAAAACAGCCTACTTTGTTTCGTCTGAAATCAAGAAAGAGTGCCAGGTTGGTCACTAAACACTACTCAATTTCTTTTAAAAAGAATGTTTAGGATATTTTGAGGGGGTAGTTTCCAAAACTCCTTCATCATTATATTATAAAACACAAATGAAAATGGTGCCTTCTAACAGACCCCATTAACCAGAGTATCAGATTGATGGCCTTGTTCTTATGAACACAAAAAAATAATTACATTACTCTGTTTTTTTTTTTGTTTTTTGTTTTGTTACATCACTACTTGTTGTTGTTGCTGTTGTTACTTTGGTATGGATATGGAAAGAAATTTTATTACACTGATTTGGAAAGCTTAAATATGATGAGAATCCTTTTGTTTTGGCATGCCTCAATTTATTTGTAATAAACGCTATTCTGTTCTGAATAAGAACTATTCAGATGGGTATTAAAAAAATAAAATTAAAAGGTAAAATATTCACAAAACTAGAAACCTATTTAGTATTAAGGGCTCTAAATTAGGTTAATAAACAACTTAATTACTGCACCATCTCCAAATTTCCATTTATTGCTCCTTGCTTTTACTGAGTATATAACTTGCACAAGTTTATTACAGCAATATACAGGAAACATATTAAGAAAATAAAAATATGTATTAAAATCCAACTGTCTGTAAGTTTCATTGACATCACACATCCCCCAATATGATGTATTGAGAAGGGCATATCACTCTTTTGATATTCTTGCCAAAAATGTGCCACAACAATCCAGTTATGAGAAAACATCAGACCATACAAACTGAGGGATTTTCTGAAAACAAACAAACAAACAAACAAACAAACCAAAAAACAAACCTGACCAGTGCTTCTCAAAGTTGTGAATGTGAAAGATAAGGAAAGACTAAGAGATGTTACAAATTATAGGAGATTGAGGAGAATGTGAACTGCATGCAATTAATGTATGATCGTGATTGAGTCCTGGAAAAGAGACAGGACATTAATGAAAAAAAGGAAAAACAAATACTTGAATACAAATAAAACTTATTGTTTAGTTAATTGTATTGTTTCCATTTTCTATGCCCACATTTACACACATGTCTTTGTAGGAGATTATTTGTACTATTTTTATAACGGATAACTTTTCAAAGAGCCATTTCTGTTTGATTTCTTAGCCTAATCCATCCCAACCAAAGGAAACTAAAGTTAACAACTAAGTGGGTTTCCTCTAGCACCTTTTCCTATTTACCCATATACAAAAAAACTGTTTCTCTCTCTCTCTCTTTTTTTTAATTTGAAGGAGAGAGAGCACTATCTGGGGAGAGGGGTAGAGGAAGAGAGACAGAGAATCCCAAGCAGGCTCCACACTCAGTGCAGAACCTAACACGGGGCTCAATCCTGTGACCCTGGTATCATGACCTGAGCTGAAATCAAGAGTCGGATGCTCAACTGACCAAGCCACCCAGACACCCCAAAGACTGTCTCCTTCACATACACACACACACACACACACACACACACACACACACAGGATTTAGAGTGATTGTTTCACAATGGTAATATATTGTATATTGTTCAAGTCACATTTTGCCTTACGTTTTAAAATACCTCATGAAAATCTATTCAAGGCAATGGCGTAGATATAAGTAATTACATAGGTAAATATTCCATGTTACTCAAAACATTATTTTTCCAACCCTTCCCCTATTGATAGACCTTCATTAAGCTTCTATTTTTTTTTTCAACATGTAATTCTACAACAACCTACATTTCACATTTCTGTCATTTGATCCTTTTATTTTTATGAGTTAGATGTTCATTAATGAGAGTACTGGCATAAAGAAGATATTCATTTTACTTATAACTGACTACAATTGATATCACTAAATTGTTTCATTTAAGGTAAGGATGAAAATTTCTACAAGTAATATACATGAATTCAGTTTCTAATAGTAAGTGCTGTAATAAGTGTTACACTCTATTGACATTTGTATTGTTAGTAAATGATATTTCATTTATTATTTTAATTTTGTCTTAAATCAGTTTTGTCCTCAACTTATAGTAAGATTGAACATCATCTGGTATACTTATAGTTTACTGAAAGTAACTCTTCTTTAAATTGTTAATTTGTACAATTTTCTCTCAGAATATTTATTTTATGGTTTTAAATGTACAGATGCCTTTGAAAAACAGGTATTAATGCATTATCTGGCATCTGTACTGCAAACTATCTTATTTATTTATTTTCTTTTGATTTAGTATTTTTTAATATGTAACTTTAAAAATTTGTTTATATATTGAAATAAAGGTGTCTTTTTAAAACATTTTTATTTTTTATTATTTTGTTCTTATTTTTTTAATGTTTATTTTTGAGAGAGAGAGAGACAGAAAACAAGCAGGGGAGGGGCAGAGAGAGAGGAAGAGAGAGCATCTGAAGCAGGTTCCACGCTATCAGCACAGAGCTTGACATGGCGGGTGGATCTCATTAACCCTGAAATCATGACCTGATCCAAAATCAAGAGTTGGACATTTAACCAACTGAGCCACCCAGGTGCCCAAGGACGTTTTTTCTTTCATAGCTTCTAGGATTTCAGTCTTAACATTATCTTCCCAGGTACTACACACACACACACACACACACACACACACACACACACACATACACACATATATATACTCCTAAATTTTTTCTGATTTTTTTAAAAAAAAAGTTTTGTTAATGTTTATTCATTTTTGAGATACAGAGAGAGACAGAGCATGAGGGGGAAGGGGCAGAGAGAGGGAGACACAGAATCGGAAACAGGCTCCAGGCTCTGAGCTCTCAGCACAGAGCCCGGCACAGGGCTCAAACTCACAAACTGCGAGATCCTGACCTGAACCGAAGTCAGACGCTTAACCTCAACTGACTGAGCCACCCAGGTGCCCCTATTTTTTTTTTAACTTTAAGCACTTTATGAAATGATGACTGGTTAATGCACCCGTTTTTGTTGCTTGCTGCCTTCCCTTCCCTGACTTCACCTCCAAATTCTCAACAGACATTTCTTCGACCTCCCAAATTGCTTGCATTTAACCTTCATCTTAGAGTCTGGTTCCAGAGGAACCCAAACTAAGACAGAGTGTATATATATATATATATATATATATATATATATACATATATATATGTATATATGCATACATGTATATATATATACACACACACATATATATGTGTATATATATATATACACACACATATACGTATATATGTATATATATGTATATGTATATGTATATATGTACATATATATATAGTGTATATATATGTATATACATATATATAGTGTGTATATATATATATATATATACACTAAGGCTTTTGAGTAATTTTTAAAATTTTCATATATATAATTCCTTAGATATTATGGTAAGTCATCAATCCTCAGAATTTAAAATTAAATGTTTATGTTTGCATTTAAAATCAGTCTGACAGCAGCATACTGAAAGTGAGTTAATGAAATCAATCATTTAAGCTTGAGCAAAAATCTTATTATGAATTTCTAAACAGAAAAATCCTAAATATGAATAGGAATACATTTGACCAACTAAATTTAAGGCATTAAAAAAAAAAGAAAGTTTAATCAATCGGACATGAAAATATAAATTTTATTAAAAATTCAAGCTAATTTCATCTGAATTCCAAAAATCGCATGTTATCCAATTTCAGTTTTACATGGCAAAATTGATTTTTACACTTTATATGCACATTTTTCACTAAATTACTTATATTGTTATAACTAACTTATTTTTATAGTCCAGACCCTATAATGTTGCTTTGAATCTAGTAGATATTCAATGTAATGATTAAGCTTAGTGACAATGCATGCTGAAAGCTGAGAGAGGGTGAAAACAAGTCTTCTGGTGCTGGTTAGCTGAGTTTTGAATGCAATGAAAAGGTTCTTGAAGTAAATTAAAAGTGCTACTTTCATGAACATATGAATGATAAAAGAGTGAAACAGCATGATATGAAGAAAGGTGGAGTGGTCTGGATAGATCACACCAGCCACAACATTCCTCAGGTCAAAGCCTAATCCAGGGCAAGGTCCCAACTATTTGCAGTTCTGTGAAAGCTAAGAGGAGTGAGTAAACTGTAGAAGAAAAATTTAAAGTTAGCAGAGGTTGGTTCATGAGGTTTAAGGAAAGAAGCCATCTCCATAACATAAAAGTATAAAATGAAGCAGCTTGTGCTGATGTAGAAGCTGTAGCAAGTTATCCAGAATATCTAGCTATGATAATTAATGAAAGTCACTGCAGTAAACAACAAATTTTCCTTGGAGATGAAAATTTCTGTTGGAAGAAGATGGCACTAGAACTTTCATAGCTTGAAAGGAGAAGTCAATGCCTGTGTTTAAAGCTTCAAGGATAGGGTGAATTTCTTGTTAGGGGCTAAGGCAGCTGGTGACTTTCAGTGGAGTCCAATGCTAATTTACCATTCTGTTTAGAACATGGTTTTATGAATATTTTCAGTCCACTGTTGAGACCAACTACTCAGAAAAAAAATTCTTCAAAATATTACTGCTTATTAACAATACACCTGGTCACCCAAGAGCTCTGATGCAAATGCACAACAAGATTAATGTTTTTTTAATGCCTGGTAACACAACATCCATTCTGTAGCCCATGACTTAAGAAGTAATTCTGACTTTAGGGGCGCCTGGGTGGCGCAGTCGGTTAAGCGTCCGACTTCAGCCAGGTCACGATCTCACGGTCCGGGAGTTCGAGCCCCGCGTCAGGCTCTGGGCTGATGGCTCAGAGCCTGGAGCCTGTTTCCCATTCTGTGTCTCCCTCTCTCTCTGCCCCTCCCCCATTCATGCTCTGTCTCTCTCTGTCCCAAAAATAAATAAACGTTGAAAAAAAAATTTTTTTTAAAAAAGAAGTAATTCTGACTTTCAAATCTTATTTAAGAAACAAGGTTGTAGTTGCCACAGATAGTGATTCCTCTGATGTGGATCTAGGCCAAGTAAACTGAAAACCTGGAGAGGACTCACCATCGTAGATGCCATTAAGGACACTCATTCATGGGCAGAGGGCAAAATATCAACATTAACAAGAGTTTGGAAGAAGTTGATTCCACATGGAGGAGTAACTGCAGATGTGGCAGACATAGCAGGAGAACTAGAATCAGAAGTGGAGCCTGAAGATGTAACTGAATTGCTGCAATATCATGATAAAGCTTTAATGGATGAGGAGTTGCTTCTTATGGGTGAGCAAAGAAACTGGTTTGAGATGGAATCAACTCTTGATGAAGATGCTGTGAAGATTGTTGAAATGACAACAAAGGATTTAGAATACTACATAAACCATTTATTTAATTTATTTATTTTTTAAGTAAGCTCTACACTCAATGTGGAGCTAGAACTCATGACCCCAAGATCAAGAGTTGCATGCCTTACTGACTGAGCCAGCCTGGTGCCCTTCCATAAATTATTACTATTATTTTTAATTTTTTTAACGTTTATTCATTTTTGAGAGACAGAGAGTGAGTGGGGGGGGGGAGGGCAGAGAGAGAGAGAGAGAGGGCAACACAGAATCTGAAGCAGGCTCCAGGCTCTGAGCTGTCAGCACAGAGCCTGACGCAGGGCTGGAACCCACATACAGTGAGATTATGATCTGAGCTGAAGTCAGAGGCCCAACAGACTGAGCCACCCAGGCGCCCCAGGCCATAAATTATATAATAAATCAGCAGCAGGGTTGAGAGGATTAACTCCTATTTGAAAGAAGTTCTACTGTGGCTAAAATGCTATCAAACAGCATCTTGCGTTACAGATAAATCATCCCCGAGAGAAAGAATCAACTGATGTGCCAAACTTCATGGTTCTCTTATTTTAAGAGGCACCCCAACCTTCAGCAACCACCACCCTGGTCAGTCAGCGGTCATGAACATGGAGGCAAGACCCTCCATCAGCAAAAAACAAACAAACAAACAAAAAATTATGACTTACTGAAAGTTCAAATGATGGTTATAGCATTTTTTAGTAATCACATATTTTTAATTAAGGTATGTGCATTGTTTTTTAGGTATGATGCTATTGCACACTTAATACACTGCAGTATAATGGAAACATAACTTTTACATGCACTAGGAAGCCAAAAAAATTAATTTCACTCACTTTATTGCACTACTTGCTTTATTGCAGTGGTCTGGAGCTGAACCCACAATATCTCTGAGGTAAACCTGTACTACCCTGCTGACCCTATGTGTAATATTTAACACTAGAGTCAGTCTTTATATCTCAGCATATATGTCACTTTCTTAATGTTGTACTCCTTCAAACTTTCCAGCATAGGCCAGTGGCAGTGTGCTTCTTTACATCCTGAACTTCCCCATTATGAAAACTTGCACACACAATGTCAAAAGATATGAGGAGGTTCCTGGGTGGCTCAGTCAGTTAAACATCTAACTCTTAGTTTCAGCTCAGGTTATGATCTCACTTTTCATGAGATTGAGCCCCACATCCAGCTGCCGTGACAGCATGGCGCCTCCTTGGGGTTCTCTTTCCCTCTCTCTCTCTCTCTGCTTGTCCTCCATTCTCACTCTGTCTCTCAAAATAAGTAAATATATTTAAAAAAAAACATGAGGAAGAAATCAAACA
This sequence comes from Lynx canadensis, assembly GCF_007474595.2. NCBI lineage: Eukaryota > Metazoa > Chordata > Mammalia > Carnivora > Felidae > Lynx > Lynx canadensis. Next base: position 106,053,499 of record NC_044309.1, read on the forward strand.
ACCAGTACTATATGAATATTGATTAAATATAGGATCCAGGGGAGAGGTAAGTTTTTATGTTGCCCAACATCCCTAAGTTAATCAAAGATATTATTCAGCATTACATTCTCAACACTGGTGCTTACATGCATTACATGGTATATGCTCAAATAAGTATCTTGGGATGAAGATCATTGTTTCTACCTTGTACTCATAGTTAATTTTTTCATTAAAATGTATCTATTAATTCATTAAAAATGTACTACTATGAGTGGGACTCTGTGCTAAGTTTATCAGAAAAAAACTAAATATGAGACATAGTCCTGGACTTTAAAAAACCAGTCAAGTGGGAATGATCTGTTTTCTTGCATGATATGATAATCGCTTTTCCATACTGAGAAGTTGGTAAGGCTTGGATTTAGTTATGTGGGGTCTTGATAATTACATAACATTACCAAATTCTAAATAAGTAGTTCTGAGCTGAATAAGAATTAAATCTCTGAGGCAGCCACTATGATATTTTTCCATTTTATTGCCAAGATATTTATTTAAATAAATACAATAGAACGAATCAAAGAGCCATTGAATCAGAATTGAGACTTGACACTATTCATTTCTTAATTAAATTTTTACAGATCATTGCCTTTAGAGTAGCAAGTATAATTTATGATTAATTATGAAAACAATTTCCTCAGATTCGTGTCTCTTTTGAGAAGTATATTGGGAGATCATTGAATATGAAACCCGAGGAAGCAAAGTCCATGAGTGTTAACAATTTAGAAGCTGAGGAATTACTATTGTTTTAAAGTAAATTGACATTCCTCACTTGTCTAAATTAGCATTTACTAATTTCTTTCTTTTGTTTCCTTTCATAAGTGGCATAATAGCTCATGTTTTAGGAAATGGGTTCTTTTAAAAAAAATTACACTAACTTTTGTAAAATTTGTAGTAGATAATAAAATTAAAACAATGTTAAATCAAAGTTATTTCTGAGGTGACCAACTTCTATGTAACTAAACTCATATTAACATGAAGCTTCTAATTGAAACTGTAGTATCATTTCTAATTTCAATAAAGGAATAAGAAACAGAATTGATATAACTTAAATCCTTCCTGATTTATAGTGTTTTTTTTTGTTAAAAATACCAAATTATAGATAATTGCTAATGTTGCTTTTTACTTTAATTTCGGACTTAAATAAAAGGTACAAAAATGATAAACAAACTCATATACCCTTTATTCAGATTTACCAGTTATTTACATTTGGCTCTTCCTCTCTCTCTCTCTCTCACTCTAGACAATGATACATAGATAGATAATAGATAGATAGATAGATAGATAGATAGATAGAAAGATGATAGATAGATAGATAGATAGATATCCAATATATATGGGTAGATATATAAAGAGAAAACAATACAGATATAGGTATCTGTATCTATCATTTATATACAGAAATAGATACAATATTTTTAAAATACTTGAAAGTAAACTGAAACTGTCATATGCTTTTACCCCTAAATACTTCAGAAGGTACTTCCAAAACAAAGCCTTTCTCTTGCATAAGTATTTTAACATGTTTAACCATCTTATTTGGAAATTTAACTATGGTACAATATTTAAAACCTGCAATCCATATTCAAATTTTGCCAAATGTTCTACATTTTTTTCACCAGGTTTTAGATCAAATCCAGTTTCATGAATTTTACTTAGTTTTATGATATTTTAGTCTCCTTTAATTTGGAAAACTTCATCTCTTTTTTTTTTTTTTTGTCTTCCTTACCTTTAATGTTTTTAAAGAGTATAGGCCCACTATTTTGTAGACTGTCCTTAATTCTTTGTCAGGAGTAGAGCTTAAGTAATGTAGCTATCTTAGGTCAAATTAGGAGGCACATGATCAATAACTGTCCCATTACAGAGAACGGTTGGTTTTGATCATCTGTTTAAGGTAAAGTCTACCAAATTTCTTCTCTGAGGAGATACTATGTGTTCCTTAGGAATTAATAACTAATTTCTTGGGATACATTTTATGACTATATAAATATCTTTGCTTCTCACCAAACTTTTATCAATTACTGTTAACATCTAACAATGACTAACCACATTGTCCTTCTATATTTATTAGGAAACATTCTGTTCTAAGAAAGTGCTTTCCAATTTCTTCATGTATTCATTTATGCATCTTTGGCCAGTGAGAGCTCCTCCAAGTTGACTCCGTTAATATTCTCTCTCTCTCTCTCTCTCTCTCTCTCTCTCTCTATATATATATATATATATGTATGTATATTAGAAATTATTTATATATAACTAAAATATAGACTAATACATAATATACAATTATATGTAAAATTAGGCTATATAATTATATAAATAATAAAACAGTGTATAAAACTTGTAACATATATAAATATTATATATTTATATAATATAATATTCAAATATTTAAAAGAAGTTCACAGGTTGGAATAGCTGAAAGAATTCTCAAGACTCAACAGGGCATATTTATATAAAGTTTTAATAAATGTAAAGTACATATAATTCAAGAAAATACAGGCAAGGCCTGAGATTCAAGGAACTTTCATTATTACTTCCCTGGTGTCACTGGTCTCAAAGTGAGCACTTTGAATCTAGATTACCAACAATTAAGATATGTGTGAGGAATTTTTGTTTCAAGAGAATTTAGGCAAATATTTCAAGTAGAGTCTTTGATTCCCTACTGATAGGGTTGCCCAGATTAGCAAACAAAATATAAGATCCATGTAAAATTCCACTTCCAGAAAAACAATGACTTTTTAAAAATATAAGGTGGTGCCAAATAACTTATGGATATCCTGTATTTTATCTGGCAAATCTACTTACTGGTCAAGTAGCCAAGCCAATCAGCAAACCAATAAAATAACTTGTAAGACATCAATCGACACATCTTTAAATAAAGTAAACAAACTTGCCAAGGGTGTCACCAGGGGCATTTCAAAGTTTAAACAGCATATTACGGATTATTTGGAGCCCATCTCAGCCTTATCTTAAGCCACAAGCCAGTACCAGACTCCCAAATACCCCCAGAGATAAGCATAGTGCTATCCTAGTCAAAACTGAAAGATAAATTTACCCTATGCACCACTCCTGCAGCTTAATAATACACTTTTAAATGGTCCAGGGGTAAAAAAAAAAAATCAAAAGAACATTAAAAAGTATTTTGAACTGAATGGATTTTAAAACTCAAGTATCTTGCCCACCTTGTTGGTTGGTTTCTCTTTATATTATTGAGCCATATATACTTTGGGTTTAAATTACTCCTATTAGTAGCTTCTAAGGTAGAAGTTTAGATCACTGACTTAAATCCTTGTTTTTTTCAACAATATAAGCATTTAAATCTATAACTTTTCCTCTACAGCTTTATTAGTAGTACACAGATATCAATATTTCCATTTTTACATCTTGGAATATCTTCTAATTTCCCTTGTGATATTTTCAACTCATGGGCTATTTATAAATGTATTTTTACAACACCTGAATATTTATTTTCTAAATATAATATTGTCATCAACTTTTTAATTTTTTTACATTTTATTTTATTTTTTTGAGAGACAGGGAGAGAGACAGAGTGTGAGCCAGGGCGGGGCAGAGAGAGAGGGAGACACAGAATTAAAGCAGTCTCCAGGCTCTAAACTGCCAGCACAAAGCCCGATGCGGGGCTGGAACCTACGGACACAAGATCATGACCTGAGTCAAAGTGGGGCGCTCAACCAACTGAGCCACCCAGGTACCCCTACTGTCATCAGTTTTTTTAAAAAAATTAAAGTTTATTTATTTTTGAGAGAGAGAGAGAGAGAGAGAGAGAGAGAGAGAGAACACAAGCAGGGGAGGGGCGGAGAGAGGGAGACACAGAAACTGAAGCAGGCTCCAGGCTCTGAGCTGTCAGCACAGAGGCCGACCTGGGGCTTACGCTCACAAACCATAAGATCATGACCTGAGCTGAAGTTGGACGCTTAACTGATTGAGCCACCCAGGTGCCCCTCATTAATTTTTAATTTTATTGTTTTTATATAACATATGCTGTGAAATTTTAGTTCCCATTATTCACTATTCAAAATTTAAAAAGTTTAATTGGTCTATAATCAACTCAAAAACATCAACAAACTTCCTAGACATAAGTGCAGTCTAGCAAAATGTCTGTATAAAAACTATGAAAATAGCATATAAGATGTGTAGCATATTGCTTCCTGCTCATCAAATACATAATATGCTTTCAACAAATTGAGTCGTGAAAGTAATGAAAAAGAGCAAACTAAGAAAATATAACTAAAGACAATTAGAAATCAGAATGATTACATACAGAACATACAATAATTTTAGAACATACTAGAAGATGAACATCCCATAATCTCATGGGAGATTTCCTGGAAACATCTGTAAAATAAGAATAAGGATAGGGAATATGGCCTGATGAATATATACTAAAAAAATTTTTTTTTACATTTATTTATTTTTGAGAGACAAAGAGACAGAGCACAAGCGGGGGAGAGGTAGAGCGAGAAGGGGACAGAATCTGAAGCAGGCTCCAGGCTCTGAGCTGTCTGCACAGAGCCCATCGCGGGCAGAATCCACAAACGGCGAGATCATGACCTGACCCGAAGTCGGACGCTTAAACAACTCAGCCACCCAGGTGCCCCGAATATATACTTGTAAGACATTCTAAAAGCTATAGTACTTAAAGGAATGTAACTCTGAAACCAAACTGACCAATAAAAAAGTGGAACAAAACAATTGAGCAGATACAACTCTTAGCAATTTATCCTGAGGTAATAAAGATGAATGCAAGTCTATCAATGCTAAAATTATTTAAAATAATGATAAAATAAATATAATTCAAATTCTATAAAAGAGAATATCAGAGTTTAATAAAGTATCTTCAACCAGTCGATAAATTATTCTGTAGGTTTTATGAATATTTTCAAAGTATACTTAATGACATAGAATTATTAAGATATAATATTAGAGAAAATTCCAGTAGTAAAAGCTATCATATTTTCATAGAGTATTGTGCTAACAACTTTACATATATAGTATTAACATATATAATATTGTATATGTAATATACATATTACATTTTATCCTCAAAAAATTACAAGCAAGAAGACAGAGACTTTGCAAGGTTAAGTAACTTGCATAAGACTTCGCAGCTCCCAAATTGTAGCCATGTCTCAACCCTAAACTCCGTATATATGATCCACCAACCTCTTTCCCCGCCACTCCAGTACCACCAAAAGCAGAATAAAAAAGTGATTTTTCCTATCACTTTAATCCCGTAATATTTGTATCAAGAAAAATACCTGAAGTAAATACATTACAATATTAATCACATTTCCAGTGTGTGGGTATCACAAATATTTTTCTCTTTTGTTTTTTTCAAATTTTCCAAACAAAAGATAAAGATGAAATTAAAAAATGCATAAAGTTTCCACTAACAAATGGCTAACAAAAAAAGATTTACTAAAGAGTACATTTGAGGACTAAAGGTAGTAACTGATTTTATAATATGAATATATACAAATGTATTTATATGTAATATTTAAAAATGTGGGGCACCTGGGTGGCTCAGTTCATAGATCATCTGACTCTTGATTTCGGCTTGGGTTATGACCTCACAGTTCATGAGAGCAAGACCCACGTCAGCACCAAGCCTACTTGGGATTTTCTCTTTCTCTCTCTCTGTCTCTCTCCCTCTCTGCCTCTCTCCTGTTCATGCTCTCTCTCTCAAAATAAATAAACATAAACAAACAAACATGTTTCCAAGTATCTGTGGAACTATCAAGGAAAAACATAGTCAGCTGAGTGATAAGTAGATGAACTTGCTTTCTGAAGTAGACGCATTCACTAAGCAAGTAAGGGCTTCTATATAAGGTAAACCTCATTGTAGACAATCTAGGGATATCAATAAATAAATTCATGTTTTGGTAAAGTATATAGCTAATTCTTTAAAAAAATTTGTTTTACATTTATTTATGTATTGTTGAGAGACAGAGAGAGACAGAGCATAAGCAGGGGAGGGACAAAGAGCAATAAAGAATCCAAAGCAGGCGTCAGTCTATGAGCTGTCAGCACAGAGCTCAACTCAGAGCTCGAGCCCACAGACCGTGAGATCATGACCTGAGCAGAAGTTAGACGCTTAACCGACTGAGCCATCGAGGCACCCTATAGCTAATTCTTACTTTATGTTTCATGGCTGTGGAACTTTGGATACAATGGAATTAAAGCCAGTACACAAGGATGCCAATTCTCATGAACTTTGGATGTTTTCAAAACAGCAGGTTAATGGGGCACCTGGGTGGCTCAGTCGGTTGAGCGACCGACTTCGGTTCAGGTCATGATCTCACAGTTTGTGAGTTTGAGCCCCGTGTCGGGCTCTGTGCTGACAGCTCAGAGCCTGGAGCCTGTTTTGGATTCTGTGTCTCCCTCTCTCTCTGACCCTCCCCTGTTCATGCTCTGTCTCTCTCTGTCTCAAAAATAAATAAACATTAAAAAATTAAAAAAAAAAAACAAACAAACCAGCAGGTTAACTCTGAATTCCCAGGTATAAACCCCTCTGCTACTCCACTTTCTCCTTTACCTAATGCTTTCTCAAGTAGAATGTGACATAATGTATACAGACTCATACGCTGGTTTCCAGCCTTCAGTATAACTGAAGTCTGTATATGTATAGTATATGTCAGTATATAGTATATATATATAGTATATGTCAGTGTTTTACTTTTATTATTTCTCATGGTGTGTTTGTTGTTGTTATTTTTTTGTATTGTAAAAGGATATAGGTGAATTTGAACAGAAACATTTCACTATTCATAAAATATGAGTAAACTGTAGCACATTTTTTAAATGTTTTTTTTTTTTTAATTTTATTTTGAGACAGAGAGAGACAGAGCATGAGCAGGGGAGGGGCAGAGAGAGAGAGGGAGACACAGAATCTGAAGCAGGCTTCAGGCTCTGAGCTGTCAGCACAGAGCCTGATGTGGGGCTCCAACTCACGGAGTATGAGATTATGACCTGAGTTGAAGTCAGACGCTCAACCCAGTGAGCCACCCAGGTGCCCCATAAACTATAGAACATTTTAAGTAATAGGGACATATGAAAAAGGAAGATTCATAGAAAAAAATTACCAGTTTCATAATTAATCTCAATATTTTTTCATTGCTGAATGATTTCAGAATCTTTCCCAACTGTTACACTTAGCAGTTGAACTTAAATTTGAACTTAAAATGCTGAGTCTATAATATTCAATGGGAAGCAGTCAATTTATATTTTCCTAAGTTTCATTCATGGGACACTTGAATATCCAGAGCTATTCGAATGAGGCCACATTTGAGGACATTGCAATTTTCTTCTAAGAGGAGAAACACATGATTGTATTACATAAATAACAGATGTAAATTACATAGACTTAGGTAGGATCTGGAGGCACTGGGCACCCATTAACAATAGAAAAATTTCTACATGTGTTTTTGAAATAATTTATATGACCCCAGGAGACCTCTGCATATGGCAACAAATAAGGGAAATAACAAATTAATGAGTTCCTACTAGATAAGAATCTCAAAAACACCAACTGATCCAGAAAGAAAAATACAGGAGAAGAAAAAAAAAAACAGGGGTAACTTTAAAGCCTAGAGTACTCTATGAAATTCATTCACATGTCCCAGGGGATTTTCTTACGCTGACAATGAGTAAATAAATTATAAACAAGAGAAGCAAAATTCTGTTTTTAAACAATGATAAACAATTATGTATGTAAACAATATACTTATATATATCAAGGTACTATAACTTTTCCCAAATAATGTAATTTTGTCATAAAGAGTTAATGTATTTATTTTCACAGTCATTAAATTCAGGTATGAAAGAAGAAAAAAGAATCCTTAAGCTCTATTTTATTCTGTATTTGCCTTTTACCTGTAAGTTTAAAAGCCAATTTTTAAAGTCCTGAATCTTACTTTATCTTCTAACTAAAAAGCTGCCATGTGCATATGTCTTGAAATGCTTAACTGGACTCTATGTGTTCATTTATACTGCTAATAGTTTTTCCTGCTGTGACTTCTAAAATCGTAAGTGTCCTTGCATCATGCCAAGAAACTTTTTATACAATCTTATCATTGCTGGAAACTCATTGTTTGTGGAAAGTTTATGTGCCTTATGCTTTAATCTCTTCAATTTCAATTAACTGTCTCTCTTATACATAAAACACTCTTTCCCTCTCTCTCTCAATGTCTCAACTTCCCCAACAGATAGTATCAGATTTGAGTTTTGCTTTACTATAATGGTTTCATACACCACTTCGTGCTTAGAATTGTTTTTACTGTTCCAATTTGTCACGAATTGGTGATAATTAATTGCTCACTTATTCACTGGATTTCATAAGCTCTGAAATCCAAGCAAGTTTGCTGTTGGAGTGTCAATAGGTTCAGGGCCTTACATGGAAGTCTTATATATGTGTTTGGTATGAAATTAACAATAGCAGAAATTAAATATTAATATAAATAATAAAATCCCAGACACCAAGCCAGAGACAATGTAGGGTGTTTACCTAGAGCTAGTAGAACCCATTTTACCAATAGGGCAACTGTGGTAATAAGATAAATATCACATATTTTTGGGTGAGAATCCTAAAACAAATGATTTATTTGAAATTAATTTGTAAATTATATGAATAAAAATGCCATACTTTCTTTTTTATCACATATTTTTGGGAAACCTAATTTTCTCCTTTTCTTTTTTAAATGAGACATCCATTCTTTGACTGTAATGTGATGACAATCTTGCTTCTATCATGGAAACAACATTCTTTGTGAATGTTGATAGTTTAAACCAAAACTAGTTTAAATGGTGGTAGACTTGGGTAAGTTAAATAGCGACATTTCAAAATAATATATTATGAGAAATTCTATATTTCCATTCATTCATTTTTAGCAATAGAAATTTTAGAACTTAGAAAATGAAAATAACCACAAAGGATTAAAATGCTGAAATAGGAAACAGCTCTAAGAAATTATTTACAAATCTCTTGTTATCCACAGCTTTTCATTCATTTTTTGGTTTGTTTTAAATTCTATTGAAAGAGAGCAGAAGACATAATATAAGTGCACAAATTAGAAATGTTCACATCAATCTTTGTAAAGTGAACTTAGCTGTTTAATCAGTACTCATGTTAACGGATAAAACATTTATAAAACCGCTCATTGTTCCCTTATCTCTATTCCACTCCTCTCCCAAGGTGAAACCTACCAAGTTTGGATTTTGAATGGAATGAAAAGATGAAAAAGAAGGCTTTGAGTTAGAATTTGTTTAGGGTGGGGCAGGTAGTTGAAATAGGAGACCTCACCTAAAGGACTGTTGCTCAATGAATGATAAACTTTACCACCACAACATCATGAAATCCAAATCCACAAAGGGAACTTATGGGTCTTGGTCTTAAATTGGGAATGAAGAGTCTCCTAAAAATTTGAAATCATAAGTGTTCCTCATGAGGCTTCCTCATAGCCATGTATGCGAATCTCTAAAGTAAACTATAGCCAAGAAATTTTCTGAAAAGTTAACAGGTGGTTTGCATCCTATAGCAGATTGCAATTTCTAAATACGGCCTCACCAATATATATCCTGTTTCACAGCCTCTTCTAACAAAGCCCTCTTTTCCTAAACTGGATATATTTCTTAAACTTCATGTCATAGAGCATTACAGAAATGACACTACGTGACTTCTGAGGAGAGGTCATAAAATGTAATACAGATTCCATCCAACTGTCTCTCTTAGGACAAGTACCTTTGGAGCTCTAAGGTACAATATAAGCAATATAAGTAGCCTAAAGACTTCTCTCCCTGCTGGAGAGAATACATGCATATGTAGAGAGATAACTGAGGAAGTCTAGCTGTTCCAGTCCCCAGCTGTTTGAGTTTTCCCAGGCAGGTACCATACATGCAAGTGAGGTTTCAGATGTGTCGAGCTGTTGAGCTAACCAGCTCGCCAAAGTAACACACAATGTTCTGAGTGAATATTATATCAAACAAGATGTAATGGTATTTCCATTTAAGCAAAACCAATTGTATAGAAACTATATTGCATCAAAGTCAAGAAGAACATCTTAATAGCATACTGAAAAAAATATTGCTTAGGAAAGAACATCAGTTAGACTGATAGTTGACTTCTCAGCAACAACGTAGGTGGCAGAAAAAAGAAGAATAATGTCTTTCAAGTGCTAAAGAAAAATAGAATACCTATAATATATACAGACTGAAATTATGTATGTTAGACAAATAATTCAAATTTTATAGGCTAAAACAAAAAAAATCTTCATTGGAACCCTTATGGCACTTAATACATACATTTAAAAGGAAACAAAGACTAAAAATAATAACCATGGATCCTGATTTAGATATTACAAACAAAATAGAATAAATTATGCAAAAAATTAAGAAATAAAATGAAGAGAAGAGCAAGAATTAATGAATTGAAATCAACAAACAGAGAAAATAAACTAGAAGTTGCATCTTTGAAAAGTTGGACAAAATTTAGCAAAATATCATAAGAGTCATCAAGAAAAATAAAAACCCGGGAGAGAAACACAGAAAATTATTAAAAATGGAAAGAACAAACAACCACAGAAATAGTAGCAAACATGAAAAATATTCACCACAAAAGTATATATTATATGATTCAAATAGATTGAAATCAACAACAGGCCAAATTTATAATGCATTATTTATTTGAAATGGTCAAGATAAGAAATGAATGATAAAAAATAAATTTTAGAGGGTGAGAAAGAAAGGAATGGATATAAAGACATTCAAATACTATGTAATGTCTATTACCAAGTAATTTGATTCACAAGTATTAATAATCTGTTTTATATTCTATATTGTATTTATTGTTATAGTTATGAAATACTTCATAATGAAACGTTCAAGAAATGATTTTCTTAGAGTGCAATAGCAGATTCACTTAGTGGATCTAATTATATGAAAATGTTTTATTGTCAATTAAGAATATGTAATAGTTACACATCTTTCTACCTTGGAAGTAGAAGAAAATGTAGCTGTTGATATAGTTATGATTACTTACATTGCAGAAAACAACTTGTACCTTGAATATTTGACCTATGACTATTCTATTATAGAATTCTCTTCATGACAAAAGAGAAGATTCAATTATTTAAAACAAAAACTTCTTCCTGGCTAAAAAATAATAATAATCATGTTTTCATTGGGATGGTTCATATAGCACATATTCCACAACTAGAATTTTAATATAAAATAATTTTAATATTTAATACTAATATTATTTAATATTTCTCCACTCAGTTTGCTCAGGCAATTTCCTGTGAGGTTTCAGTGGGCATTTTTCATTATTCTTGCCTTGTCTTAATGATCCAGAAATTTAAAAGGGGTTATGACATATTCAATAAATTTGTTCAGACCTTGAAATATTCAAATAATGGAAAATATGCCTTTGTAAAGCACAGGCATGTTAGTCTTTGATTCTTTTATGGTTTAGACTACTTTATGACTTTCTCTCAATAAAAACCATAAAATTAAAATGACCATGCAAGGGTTTATGAAGCGCCTCTGACCCAACATGGTGAAGCTAATGGTAGCAAAATTATTTCCTGAACTGCTAAAATATCTGGAGGGAACTATTTTACAATACAAGGGCAGACAAGAGGTCTGGAAAATTCATTTTTTGGGAAACCCCTCATCTGGCAGCTGCACATAGAAAGTGTCAGTGTTCACAAAGTATATTTTAAATATTGCAAAATGTATGTCAAACAACACCTAAGCTATCATACTATGGAGAGAAACAAATGATAAAGACATTGACAAAAATGAAAGTATAATTATTATGGAAATCATGAACATTAGTAAGTACTATATCGTTACATAAGGTCTATCTATCACTGAATTTTTTTTCTAATTGTAGAGATAATAAATGAGTGATAAAAACATTGGATCATTGGATTAAATTCCTCTCACCATTATTTCTTTCCTAAAAATAAAAATCACATTATTTGAAGGATCTGAAGTTAGGAGAATGTAATCTATGTTCAAATTATGTTAAAGTTTTTCTCTAAGCATCCTAATAGATTAACTCTTTGCAGTACATCTTTTTGTATAAAGGGATTGAAACTGACATATCTTGCTCAACATACAAAAGTAAACACTTGTGACCATAGAAGTCTCACAGTCATTGGCTCTGTATTGTTCTTTAAGGGAAGCAGAGATCAGAGGATTGAGACAAGAAGGCAACATAATACAATAATGAATTGGTTTAGTCACTGTGTTTGAGTGTTATCCACCATCTGGCTTTCAAATATTTTATTATATTACAATTATCTTGGTCTTTATGTTATTTATTATCTTGATCACTATCAAGGAAACTGGTTATCAGTGGCTTAAACAAATTAGGTTACTTTTTTTCTCATTTTTATCAAGTGACAAGAAGAGGTGGTGATGGTAATAGCTATAGCAGCTCAACAATCTTGCCGTCTACTGTATCTGCACTTCTCACGGCCTCTCCCCAAGATCCTGAGATGACCATCAGGGCTCCAGTAAAAATAACCTTAAACAACAGGAAGACGGGGAAGAGTAGTTCAAGCTATAACCATACAACCATCCCTTTTATAAGGAAGCAAAAGTTTTCTCATGAGTACCCCTTTCAGACTTTCTACACATCTTATTGTTGAAAACTATGTCATGTGACCCTCCCACCCCCACCCAGGGCAATGAAGCTGAGATAGTGATACATAACTATTCTAGCTTTCATTGTTGGCAGATGGAAGAGGCAGATCATCCTTGGGGATGGAAATTGATTAGCCAACCACCAGGATCTGCCAAAGTAATCAAAAAGTTGTTTATTCATTCAATATATATTTGTTGAATGAATGTCAAGTATTATTCTAGGTAACGTATATATGTACGTTAAATTGACTACTTGATATTTACAAAATATATTTTCTATAAATTAGGAATAATTTTAAAAACTTTCAAAAACATACACCATTTCAAAAAATTATAATAGTTTGCAACGTACATTTTTTAAAATGTGCTTTCAAAAGCTGTACGTGAGTATTCTAAAAAATGTTATGAAAATAGGGATTGCAATTTGAATAGTACTACACTGGAAAACAAAAGTATGTATAGAAAACTTACAAATTTTGGGGCGCCTGGGTGGCTCAGTCGGTTAAGCAACCGAATCTTGTTTTTGGCTCAGGTCAGGATCTCACAGTGAGCTTGAGCCTCACACAGGGCTCTGTGCTGTGGCAGTGTGGAGCCTGCTTGGGATTCTCTCTCTTTCCCCCTCTTTCTGTCCCTCCCCCACTTGTGTCGTCTCTGTCTCTTTCAAAAACTAAGTAAATATTTTTTTTTTAAAAAAGAAAACATAAATCTAAAGATGTTTCTGTGAGAACATAAAAGGAATAATGCACCCATAAAGCATATGACAGATGACTTAACAATGTGCTACCAGGCATTATAACTTTTATGTATTTGTTGATTCTTTGCTATTGGTATTAAATATGATTTTCTCACTGAGGCAGTAGAATAGACTTAGGGTAGATGATAGTAGCTCTTGTATTTTTTTTTTCTGTGAGAAAATATTGGGCAGTAAAGAAAAAATTAACAGGGATAATTTAATGGTGAAATTATATAGTGATATATAATGGTGATGATCCTGAAAGAGATAAAGAAATAACAGAAATAGTATCATCTTATTAATAGCAAAAGTATTTATTTGGCAATTTTAAAACAAATGTTTATTATTATGTTTACGCTATGTAATTTTTCAGCTCTGATCTCATCCATTATAATATTAAAAGTTGAGGCAAATTCTTTTCCTTTTTTGAATCTGAAAAAAAAGCTACTTTTAGAAGTTTCAAAATGAAAAAGTGCTATCAATGCGATTTTAAAAATATGTATTTTGAAGGCTCAACAATGTATACTGTGACATTTTATTATTAATTTTATCTCTCAGATATATCCATGGAGCCAGAATAAAAACAAACCATTTTCTTAGCTAGATATGAATTTATTTTATAAAGGAGCTTCTAATTGCTAAACTACTTAGGTCAAAACTTCATCCCAATTCTGCTGAACTAAACCCAATATCACGTGGAAAGACAAACATGACCAGAATCAAACCTATTTAGTTGGTAATTCTCACCTCTGGCTTCCCTTGAAATGAAGTTCTGCACTTTCACTATCAAAAGAACTTTCTATTTACCATTTAGCCTTTCAGTGATCCCTTATTCTCCCAAGAATTAGTACATTCCTATATTAACAATTATTATATAATGCTGAGTAGTAAGCATTAAAAGCAAAAGTAAAAATAAAGAGGTGAGATTAATTTTAATGCATTTCATTTAACCCTGTATCTCGAAGTACTGTAATTCCAATATGTATTTAGTGTATATGTATTAATGAGATATCTTCTTTCCTTTTCTTGTACTTAATTTTCAAAATCCAGCTTTTTTTAATGTTTATTTATTTTGAGAGAGAGAGACAGAGGGCATGAGCAGGGGAGGGGTGGCGAGAGGGAGGGAGAGAATCCCAAGCAGGTTCTGTGCCATCAGCCACCAGAGTCCTATGCAGAGCTCAGTTCCTTGAACTGCAGGATCATGACCTGAGCCAAAATCAAGAGTTGGACACTTAACCAACTAAGTCACTCAGGCGCCCCTTCAAAATCGAGCTTTTACAGAATATGTCAATTCAGATTAGCTACAGTTCACATGCCTAATAGCCAAAGGTGGCTAGTGGCTACTGTACTGAACAGTCTAGCTACAGAATATCTAGGATGTTGCCAGTCTGTTTCCAGTTGACTAAGGCAGCACAACTGCCTTACAAGCTAGGTGCTGGGTTAAAATAGTTTTATGTAAATTGAGGTATATAACAAAGACATGTGCCTAACTAAAATACAAAAGTAACGGTTAGGGGATAAATCAAGATTGTACCTTAAGCAAAAACATAGACCGCATGTAAGAAAATATGTAGGTAGTCATCACAAATCTGCTTTTAATTTTGAAATATTTGAAATATGACCATCCATTAATTTATTTAGAGAGGGTGAGTGAGTTGGGGAGGGACAGAGAGAGAGGAGAGAGAATCCCAAGCAGGCACTGTGCTTTCTGTGTTAGAGCCCAACCTGAACTCACGAACTGCACAATCATGACCTGGGCTGAAACCAAGAATTAGGCACTTAACCGACTGAGCCACACAAGCGTCCTTATCCATGAAATATTTTCAGCAAAATGAGTTACAAGACATTATGTTTGGTATGACTTCATTTGGGTAAAATAAAACATTTATCATTATTTGAACATATATGTGTAGGAAAAAAAATCAAAAAGCTGTAGAAGAAACACTTTAAAATATAATATGTGAATATTTGATTTATGACAATGTAATTTTTTCCATATATATCTATATTTTTTGAAAGATACTATATTTGTTCATAACAAAAATAAAAGATAGGATAGCACTATGCACGAGTAGATAATCTGAAAAATTCTTCTATTATAAACAACTGGATATGCAAGGCAAATATCAAAAAATACATTTTTTGTACATATGTAATTGAGTTCATAGATAGGAAAGTACAATTCCTTATTTTCCATAAAGAGGAAAGAGTTCAAAACAAGCTCAGTAAGGATCTGATGCTGAAGTTGGTGTTGTCACCTCCCTAAAGCAGTGGATATGTGAAGATGGATGGGGAGCTCTTCTATAACCTAGAGGTTTGAGTTTTACTATCTATACAGGAATATAAACTATGTATTGGGAGGCTAACGGGCCAATGTTTGAAAATGAAACCCCTACTGTAAAAATAATCCTCAATGTAAACATTGGCTAAAATATCCACCAGCAAACACAGGGAAATGACAAGCATATTTATGTCCCCCCCTCCCGACATTGGACTGTGGCTGGGATGTCTTCTAAGAATTTGTAACTACATGTGTACCATCCAATAAGTGTGGTTTCAGTGTATACTGCAACTTCACCTAGGAAAAGTCTAGCTGATAAAGAAATATAAAATTACATCCCAACTAATCGCATTTCTATGCCAAGACAAACTCTAAATCCAGGCTACACGAGAGTTTCAGGATAAAGCGCCACAAATTTCTGGCTTAAAATAGAAGTACAAATTTACAAAGCCTATAGGGTTATTCTTGCTGTAAAACAAATTCTCACAAAGCTGCTGGCTGAAAACAATGTTTCCACATATTGATGGGTTCTTTGGGCTTAGAATTCAGGAAGAGCATGGTAGCGGTATTTTATTTGTTGCATGATGCCTGGGGCATAGGCTTATAAAGACTTGATGGCTTCGGGTGACTCGATGGTTGGCGGCTGGGATCAGCAGGAGGAGTCTTCACATGCTTGTGAGTTGATTTTGGCTGTTGTCTAGGAACTCACCTAGAGTTCACAGGAGCACCAACATGTGGCTTCTCCATATGACTTGGCCTTCTCCTACATGATATGATAGCCCTATGGGTCCAAAAGGAAGCATCCTGGTGAACAAGTCAGAATCAACACTGCCTTTTTATGAGGTGGCTTCAGAAGCCCCGCAGCATCACATCCACTATAGTCTATTTGTTAAAAGTGAGTTATTTATATCAGCTGTGATTCAAAGGAAGGGGACATAGAAACTATCCTCAATGACAACAGTGTTAAAAGATTTGTGGGATGTGTTTTAAAATCACCACAATCTGCGTTTTGGATACAAATTATGTATGTTCTTCCCATTTACAAAATGTTCATATCTTGGGCCTCTTGGAGGAAGATGGTGGCATAGGAGGACCCTGGGCTCACTGCATCCCGCGGATCACTTAGATTCTACCCACACCTGGCTAAATAACCCAGAAAACTACCAGAAGACGAGCAGAACGGATTCTCTGGAGCCAAGCATAGACAAGAAGCCCACAGAAGAGGGTAGTAAGGGCGGAGAGGCGGTGCACGCTCCAAGGACTGGTGGGAGGGAGTTGGGGCAGAGGGGGGACCCGCGGGCCAAGGGGGGGGCCCCTAGTCTGGCTTACAAAAGCGGAGGGGCTGTACGGAGTGTGTTCTGACAGCAAGAGGGACTTGACATCTGGAAGGTTATAAGCTAACAGCTCTGCTCGGAGAATGGGAGGGCTGGAGGACAACAGGAGGGAGAGTTGTTGAGCCACGGACGACAGAGCTCAGCTTGGCGGGGAACAAAGGCGCTCTCCAGTGCCATCTCCCTCGCCCATCCCCCAGCCAAAATCCCAAAGGGAACGAGTTCCTGCCAGGGAACTTGCTTGCACCACACAAACACCCAACTCTGTGCTTCTGCAGATCCATCCCTCCAGTGGGTCTGACTCCCTCCTGGTGCGACAGGGCCCCTCCTGAAATGGATCTCCAAAGGAAAAGCTAGCTGAGCCTGCCCCTCCCGCCCCCGTGCACCTTGCCAATCCACCCCAGCTAATATGCCAGATCCCTAGCACCACAAGCCTGGTAGTGTGCAAGTAGCCCAGATGGGCCACGCCACCCCACAGTGAATCCCACCCCTAGGAGAGGGGAAGAGAAGGCACACACCAGACTGACTGTGGCCCCAGCAGTGGGCTGGGGGCAGACATCAGGTCTGACTGTGGCCCCGCCCACCAACCAAGTTATTCAAGACAAGGGAAGTGCCCCGCTGTCCCGCACCACTCCAGGGACTATCCAAAATGACGAAACGGAACAATTCCCCTCAAAAAAAACATCCAGAAAATAACGACAGCTAACGAACTGATCAAAAAACGATTTAAACAATATAACAGAAAGTGAATATAGAATAATAGTCATAAAATTAATCCCTGGGCTTGAAAACAGTATAAAGGACAGCCGAGAAACTATTGCTAGAGAGATCAAGGGACTAAGGAACAGCCAGGAGGAGCTAAAAAATGCTATTAACGAGCTGCAAAATAAAATGGAGACAACCACGCCTCGGATTGAAGAGGCAGAGGAGAGAATAGGTGAACTAGAAGATAAAATTATGGAAAAAGAAGAAGCTGAGAAAAAGAGAGACAAAAAAATCCAGGAGTATGAGCGGAAAATTAGAGAACTAAGTGATGCATTAAGAGAAATAATCTAGGCATAATTGGTATTCCAGAGGAAGAGAGAGGGAAAGGTACTGAAGGTCTACTTGAAGAAATAATAGCTGAGAACTTCCCTGATCTGGGGAAGGAAAAAGGCACTGAAATCCAAGAGGCACAAGAACTCCCTTCAGACATAACTTGAATCGATCCTCTGCACGATATATCATAGTGAAACTGGCAAAATACAAGGATAAAGAGAAAATTCTGAAAGCAGCTAGGGATAAACGTGCTCTAACATATAAAGGGAGACCGATAAGACTCGTGACGGATCTCTCTACTGACCTTGGCAGGCCAGAAAGGAATAGCAGGAAATCTTCAATGTGATGAACAGAAAAAATATGCAGCTCAGAATCCTCTATCCAGCAAATCTGTCATTTAGAATAGAAGGAAAGATAAAGGTGTTCCGAAACAAACAAAAACTGAAGGAATTCCTCTAAACCAGCCCTACAAGAGATCCTCAGGGGGACCCTGTGAGATAAAGTACCAGAGACATCGCCACAAGCGTGAAACCTACAGACGTCACAATGACTCTACACCCATATCTTTCTATAATAACACTGAATATAAATGGACTAAATGCACCAACCAAAAGACATAGGGTATCAGAATGGATAAAAAAACAAGACCCATCTATTTGCTGTCTACAAGAGACTCATTTTAGACCTGAAGATACTTTCAGATTGAAAGTGAGGGGATGGAGAACTATTTATCATGCTACTGGAAGTCAAAAGAAAGCTGGAGTAGCCATACTTATATCACACAAACTAGACTTTAAATTAAAGGTTGTAACAATAGATGAAGAAGGGCATGATATAATAATTACAGGGTCTATCCATCAAGAAGAACTAACTATTATAAATGTCTATGCGCCAAACACAGGAGCCCCCAAATATATAAAACAATTACTCACAAACATAAGCAACCTTATTGACAAGAATGTGATAATTGCAGGGGACTTTAATACCCCACTTATAACAATGGATAGATCATCTAGACACACGGTCAGTAAAGTAACAAGGGCCCTGAATGATACATTGGATGAGATGGACTTGACAGATATATTTAGAACTCTGCATCCCAAAGCAACAGAATATACTTTCTTCTCGAGTGCACATGGAACATTCTCCAAGATAGATCACATACTGGGTCACAAAACAGCCCTTCATAAGTATACAAGAATTGAGATCATACCATGCATACTTTCGGACCACAATGCTATGAAGGTTGAAATCAACCACAGGAAAAAGTCTGGAAAACCCCCAAAAGCATGTAGGTTAAAGAACACTACAGTAAAGAATGAATGGGTCAACCAGGCAATTAGAGAAGAAATTTAAAAAAATATATGGAAACAAACGAAAATGAAAATACAACAATCCAAACGCTTTGGGATGCAGAGAAGGCAGTCCTGAGAGGAAAATACATTGCAATCCAGGCCTATCTCAAGAAACAAGAAAAATCCCCAATACAAAATTAACAGCACACCTAAAGGAAATAGAGGCAGAGCAGCAAAGACACCCCAAGCCCAGCAGAAGAAGGGAAATAATAAAGATCAGTGCAGAAATAAACAATACAGAATCTAAAAAAAAAACTGTAGAGCAGATCAATGAAACCAAGAGTTGTTTTTTTTGAAAAAATAAACAAAATTGATAAACCTCTAGCCAGGCTTCTCAAAAAGAAAAAGGAGATGACACAAATAGATAAAATCATGAATGAAAATGGAATTATTACAACCAATCCCTCAGAGTTACAAGCAATTATCAGGAAATACTATGAAAAATTATATGCCAACAAACTGGACAACCTGGAAGAAATGGACAAATTCCTAAACACCCACACGCTTCCAAAACTCAATCAGGAGAAAACAGAAAGCTTGAACAGACCCATAACCAGCAAAGAAATTGAATCAGTTATCAAAAATCTCCCAACAAATAAGAGTCCAGGACCAGATGGCTTCCCAGGGGAGTTGTACCAGACACTTAAAGCAGAGGTAATACCTATCCTTCTCAAGCTATTCCAAAAAATAGAAAAGGAAGGAAAACTTCCAGACTCATTCTATGAAGCCAGTATTACTTTGATTCCTAAACCAGACAGAGACCCAGTAAAAAAAGAGAACTACAGGCCAATATCCCTGATGAATATGGATGCAAAAATTCTCAATAAGATACTAGCAAATCGAATTCAACAGCATATAAAAAGAATTATTCACCATGATCAAGTGGGATTCATTCCTGGGATGCAGGGCTGGTTCAACACTTGCAAATCAATCAGCGTGATACATCACATTAATAAAAGAAAAGATAAGAACCATATGATCCTATCAATCGATGCAGAAAAAGCATTTGACAAATTCAGCATCCTTTCTTAATAAAAACCCTCGAGAAAGTCAGGATAGAAGGAACATACTTAAACATCATAAAAGACATTTATGAAAACCCCACAGCTAATATCATCCTCAATGGGGAAAAACTGAGAGCTTTCTACCTGAGATCAGGAACACGACAGGGATGTCCACTCTCACCACTGTTGTTTAACACAGTGTTGAAAGTGCTAGCATCAGCAATCAGACAACATAAGGAAATCAAAGGCATCAAAAGTGGCAAAGATGAAGTCAAGCTTTCACTTTTTGCAGATGACATGATATTATACATGGAAAATCCGATAGACTCCACCAAAAGTCTGCTAGAACTAATACATGAATTCAGCAAAGTTGCAGGATACAAAATCAATGTAGAGAAATCAGTTGCATCCTTATACACTAATAATGAAGCAACAGAAAGACAAATAAAGAAACTGATCCCATTCACAATTGCACCAAGAAGCACAAAATACCTAGGAATAAATCTAACCAAAGATGTACAAGATCTGTATGCTGAAAACTATAGAAAACTTATGAAGGAAATTGAAGAAGATATAAGAAAATGGAAAAACATTCCGTACTCATGGGTTGGGAGAATAAATATTGTTAAATTGTCAATACTACCCAAAGCTATCTACACATCCAATGCAATACCAATCAAAATTGCACCAGCATTCTTCTCGAAACTAGAACAAGCAATCCTAAAATTTGTATGGAACCACAAAAGGCCCCGAATAGCCAAAGTAATTTTGAAGAAGAAGACCAAAGCAGGAGGCATCACAATCCCAAACTTTAGCCTCTACTACAAAGCTGTAATCATCAAGACAGCATGGTATTGGCACAAAAACAGACACATAGACCAATGGAATAGAATAGAAACCCCAGAACTAGACCCACAAACGTATGGCCAACTAATCTTTGACAAAGTAGGAAAGAACATCCAATGGAAAAAAGACAGTCTCTTTAACAAATGGTGCTGGAAGAACTGGACAGCAACATGCAGAAGAATGAAACTAGACCACTTTCTTACACCATTCACAAAAATAAACTCAAAATGGATAAAGGACCTGAATGTGAGACAGGAAACCATCAAAACCCTAGAGGAGAAAGCAGGAAAAGACCTCTCTGACCTCAGCCGTAGCAATTTCTTACTTGACACGTCCCCAAAGGCAAGGGAATTAAAAGCAAAAATGAACTATTGGGACCTCATGAAGATAAAAAGCTTCTGCACAGCAAAAGAAACAATCAACAAAACTAAAAGACAACCAACGGAATGGGAAAAGATATTTGCAAATGACATATCAGTCAAAGGGCTAGTATCCAAAATCTATAAAGAGCTCACCAAACTCCACACCCGAAAAACAAATAACCCAGTGAAGAAATGGGCAGAAAACATGAATAGACACTTCTCTAAAGAAGACATCCAGATGGCCAATAGGCACATGAAAAGATGCTCAACGTCGCTCCTTATCAGGGAAATACAAATCAAAAGCACCTCAGATATCACCTCACGCCAGTCAGAGTGGCCAAAATGAACACATCAGGAGACTATAGATGCTGGCGAGGATGTGGAGAAACAGGAACCTTCTTGCACTGTTGATGGGAATGCAAACTGGTGCAGCCGCTCTGGAAAACAGTGTGGAGGTTCCTCAAAAAATTAAAAATAGACCTACCCAATGACCTAGCAGTACCACTGCTAGGAATTTACCTAAGGGATACAGGAGTGCTGATGCACAGGGGCACTTGTACCCCAATGTTTATAGCAGCACTCTCAAGAATAGTCAAATTGTGGAAAGAGCCTAAATGTCCATCAACTGATGAATGGATAAAGAAATTGTGGTTTATATACACAATGGAGTACTACAGGGCAATGAGAAAGAACGAAATATGGCCTTTTGTAGCAACGTGGATGGAACTGGAGAGTGTGATGCTAAGTGAAATAAGCCATACAGAGAAAGACAGATACCATATGGTTTCACTCTTATGTGGATCCTGAGAAACTTAACAGAAACCCATGGGGGAGGGGAAGGGAAAAAAAAGAGGTTAGAGTGGGAGAGAGCCAAAGCATAAGAGACTGTTAAAAACTGAGAACAAACTAAGGGTTGATGGGGGGTGGGAGGGAGGGGAAGGTAGGTGATGGGTATTGAAGAGGGCATATTTTAGGATGAGCACTGGGTGTTGTATGGTAACCAGTTTGACAATAAATTTCATATATTAAAAAATAAATAAATAAATAAATAAATAAATATTAAATTAAATTAATGAATCAAGAAAAAAATAGTTCATTATCTTCTCCTAAGACTCTCCAAATAATATTTTATTACAGCATTAGGTTCAGTTCAAGTCCCAGGATCTCAATCTAAATCAGATCCAGGTCAGATGAAGTTATCTATCTACAAATATTCTTGATATGAAGAACTGTGAACCAAAGGGATACCTTTTCTGTCCTCTTCTGCCTACACTCCTCTCTAAACATATGATACAAGCATTGGATAATTGTTATTGATACACCAAGTTAAAAAGGTGGGCAAAGGGGGGGAAAAGTAGAAAAAGAAAGAAAAGAAAAAAGAAATGCTATGTAAAAGTGATTGGCCCCACAGCAATTTGAAAGTACACCCAGGTACATGTTAGCAGTTCCTTGAAAAAGACTCAGTCCTACCTTCTGGACTTCTATTTTATTTTATTTTGTTTGTTTGTTTTCCCTGTGGCAGTTGGGTTTGAACTCTGGGTTCCTGGTTTTGCCCTCTGACAAGCTTTACAGTATTTCCATAAAAAAAGGATGACAAACTGTGAGCTAAAAATATAAAATTACAAACCCCATTAGAAACAATCTAACATGATTGAATGTAAAGGATATCAATTAAAAGTAGGTTCAGAATATCAAGAATTTATTAAAGCAGTGATAGGAAAATAAAATATTAAATGATTAAGACAAAATTTTTAAAACTTAAAAATAAGATATTGTGAGGCAATGAATGTAGGTTTAAAAATAGAATTTTAGAAATAAAAATATTAAGTATTAAAACACATTACATGGGTAAAAATAGATTCTTAGATACACTGAAGACAGAATTAGTTAACTGGAAGAAAAGACTAAGCAGACAGCAAATCATAATGAAAAAGGATGAAAAATTTTTTGAGGCTTAAGAGACTTGTGAGACAAAATTATGCAGTCTAACATAATATAATGGAGTTTCTTTGGAAACAGTATAGAGACAATACATTAGGTGAAGTGAAAATACTCCAGAATTATCTTAAATAACTACATCTTTGAAGTATAGTCAGTCCTAAAGAAGAAAAATAACAATAAATCTATTGTTCTTAGAAACACCTCTTAGAAACAGCCTGAGGAAAAAGATAACTACAAAAAAAACCCACAAAAATAAAATACAAAAAACCCCCAATAAGTTTGATATTAAACTTGATATCAGTAAAATTAAGAACACAATGTTACATATTTATGGTGCTCAGGGAAACAAATGATTCTTAGTCTAGAATTACAACCGCAGGTAAACTACCAGTAAGAATAGGCATAAAATAAATACTTACCTAAGAAAAATAAAGCGAATTTAAGCTTATTATAAAAAAAAGTAGGCAAAATAGACAATTTTATAAAGAGAAAAAATGGAGAAGCTACCCCTACTCACAGACATTCATAAAAAGAAGAAAAACTTACAAAGGATGTCATTCATGAAGAAGTATTTCTATACTGTAGGAAGGAGTAGGATATTAGATGCAACAGTGATCAAAGAATCTGTTAGACATATGGGAAATCTAATTAAGGCCTACCTAAAGTTTTTTTGAAGTTTATTTATTTATTTTGAAAAAGAGAGAAAGCAAGTGGTAGAAGGGCAGAGAGAGAGGGAGAGAGAGAATCCCAAGCAGGTTCTGCACTGTCAGCACAGAAACTGATGTGGGGCTTGAACCCATGAACCGTGAGATCATGATGTGAGCTGAAACCAAGAGTTGGGTGCTTAACTGAGCCAACGAGGTACACCTCCATCATTTTTTTATATTTTAAAAATTTATATGGGGCACTTTGGTGGGTCAGTTGGCTAAGCCTCTGACCCTTGGTTTCAGCTCAGGTCATGAATCATGCTTGGTGGGAGTGAGCCCAGAGATGAACTCCACACGGACAGCATGGAGCCTGCTTGGGATTCTCTCTCTCCCTCTCTCTCTCTGCCCCTCCCCTCCCCTGCTCTCTCTCTCTCTCTCTCTCAAAATAAATAAATAAACTTAAAAAAAAAGATGGAGGGGAGGTGGATGGGGTTGGGCTAAATGGATGATGGGTACAAAGGAGGGCACATATTGTGATGACCCCTGGGTCTTATATCTAAGTAATGAATCACTAAATTCTACTCCCAAAACCAACATTACATTATATGTTAACTAACTAGAAGTTAAACAAAAACTTAAAACAGATAAAAAAAAAAAATTATGGACAGGAAAATTGTGTAAGACAGGAAGCAGTGGAGTAACTGGAGGTAAACAGATAATAAGCATCTTATATATGTTCAGAGAATACCAATTACATCAACTAACTTTAAACATTGTTAAATAAATCATGGTTATTAAAATTGTTAAAATATCATTAAAGTAAGGGAAAGAAGATAAATGGGGAAAGCTGTTTCAGAAAAACAGAAGACAAGGTACTTTGAAAATTCTCTTGTGATAAAACACTTACAATGTTGGATATAGCAAACATCACTGTAAATATATAGTGAAAATTTTAGGATTCTAAATATAACATCCTGGGCCTAAAACAAAGAGCAGCAAGTAAGAACCGATACAGCAGCTGTGCTAGGTTAAGGCAGTGTTTATAATGGTACCAAAAGCTTTACTGACAATGATCTAAAAGACAAAGTGTAAGTTCAACACTAGGCCAGAAAGTGAGTACTGATGCTTCAGCTGTGCTTGATGGCATTTGTTAATTAGTGGTCATTGAAGGGCTTGAGTGCTAACGGTTGTGTAGGTACAGCGTCAAGAAGGAATGTGAGAATTTGAGAAATAGAATCTGGCATGAAGTCTGGACTTTCAAAGGGTCTCTAAGCTCTGTGTAAACGTAAACAAAAAAAAATGCAAACCTTCAACAGGAAATAAAAATAATATTGACTGTCCAAGGTTTGGCTATTGATTGTGTAGAAAAAAAATTTCCTCTGACATTTTGTGACCTCATGCTTCCAGTCACATAGATTTTGTATTAATATTTATACTACTTTACTTGCAAGGTCTGGGAACTCAGACAGCGAAGGATTTCTGAGATAAAATCCTACCAAATATAAGCTTTTAATCTAAAATAACAAAATACAAGAGGAAGCATGCTACTATAATGTCAGCAGCAGACAGAAACATACAGTGTGATTAATCTGTCAAGAAAAGCAGAAGAGAATTATTGGATGAGACTATGAGGCATAGCTGGCTACCTGTTCTTCCTATTGGATTCAGAGGTGGAATGATTATATTTCCAAGTTTCCCTTGTGGTTGGCTATGGCCATATAACCAAGTTCTGGCCTAAGAAATGTGTCTAAAACAGATGCATGTCACTTCTAGGCTTAGTTGATAAAAGCTTCCAACATACAAGCCTTCATTCTCTTTTTTCTTATCCTTGCATAATGGAGAGAACAGTATGGGTTTGGAGGAGAGGGACTCAAGATATTAAAGGAAATTATATACTCGAATAGGCTCTCGCAAGATCACTCAGCCAAAAACACCTGAGTGACCTGGTTTACATTCGGAAGGAATATATGGCAGAGAGATTGGTTGTGTGTTTGGTGCAACAGCCAGCACTAAACAAATTAGTAAACTATAAAATATATGTAAGTGGTTAAATAAATAAAAGAAGGAATTAAAAAGAAAAGACTCAGAAAAGACCAGACATCTGTGAAAAAGAACCAGGTATTTAAATACCAGGTATAGGTATTTAAAGTGAATACCTATAAATATTTAGTTTAAAATTAAATACAAGATTTAATAGTTTTAACTTCATATTAATTGGACTTAAAGAGAGAAGCAATCAACTTAAGGAATTACCCAGAATAGAAATTATGCAGGGGGTGCCTGGGTGGCTGAGTCTGTTAAGCATCTAACTCCTGACTTGGGCTCAAGTCATGATCTCATGGTTTGTGAGTTCCAGGCCCATATCGGGCTTTGTGCTGACAGTGTGAATGAAGCCTACTTGGGATTCTCTGTCTCTTCTCTCTCTGCTCCTCCCCCAACTCGTGTGCACATGCTCGCTCTCTCTCTCTCTCAAAAATAAATTAAAAAAAAGAAATTACACAGATTGCAACATAGAGATAAAGTAGTAAAAAAAAATGATAGATTAGAAGGCACTGAGTAAGGCCAAAATACTTTTACTAGGAGTCCTTACTGGAGAAGCACAGTTTGATAACCTAAAAAATACCAATGTTTCAGATTGGATGACACAACCATTTTAAGGAAGATCAATATGTACCAAACAGGTAATTAGAGTTTTATAGTTAGATACTTCTGAAACTGAAGATCACAAAAGTTAGGAGATGATCTTAAAGCAATGTAAGAAAAGACAGTAATTCTCACCTGTAACCATAACATTTATAAAAGTGTGGAAAATAGCATTAGATTACTGAAAAACATTATGTGTCAAAACAGCTAACCTATTATTCATATTGAAAGTGATTATTTTATTTTTGTTTTTACAAACTATGGATGTTTACCATTAATCAGTCTTCATCAATGGAAATTCCAGGATGAGGAAAACAACATACTAAAGGAAGAACTGGGTTGAAAAAAATCATTGTTTAGTAAGAAAAAAATATTAGGTTATGCCATAAATATATATACTGAACCGCTGTTGCATACAAACAGAACCTGAGAACACAGAAGTGAATAAAAAGAGACAAATGTCTAGCTTCAGAAAACTAAAACTCTAGAGGGAAGTAACTAAAACATTTTAATGCAGTGCTAACTAAGTGCTATGGTAAAAATTAAAGCAGAGAATAGAGACAGATGATGTTCTGAAGGAGCTTCAATTTTTAAAAATGTGGTCAGGAAAGTTAAGCATATTGTTCCTCCTTGTTTTGCTGGCTAAAGGCAATGACCTAAATAGTATCTTAGCATAAGTAAATCTAATGCCAAGTGATCAAAACTGGAATGTATATGTATAGAAATGTTTGCATTATTCTGTGTGTCTTAAAGTGGTTGAAATTTAAAACAAGAGACATAGAAAGAAAGAAAAAATAATTTCTCTGCAACTAAGAAATACCTGGAATAAGTAAAACTAAAACATAAGAGTAAAATTGAGAAGATAAATAAAGCGATCTAGGTAAACAGAAATACAATTTTAAATAAAGAGGGTGCCTGGGTGGCTCAGTTGGTTGAGCATCTGACTCTTGATTTCATCTCAAGTTATGACACCAGGCTCGTGGAATTGAGCTGTGTCAGGCTCCACAAGTGCAGCCTGCTTGAGCCCTTTACCCCGATGCAGACTTTCATCTACCTATCACCTATAGATATTCATAGATTCATAAATTTGAGGACACAAACAATAGCTAAGAAATATTTTGAATGAGAATCTTCCTCTCCTCAGGAATGTAGATGTTCACTTATTTCTTTCCACTCATTTCTCCGTATTAGCTGTTTTTCTCCCAGATCAGGTATTGATCTTTTCCATTTTAATCATAAGATGCAAATTTCAATAAGTTAGGGAAAGGAGCTACTCAAAAGACTTTGGTTTGCAAATTTAGTTAGAATGACTTGGGATGCTTGTTAAAACATAGATTGCTGGGTTGCAACTAGAGTTTCTGATTCAGTAGATTGGAGATGGGGCCCAGGGATCTGCATTTCTTACAAGAATTCAGGTGATCTGATCTTGCTGGTCCAGGGACCACACCTGAAAATAACTACAGTATGCTGAGAATTAATTCTTCCATTCACTATGAGCCACATGAATCATTCTTTCTTTTTGCCTTTTATTGGAATATTTGACCTATAGAATATATAAAAACTGAAATATAGGGAATGTTATTAACTCCAATAAGGCAATATTGAATTGAATCGAATGTCTGCAAGTTCCTTAATCTCCCTAAATTTTTATGTCCCTCTCAATAAGAGAAGAAAGATAACATATCTGGATGATTACTGCTTGTACATGTGCTGCGATTTAATAACACATTCTGCATAAAATGTTTGATATAATGCCACAGAGTATGTACTCATCACTGGTAAGAGGATGAAGAGAAAAAGAAAGAAAAGAAAGAGAAGGAGAAGTGGAGCATTAGGAGAAAAAAAACATTTAATGTGCCACACATGTAACTGCTAGATGAAACAATATATCTTTTCAAAAGACACTATTTCTTTACCATAAACAATAGTATTAATAAAATCTAAAAGTTTTTTTCCATAAAAGTAAATGCAGTGATTTAACAGTTTAGTTAAACATACAAATGCATTGCATATGTCTAAAATTAAATAAATACTAGTTTGTATATCCTTATACACTGAGGCACAAATATATTATAAGTTGTGGGCATGTGAATGATTATGAAAATCTTGTCTTTGGATAATGTATTGAATATATACATTAATATGTGGTAGCAATTTACTTTTTTTGTTTTTTCCCAATTTTGAGATTTCAGTCTAAGGTTTTGACAATGGAAGTTTCTGCTAGATGTTAAAGAAGTAAAAAATTTTCCTCAATTACAGATAAATTAAGGGATTGGACAAATTCACTTCCTATAAGAATAACTTTACAAACAAAAATTCTTAACAATCACCTCCATGCTGTATTTTGGGAATGTATTTCTTACATTAAAAAGATGAGTGATATGGGGGGAGGAGTTAAGATGGTACAGGAGTACGGTGACCATGGGATTTCCTCGTCCTGGGTTTATGCTCATGAACTGTGAGATCATGACCTGAATTGAAATCACGAGTCAGACGCTTAACCAGCTGAACCACCCAGGCACCCCTCGACCAACTGGATTTTAAACCAAACACTAAAAATAGACGAAGAAGGGCATTATATCATAATAAAGGGGTCTTTCCAACAAGATCTAACAGATGTAAATATTTATGCTCCCAACTTGAAAGCACCCAAATATATAAATCAATTGATAACAAACTTAAAAAAATTCATTGATTGGAATACAGTAATAGTAGGTGACTTTAACACCCCACTCACAGCAATAGATAGATCATCTAAGCAGAAAATTAACAAGGAAACAAGGGCTTTGAATGACACTTTGGACCAGATGGTCCAATATATATATTCATATATATTCAGAGCATTTCATCCTAAAGCAGCAGACTACATGTTCTTTTAGATTGCTCATGGAACATTATGATCATATATCACATACTGTGACATAAATCAGGCCTCAATTGGTACAAAAAGTTTGAGATCATACCATGCATATTTTCAAACCACAATGTTATGAATAAGGAAAAATTTGGAAAGACCACAAATACATGGAGGTTAAAGAACTTCCTCCTAAAGAATGAATTGGTTCACCAGGAACTTAAAGAAGAATTTAAAAAGTATATGGAAGCAAATGAAAATGAAAAAATGACAGTCTAAAACCTTTGGGATGCAGCAAAGGTGGTTTTAAGAGGGAAGTATAGAGCAATACAGGTTCCTCAAGAAGCAAGAAAAGTCATAAATGCACAACCTAATTTGACACTTAAAGGAACTGGAAAAAGAACAGCAAATAAAGCCTGAATCCAGCAGGAGAAGGGAAATAATAAATATCATAGCAGAAATAAATGATATAGAAATTAAAAAAACAAACAGTAGAGCAGATAAATGAAACTAAGAGCTGGTTCTTTGAAAGAATTAACAGAATTGATAAGCTGCTGACCAGACTTACAAAAACAGAGAGAGAGAGAGAGAGCGAGAGAGAAAGGACTCAAATAAATAAAATCAAATGAAAGATGAGAGTTTACAACCAACACAACAGAAATACAAATAATTATAAGAGAATATTATTAGCAATTATATGCCAACAAATTAGGCAATCTGAAGAAATGGATAAATTCTTAGAAACATATAAATTACCAAACTGAATCAAGAAGAAATAGAAAATCTGAGTAGCCCTATAAAAAGGAAAGAAATTGAATCAGTAATCAAAAGTCTCCCAGCAAGCAGGAGTCCAGGGCTGGATGGCTTCCCAGTGGAATTCTACAAAACATTTAAAGAAGAATCAATACCTATTCTTCTAAAACTTTTCCAAAAAATAGAAACGGAAGGGAAACTTCCAAACTCATTCTATGAGGCCAGCATTACCTTGCTTCTAAAATCAGACAAAGACCCCACTAAAAAGGATAATTACAGACCAATATCGCTGATGAATATGAATGCAAAAAATCTCAACAAGGTATTAGCTCATCAAACGCAACAGTACATTGATCCAAAGTAGGATTTACTCCTGGGCTATAAGGATGTTTCAATATCCGTGAATCAATGTGATACACCACATTAATGAAAGAAAGGATAAGAACCATATGATCTCTCAATAGATGCAGAAAAAGTATTTGACAAAACACAGCATCCATTCTTGATAAAAAAAAAAAAAAACAAGAAAGTAGGGATAGAAGGAACATACTTCAACATCATAAATACAAAAGACCCACAGCTAATATCATCCTCAAAGGGGAAAAACTGAGAGATTTTCCCCTAAGGTCAGGAACATGAAACTCTCTCACCACTCTCACCACTGTTGTTCAACATAGTATTGGAAGACTAGCCTCAGAAATCAGATAACAAAAAGAAATAAAATGCATCCAAATCTGCAAGGAAGAAGTCAAACTTTCACTATTTTCAGATTACATGACATTCTATGTAGAAAACCTGAAAGACTCCACGTAAAAATTGCTAGAACTGATACATGAATTCAGCAAAGTCAGTGGATATAAAATCAATGCACAGAAGTATGTTGCATTTCTATACATTAATAATGAAGCAGCATAAAGAGAAATCAAGGAATCTATCCCACTTAAAATTACACCAAAAACCATAAGATACCTAGAAATAAACCTAACCAAAAAGGTAACAGATCTGTACTCTGAAAACTATAGAACACTTATGAGGGAAACTGAGGAAGACACAAAGGAATGGAAAAACATTCCATGCTCATGGATTGGAAGATCAAATATTGTTAAAATGTCTATATTACTCGAAGCAATCTACATATTCAATGCAATCCCTATCAAAATAAGATGAGCATCTTTCACAGAACTAGAACAAAAATTCTAAAACTTGTATAGAACCAGAAAAGACCTTGAATAGGCAAAGTAATGTTGTAAAAGAAACCCAAAGCTGGAGACATCACAATTCTGGACTTTAAGCTGTATTACAGGGCTGAAATCATCAAGACACTATGGTACTGGCACATAAAACAGACAAATAGATCAACACAACAGAATAGAGAACCCAGAAATGGGTCCACATCTATATGGTCAACTAATCTTTGATAAAGCAGGAAAGAATATCCAATGGAAAAAAGACAGTCTCTTCAACAAATCGTGTTGGGAAAATTGGACATCAACCATGCAGAAGAATGAAACTGGACCACTTTCTTATACCATACACAAAAATAAATTCAAAATGGATGCAAGACCTATATGTAAGACAGGAATCCGTCAAAACCCTAGAGAAGAACACAGGCAGCAACCTCTCTGACCTCATCCACAGCAACTTCTTACTAGACATGTCTCCTGAGCAAGGGAAAGGAAAGCAAAATGAACTTTAGGGACTTAATCAAGATAAAAAAGCTTCTGCACAGCAAAGAAAACAATCAACAAAACTTAAAGGCAACCTATGGAATGGGAGATGATATTTGCAAATGACATATTGGAAAAAGGGCTGGTCTCCAAAATCTATAAAGAACTCTAAAACAGAACACCCAAAATATAAGAAATCCAGTCGGGGCACCTAGATGGCTCAGTTAGTTAAGCATCTGACCCTTGATTTCAGCTAAGGTCATAATCTCACTGTTTGTGAGTTTGGCCCTGTGTCAGATTCTGTGCTGACAGCATGGAATCTGCTTGAGATTTTCTCTCTCTCTCTCTCTCTCTCTCTCTCTCTCTCTCTCTCTCTCTCTCTCTCCCCCCTACCCTGCCATCTCTCTCTCTCTCTAAAAATAAATGAACTTTAAAAAATCTAAGAATTAGGAAGAAGACATGAGCAAACATTTCTCCAAAGGCATATAAATGGCTAACAGACACATGAAAAAAATGCTCAACATCAGTCATCTGCAGGGAAAAAATCAAAACTACAATGAGATATCCCCTCACATGAGTCAGAATGGTTAAAATTAACAGCTCAAGAAACAACAGATATTGGCAAGGATGCAGATAAAGGGGAACCCTCTTACACTGTAAACTGGTACAGCCACTCTGGAAAACGGTATGGAGTTTCTTCAAAAAGTTAAAAATAGAACTACCCTATGACCCAGCAATTGCACTACTAAGTTTTTACCCAAAGGATATAAAAACACTGATTTGAAGGGGCACATGCACCCCAATATTTATAGCAACACTATCCACAATAACCATAATATGGAAAGAATCCAATGTCCATCAACTGATGAATGGATAAAGAAGATGTAGTGTGCATACATACATATAATGTATGTAAATATATTGTGTGTATGTGTATACATACATATATATGTACATACATATACATACATATATGTACATACATTATATGTATGTGTACACATACACACACAATGTATTATTATTCAGCCATCAAAAAGAATGAAACCTTGCCATTTGCAAGGACGAGGATAGAACTTGAGTGTATTATGCTAAGTGAAAATAAGTTAGTCAAAGAAAGACAATTACCATATGTTCTCACTCATATGTGGAATTTAAGAAACAAAACAGATGAACATAGGGGAAAAGAAGGAAAAATAAGATAAGCTAAAACAGAGAGGGAGGCAAACCATAAGAGAATAATGACTATCAGGAACAAAATGAGGGTTGAGGGACGGGAGCTGGGTGGAGGAACAGGGTAAATGGGTGATGGGCATTAAGAAGGGCACTTGTGGTAATGGATATTGGGAGTTACATGCAAGTGATGAATCACTATATTCTGCCCCTGAAACTAATGCTACAGTATATGTTAACTAACTTGAATTTAAATAAAATATTGAAGAAAAAAAAAGGTGAGTGATACAAATTTTATCTGAAACCCATTTTCCTAAATTAAATGACATATGTTACATCACATTTACTTAGCATCACTTCTAAATTCCGGTCTACGTCGACATTTGCTGAGTGCTCAAAACTTTTCTTCTGATACACAGAAAGGCAGAGGAATTAATGTTAACTGATTTTCTCAATCTTTCTTCAATGAAGTTAATGAGTTATATTCTCTACTAATGCAGTTGAAACAATTTACTCACAGTGAGATGGAAGACAGCAAAAAGGGAACAAATGCACAGCCATTGAAAAGAATCCTTAAAACGTGCATAGTGGTGATTTATGAGAATATACTGATATGGGACACGCCCAAACTCCGTTGATATGTAAAATAAATAGCCCTATCTACTGTACTATGAGTTCCTGCCAGTTCTCAGTGTGGGTCAGAGCTCTGTTTTGACTATTAAACAGCAAATAGTAACATCTGGAAATGTGAAGGTCAAAGGTCATTTTACTCATAAAACTGTACCAGCATGATTCATAATAACCTGTATCTGAACTTTGCATGAATTGAGGACTGCTGCTGCTATTGCTGTATAAATAAAAAAAAATTCTTTCATTCTGTTGTGATTTTATTTTGGTGGCTTGTGTTACTTAAACAACTAGTATAGAATTCAAAAGTTCCAAATGCTGAATCCTTATGTTTAATTTGAAAAGTATCTATTTTTGCTGAAATTCATTCCATCTTACATATGTTATAATAACACTTGGCAGACAAGGTTTATTAAAATAAAAAATGTTTCCATATTCAAAGCTTGCATGTTATTCTCCACTTCTTGTGTTGATAATTGAATGAATCATATTTACATTTGAAAGTATGTACAGCTTTAAATAATACTTAAAACAGAGCTCCTGAATTTTCTTTTTTTCCTCTCATTATTTCTCTTCTATCTCACAACATACTTTTTATCAACTAAATGTTTGCATGCCTCCAAAATTCATATGTTGAAGTTCTAATCTGCAGTGTGGCTATATTTGGAGATGATGCCTCTAAGGAAGTAATTAAGGTTAAATGAACTCATGAGGGACTCTGATCCTATGGGATTAGTGTCCTTATAAGAAAAGAAACTATATATCTAGCTCACTCCCTCTGTGTGCGCACGAGGAGGTCATGTGAGCACACAAAAGGATGGCAACCACCTACAAACCAAGAGATCTCATCAGAAACCACCTATATTGGGACCTGATCTTGGACTTGCAGCTTTCAGGATTATGAGAAAACAAAATTCCTGTTTAAGCCACTCTAGTGTATGTTGTTATGGCAGCCTGAGCTGAATAATGTAATACTTTACTTGTTTTGTTTTTAGAAGATGGTATGTGCAGGACCCCCTCCCAAAGCAATATTTCACTGAGGTTAGGACATGGGGTTGGGATGCATGCTGTTCACAGATACTTAATAATACTGAGGGAGAATGGGCTATTTTCAAAGAAAGTTACTTACGATGTTTGGAATGGTCATCTCTATATTTGTTCATCTTACAGTAGACCACTAACTGCTAATGGAAGTCTTAACGTTTAGCTGGCCAACTTCTAAAGATTATCTGTAACTGAATAAAATGCCATCTTATTAAAGACATCAAAATGGCTTATTAAAGCCACCTTATTTAAAAAAAATTTTAATGTTTATTTATTTTTGACAGAGAGAGAGAGAGAGACAGAGCATGAGCGGGGGAGGGGCAGAGAGAGAGAGGGAGACACAGAATCTGAAACAGGCTCCAGGCTCTGTCAGCACAGAGCCCGACGCGGGGCTCTAACTCACAGACTGCTAGATCATGACCTGAGCCGAAGTCGGATGCTCAACCGACTGAGCCACCCAGGCGCCCCGAAAGCCATCTTATTAAGGGCATGAAAATTTCGAGAGTACCATATTTAGGAATATTTTTGCATATATTTAGTGCAGAGTTAATTTATTCTCCTTACCCTCCCCATACTTGTTGGATAAGATTTGCTCATATCTGTTCCATTCAGATTGCTGCATAAGTTTAAATATCCTCTGACTGCACTTTTGTTGCACCAGTGATCCACATAAAATAATCTGAAAAATTTTGGCAGAAGTTTTGAGGTCATTTGGAACAGCAGAATTTCCAGAGAGCAGATGTTCCATAAGTGTGTAAATCAGATGTCATTGGCAAATCAATGTTCTACTTCTGTTTTTAGCTCCTTTCTTTTCCTAGTACAAGTACTCTTTATTAGATCAAGCTACTATTTATTTATTTAACATTAGACTGACTTTTAAAAATCATGGTTTTATCTCAGTTGTGTTGTTTTTTATTAGAAAGAAGAAAGTTTAAGTACTCAATGATAGTGATCTCTATATCAGCATGTATTAATTTGTCACTAGATTGAGTTGGGTAGATAGTGGTTGGTTGCAGTGGGATTGCTGAGGATTGTCACCCTAATTGGTGAACTAAAGATAGCAAGTATTACTGGTGGATTTACTGATGAAGATGTTGTTTCTAGGGTGGGGATGGGGGGAGAGGAAATCATTAAATTTTGTTTTTAGAAATATCAGCGATTTATTTGATTATATTTCCATTACAATAAATATTGTTCATATATTTAAAAAGTGCTTTAATGAGTTTCTTTATTTTGAGTTTTATTGCTGAAAAAAGGTATATTATCTATGATTACTTGTAGATCTTGCTTAATAAGTACCAGGTGCTTGTCAGTTAGCATTTGTCAATTTCCTATCAGTATCTGTGAACAAATGTTCCTAGTTAAATAAAATAAGAGAACTGGGGACTATGAAAGGGTCAGCCTATACCTGGGTCATAGTTGGTTTCATTTGATATGTTAAAGCTGATGTCTGGTTTCTTTAAATAACATATTAAAGCCAAAGGATTGAGGAAAAATAACAGGTTTTGACCTCAGAGGCATTAGCAGATGAATTTAAAAGATTGCTTCTGTGAAGTGAAAAAAAATGCAAAAATGCAAAAAAAAACTGTTTGACAAAAGAAAATTAAAAAAGAAACTGTAATATAATTACATTTAGGTCAGCATATTTTTGGTAACAAATATGTTTTTTATATCACTTTGAATTTTTGTGTGTTATATGGACTACTACAAGTTACTTAATTGGAATGCTAAAAGTACTGATCAAATAGCCAAGGCAGAAAAGAAATATACAGTGAAAACAGAACTATAATAAATAGCTCCTATAAATTTAAATTTCTTTAAATAGTGGTTGTCAAGATTTTAGAACTTGACAGATGACAGAGGGTGTGCATGTGTGTGTATGTGTGTATGTGTATCTGTGTTAGGATAGCAGATTTTCAACATTCAACTAGTAAAGACTAAGAAAATTAGTGAGAATTTATTAGCAGAAGTGCTAAGGTCTAGAATCACTGTGTGAAGTTTTAGACTTTTTTCTAGTATCTAACTCAATTTGAAAAAGAAACTTACCATTTGGAGCTTACTGTTTTTCTTTTTACAACTTTGTGTGGTTACTTTTTTTCCTCACCTTTAGAATTTCTGAGCCCCGTTTCATAAATTAATCACTCACTCTTTCACATTAATACAATTAATTTATTTATTTACCTAGTGGTTTAGAAATGTTATCATCATTAGGTTGGACTTCTTAAAAGAAATAATTCTGTTGATTCCCCCTGCTTTTTTATTATTATTTTCAATGCCTGACCAGGGCTTCAGACACACAATTCAAACGCTTGCTTGATAACCTTATCCAATTTACTTCTAGTGAATAAAACCATACATATTTTCCTTTAAAACGTTTACTCATTTTATATAGTCAATTGCTATTATCTTGTGCTTCATAAATTTAACATCACCCTAAGTATAATAGAAGTGCTTCTCATTTAAGTTAACACACAAATTCTGACTCTCATGTGGAGAATGGATTAGAGGGAAGGGAGAATGTAGAATGTTGGAACAATTGAGGAATGAGGTAAATTGCTACAAATAAAGATGGAAAGAAGGGGGGCATTTAAGATCACTTTGGAATTAGAATAAACAGTTCTTCAAGGGGCGAGATTAAGAGTTAATATCATTTAGATAATTGATGTGGGCAACGGGGAGAAAGGGTTAGCATTTATTGAGATGGACAAGAATAAGGCAGAAGCAGTTTGGGGCATGTTATTTTTTTCTCCAGCATTAGTGGACAGGCATGCCCTTTGACAGACGTGAAATTTTTGCAGTGTTTTGTGGTGCTTTTCTATGAATCATCTACCTTATTTCTGTAAGCTGCTGTACTCATCCTCTGAAGATTTCTGTGATTCCTGCGACTGCCTGACACCTTGAGAGGAAGTAGCAACTGGAGAGCTAACAGTGACTTTTTGTACCTTTCTTTACTCATAACTCAATGATTTTATAAGTATCTGATAACCTCTATCAAACTTATTCCTGTTGGAGTGCCTGGGTGGCTCAGTTGGTTGAGCCTCTGACTAAGGCTCAGGTGATGATCTCAAGGTTTGTGAGTTCCAGCCTCGCATCAGCAGCATCCCCCTCCTGTCAGAGCAGAGTCCGCTTCAGATCATCTGTTCCCCCACTCTCTGCCCCTCCCCCACTTGCACTCTGTCAAATGTAAAATAAAATATTCTTGTTTTAGATAGCTGTAATGATTTGTTTTACCAACCATCTCAATTCTTTAATATAGAAATGCACTAAAATATGCTGAAAGGAAATATGTCAAAAGATTTCAGTTATGACTCTTTGAATGAGGATGGGGAATGGTGATTCTTGACAATGTAATTTCTTCCAAATACTTTATTTTCTGAAATATATAAATATATAAACAGTTATAATTCAAAAATTAGAAAAAAAGAAATGTATATATTATGGACCTTAATTACTATAATAGCAATTACATTTATTAACTAATATTAGTACCTCCTGCCGACCAGGCACTGTTCTAGGCACTGAGGATATAACTCTGTAAAAAAGAGTACTTCCACTCATTTAGCTCACAACTATGTATCAAGCAGTGACAAAAAGAATGAAGACAGCAAGGGAATAGGAGGTAGATGAATTTTGAGCAGAGGCCTAAATAACTAAAATATTGAGTCACGATTTATATTCAGGC
Source organism: Lynx canadensis (assembly GCF_007474595.2). Taxonomy (NCBI): domain Eukaryota; kingdom Metazoa; phylum Chordata; class Mammalia; order Carnivora; family Felidae; genus Lynx; species Lynx canadensis. The sequence continues at coordinate 106,092,179 of NC_044309.1, forward strand.
AATAATTGGCCAAACCAAAACACTTAGTGCACAGGTCATGAGGTGAACATTTGTTTGACTTATTCAAATAGCACCAAGGAGATGAAGGTAGATGGTCTGTCATGAATAAGTGGAAGAGGAGTCACATCTTAGTAAAGACTTTCAATGTTATTTTAAATGCAGTGAGGCAGCACTGGAGAGTGCAAATAGTTATGAGAATAACCCTGGAGTAACATGATATAACTTAGATGGCAACTTTGCAGGAAGCCCAGCTTAAAGACGCTGAAAGCTTGAATTGAAATGTACCATAGAAATGAAGGAAAATGGTGGAGCTCAGAATGTATTTTGAAGGTAGATCTGAAAAGATTACTCTTGGGGGAAAAAAAAGAAGAAGAAATAGAAAAAGAAATGATGTAACTTGATTTGGACTCTGATTAACAAGTTCAGGAATTGAATGTTGCTACATTATAGCTCTGGTAAGTGTCTACATGTGCCATCTCATTATATTTCCACAACAACTCTGTGAGGAACATTATATGCTTTCTACTTTTTTCCTCCCTTTTGATAAGAAACTGAGATATAGATTAAAAAACAAACAAAACAAAACAACTAGAACAAGGTCACACAACTACAAAGTAGTGCATAAGGACAAAAACTCTCCCAGAGAACAGGTTGTTTTAAAATGGTAATAAGGAGGGGCGCCTGGGTGGCTCAGTTAGTTGACTTTTGATTTTGGCTCAGGTCATGATCAAGTCCCACATTGGGCTCTGTGTGGTGCCTGCTTGGGATTCTCTTTCTCCCTCTCTCTTTGCCCCTTTCCTGCTCATGCTCTCTCTCTCTCAAAATAAATAAATAAATAAGCTTTAAAAATATATTAAAATATAAAATAAAATGATAACAAGGAATGTACCATTTTGCTACATTGTATTCATCATGTAAAATATTTCTGCTGTCTTGTTTTTTACCATATTGCTTAAAAACATCAAATGATTTATATTACTTTAACCATGAAGGATATTATAGATTTATTGACATAGTATAGTTAATTGAAGAGAAATATTATGTTATTGACCTGTTCTTATAAGTCTCCATAATCAGCTAGAGACACCTCTGCAAAGATGCATTAACTGTGGCAGTCCAGATTCTATAATTTCAAATGCAATAAGAAAATTTTATTGAGGGGTGATTATTGGTTCATCATCAAAAAAAAAATACTTGCAAAAATTTACAGGCTTTAAGACCCACAGACACATATATTTGCATATATTTGTATATATTCAAATAGATAACACTTACTGTAGACTGGTTGCTTACCACTGTTCTCTAAGTGCTACATGTGTATTGATTCACTTAATACTCATAATAGTCCTAAGAGTTGCATTACTATTATAGGTCATTATAATTATTTTCATTTTATAAATGAGAAAACTAAGTTTCAGAAAGATTAGAAGATTTGTCTAAGGTCACACAAAGAGAAAGTGGGAGAGTTAAATCTGAAGACACTGCTGTGACTTTAGGGTCCATAATCTTAAGTACTACACAAAGCTTATCTCTTGCTTTCTTGCTGCCTATCAAAGTGAAAAGTAGATTCTGTTATTATGGAATGTATAATTTTGTCACAATAACTACAGTAGTATTTTATTATAGCAATTGTAATAGAATATCAATGAGTACATCTAATTTTGACCTGGAATTCCTAAAGGCATGCACAGGAACTTGTACTCTAATAAAATAACATTTTTTTGTATTCCTCAGGAAATTATTGGAAACTGTGGAGGAAAGGATAAGCACGTGAGATACAGGGTATACAACTAGGGTGCCTTATTTTGTTTAAAAACCAACAATAGTAACAATACCATAAATTATAAAGTTATTTTGTGTACCTTAGTTTTACTCCCCAGTTTCAGAAGGATCTAGTTTATTATATGTAGTTGTGAATAAACACTAAGTTACCCTTGACATTTCTCGTTTCAGTTTTCATTCAAGTGTAGAAATTGTGAAAAGCTTATATTACTCAAACTTAAAATTGTATAACTCCTAGGTAACATTTTTCTTGAGTATTCATTCCCATTTTTGAGATGGTGTGTGTTTGCTTCATATCATAGAACTCATAACCTTGCAGTCAAAATATAATGCACAAAATGTCAAGAATATGAAAATAAATGGTCTGTGATCTCCCAAGCTGAAGAGCAGATATTCACATGTATTTTAACACATACATTAAAAAAGCTTAAATATCACAGCATAACAATATACAACGCAATAATTCTTTATTATTTTTTTAGTTACATTAATGAAATTGAGAAAAAGATACAAGCTACCTTTGGAGGTTAAAATAACCCATGCCAGTCTTGTTTTCATTGGATATTTTTAAATTTTGAATTTATGCTTCAAGAACAGCCTATACTTTTTAAACATTTAGTAAAAAAAATCCAAGAAATTCATAAGATGACCACTTTACCATAACAATACTAAGATATTATGAACATTAACAAAAAAGTGGGTTCTAAATATATGCAAGCAAAAAAATATATACACAAATATTATGCTGGTTTTTATTCTGTTCATTATATTTCCACAACAAATCTGTTGGGTAAGTGCTATTGTTATTTACAGAGAGACTAAGTAACTTGCCCAGGATGCTTAAATTGAACTAATTGAGACTAACCACAGTCTCTTAAGATACGACAATCAACCATTCAAAAATAGCAATTTATTTTGCTTTTCTCTATTTCCTTCCAATAATCAAAATGAGTAATTATATCTAACAGTTATTGAGTGCTAGTCATGTGCTAAGCACATGAATAATCACACTTAATTCTCTCCACAAGCAGAAGGAAACATGATTATTAATTTTAACTTACAAACAAGAAAACGTGACTTTAGAGAATTAGGGGGGAAAAGCCATTAAGAGTCATAAAATATTGTCAAATTTCTATTAATATCCAGATAATCGGATCACTGAGCCCATATTAAAGATTCTCTTCTCCACTTCTCAGTAGTTATTTATATGCTGGTATTTTCAAATGGGTGTAATATTATATGCTACATAGCATCCAGTATTTTAAAAAAATCTATTTTTACATTTAGTCTATATTATAAATATTTTATTTGTGATTCATTTATAATCCATGTAGTTGATATGCTACAATTTTATTATAATTTTGGCGGACACTGATGTAAATAATTGGATGGATGATATAAAAAAAGTCCTTCTGTGTATATATATATATATACATATATATGTATATATATGTATATACATATATATACACATACATATATATATATACATATATATATACATATATATATATATACATATATATATACATATATATACACTTAAATACTTTTCTTTATCCCATTTCACTTTTCAAAGCCTCTGAGAACACTGAGTCATAGGTTTCTACCCTTAGGCACTTCTGTGACTCATTCTCTGCTTCACCAATTAATTTCATCCTTTTTATCAGCTCCTGCTTACCCCAGTGATATGAGATTGTTGAAATCCCTTTTCCTAGCTCTGGTCTTTCTCCTAAATCCTAGAACCAGATATTTCTAAATGCTACGTAGATATCTTCATTTCATTGTTTCACAGACATAAATCAAGATTTTTCAAAGTAATTTTTACTTTCCACACACATGGTTTATTTCTTATAGGCATTATCTCAGGCATAATATTTTTTTTCTCCCAGAAAGTTTGCATAATATTTTAGTCTCACTGGGTTCTCCCTTATCTCATATGTAATTGCTTAAAATAAATCGTGGCATTTCTTTCTCTTGTGCCTTTCTAGGCTTTATCCCTCTTGCTCCAAACTGATTGCTTTTGCCTCATTCATACTCTTACTGTATTACCATTGCCTCCTGACAAGTCTGTGTCCAGTCTGTCTGTCTTCCAAAGGCTGCCAATTATCTTTCTTTTTTTTTATTTAAAAAAAAATTTTTTTTTCAACGTTTATTTATTTTTGGGACAGAGAGAGACAGAGCATGAACGGGGGAGGGGCATAGAGAGAGGGAGACACAGAATCCGAAACAGGCTCCAGTCTCTGAGCTGTCAGCCCAGAGCCCGACGCGGGGCTCGAACTCACGGACCGCGAGATCGTGACCTGGCTGAAGTCGGATGCTTAACCGACTGCGCCACCCAGGCGCCCCATATCTTTCTAAAGGACGTACCCCGTGACGTTGTATCTTTTCTTAGAAATGTCAAGGTGATCTCCATTTCTCATAGATACAATCCTATATTTTATGATATGAGAAAGGATAATTATACTTTTCTCTGGGAAAATAAAAACACTTTTGTGTAGTGCTTTGGTCATAAAAGGCACACACAGGTAAGAAGGCTTAGACAAACACAAAAAAATATTGCACTGATGTAATGATTTTGTTATATGAGTTTTATCTCCTTAGAAGCTGGGTTAACAAGGTTTGGGGACCTGCAACTGGAGAAAAATAAAATAATCAAGAGAGGATAGAGCTGAGTTGCCAATGACAGGCGCTTGAATAAAGAAGTAAAATTTTTAGAAAGAAAAGAATAGGGAAAAATATCCAATGTTGGGGATGGTCAATATAATCTTACTTGTGATTCTTTTTATGATCTCTCTACTGTATATTTTTAGCACATGTTAATTTATAAAGCATTTATTGAATATCAGGGATTTTCTAGGTACTTTTTTTTTTTTAATTTTTTTTTCAACGTTTATTTATTTTTGGGACAGAGAGAGACAGAGCATGAACGGGGGAGGGGCAGAGAGAGAGGGAGACACAGAATCGGAAACAGGCTCCAGGCTCTGAGCCATCAGCCCAGAGCCCGACGCGGGGCTCGAACTCCCGGACCGCGAGATCGTGACCTGGCTGAAGTCGGACGCTTAACCGACTGCGCCACCCAGGCGCCCCTCTAGGTACTTTTAATAAGGTAATGAACAAAGCTGGCAAAAAACAGTACCCTCAGGAAGCTCACATTCAAACAGACTATAAACAAAGAGAATATGATAAAATGTCTAAAATACATCTTCTAACATCTCACTTCCTATATGTACTTATAAGTAATTAAGACCAATAGGAAAGCTAAATTTTTCAATTATTATCATTTCAAAGAAATGAATATATTTATTTGATTTCCCAGAACAAGCTGCTAGTATATGAAGAATTGAGCACAGCCGTTAGTCTTTGTCAACACACATCTATGAATTCTCACACACAGACTACATACACACACACAACATACACACAAAGACACCTGAAAAGAATATTGTTACCCACATACATACATCTGCTGTATTTTTATACTTGATGAATGTCTGAATCCAAAAACATCTGGGTGATAATAGAGGTATTGTGGGAGAATAGGTTGGTGAAGGAAGAAGAATATGGGTTTTGAAGAGATAGAGTAACTTCAGTTCCTGTGCCTCATTGAACAAGTTACTTAGCTGTTCTAATACAACAGTTCTAAAACTGTTTGGTCTCAAGATTCTTTTACACTTTAAAAAAATTATCAAGAGCTCCAAAGAATTTTTCTTCATGTGTGGTACATATGTTGATAGTTATCATACGCAAATTAAAACTGAGAAATGTATAACCTATTTATATATTAATTCATTTTTAAAATGGTGATAATAAACCTATTACATTTTAACATAAGTACCTTTTTATGAAGCATAATTATCTTTTCTAAACCCACAAATATTTAATGAGAAAAGTGTCACTGATTTTTTAAAACTTTTACCAAATCTCTTTTATATCTTATTTAATATATTGTCATATCTGCTTTGGTATTTATTTGTTGGAAAATTTTTTTTCTTGAAGTATAGGGAAGAAATCCAGATACACACACACACACACACACACACACACAGTTATCAAATCATTGTGGATATTATTTGATACCAAACCTTAAGTCAGTATGCATAGTTTCTGAACTGTTAGTTGCATTGTGGAAGCTGAAACTGTATCAGGGAACATTTCTTACTCTGTTGTATTAAAATTCATTGGCCTATCTTGCACTTTGAATGGATTCTTTGTCCATGTACACATTTGGAAAATACTGGTTTACTGAATTATGAGCATCTTCCCAATTTCATTATGAAGTTTCAAAAAATCACATTAATATCACTATCGATGTCATCAGAAAAGTCTTTAAGTATTGGGAAGATGTCGATAATGATGGTAGATTTGAGTTTTTCAAATGTCCAATTTTCCTCCTACATCCCTAACCAGCATCCTCAGTTTTGGATATTGTGCTTTTAGTTCTACATTTCAGATCCCTGTGGACTCCAGAGGATTCTCTGTACTTTCTTCAAAGTTCTAAATGTAATTACTTTTATTTTTAAAAGCGCGCGCGTGCACACGCACACACACACACACACACACACATAACTTACCGGTGGGTTATATAAATATCTATATAATTTATTGTTAGACTTTGATGTTCTAGAAATTAGAATTCTTTCAATCACTTTTTAGTATTCAAAAAAAGAAAAAATCTATCCTCATAGGCTACAGTTTGTACTCTATCATTTTCCTTGTGGATTTAAACCTCATTTTATTCTTATGCACAATATTTTAATGGGTTTTGAGAGGCAAAGTTTTTTTTAAAGTTCTAATGTATTTCTCTTGGCTATATCTATACATCATTATTCTAGTTCACTCTCAGAAAGATGTTTAGCATGAGAATTAAAATTTTATTATAGATACATAAATATTTTAAGCTTTGTATTTAAGAATATGATTTAAATACAATCATGCAGAATGTGGGTGAAATGATAGAAATAAGTGACTAAATACACATCCTAGAATATTTCATTTTGTCTTAAATAAAGGCAGTGCTATTTTGTACTATTTCAATAACATATGGTAGTGACATACATTTTCACTTTTTTTTTACAATAACATGTTTATATTACTTGTATATCTGTCCATAATAGTAAAAATAGTTGAATATTTTCTTATCATCTTCTCTAGGGCAATGTTGGAAATCTACAGGATAAGTTGTGACTTTTGAAACCAACAATTAAAAGGTTAAGAGATTGGAAATGGATAAAGAAACCACTGCTAATTCATGGGGTTAAATCTAATAAGTTTGCATTTAAACAAATGATTATCTATTAAATTCCTTCTGCTAAAAATGCTTCTAACTGTAAAGACAAAATGTTGAATGCATGGTGAGTCAGGACTGCTTTCCATCCACATTTCAGATAGAACCAAGGAAAACAGGGTGAGTGCAGGGTAGACGAGATGTTGAGAATATTGACCGTGAGCAGATGTTCAAATCTGTTGAGAAAGTCATTGCTTTCAACCTTCGGTTCTTTATGATCTGGAGTCTCAGGAAGTGCATCCAGATTTTCCTGAATGTACTAATGGAAAATTCAAATACAGATGTTTGTTTTACAAAACAGTTCACCTTGAAATTTTCATATTTATCAGTTTGTCAATAGTTCAGAGGGAAAGTATGATTCAAATGAAAGTGCCACAATAAAAATCTGGATTTGGGGATTTTTTTAATGTTAGTTACTTTTTCCATCTTTGTACTTGCTCAATTTAATCCAATAATTGGGAAAAGGAAGGCAATTGTTTTTTGTCTGCATTGACTTAGGAGACTTGATCTCTTCTGAGATATGGTACTGATTAAGAAAGGTTTTGAACCATTTGGAATGCATTACTAAGTGATGTTATGAAATATCTTTTCTTAAGAGCTCTAAGAACATGGCAGAAAACTATTTTTCTTTGTATATCAGACAGGGGAATGAACAAAATCAAAGATCCTAAACCCTTTGAAACTGTATAAGGAAGTTTGTGGGTAGGGGCTTTAGTGTATTATTCTGAGGACAGGGTACACAGCTGTCATCAAATTTTTCAAAAGGGTAAGAAAACCTCACAAAAAACAACAGACACTCAATGAATACAAAGTCTCTCCAGTCCTGTAATTGTATAACTATGCTTATATACTCAGGTTAACCAAAAAATAAGTAAACTGGTAAATAGGAAGACACAGCTTGAATACATGAGACTTTCAAAAAAGTAAATATTTAGAATAAAGACATGTTTCCTTAGAGTACTTGACATTGTGGCAGATTTTTATAATTTAGAGAGGAATGTTATTTACTTCATTCACTGCAAAAGACACATATAGAAGTATATACTTGCCATTAACAAATTCTTCATTATGGTTTTCAAAGCTTACAAAAAGCTCTTCATTTTCATTGGTGAATGATGGTGGTTTAGTATTGCAATATTCTGACAGAGAGGACGCTGACAAAACTACAGATAGGCTTGTTTGCCTTTTGTATTCTTTGGAGAAACTATGTGCCATTGTATAGGAACCATTTTCTATTGAACACAAGGATGGAAGGGGTCAGTTAAATAACTTACATTAATAAGGTGATTTACTTCACATTATTCACATTGACCCAAAGAGCAAAGTTTCATGAACCTTCAGGAAATAAAATACTATACAGTGAAGCTTGAGTACTTGAAATTGACACTTAAGAGACTTGTATATGTCAATTATTTTTACAAGACTAGAAAAAAAATGCTATTACTCTCCTCTTAAATTCGTCCATATTTATTAAAAATATTTCACATATTCTCTCTCACATATAACTCTCTTAGCTTGACTTAACCTTGCAGTAGAACCTTTCAAATACTAATTTAATGTTCTTTCAAGGATTTAGTAGTATTTTACATCATCATATCTTAGGGTCTGGAACAAGGAAACTGAACAGTAGAGGCAATAAGGCTCTGTAAAGTTTATTTCCAACATCATTGATTTACCTCACCCCTGAAGTGCAAGCAAGTCCTTGGGATTCAATAACCCAGTGTCCTTGTACTTCTTCAGATTTGATATACTGCATTGGTGGTATCGACCACCCTGAGTTTCCTTTAACTAATTAACGTTAAAGAAGTTGCAATTTGCCATAGGTTTCCATTTGGATTTGCTAACTTCATTAGAATTGTTTTAATGTCTAAAGTAGATATTATAATGAAATTTGATGAGATAAAGTCCCATACTCCAGTAAATATAATGTGTCCTTAGATACTAATTTACAAGTATGATCTATAAGAATTTCAACTAAACCATAAACAAAAAATTCACAAAAATTTCAACAAAACTCTTCACTGAATAAATACTTACTAAAAAGTTACAAATCATGCCAATTAATCCAACAGCATTTGTTTCAGATTAATTTTATCAGGATACTTAACATGTCCAAAAATGATTACTAACACCTTACAAAGATACCAAATTAGACATTTCAAGGACACAAAAATGGGTGATATGGTCCACAGCCTCAAGGAGATTATCTGCTATATAATTTAAAACACTTCGTGAATAACATGTTGTGAAGATAAACTCCATAATTGAATTGCAAAGTGATGGAAGGGCTCAAGATATAGGGAAATACTATATCCACAAGTAATTATGAAATTTTGTTTTGATGGTTTTGGAGAATGGTTTAAGTCACCCTACTGAGCACATTTTATAAGATGTGGTACTTGCCTGCCTCTTTGAATTTATTTTCTATTACTTTCCCCCCATATATGTTCCAGCCATATGTATCTTCTGCTTGAAACTCAAATAGGCCAATTTAATTCCCATGTCATGGCCTTCGCTACTGCTATAAACTCTTCCTGAAAATGTATCCCACCTTTACTTCCCCCACCAGTTTTACCATGACAAACTCCTTTTCATCATTAATGCCCTGATTCAGATATGATCTCTTTAACAATAATGAGTTGACCTCCCTGTCTAAATTACTCACTTGGAAGAATGAGTGGACCACCCTGTCTAAATTACTTGGTTTGTCTTGTATCTTAGTTTCTTTCTGTCGTATTCCTCTCATACTGTGAGGTGTTACCCTTTTTATTTTTTCATGTTACTTTTTACTAGTCAAAATTATTGTATATTTAATTATATTTATTGATTCATTTATTGACTGTATCTTCCCCAATTAGAATATAAGTTCCACGGTGGCACACTCATGCCAGTCTTCTTCATTGTTCTAGCTGCAATGCTTAAAGCAGTGCTCGGTATATAGTAGGCATTCAACAGTATTGACAAATTTTACTTAGATATGGTTGAGGAGTCACTGAGCAGAAGAAAGTTTTGTTTGCCATATTTTATATTTTAAAACTAAACACGTAGATCTGTATTTCTCGTATTGAACTATCCGTGATAATTTTTTTAAGTGAAGGAACTTAGTCCCATTTCCCTCATCATTTAAACCCCAATGAGATTTTTGCAAACAGTACTTAACAATATATATAGGTCTTAAAGATATCAAAAGGATTAGAAAGGCTAGAGAATTAAAGACAAGCAGAGAAGAAAACTCTATCCAGTGGGCATAGCTTATGGAAAAGGAAGATAAGAGAGAAAGTGAGAAACAGCAAGTAGTTGAATTAGGCAGGATCACAGGATGTACACAGTAGAATAATAGCAGATAAGACTGAAAAGGAGAGAGAAGATAAGGTGGATTAAATTATTTTAGGTTAGCATGATTTCACAGAGATGATATTTGTATTTCGGAATAAAAAATGGGCAGAAATTAAGAAAAAGCGTATTTCATGTATAAGAAGTTTGTGAGCCTAGAACAGAAGTAGAAAAACATATGTCCTGCCATTAACCCGATCTGAGCTCAGATATCAAGGGAACATACCTTTCATGCTTAGAATCATAGCTGTATCCATTTTTTTTTTAATTTTTTTTTTCAACGTTTATTTATTTTTGGGACAGAGAGAGACAGAGCATGAACGGGGGAGGGGCAGAGAGAGAGGGAGACACAGAATCGGAAACAGGCTCCAGGCTCTGAGCCATCAGCCCAGAGCCCGACGCGGGGCTCAAACTCACGGACCGCGAGATCGTGACCTGGCTGAAGTCGGACGCTTAACCGACTGCGCCACCCAGGCGCCCCAGCTGTATCCATTTTTACCAAACTCCACTGTTAAACCTGTTCTAATTCCCTTTATCATTCCCTAATTCCTATATTAATTTCTCTCTTCATCTCCCTTGGTTCCCATTTTTGTTTTCTATGGGATTCCTATTTTACAACACAATTTATTTTGTTTTTTTTTTAATTTTTGAAAGGTTTTTTTCTGTTTAGAATAAAAATATCTACGTAGATACAGACTTTTCCTTATTATTTTATCTCTGATGATGACTATAATTAATCATTGTATCTTATAGTTAGACAAAATCCTCACCTTCACCATCTTGTCTCCATAGCCCTGCCCCCGACAACACACATACTCTCCACCATGCTCTGCTCTGCTCTTGCCATGGTCCTTTGTCCATGATTGTAAGAATGGTGTCCTTTACATTATTGCTCTGGGATGATGTTCTTGGAAAAGCGTTTTTATCTGTTTGATGATTTTGTTTTTAAAGTTTATGCTGCAATTCCTAGTATAAGTTTTCTCTTCTTCCACATGCTAATTACATTAAACCTAATGTTTTCCTAAACATATTTCTGTTTAAGAGATTTCATCTCCCTTAGTGTTGTTTCCTTTCCTTTCCTTTCCTTTCCTTTCCTTTCCTTTCCTTTCCTTTCCTTTCCTTTCCTTTCCTTTCCTTTCTTTTCTTTTCTTTCTCTCTTTTTTTTTAAGTAAAACATTGGGAAATCATTCTAAGATTCCCACTAGGACAACCTGACCTTCACAGACATCTCATCTTCACTGGCATATTTTCCTAGAGATACATCACTGACCTTAACTCAAATACCTATTATTGGTTGGTTTCCATACTAGTATTTCATAGTTTATAGTCAGTATATGTTAGGATGACAGTGGCATCTTAATATTCTTTACTTTTTATCTTGATCACATCAGAAATAATGTATTCTTTAAATAAAAACAGAATATGTTCCTTTAATGGCATAAAACATTCAGACAAGGCTGTAACTAACACACACAAACTCTCAAAAGAAACCTACTAGACAACTTCAAAGATGATTAAAATTAATGTATTTGGGGTTTTATAAAGGCTTAGCACCTGTATGGAATATACAATGTAGTGAATTTTTACATGGTGATGTAGTATCTTAAAAATATGTGTCATTTTCATAGATTTTAAATTTAAAATATCTATTTGAACAACATAAAACTGTAATTGGCCCTAAATTTTGAGCTACCATATACATGTGCTTGAAAAACAAGACAAAATATGAGCTCCCTTTATTGTCTTGAGCATCAAAAAATATTAGAAAAAATATAGAAACAATGAAAAATTAGTGGAAAATTTAAAAGTAAATTTTGGAGATTCACTTCTGGCATGATGGAGTAAGGAGGTCAATAAATTCTTTCCTGCAAAAGCAACTATAAAATTGGGCAAACAGTCAAATCAACCATGTTGATGCTCTGGAAATCACCCAATGTGACTGAACAGACAGAGAAGTGTTATTCATGAAAACTACATAATAACTATGTTACTATGTATTGCAAATCTCTAAAGAGTATACAGTGTGTCTATAATTAAATTTATAATGAAATTTGTTTATCATTAATAAGAAGAATAAAGATCTGTTTTCAAAACCTTATGTGTGAGAAATACTGCACTTCCTATTGCTCCAAATCAGCAAACTTTTTGGTGAACCCTCTTGTACCATTCTAGTGAAAAATCCAACCTGAGTTATTGGGGTTCTGTCTTTCCTCCTCAAAGGATCTTCTAAGGACCATCACAAAGATTTTAAAAATATAATTGGTAGACTCTTGTCTCTGTTTTCTCAACTTCCCCTCCATCCTCAGAGTAACTAAGTTGACTCAGGGGCATGATTAAATTGCTTTGAGTAGCACTTGTTTTTTGTGGTTTGTAGTCACATCTGCATTAAGTTATTTAGAACTGTGTAGGAATACAACTACCGTCCACCATGCTGACTTACCCTGCATCACTGTGACTTGAAAGTGTCACAAAATTTAAGTCAAGCAGCCCGAATTCTTTTTTCCCCATTGGAGAAAAGTCTTCCATCACAGTATCTCATGTTTTTGACTGTTTCAGTATTTTGCAATATTTTATATTTTCTTGTAGAATTTGGCTCTTACGTGGAACATTTTAAACACAGAGCAACTGAGTTGTTGTTTTTTTTTTTTAATCATTTAAGTGTAACAAGATACTCATTATAAACCTGCTTAAGCCTTGTAAGGTGAGTACAACCTTTTGACAACTAAAATATATATTTGCCAAATCAGTGGAGAAACCCATTTCCAAATAGAATACAAAATATTTACATGAAAAGTTAGTAAGGCTTGATTCTTCTATTTTAACTAGAATAACATTTGGAACAATTTCAATAAACCATGTTACAAGTTGCAGATACCTAAGTTGAAGGAAAGAAGTTGTGGCAGGTGGGTAGTATGGAGGCTCCAATATTTCACACCCCTCTCTTCCTGTTTCCTGTGCAATGTGACTGGCAGGATCTGCCAAGTCAGCCCTTTGAAACTGAACTAGACTTGTGAGGTGCTTTGGTCAGAATGGGCAAATGTGCTAGTGTGCCAGATCTGACACTGGGCTTTAAGAAGCTTTGTGTGTTTCTGGAATCTATTTTACATCTGTCATTGTCATGAGCACATGCCTGTATAGCCTGAGGACAAGAAACCACATAGAGGGGATATACATCATTCCCTTTAGAGGACATTCCAGATCAGCCAGTACACAGGTGACCTGCCAGCTGAACTCAGACAACTGATAAGCCCAGCAGAGATCAGTAGAAGACATCGAAGATCATCACAAGAAACCAGCTAAACCAGAGACTCAGGAAATAGTAAATGATTTTTTAAAATACAAGCTACATTTTGGGGTGGGTTTATTATGCACACTATTGTGATAATAGATGTCTGATGTGGAGAGATGCTCTCTTTGTTTTCATTTTTATTACATGAAAGAACTAAGAGAAAATATAGATAAGAATTCATGAAATACGGGAAATGTAATAAAGTGAGCAATAATCTTGATAGAACGTATTCCAATACTGGTGTGGGCTCCATAGTGGCCTACAAAAAAATATGTCTACATTCTAATCCCTAAAACTTGTGATTCTAATCCCTAAAACTTGGCAGATGTAAATACATTAAGGATTTTGAGATAAGGAGATGATCCTGTATGATTCAGGTGGACCCTAAATCCAATGGCAAGTACTCTTATATGAGACATGAATGAGAGGACAGAGGGAGAGTGCAGTGATGTGGCTACAAGCTAAGAAAGCTGTTAACCAGCAGATGCTAGAAGAGGTATGAAATGAATTATCCTCTAAAGTCTCTATAAGGATTACAATCCTGCTGAAAACTTGATTTTACACCTTTTGCCTCTAGAATTGTGAGGGAATAAATTTAAATTGTCTTAAGCCACCAAGTTGGTAGCAATTTGTTAAATTAGCCCTAGGAAATTAAGGCTAGAATTAAGCTAGAAGTAAGTTGTGATAAAAATATTTTAGATTACATGGTAAATAAATTAAGAGAAATTATTTCAAATTGAAGTAAAATGTAAAGTCATAGGTTGATAATCCAGTTAATATTAAGGAATGAACCATGTGAACGTATTAAATATATAAAGTCTTACTGATTTGATATGAAATAGTGACAGAGATTCTTAAAACTTAGAAAATGCTACTATAAACTAAATACCCACGAAAACCAGGTTAATAAATGTTATGAATTTAAAGACTACTTAGAATTAGTCATTGCTAAAATGAACTTGAAATATATGAATATCATAGCATCCTTATAAAGATTTCCCAAATTTGACAGTAATCCCAAAAATATACATGATATTACTACTAAGTTTTGAAGAACTTTGTAAAACTACCAATGGCAAAAACTAAATTTCAACAAACAATCCTGAAGAAAGACTAACTTTTCTTTCTTTTTTATATATAGAAAATCATATTACAATATAGTTTTCATATGAGGAGAACATTACAGAATACATAGCCAAAAATGAAGACCAAAAATATATTAGAGATATGGCAGGATAGTTTTAAAAATGCCATTTTATTACTTTGAATATTTATCATACTTGTCAGCTATTTAAAAATTTATAATTTATTGGGATTTGCTTTTTTATTTAACTAAACATGTACGTTAGTATTGTATTCATAATTTTCTATTTTTTCTCAAAGCATTTCCCTCTTGTAATTTGTATAAGCTTCATGACCTACGAAATCTCCATCTGTCTCTACCCTTAATGATGTTCTAAAGTCTGTGATGCTTTTTGTACCAGTATCAAAAAATAATCAGTTTATGATTTCCTAAGTCCCAGGCTCTGCCACGAATCCTAAACCCTGAAGTTTCCACATCTCTTCCTAAGCTCTGAGCTCCTCTCTATTTCTCATAGTTTAGAACCTTTAGCTGGTATGAGGCAGTCCTATTTGGCATAGCCTCGTTATTTGCTTCTCTGATCATAGCTTTGGAAGAAAAAAACCCTCTTAACTCTCCACTTCGTACAAAGTAACCCTATTCCTTTCTTATTAAAGGTAAACTTTCCTTCTTGCAAGAAAAAAAAGGGAAACTGACCTCTTAGTCCTTCTGTTGTGTCTGACATTGCAGAGGAAAGTCAGACAATGTTAACACTTTTACTGAGAAATGCTGTAACACAAGGTAATGAATTAAGCAAATTTAAAATGGCCTGATATGAATGTCAGAACATTTCCGCTGACCCCCTTCTCATCTCTATATGCCACTCTCTCTAATCTTAGTAACCCTTGATTTCAGTCCTTGGATATAGGAAATATTCATTTCAGTGGTACTACTACTTCTAATGATGATACTACTCTTTATTTTAAATCCATGTCATCTGGAATTAGTAAGATTTCAAGTCTCAAATTTATTTTTCAGCCTCTGTAAGAAACTAAAACAAAACAAAACAAAAATCCTACATTTTTCTCTGACAGCAGTTAAATGAACTGAAGTCCTTAGTGTTCATCTACATACATTCGCCTCTAGGCTTTCGCCAGCTGTTACAAGTTCTGCCTCATGGCTCACGCTTGACATTGCTGTTGACTTGTAGCCCTCCTTGCATTGTCACAGAGGTATTGTTCCTCCTGTCACTGCCAATCTTCCATTGTGGTCCTCATGGCATCATGGAGACGGCTTTCACAAAAGTGACTGAGGCACTCTTCCACGTAGGAGACTCTACTGCTCTCTTACTATCTTGCATCTTCCTGTGTCAAAAAACTCATCTTATTCCTTGGTCAGGAGATATCTGAGTGTCACCCAACATCAAGCACCAGAAAAGATTCTTCTCGTGTTCTTTTAATCATTAGTGAGCATCGATTTCTATTCTCATTTCAAGTACGTTTTCTCACTCCTCATCCACAGGCATTGTCTAATAGGGTGGCCACCAGTGTTCTTGCCCCAGTCCTCACATTTATTTAAGAGATTTTACCTCAAATCTTAATCTCATATCTTCCCATATATTTTTTTCCCCTTATGGGAAACTTGTCTGGTATACATGGACCACCTAGAAATCATGATGGCCCACCCATACATGCCAGTGGAAATGTAGAACAGTTTCTTTCCTGGAGCCAGCAAAATAAATTGTACACCTTGTGAAGGCAAAATGTCTTTAAAATTTTTTTCATCTTCACAGAAAGCATTATTTTGTCTTACATATAATATCTATGTATATGCCAAACATATACACATAATATGAATCAATTTTATATATAAATATATATATATCATATATATATATCAATTATATATGTGTATACATGAGATACATAACTAAGTAGAATATCTCACAAAACTGTCTCAACACTATTTCTCACATTATTTAAGCCTTTCACTAATCCACAATTAAAATTTTGTCACCTCCTATATAAAAAAACATTATTGATGTTTCGAAACATTCCATGGTTGATTTCTCTAAGTCACTGTGAGATAAATTGAGTCAAAATTACATGAGACACACTAAAAATATTTGAAATAAATCATTATTATAGAAATAAAATTTTAGAGATTAGTTTTTAAATTATTAATAATAGCATTCCTTTTAGATTTTTGTAGATTAAAAGACATTAATTGAAGAAACTTAGGGACATACAAAAATGTACAAAGAATACATGATCAATAGCTAAAATTCCATTTCATAGAGATAACCATTGCTAATTTCCTTTTCTATTCAGATTTATATCTATACCTACAAATATGCACACAACTGGCATAATACTGAACCTACTTATTTATACACTTAGTGTAACCATTTTTTTCCATTTAAATATTGTGAAATTTTCTCTCGTTTAAATTCTTCCAATTCATGGCTTTTAAAGAACAATTCTACGGATTTTTTAATTCATAAAGCAAGAAGTTATAAAGATCAGAGCCACACCTAATTACAAATAACAGAGATAAAATTAAAAAGCAAATTCTTTAACTAAATCTACAGACAAATCTCCTATTCCTAAGTTGTAATTAAATCTCTAGCTAGGGGCGCCTGGGTGGCGCAGTCGGTTAAGCGTCCGACTTCAGCTAGGTCACGATCTCGCGGTCCGGGAGTTCGAGCCCCGCGTCAGGCTCTGGGCTGATGGCTCAGAGCCTGGAGCCTGTTTCCGATTCTGTGTCTCCCTCTCTCTCTGCTCCTCCCCCGTTCATGCTCTGTCTCTCTCTGTCCCAAAAATAAATAAACGTTGAAAAAAAAAATTTTATAAAAAAAAAAAAATCTCTAGCTAAATGCAGACAATCTTCATATTCCAAGAACATGTTGGGTGGTGTATTAAAAGATTTTCAGTTTGCCAAGCCATTGGTGTTCAGGCTTAGCTTGTGCGAAAAACAACAACATTGAAACTAAGCTAAAAAGTCTAAATTTTCCACCTTGTTTAAGGGAGGATTATATCAAGGTTCTCCAGAGAAACAAAACCAATACTACATATATATTGAGATGTATAGAAATTGGCTCACATGGTTTGGTGAGAAATTCCACAATCTGCTATCTGTGAGCTGGAAAACCAGGGAAGCTGGTAGTATTCTTCAGTCTGGATCTGAAGTTCTTTGAATCAGGGGAGCTGGTAATGTAAGTGCTGGAGTCCAAAGACTCCAGGGCCAAGGGCTCTGTTGTCAGGAAAGGATGGATGCCTCAGCTCAAGCAAAGAGAGAGAGAAAACTTGCTCTTCCTTTTTCTTCTTGTTTTATTCAGGCTCTTAATGGGTTGGATAAGGCCATCTACATTGGTGGAGGGTAGTTCTCTTAGCTCGGTCTGCTACAACTGCTAATCTTTTCCAGAAACACCTTCACAGACACATTCAGAAATGATGTTTTACCAGCTACTTAGGTATCCTTTAGTCCAGTCAAACTGACACATAAAATCAACCATCCCAAGGATTAAGCTGAACATTAGAAAAAAGCTTAGATAATGCCTACACCTACTCACTCACTTCATCTAGGGCAGATTCCTTCTGTTCCCCTCTCTGGTCAACTATAGTGCTTTGGGGTATTCTGCTGTGTAAATTTAAAAAGTGACCTATATCAATATTGAGGAATCCCATTTATGATTATATTATTCCCTAATCTAAACTTAACTTTTGACTATGAGAAAATAACAAGGAAAATTAACTTTCTACTTAAGGAAAATGGAAAGGATCTGATTTGTGGAAAACAGACATGAGGAGGGGCAAGACTGGAGTGGGGAACACTACTTAGGAAGATATTTTTTAGCCAATTTAAAAGAAGCTAGTAATTTAGAGTGGTGGCAGTGAAGATCAAGGTGAATGCTAGTCATACTTTAGAAATAGAATTGATAGGAATTTTCAATGGCTTGGTTATGGAGAAGAAGGTGTCAACAAAACAGAATAGGAAGTTTGGGAAGATAATCTGTTATTTAGAGGAATTTGGTACAATATAAAGATGATAATTCAGATCCATGGGGATATATACATAAATTAACCTTTCAGTGGATTGGAACAACTGACTCACCATTTAGAAAAATAAATTATATATGTATCTGACACTACTTATATATCTCAGATGTATGAATTAAAGGTTTAAAATAAAGCAAAAGGTTTTAAAATAAAGGTTTAAATGGCAGCAAAATAGAAAAGAATATTTTTATAAAATTGCATAAGAAAAATCTTTATTTTTATTTTTAATTTTATTTGAGAGAGAGAGAGAGAGGGAGGGAGAGAGGGGGAGGGAGGGAGACAGGGGGAGGGAGGGAGTGAGGGAGTGAGGGAGAGAGGGAGAGAGGGAGAGGGGGAGAGAGAGAGAGAGAGAGAGAGAGAGAGAGAGAGAGAGAGAGAGAGAATGGGCATGCGAGTCGGGGAGAGGGAGGGGGAGTGAGAATCCCAAGCAGGCTCCACGTTCAGTGCGCTTGATCCTATGACTCTGGGATCATAACCCAAACAGAAATCAAGAGTTGGATGCTCAACTGACTGAGCCACCTAGGCACCCCAGGAAAAACCTTTCTAACTGTGACATAAACCCAGAAGCCATATAGAAAAACATATAGAAAAACTGAGTATGTACAAACATCTCTATAGCAATAAACACCCTAAATTGAAAGAATGGAAATATCTCAATATATATGGCAGACAGAGGATCTCTTTTTATAATATATGAGCTGAATCTAATCAATTATATAAAAATAAACATGATAGAAAGAAAAACAATCAATGTATGCCTATTATATGTGTGATAAATATGTCATATACATTATTTCGTATATTCCTCACAAAATATCTATGATGTAGGAACTATTTTGAATCCTCATTCTACAGATAAGGAAACTGAGGCTCAATATGGTTAAATGATATGCTCAAGATTATAACCATGATATTCTGGATTTTGTGCTTATACATCATTTGTGAAATCAAATTTAATATAATGCTTTACCTATGCTCTGCTCTGGCATACTTTACTATATTATACTATATTGTTAAATCCCATTCTATCCTTTCCTATCTAATCTTATTCTATATAATATACAACTCTATGATGCTGTACTAAATACTCTATAGAATACTATTCCATATGAAACCATCTAGTTTCAACATAGTTAAAAGCAGAGATACTTCATTTTATAACATACACATTATAATATCTCTCCTTCCTATTGGCAAAAAATGTATTTTCTATTTCTACTATATCCTCTGTGTCTGCATCATACACACACACACACACACACACACACACACACACATTACCTAAAATTTGTCAGCAGCACTACAGAGATTATTGAATGAATAATAGCTTTTTATGAAATTGTGCTGGGCACTATTTATTATGATTGTGTATTTCCAACATGAATTCACTGTTATATATTAGAACAACAAATGATATGCACTGATATTCTGAAGGCAGCCAGTCCAAGAACATAATTATTCTATCTTAAGATGTCTTATTGACTTGATGAACTAAAAATATTAATATACTCCTCAATAATAAATACATTGCTCTCCTGAAGTGACATTTCTCACTATAAAATTATTAATTTAATGGCTTCCTAATGATTTTGAAATCATCATTTGTACACTAGTGCTGCATAAGCATTTAAACATTACTAATTATTTTATGATCAGATAAAGAGCACAGTTTTTATTACTTGAGTGTACTCCAGAATTTATCACTGAACTCTTAAAATACTCAACCTACAAACAATCTACTGAAATACTTTCTTACATGTAAATATTCTCTAGAGGAAACAGACATAAACCAAATTATACTTCAGGTTCAACAAAAATAGAAATGAACATGGAATTTAATATTCTTACTCTTGCATTTCCTTTTCATAATGGGAGAATCTAGCTAGGTGACTTGGCTGTCATGTACTGTGAGACTGATCACCTCACTAGGTAATTTATTAGGTTCTTATCAGCACAATCTATTACTGCTCCAGGCAAAACACTTGATTTGGCAGAAGCAATGGATGCAAAGCCTGGCATTTATGGGTTTATTAGAGATGTACTTTTTTAATTTAAAAGAAATATACTTAGGTTGATAGCTCTAGGTTGGTCTATAGAAGGAACAGGGAGATAACTGTTCATAAGCATTTCCTAAGATAATATATTTGTGGAGTTAAATAAGCACCCCTAAAGTATAACTGTCACCAAGTATTTAATATTTATAATAAAAACACAGTATTCTTTTGAAGCAGAGTTCCTGTTTTATGGCATCAATTTCTGGCATAAGGCCAACAAATTGAAGTTTGAATATAAACTTCTTCCAAAAGCTAAAATCGATGGTCAAAAGTAGGGTTTTGTGGGGTTTTTTGGTGGTCTAGAAAAATTATCATACAGCAATGCTCATAATAAGCCCGATGCTATAAGATGGTGTAATATTCCAACCTGTGGAATGGGAGATGAGTGAAATGAGTTTACAAAATATCACTGGATGTCCTCCAGCAGCCAAATGAATTATAATAACATAAGAGACGTAATTCCTTGGGCAGGGCATCCTATTTAATTTCTTTAATAGCAAGCTATTTTTCTTGGACTTGATATAGTTCTGATGGATAGAATTTAGAAAAAGCTAAATTCTGCACAATACATATCTGATTGGTTGCTTGAAGAAACCAAACACTGTGAATGTGTTGTTAAAGTTCAGGGCATGGCATTGAACTTGAGTGTTTAATGGATGATCAAAGAAAATTAAGGTTGGCCTTTTAACACAAATGAGAATAATGCATGTAGCTATATTCAAAGCTAAAATATCAATGTTTGATTTAATTTGGGAAATCTTTCTTTTTGTAGATGAGGGGATATATAATTTAATGTGTGTGAACGTAAGCCAAAGTAAGGTTTCTAAGGGGCTAATAACATTGCTTTTTTTTTTTTTTTTTTTTTTTTTAGCTCAAATGTTATTATAAGCAAGGGACCTAAATTTTCCCTTCTCTGATTCTACATCAAAAAAAGTTTTTTTTTTTTTTTACGTTATATATTTGGATTTCCTTCTATAATCAGTTTGTCTGGCTTTCTTCTTTTCCTCAATCATTTCTAGTCTCTCTAGAGGAGAAATAAAGAAACTGAAAATACAACCCTTAAGCCTTTATTTAGCTTGTTAGTAGGTAATTATTGATCGTACACTGTGGGTAAAGCATTGTTCTAGTAGTTGTACTTTTAATTAGAGTGCTGCACATTTGGATCTCAGTATAAATTGGGACAATTCTTCCCAATTATTGAGGAAGTCATTTTTTTCTTATATATGGAAGTGTGCTAGAGACAAACTTGAGCTAAAGAGGAAATATATATAAACTAAACAACGATAATTGTCTTAAAGTTTGAATTCAGGAAAAAATATTTGCAAGAATACAGTACAAAGGATGTAACACTCAGCAGTAAGAAAAAAGGTGTTATAGGATGATTTGATGGAATTTTGTTAAAGAGAACTTCAGACTAGTACTTCTTATACATACCTCCCTAGTGACTACAAAGTAGAATCAGGATACAGTTCAATGTTAGTATGCCTATCACTACTGCCTTAGAGTAGATTTATATTTCTAAAACATGGCTTCCGACTACTTACAGAATAAAACCCAAATTTCTTTGCAAATTATCCAAGGTTAATTAATATCTGCCTTACATCTAGGCATTTTCCCTGGACATACATATAATGTTGACAAACTGTACTATCTGCTATTTCCTGGTGATAGTCCAGTTTTGCTGTACTATTTCTTGGCCAATATTCTCTCATTTAAGAAGAATGCTCTTTCTCTAATCTCTCCCATCAAAATCTAGTAAATTCTTTAGCATTCCGATCAAATATATCCTATAATGCCAGGCAAAGGCTTGCATAGGGGAGGCAAGGCTGAATAGAATGGCAAAGCTGTCCATACCACCTGGTTAGGAATGGTCCATTTGGAGAATTCTCAATAACTAGGGAAACTTCTTGTGGCTTATCAGTGTGTGTGTGTGTGTGTGTGTGTGTGTGTGTGTAGCCTTAGACTATTAAGCTGTTGCTTTTAGTTTTGTTTTGTTTTAGCTCACTAGCAATACATACCTATTATTTGCCTGATAATTCTTTAGTCACTTGTCAGAATGTTTGTGTCCACATGGATATTTTTGTACATGTGCATATATAGATAATATATATTATATATATAATATATATATATAATATATATATTTTAGTTCAGGCCTCACAAATGATTCCCATGACCCTTTCTTATTCTCTTTATGGAATCCTCAGAAAGTGGAAAGGTGGGCACTGTAGATACTTTGGGGACTCTTGGAAAATAAACAAACAAAAAACTCCAGAATTTTCTTTGGCCCGATCACTGAGAGAACTGTAGGCTTTTAATGGAAAAAAAATACAGCCAGGAAACTCCCTAAATAATTATGAACTTGAGTTCTGAGCACCATAGACAAATCACACTTACATGGTTAAAGCCCACTGAAACAAAAGAAAGGTAAAATCAACCAACCAAAAGTTTATTTTGATCTGCTAATTAAAAAACGAATCAACATCTGGTCTATTATATTTCTTTTGTTAAATTAAAGCAATGTATATTTATTCTGATCTCTTAAATTGTAAATGTTGATTCTTATGCCCTTTATTTTGCTTAATAGGATTCTAAGTAAAGAGTTACAGTGGAATAAATATATATTATTTGCATGCTATTAAAGTCTATGTTTGAAGTACATGAATTTAGTTCAAAGCATTCCCTCCTGTTCCACCTGCAGAAGCAGTGTAAGGCAGTAAGTAAGACAACAAGGACATTAGCTTTATGTTTACTAAACAAGCACCTCATTTGACAAAGAATACATGCCTAAAGATCAAACTCTGGGTAAGAATGAAGACAGAATGAGATAACTGGAGAATTTCACTGACTCAAGCATATAAATAATTACCTTAGTGATCATGCAAATGAGTGATTATCATAAGTGAATTCCTGATAATATTAAAACTTCCAAAATGTACCTCAGATATGCATTTAAGAACGCAGCATTATACATGATGACTTTTGTTGTATAGCCTTTAGAATCAGCCTCTAAACAAATTAGATTTTAGTTGCTTTAGAGTGGATTTTACTTCAAAATTATGAAAATTTCATGGAAAGGAGGTTGATTGCCTATATTCCTGAATCTGTAGGAGGAACCAAAAATCTGTTATTTATTTAATTAATGAATCTTATCCTGATGACATTCAGTTATCCTGTTCATCTAATTTTTGTTTCTAGTTCTGCTAAATACATTTTGTTACAAAATGTGTGTATATATATATATATACACATACACATACTATATGAATATATATATGTAACTTATTTAATATAATTCAGTAGGAATTAGAAAAGAACTCTTCATTTTCTCCTTTTCTTTCTCTAATGCTAGTAAGAGCAATTTGAATAAGAATGTTAGCCAATTAACTTGAATAATAATTAAAATATGGAATATATTCCATATCAACAACTGTTTAGAGGAAATAATTCCAGATGACCCTACTAGTGATGATTCAAACTTTCAGACATTGATTACACCATGTGAGTATTCGATTCACCAGACCAAGGTAGTTTATTAATGAATATATTTTTAAATATTTTAATAAAAACTCCTTATTTATGCTTCTACATTCACTAGCTGATGTGAATGTGCTTATTTTTTAGGCTTAATGTAATGAGCTCTATTTCACATTGCTAATGACATCAATCAGACCTAGAGAGTGAAAGAAGTCATTTAGATACCCTAGGAGAAATTTTCTATGTAGATATAACCATAAAATTGTCATTAAGTATAGATATTAAGAATGTCTGATGCTCTCAAAGTAGGTAGATAAAAGAATTGAGTTATAATGGAAAATAGAATGAATGAGATATTTTAAGAACATCTGAAACATTATAGTAACTACAACTCATACTAAAGTTCATTTTTCAACTTGTTTATTTTTTCATATGTTGTGCTGTGCTTATTGTGAACAAGTCTGAGGCAAGTTGTATTTAAATATAAAAAAGTAAAGTTTTAAAGGGAAATAACAATAAAAGAAAACATGAAAAGAGAGAGATAAGCTACTTGTACCCTGACTTAAAAGATCGTTATAAAACCCAAACTTTTAGATGGAATGTAACTCTAAACTTAATAATGTCTCCATTGCTTCACTGCATGTTTACTCCTCTACTGTTTTAATCTGCACTCACTCTCTACTACCACATTGAACTTGCCCTACTTGGGATTACCAACTGCCTGCTTATTGATAAACCTGAGAGCATTCTTCAGTATTTACATACCTAACTTGCATTTAGCTTCCCATCTGCCTCAGCAGTAAGTATTTTTATTTTCAAAATATTCTGTTTCCTTGCTGGTATTTCCTTGCCCTTTAATAACAGTACACTGCATTGGTCAAGGATAGCATGTTTTTTCCTGCTCTGGAAGCTAAGCACATGATTTTTTCATAAAGGGCATGGAAGGGTTATACTAATATAGCTCTATAAATATGCCGCCTAGCTTGTTAGATAATATAGGGAATATATATGATGCAAGTAAAAGTTCACATTTATTGCTAAATTACATTGTGTGGGTACCTATAACTGCAGTGAGATTGGCTGAAAAGTTGAAGTATATGGTAGTTGGGTTCAACTCAGAGATAAGGGAAGAAAGAACCAACTACTTAAGAAAAGAATTTTAGGTCATGCACAGTTTTAGGGGATGTCCTTGCTTGTGTCCAGGCAGGGGAAATTCTAAAATCATATTGCTACCAAGTAGCTTGAGAAACAACTATACAATAATGTAGCTGCATCTCTAAAGTTATGCACAGAAGGCCTCAGTGTTGTTGGCTATTTAAACATATGTAATGTGATAACAGCAGAAACCCTAAATTAGTGGAAAGACAGTCTGAAGATTAAATTTCTCCTGTCTGACTTGGAATGGGATGCTCATGTCCTGGGTTCTCCAAGTTCCAGATATGCACTTAAGAATGCAGGATTATACCTGATAACTTGATAACAATGTGTAGGAGAGTAAACAGGCTTTAGGCTTTTCAAGGTATACGTGACCTTTACTCTTGGGAGAGAGAGGAGCTTTTCTTCAGGGCAAGAACGATGTTAATTAACATTTAAGCCCTCTCCTGGGGCTCGAGGGGTTAAAAAGCAAAATGATTGGATGCAGGGGGGTGATCCCTAGGATTACGAAGGAGTACCTTTGAGCTCTGAATCTGCTCTGGCATAGTACTACTGAGATGAGGTAAAATCGAGGAGTCTCAGAGGCCAATGGCTACGTGAATAACTGCTTTAAATGTAATCAGGTGAAAGACTAAGTCTAGCAGAGTGGATAACAGAAGACCCAAATATATGGTGTTTATAAGAAATCTACCTCAATATAGATTACAGGCTAAGAGAAGGAAAAACACATACCATGCTAATATAGTCAGAAGAAAACAAGAATAACTATATTAATTTCAGATAAAACCAAACTTCAGGACAAGGGAAAGTATTAGGGCTAAAGACAGTCATTTCCTTATAGTTCCTCTGGGTCCTACATCAACAATCGTAAATCAGTTCATAAATCACATACCTTTGATATGATGTGATTAAAAATGTCACTGTGATTCTCCTTTCCAAAACACGTACTTCAGTCTAATCATTAGATAAACATCAGAAAAATTTCAAGGGGGGCTCTACAATATACTTGAACAGTGCTCCCCAAATTATCAAGATCACCAAAGGGAAGGTTGAGAATCTGTCACACCCAAGAGAAGACATGATTATTAAATATAATGTGGTATTCTACTTGGGATCCTAGAGCAGACAAAGGGTATTTGGTAAAAGTTAAGGAAATTTTAATGAAATATGGACTTTAGTTTGATAATATGGGATCAAAATCGATTAATCAATGTAACAAATGTATCATACTAATGTAAGATGTTAATACACGACACTGGGTACAGGAGGTAAATGCGAAACTGAAGTATCTGTTCAATTTCTCTGTGAAGTGAAAAGTATTCTACGGGAGTTTGGGTGGCTCAATTGGTTGAACGTCTGACTTTTGATTTTGGCTCAGGTCATGATCTCATGGTTGGTGAGATCAAGCCTGGTGTGGGGCTCTGAGCTGGCAGCTTGGGATTCTCTCTCTCTCTCTCTCTCTCTCTCTCTCTCTCTGCCACTTGCCTGCTTGCACTCTTTCTCTCTCTCTAAATAAATTTAAAAAAAAAAAACAGAAAACTATTCTAAAGTAGGAAGTTCATTAATGAAAATATTAAAGTCAATAAACAGTGTCCTTGAAATGTGTTCATTTGGTTACAGTATTAGTCAGCAATTGCTGACATATTACTTCTGATTCAGTTATCAGGAATAACTGAGAATAAACTCAAGATTCTTATATAACAATTGAGGCCAGATCTTTTAAAATCAACATGGAACAAGAGAAAGCTGGCTCCCTTTTGAACATGCTGCAGTTAAAATCTAACGAGGTGCGCCTGGGTGGTTCAGTCGGTTAAGCAGTGGACTTCGGCTCAGGTCATGATCTCGTAGCTCGTGAGTTCGAGCCCCGCGTCGGGCTTGGTGCTGACAGCTCAGAGCCTGGAGCCTGTTTCAGATTCTGTGTCTCCCTCTCTCTCTCTCTGCCCCTCCCCTGTTCATGCTCTGTCTCTCTCTGTCTCAAAAATAAAT
Source organism: Lynx canadensis (assembly GCF_007474595.2). Taxonomy (NCBI): domain Eukaryota; kingdom Metazoa; phylum Chordata; class Mammalia; order Carnivora; family Felidae; genus Lynx; species Lynx canadensis. The sequence goes on from NC_044309.1 coordinate 106,119,660, forward strand.
AAATGTCAAAAAAAAAAAAAAAGAAAATCTAACGAAGACATTTTCTAACACTAAGGAAGTTTAAATACAGTTAAATTGTTGTTAAGAGAAGTTGTGAAATCCCTTTTCTGCAGGTGTTTATCAACAGAATTATTTTAGATGTAATCTAATCAGAGGACAGATTGATGAATGAGGTGACTTCTTAGATTTTCCTCTTCTGATAAATTTAATATTACAGTAGCAAGTTGCCATCCTGAGGAAAATAACTGAACATTGGAAAATGATGAATAGTAGGAAGGGAAGACATAGATGAAATGGAGGCTTACACTGTACTTGAAACTATTAACATGATGAAAAGCCTACATTTTGGTACTGGACAGATATTTGTGTCCATTTCACAATGTCAAAAACCCATTCATTCAATGAGCCCTTTGTTCAACAAATAGTGTCTATAATTAATACACTTTGATAGTTGAGAGGTGCTAGTAATTTTTAAAAAATGCTTTTTAATGAAGCAGAAAATTTGGAATCAAAAAAAGTTTCTGACTTTTTTTTTACAACACCAATATTTCTACAGTTATAATTTATTCAAAGAATTTTGTCTTGGTTAGTTAAAGCATAAGAAAAAGGAAAGATTAATCTCTATTGTGGATGCTTTCCTTACAAACTGTTACTTTTTTAATTGCAACCGATTCTGTAACATGGCTAAACCACCCTGGATGTTAGATTATTTTTTCTCCTGGTTCTTAATATTTTTTTCTTTTAGTCTCCTCTTTATTTTTATAAAGTATAAGCCCTTTCCTCAAGACTACCATCAAGACCAAGCCTCTTAGTTTTAACAGATAACTAAGATTTCCACTGAAGTCTTAGAAATTGAGGCTAGTAGGTATATGAACAGCCTTAACTTCCTGGCCACATCCTTCATCCACACGTATTTATCTGGAACTTGATCTAAAATTGTTTCTATTCTATAGTTTCATGGGCTGAAACCTGTTTCCATTTAGTCAATAAGGAATTGAAAAGTGTTTGCTTTCTGACAAACATTATGAGGAACACTATTTGAAGCCATGCTACCATTATATACTCTTGATTCCTTCTTCCCATAGTTTTTTTCAGCATTAATTATTCCTCTCTGTTTTGGCTCATTTATTCATACCAGCTTTTAAGTAAGTCTATCAATTCTGAGATCTAAAATAACAAAAAAAGTGAATTTTCATCATTACCCCTAAATTATTGGACTCTTTTTGTCTCTTATCAATTTTCATAAGGTCAAAGCATTGTCTACTTCATTCTTAATACTTTTCAAAGTAGCTCCCTCTGGAACATACACACACACACACAGAAACTGCTCTTATGAGGAACACAATAATCATCTCACTGCTAAAATGGACAAACACACTTTTTAAAAAAATGTTTATTTATTTTGAGAAAGAGAGAGCAGGGGAGGGGCAGAGAGAGAGACTTGGAACTCCACGTGGGGCCTGATGCAGGGCTTGATCTCACGACCATGAGATCATGACTTGAACTAAAATCAAGAGTTGGATGCTTAGCCAACTGAGTCACCCAGGCTCCCCAACAAGCATGCTTTTTAAAGGCTTCTTGCTAAATTGTGTAACTACTTTCATAACTATCACAGGTATTGCCTTGTGGAATGTCTCTATCCCCATAAGACAGAGATATTATCTTCTCATGGTTCTCTGTTACACTTGCTCTCTTTTTCACTCTAAGATTCGAGTTCTGTTCCCCTTATGTGTGGTCCACTAAATTTTTTGAGATTATTGATGCCTTCAAAATTGTAACCTCTCTTATGAGCTTAACATTTTATATCACATTTTGTTATAGCAGTGCAGGGACAATGATTAATAATTAATACTGAAAATTTACCTATAGAATATTTTTATTCTCCCTTTATAACCCCTACTTTCATTTCTATATTTAAGATCCTTATTATCTATATCTTGTGATATTGCAGTAATTTCATACTTGCTCACCTTGCCTTTCCTATTGTCCCCTTTCAATTTATTCTTACCTAACTTTAACTGGATAATTTCATCTAAAGCAATCTGGCCTATGCTAAACTTTTACAAAATATTTCAGTGATTCAACTTTACTTTTAGAAAAAACATACATATGATCTTTATGACAGAATTCAAGGACTTTCAAAGTCTAGTCTCTACCTATTTCTTTGTACTCATATCTTGAAATAGCTTTTTTAAACAAATTATGCCAAGTCATGGTTTTTCATGTAGGTATTCTTTAGGTTGTATTGTTTTTTTTTCCACTTTATTTGTCAGGTGAAATTTGCTTATATTTGAAGACTCAATTCAGGCATTGTGTCCTATAAGAAATTTTCCCTAGGGGCGCCTGGGTGGCTCGGTTGAGCGTCCGACTTTGGCTCAAGTCATGATCTTACAGCTCGTGAGTTCGAGCCCCGTGTCAGGCTCTGCGCTGACAGCTCAGAGCCTGAAGCCTGCTTCAGATTCTGTGTCTCCCTCTCTCTCTGCCCCTAACCCACTCGCATTCTGTCTCTGTCTCTCTCAAAAATAAATAAAATTTAAAAAAAAAAGAAATTTTCCCTAAACTTATAGGTTTAGTTGAGTAGCCTTCCACTGAGTTCTCCTTGGTAAGGGTATATATCTATTTCTTCCAACTTATGTCATTTAGAAATAATCTGTTTAGGTTTGTTCCCTCTCTAGTAGAAAATAATTCCCTTGAAGTCTAAACTTTCTTTGCCTAGCACAGTACAGGCCACAGTACAGGGTAACATTAAAAGATAAATTTGTGACACTGCCTTTCAGGAAGATGGAATAGATGTACTTTTCCCTAGGCATCCTACTATGTACAAGTAAACAATGAGAACATCATATATAAAGCAACATAAGACTGAAAGGTGGAGAGAAGACTGATGGAATACTAATACAAGGAATGACACAGTGGTGAGTATCATTTTGGGGGAGCTTTATTTTGCCTCATATATCTTAGACTTGGGGTGGAGTAAGCTAGCAATCCCCAAACACCAATAAGCACCGACAAAAAATTAAAAATCACCTAAACAAAACCCTGTAAATCCATTCTCTCTAGTCAAAGGATCAGACAGAGAAGGAACTTAGCAATACAGAAAACTTTTATTTTATTTTGTTATTTTTTATTTTGATGGGGGTAGGGGAGCAGGGGAGGGGCAGACAGAGAGGGAGAGAGGGAATTAAAAGCAGGCTCTGCACTGTCAACACAGTCTGACGTGGGGCTGGATCCCACAAACTGTCAGATCATGACCAAGAATCCAATGCTCAACCAACTGAGCCATGAAGGTGCCCTAAGACAGAAAACTTTTAGATAATAACATCTCTAGTCCAGATAAACACTACAGAAAAACTGTCCTCCTCCAACTTTGCCAGCAAAGACCATGTAGAGAATGTAGTTATCCATCCTTACCCTGTTGCAGTGAGCTGGTCCAATCCCCCCTCTCCACACAGAAGTATCAGAGAAGGATTACTAGGGGAACAGGGATTTTTTTTACCCCACTGGACAGTAAGATCTTCCCTCTCAACCCTCCATAGCGTTTAAGTAGAGATCATGAAGAGACTGGACTTTCACTCCCACCAATTCCTATCAAATCACAGTAAGATCTTTTGTAGTTATAAACAAGAGTTTTCTGAAATTTGTTTGAAAAAGGCAAGAGAACCATTTTGAAACACAATTTTAAAGATAAAAAATAAGGTGGGGTAAATCACTCTGATTTTAGTACATATGATATAGCTACAGTAATCATGACCGTGTGCTATTGGTAGAAGGTGTATGCAGAAATCAAGAGAACAGAATAGGGAACCCAGGAATACCCCCATAAAAGTACGGCCAAGTGGTTTTGACAAAGATGCAAATGTAAATCAATGGAGAAAGGATAGACTTTGAAGTAAATAGTTGCTGGAACAATAGGAAATCTATAGGCAAATAAGTGAACCTCACCCTAAACTTTATCAATTTTATACAAATTAACTCAAAAATGGACCATGGACTTAAATGAAATACATCAAACTTTAAAACTTTTAGAAAAAAGCAGGAGAAATTCTTCAGGACCCAGCTGTAGACAAAAAGTTCTTAGACTTGACACAAACATGATCCATAAAAGTGAAAAAAAAATTATACCTTGGAGTTCGTAAAAATTAAAATTTTAGTTCTGTGAAAGGGCTTATAAAAATAATAAGAAATTAGGCTACAGACTGGGGGAAAATATTTGCAAATTACATATCATAATGAAATCATATCTAGAATAAAGAACTCTAAACACTCACTAGTTAAAAACAAGACAATTACAAAGGAGACACAACACATGAAGGGACATTTCACTGAAGAAGACATAAAGAAGGCAGCAAACACAAGAAAAGATATAACTCGGCATAACCAGCCAAGGGAAATGCAAATTATAACTATAATATCACTAGATATCTTTAGAACGGTTAATTTTTTTTTCAACCTGACAATATCAGTTGCTGGCAAAGATAGAGAAACTGGATTGTCCATATACTGCTGATGTGAATGTAAAATGTTATAGCCACTCTGGAAAATATTTGGCAATTTATTAAAAAAACCACAAACATATATTTACTACATGACCCAGAAATTGTACTTCTGGACATTATCCCAGAGAAATAAAAACTTAAATCCATACAAAAACCTGTAAATGAATGTTCATAGCAGCAAGTAACCAAAATCTGGAAACTAACATATCTTTTCATAGGTGAATGGGTGAACAAACGATAGTACCTCCATATCGTGAAATACTACTCAGTAATAGGAAGGAATAAACTGGGTGCCTGGGTGGCTCAGTCCCTTAAGCGACACCCTGTTGATTTCAGTTCAGGTCATGATGTCACAGTTGGTGAGTTTGAGGCCTGCGCCCAGCTCAGTGCTTACTATGCAGAGCCTGAGCGCTATTTTCCCGCTCCCTCTCTGCCCCTCCCCCACTGGCCCTCTCCCTTTGAAAATAAATAAGTGAACTTAAAAAAAAATCTTAAAAAAAATAAAAAAGAAAAGGAATGAATTACCGATTAACACAACTTGGATGGGTCTCCCGCACATTGTGGTGAGGAAGCAAAAACAAACAAAAACACTAACCTATTTTGTACGTTCTGTTTGAATGAGAAAATTATAAAGATGGAAAACGGTTTAGTGATTGCCATGGGTTAGGGAGGGGAAGGGGAGAGCAACGCAGTGAGTGACTATAAAGGGTAGCCTGAGGAATATCTTTGTGGTGTCTAAATAGCTCCGCGTCCTGAATTGCTGATTACACAGATTTACACGAGTCAAATAGCAACCATACACGCACTACGACGAAGCCAAATTCCTGGATTTGATTTTGTACTATAATTCTGTGAGAGGCAACCTAACAGGAAGCCGCGAAGGGCACCTGGAGCTTCTTGGCAATACTTTGGTAACATCCCGTGACTCCATGTGAAGCGTAAGCACCTGACAGGTGGCGTTTTGGACCGGAAGGCCAAGTTTCTTTTGTTTCTTTTGTTGAGCGGTCCCTGGTTTGACTGCTCCTTTTTCCTGCGTGGCTTTCGTCATTGGTTTCTCCCTTCTAGCGCTTTGACGCTGGCGCTTTAATTTTCGCGCTTCTGTTTTAAAGTCACCAATACACTTCAAGCCCGCGACGCGGAAACCAGAGCCGCCCGCCCTCCACCCGGATAAAAGCCAAACCCGAGGCACGTGGTCTCGCGCCCTACCTGTGATCTCAGGCGGTGCTCAGGTTCCTCCAGGACGGGTGAGTAATAAACCTCGTTTTCTTTTTCGAAGGTTCCTGAAGGTTGTCGTGGAGGTGGGTCTCGCAGTCATAGTAAGAGTCACAACACGGGTCAGCCACGCGGCTGACTCCCAGAGGGAAATGTTAGGGTGGGGGTCGTCGCCGCTTGGGCCCTAGTGAGTGTCCTCAGGCATTTCTAGCTGATTATCGATTATCCAGAGGCTGAGAGTGGCCCAAAACACGATGACTATTTCAATCTGAAAATCTGAACCACACGAAATCTAAAGCTTAAAGTGAAGTAGTTGTAAATGCCTCGAGGCCATTTTCATGTATCTCCTCCTTGTTTGAAAGATACGCAGATCTTAATGCCAAATTTGGTGGAAATGAAATTATTTGTGCACGTAGACTCAAGTCTGGAATGGGGAGATGAAAAGCAAAGGGTAGATACTGAGACGTCCCGCAGACGCTGAAGCAGCGTCCTGGAGGTGTGTAAGTACACAACACTGAGCTGTCTACGCACTGCCAGCTTCTGTTGAAAAGTAGTCCTTCATTAAGGATTAGGCCATCTGGGCTGATGCCTGGCCCCAGTCTATAAGCATGATAAACCGTCACTGGAATATATTTAAAGTGGGAAGCCAGTTTATAGAGTTTCTCAGAGGCACATATTAACATAACTGGCAGAAAGTACGTTCTTTCTGCTCTAATTACAGTAGCAATTTAAAACTTGGTGAGGACCAATATATCTCTAAGTATTTTGAGGATCAGCGTCTCCATCTTGCATGCAATAACTAAAGGCCACATTACTAACTCAGAAATAAGCCTGATTGTAGTATGATCTTGGCAGTCACAGCCAACCAAAATTCTGAAATTGAATTTAAAATTCATGGCATAATATTATTTATGGTGAATGGATGACTTACTTTATAAAATCTAAATTTTATACACATTAATATTCCTCTAAACATATTGCCAAGTTCAGAAAGCTAAATTTGAAAAAGGGAAGGAACTACCCAAGAGTATAAACTATTTTGTCAGGTTGGAAATCTGAAAAATATGTTTAAACATATTTAATCCCAATATAAACCATAGCCCAAGTAGTTATGCCTCTGAATTGTTTTCCATTTTCTGCAAATAACATAAACGGAAGTTGAATACTAATTGAATATATTACATTTTTATTTCTTTCTCTCACTGGGTATCAAAGAGGAAAGAATGTAATTCATAAATAACAGCATCTTAAAATTTTTCAAGAGGTACTCTTAATTATTAATGAATATTAGGGAACTTGGTTTTTATTCTTAGCTACTTTTACCAAATTCTCATTGTTTACACATATGTACACTTATATGTACAAACATGGATTTTTATTCTTTGTTTTTATTTATAGTCATACTTTATAAATGAATCTACCACTTCCTTGACAGTATATGAATAAAAAATATATTATGGGTCTGCCTACAAGTTGATTGATAGAAATTTAATTTTATCCTGTTTTATACCTACTTTTGTCATGCATATATTCACAAATATTTTTTGTGCATGTGAGCATATGGGTATAGACATATACACACACAAACATGCACATGTATAATTATCCTGTTACTAGCTCTTGGAAAACTATAGTACTATCTAGACAGAAAATCCTTTTTTTTTTTTTTTTTTTTTTTTTTGCTAAAAGCATCCTCACCAATTATTTTGATACAAATATTTCCTATAGGCATATCAGGTGGAATATGTTTGTTTTACTTTGTGCGTGTTAGTTAAACAAGTGATAGGGTACCGCATCTTCTTAATATATCTCTTTGAAGCACCCTCATATTTAGTCTTTATGTTGTCATAAAGCCACTTTTCTGAGCTATAACTGTTTTTAAGAGCAGGTAAAGTACAAGATAGTAATGGACTCCTAAAAGTCTCAAAATTGGTGAAAAATAGTGTAGTCTTGATGCTTAATAAATATTCTTGAGATTGAATAGACACACAAAAGAGAAAATATTATTATAGACTGAATTTAAACAAATCCAACAAATCCCAGGATTTAGCGTGGGTTTAGATTGTGAGGGAGGGGATAATATGTTGCAAATATCCCATCTGTTGGTGGAAGGAAAAAGAATTAAGACATTAAAATCCTGGGTTTCTTGGAGGTTTTTGTTGGTATGTTTTTTGTTTTTGTTTTTTAAAAATGAAGGCAGCTATGGAGCAACTTGCAGAGAAAAGAACTGATTTTGTTTCTCTGCAAATTAGAGACATAAATGCATAAATGTGAGAAACAGAAAGAGTATTATACCATTAACAAAATGGAAATGTGGAGTCAGATGCCACACTGCCAGAGGCATAGGATAGGAAGTACATACCACTTCATCATTAGAATGTCAGGTTCAGAAAGAGTTCCCAGGAGAAAGGATGATTCCTCAATTTTAGCAAAATCAGTCTACCTACGGAAGTAGAGCAAAACAAAACAAAACAAAAACCTGTCTTCATCTACTAAAATGTAAGTCACATGAAGTCGGGGTGTGTGTGTGTGTGTGTGTGTGTGTGTGTGTGTGTGTGTGTGTGCGTGCGCACATGCTTATGAATCACAGTACCTGGAACATGTTGTTGGCCTAGTAGGTACCCAAATATACTTATTTAATCAACAAAATGTTTTTTTTTTCTTTTAGTTTACTTAATTTACTGTCTTTTAATTTTTCTGTTCTCTCAAAGCTGACCCCCAGTTGATTTGATTACATCTGTTTTAGTTCTTTAAAGTATCCCAAGTACATTTCAGAAGTCTTTGATTTGCTGCCCAGAATAAATACTATATTTCCCAGATTCCCTCATCCCTGTAAGTGACAATGTACTAAATTATCACCAATAAGATGTAAGGGGATACATAGCAGCCCAAGAAATTCTCTCTTAAGGAGTTGAAATCACTGGCCCAGAGCCAGTAATCTCCACTTCATTTATGTGACAGAGAAACTCTCTCTTGAGATATATTTCAAATTTTGTTTTCTGAGATTTTCGGATGAACCTGCTAAACCTCATCCGAACAAATGTGCCACTCCTTCCCTAGGGTGTCTTGGTATGCATGATAAATGCTACCCAGGTATGAATGACAGACATGAAAGTTGAAAAATAATTCCAAAAAGTTAAACTATTATATCATGTTTATTTTTTGTAATATACCATGTCTTTTAAATATCATCATGTTTACCATTTATATTAATAGACAAATATTTTATTCCCATTACTACTCAACACATATGAATAAAAGAGCAAGCATATTGGTTAGAAATGTACCAAGGGACAGTCTCAAAATGTGCTTGTATGTTTTTGTCTGACATGTACATTTTTATTCTGAAGTGAGGAGGTAGTTGGCAATAATCTATCCCCATGATATGACTGTAAAGTAACTGTGTTTTGAGTGAAGAGGGATATGAAACGTGCCAGGATGTGTTGCTTCTGCTCAGAGCAGATATACAGTACATAAATATTTACACAAAGGCACTGTAGGACAATGAAAACCTTGGATCAGCCCCTAAGGACCCATCTCCCTCTTCTTCCCCTACTTGGTACCACTATATCCAGAAAACAGAAACAAAATCTCCTAGAGACAAATCAGCAACAATTAGAAGAATTTAAATTTCATATCATTCTGATACTGACATAGATAAAAACAGATCCTTCATGCAGACCAAAGGCCAGAACTTCTATTACCATGATTGACTGAAAGCTCTCTATCATCTTCATTGGTGCTTGATATATTCTATATTAAGCATACTATGAATCTTATATACCAGAGAAGCTGAGAGTTATGGACATGAGAAAAATGATTTACATTTGATTTTGCCTGTGTTTAAGACTCCTATGTCCTACTTACACAACTGCTAATTTATAGGAAAATATTGCATTGACATGTAACCTGAAAACTGGTCCAGATTAAACATTATAGAATTTTCCTTAACCTAGACTTATAAAACTCTAGCCAGCCATTGGGATTTTGTTCCCATTTGCAAGGTAATATTTCTTACTCTGAAAATTACTATTAAGACTGACAGCCACATTAAAAACAAACAAAAAACTGCTTAGCCTTCAAAGATTTCCAAATGCTGACACTAAAGAGCTTAGGGTTGGTAAAGATGTGGTGCTCACTGGTATAGTTCACAGGTAGCCACAATCAGATATCAGAAAATTATTAATATGATTTATGTCCTAATTATTGTATCCCATAGTTGTTAATGTGCAGAAATAATAAAAATATGTTATGGACCAAGTAAGGCAAAATGTTTTGATAGCGTTCAGTTTGTGCCAAAGTACCTTAAATCAAGTTGTTTTGAATCAAATACCAAAACAAATTCCATGGAATTCAGCCTGTATATATGTCATGGACTTTTTTTTTATCAAATGTTACTTTGTAATTAGTTCATTATTGAATAGAAACCTAAATCTGGTGATAAAAAATGGCATGAAATTTTATACATATTTTTCTGGGTCAGAAATGTCAATATTAGAATTAGCTCAATCTATTAAAGAAAAATGACTAATAACGAATAAACATAATGTTAACTTTTTATTACAGTGGATATAAACTTCGAACTTCTATTAGAGAATCTGAAAGGACTAGTGATATTCAAATAGATAACAGATGTTAACTAGGGTTATTGTGGTGATCATTTTGCAATATTTACGAATATAAAATCATTAATGCGGTATATCTGAAACCAAAAGAATGTTGTAAATCCATTATACATCAATGAAAAAAATAGACATTTTAATTAAATTTTCTAAGATTTTTGCATACTTTTAAAATTTTTGTCAATAATCACAGATAAATGGAATTTCTAAGATGTAAGTTCATGTTGGCACTAGAGCTTGATTGAATATCAAGGCAGTTTCAGTAGTTCATATATAGGTGTATACTGTATGTGTGTGTGTGCGTGCACGTGCACTGCTTGTGTGTTTTTCTCATAGTACTACTGTTCTTTTGAAAAGTGTACTCCTGGATCACCTGGAAGGCTCAGAGTAAGAATGCCATGAGTACAAATCTACTGGCTTTAGTAGAAGTACAAAATCGCATGTCCTATTTGAGCTTTTGTTTGTCTTTCAAAGGTTATATTTAACCATTGTATATTTTGTTAAATTCTATTGTGTAACACAAATAAATGAATATAATTTTAAAAGATGACCATATAATTAATGTCAAACACACAAATCTAACCGAAGAGGGTAAACAGGATACTCTAAACTAACTTTCTATTAACATATCAGAAAATGGTATGTGCTTTGGGCTATGTTTTTACGCACATCTTCTGAAAATGCACATCTGAATAAACTCACATCATATTCTAAGCTCTCCCCATCACAAAAATAAAATTCTAGGTGTTCTATGGGAAGTATGAAAAAGTACGGCAGCAGCATCTATAGTCTATCCCCAAATTACTATCCCTCCCAAAGTGCTGATAGGTTGAACTTTTATGACTTGGAACATATAAATAATACTGTTCATGGTGGTTTGGTTTCAGGCCAGTCTTCAAATCCAGTTAACCCAAAATGTAATTTAAAAATTGATTCTAATCTCCATATGTAATTACATTTTTATGGGAAAATAAATCAATATGTCTTTCTCACTGAAGCACTAATGCCATACTGGTTACTATTTTACTTTTTTAGACTTTTAACTTTTGAAAAGGGTTTGTAAACACTCCACTAGTGTAGTAGATTATTTTTTCAGCAAATACTACTTAGCCCTCAGCACTGCCCCCTCCATGGGAAGAGTATACTTCCTTCCCTCTTGGCTTTGAGGCTGGCCATGTGACCTGCTTTGGTCAGTGGATGCATTCCATACTGAGCCTTTAAATGTGCTTGGGCTTTCACCCTTGCTGTCCTCGGTGTTTGCCATTGTCTTAGGGAAACCATGCCTTGAGAAGACCCTGCCCCTCTATCCTCGGCCCCAGAATGAAACATGGGGAGCAGAGTCTCCACAGGCAACCTTTAGATGTGGGAATGAGAAATACATTATCATTTCCCACTGGTATTTTGTGGCAATTTATATGTGTTAACCATTGTTTCAGTAATTCTTCATAACAACCACCTACAAGTCCCTGTACAGGATCTCAAAGAGACTCAAAGGTGTAAAAAAAAATGCTACAAGATTTGTGTTAAACTTAAGAGTATAAAATATTGCATATGGTGATGACACTGTATATTTTGTCACTTAAATTCATCCTGACTTTTTAAAAAGATGCAAAATACTAATATGCTTAAGAACTGAAGCAAGAATGCATTTTTGGAAAATACCTCTTGTATTCACACTCCTTTGCTATTACTGGTTCTACATTGAATAACCCAGGTGGAAGAAGAATAATGGTAGAAATTTAATGATTGACATTGAAAAACATTGATCAATGATAATAACATCAATGAAGGATTTAACATGAGTAACATAACATTGGAAAAATAAACAGAGGTTCTGAAAATTGAAAATATTAAAAATCTTATTTGATAGTCAAAGGATAAAAGAATTTTTGGCAATATGAAGTCTGAACTCGTGTCAGGCCAGAGGAATTAAGCACATATTCTGAAATTACAGAGGCAAATACATTACTAGTGCTTACTAAAGAAAGGAAAACACTATAACTTAGTGTTACTCCAGGAGACTCTGAGAAAGATCTATAGCTTGATAAGTAAGCTTAAAAATATTTTGCCATCACCAGAGGTGAACATCCTTATTCACACATAGGATTTTTTAATGATAAGGATTAAAACAGAGAGAAGGTGTATTGGGGTATTCTTGATATCTTGTAAGGAATGCCCAGAGGAACAAGGTGTCTAGCTGTTGGCCTGCTTTTTTTTGTCCTAATATTTCTGTTATAGTGGTTCTTCTCCAAACCACACTCTGATCACTGAGACAGAATTGCAGTTGCTTTCATGAGCAAGTGACCCATTTCCTAGATTGCCAATAATCACCAACATTCTGTGTGTTTAAAGGTGCACCGGTGGAGTAAGTATGCTTATTTTAAGGTTTGATGTGGCTCTTTATTCATTCAGATGTTATACAACTAAAAACCAAAGGATTATAAAACAGAACATCCCTAAGAAATTTGTGGGAAAAAGTGATTCATAGCCTCCAGTTTTGTTAATTTTGACAACTTGCATCTCAAATAGCCCCAGGTAACTTGCCTAAATCTTTGTTTTTGCCTAGAGATAATACATAGATTCTTACTTATCAGTCAGTATTTTCTCAGGAGGAATCATACTAAAAGACAAATTCCATCTAATGCTGCTTTTTAGCCATAAACTAAAATCTGTTTCAATAAAAATTCACACCTCAGGCATTCTTTAGCTCTTCCCTAAATTTATATTTCTAGACTAGGGTTGATAAAATAAAAAAATCTTAACTTGCAGAGATGAATGTACAGAAAGTTGTAAAATGTGGTTTTAAATGTCCACAACTTAGATTCCACTTACAAGTGAGGTCATAGAGTATTTGTCTTTCTCTGACTTATTTCACTTATTAAAATACCCATCCATCTTGTTGCAACTGATAAGATTTCATTTTTTTTATGACTGGATAATATTCTATGGTGTGTGTATCACATTTTCGTTACCTACTCATCTGTTAGTGGACACTTAGATTGCTTCTGTATCTCAGTGAACATGAGGCTGCATATATCTTTTTGACTTAGTGTTTTTGTTTTCCTTAGATAAATATCCAGAAGTGGCATTTCTGAATCATATGGTAGCTCTATTTTTAATTTTTCGAGGAACCTCCATACTCTTGTCCACAGTGGCTGCACCAGTTTACGTTCTCACCAGCAGTGCACAAGGGGTCTCTTTTCTCCACATCCTCTTCAGCATTTATCTATTGTCTTTTTGATAATGGCCATCCTAACAGGAGTGAGGTGATATCCCATTGTGGTTTTGATATGCATTTTTCTGATAATTAATGATGTTGAACATCTTTTCATAGCCATCTGTGTCTTCTGTGGAGAAATGGCTACTCAAATCCTCTGTTCATTTTTTAATTAGATTTAAAAATTTTTTAATTTGCTATTGTGTGTGTTCTTATATATTTTGGGTATTAACCCCTTATCAGACATGAGATTTGCAAGTATTTTTCTCCTATTAAGTAGGTTGCCTTTTCGTTTTGTGGATGATTTCCTTTGCTTTGTAGAATGTTTTGTTTGATGTAATTCCACTTGTTAATTTTTGCTTTTGTTGCCTTTGGTTAGGTGTTAAATCCAAAAATCATCTCTCAGACTAATGTCAAGGAGCTTATGGCCTATGTTTTCTTCTAGTGCTTTTTGATTTCAGATCTTACATCCAAATTCTTAATCCATTTTGAGTTAATTTTTGTGCATGGTATAAGATAGTGGTCAAGTTTCATTCTTTTGCATGTGACTGTCCAGTTTAAATAAAGCCATTTATAAGAGACTGTCCTTAACCATTGTATATTCTTGGTTCTTTTGTCTTAATTGACCGTCTGTGTGTACATTTATATCTGGGCTTATTATTCCATTCCATTGTAACTTTGTAATATAGTTTGAAATTCCCTGAGTGATGAGAGTGAGCATCTTTGTCTTGTTCCTGATCTTAGAGGAAATGCTTTCAGCTTTTCACTGTTGAGGATGATGTTAGATATAGGCAGTACTATCATTTTTAATATTCAGTGCAAACCTGCAAAATGTATATTATTTTCCCCTGTTCTTTAGGTGAGGAGTCTGATGCTCATTGAGACTAAAAAACTTTCAAAAATTTATTATTTATTTTTCATAAATATGTACTACATGCTGCTTAAATAGAAACCAAGGTTATCTGTTTCAATGTTTTTTTTTCCTTTCTAATGGTAATGTTATCATTTCTGTCAGCTATTATCAATTCTGAAGTGCTTTTTTTTTGTTTTTAAACATTTGGTGAGTCATAAGCTTGTGAGGCTTGTATCTTTTTCAGCTCTATTGAAATATAATTGGCATAAAACATCGTGTAAGTATGATGTCAGCATGTTAATTTTATATACATACGTATATATTGCAATATGAAGGGTAAAAACTTCAAGTTAGAAGAAGTTTTGCAGATCTAATACACAGCATTGTAATTATAGTCAACAACAGTAGTATATTGTGTACTTGAAAATTGAGAGCAGGTGTGAAATTTTCTCACCACACAAAAAAATGATAGTGATGGAGGTGTTAGCCAATTTTGCATTTTGTATTTTATTAAACATTTTTCTTTTCATGCAATGTCACCTTATTAGAACATTCAAAGCTGGATTAATAATGGTGCAAACAAACATCTTTCTTTCTCTATTAAAGACATCAGTGGTTTATGTCACTCTTGTGCTTGCCACCCATAGACTTTTTTCCTTTTTTACAATGAAGTCTAAACTCCTTACTTTGGACTCGTAGGCCCTACATCAAGAAATTGCACTACATTGATACAATGGACTGCATTAAGTAACAGAAAGGACCAGCTATGAATTGATGTAACATATGAATTTCACATGTGATATTCTACATGAAGCCATATCTGGCTTCTACATACGTGTGCTGTCTCATCTCTCTCATCATTCCCGTCGTCTACTGTGCCGAGCACCCATTGACTTTTAAGCTGCTTATACACAACATACTCTTTCATGGTGGTTTGGGTTTTACAATTTCTGCATCCTCAAAAATCCTATCCATTTTTCCGTACAGGCCTAGTTTCCTCTTTTTTTTTTCTTTTGTAACCTTAATGTTACATCATTAGAGAAATCTTCCCTGACCACACCAGCCCAGCTATTTTACCATATTACCCTCTATTATAATCTGTCTACATTGTATTAATTTCTATTTTTAAAGTTTAATGAAGTTTAAAATGAAGTTTAAAATGAAGACTGTAATGATACTATATGGTCACACATTCTAAAATATCTTAAGATTTTTTTTTCATCTAAATTAAGGGCTGATTTGGGGCGCCTGGGTGGCGCAGTCGGTTAAGCGTCCGGCTTCAGTCAGGTCACGATCTCGCGGTCCGTGAGTTCGAGCCCCGCGTCGGGCTCTGGGCTGATGGCTCAGAGCCTGGAGCCTGTTTCCGATTCTGTGTCTCCCTCTCTCTCTGCCCCTCCCCCATTCATGCTCTGTCTCTCTCTGTCCCAAAAATAAATAAACGTTGAAAAAAAAATCAAAAATAAATTAAGGGCTGATTTAATTTCTTTCTTGTGTTGAATACAGGTTCCCAAGACAAATTCAAAAATCAGAATAGCTGCACTAAGCACTGCAACAGACAGAATGCTCTATACACTGTTTACTTTGAAAAAAATATGAATCTAAGCCTCTAACATAAGACTTTCATGAGCATGGCAAAGGAAATTATATAAAGCAGTGATTCTCAAACATTAGCATGCATCAGTACCACCATCAAAAATACTGACTGTTCAGCTCAACTCTCAGAGATTCTGATTTAGGGGGTCTAGAGTGGGGCCTGAACTTTTACTTTTGTAACCAGTACCCAGTTAATACCAATGTTGCTGGTCTATGGACCACACATTGAGAACCACTGTAATACAGGAAATACTGGAGGGAAGAGAGGGATAAGGGGAAGTACTGGATTCTGACTTCAGGTAGGAGGGAGAGGAAGCCAGTAATTGGCAACTGAGGAGGCCACAGGGGCAGAGGAACTGAAGTTCCAAAATTAATTTTTACTTAGTTTTTATTTATAAAAATTTTAGAACAATCAATGAGTGAACTAATAACATTGCTACCCATGAAAGTGTATTATTTGAGATACAGTCAAGGAACTATAGTATACTTGACTGCAAAATGTGTAACAAAATACTTCCTGACCAATATTAGATTTAATCAATTTACAACACATTTCAAAGAATTACATAATCATTCACATCTGTCTTCATGTGTGGAATGCTCTAAAGAACCCTATCAAAATTTAATTTGAATCCAGTGTTTGAACAAATCTGGTTTAAATAATTTTTCTGTGGATAAGGGACAGCTTCCTTTCCCCTTTGTATGTGTGGTTATTCAAAAGCCCTCCCTCTATCCCTGAAAAGGTAGAATGAAAAGTGCATGAAATTGGAGTAGAAATGCAGGACCTTGTTTTCTTGCAGAGATTTTTTTGTAGGTTAACAAGATTTTCACTTATTGCATGTTTGATATCTTTTGATGAGAGAAACTATATAAATATCAAATATTATTCTAGGCGAAGGGTTCATTAGTGCTTTATTTTCCATTAATTTTGCCAGAACCTAACTGGCATTGAGTGCAGTTCTACAGAATGTTTGGCAACCACTTGTTTTCTGTCAAAGTCATGTCAATATACAGATGGATTCCATTTTCACAGGAACTTAAATAAAGTGATATTCAAGATTAAATTTTGGGATGAAATAACTATTAATGTGTGAAATGCCTTAAGGAATTTATGCAGTAATGCAGACTGTGATGAAATGCAATAAAAGCTAACTGAATTATGAAACTACTCAGGAAAATAGATGGAGTTGGATATGTTATTATGATAACCATTGGCAGTCTCATGTAATCATACTATACCGATAGCAAAGGGAATATTTTTAAATTTAAAATTACACAATGAGTAAATCTGGCCAGAAATAACTCCTAATGTTGATACAAAGAAATTACATTTCCCTTGGGAAAACTGGTGTTTGTTACTGTCTGAGCACATCATAAAACTCTAATGCTAGATTGTGAAAATTTCGTGTGTGTGTGTGTGTGTGTGTGTGTATGTGTAAGTTTGCACGAGGGCGAAACTATTGAGAGTCATGAAAGAGATCCTGTGAAAGTAGACTAACTTAGCTATATGGGGCCTGGGCAACTTGATATTTCACAGGGCTGCTAGTAAATCTTTATGCTTTAAAATTATATGAGATTGATGATTTAATCATATGTAGCAAGAGGGACTTAACTAGGGAGTCTTTAGAAAGAGACCCAAACTGTCCTTACTTCATTTTTTCAGTGACTGTTTATTGATAGCAAATCGTGTAAACGGTACAGTCTTAAACCCTAGAGCTATAACAATAAGGAAATGATATATGTGTTCCTATGGACCTTAGTGGAACTTAGTTTATATTCTATTAGGAAGGCACAAAATTTAAAAGTATGTAAAATGCATGTTAAGTATAGAATACAAATGTCAAATGAATTGACATGTTCGTGGTTTTTATAGAAAAGGTAGAACAGTTCAGATGATAGAGTTTGAGAAGTTTCCAGTTTAAGAGAGATGTTGAGGCAAGTGTCTCTGAGGGAGTAATATTTGAGCAGAGATCTGAATGAGGGTGACAAACTGTGGGAAAAGAATTCTAGTTTGAAAAATTAGGGGTACATAAGTGGAAGCACACTTGTTATTTTTAAGGAACATCAATAAAGCTAGAATGAACAGAGGAGTACATGGAGGGAAACCATGGCCTGGGCCACATCATGAAGGCATACAGCAGATCATGTTGGCCATATACAAATTTAGATTTTAATCTGAATTGAACATAAATTGTTAGAAGGTTTGAAGCAGGAAAATGATATGACCTGACTCATTTGTAAGTGAGGAATAAATTCTATCTGAATGTGCATGATTGCAGACTTTAGTAACTTTGGAATATAGGCACATACTTTTGAGCCTAGGATGCTACTGTTAGCCTGATGAAATATTAATTCAGAATAATATTTAAGTGAATTTTACCTAGAGGGATTGATAATATATGCCAGGAATGTTCTCTAAATGCTCTGTTCTTCCTGTGAAACACATTTATTACATCCATGCACAGTGTTAAAAGTAATGATAAAATGAACACATGTAGTCTCTATCAGGCTTACGTTAAAGTCTTAATGCTCTCTTTTAGAGGTCTCTTATGATTTTTATTAAATATATTTCTGTTTTTAAGTTTATTTATTTTGAGAGTGGGAGAGTGCATGCACAAGCAGGGAAGGGGCAGAGACAGAGACAGAGAGAGAGAGAGAGAGAGAGAGAGAGAGAGAGAATGAGAGAGAGAGAATATCCCACTCTTAGTGCAGAGCCCGACATGGAGCTCAAACTCAGGAACCGTGAGATCATGACCTGAGCTGAAATCAAGAGTCAGACACCTAACCAACTGAGCCACCCACGGGCACCCTTATTAAATATATTTCTAAGAATTTTTTGTGTCCCACACTGTTAGTGGAATTTTAAAATTATAATTTCCAGGGTTGTGATGCTAGCATATGAAAATTATTTAGAAGTTAAACTACTATCCTGAGATCTTGCTAAATTGTTTTATTCTAGTCATTTTTGTAGTTTCTTTAGGATTATCTATGTGAAGAATCTTGTTTTCTGAAAATATAATTTAGTTCTTGCCTTTATTTATTTACTAATTTTTAAATTGATTTTTTTTTAATTTTAAGAGACAGAGTATGGAAGTGGGGTAGAGGGGTAGAGGGGCAGAGGGCGAAGAGAGAGAGAATCTTATGCAGGCTCCATGCTCACTGCAGGGCTCAACCTGGGTCTCCTTCCCACCACCATGGGGTCATGACCTGAGCTGAAATCAAGAGTCTGGTGCTTAACTGACTGAGCCACCTAGGTGCCCTGGAAATCTCACAATTCTCGATTTCAAAATTTGCTAAAAAGCTACTGTAATAAATACAGTGTAATACTGACATAATGATAGATATTAAAACTGATGGAGTAGAATTGGGAGTCCTGAAATAAACTACATCTATAATCCTATGATTCTGAACAAGTTGCCAAGGCCATTCAATGGGGAAAGAATAATCTCTTCAATAAAGGATAATGGGATGACTGGATATCCATAGGCAATAAAATAAAGTTGTACCCTTATTTCACAACATATACAAAAACATCTACAAAAAAACATATACAGGTCAAAATAGACCAATGGCTTAAATAGAAGGGCTAAGGAGAGGGAATGAAGGATGAATGGGTGCAGAGGTTTCCTTTAGGACGGTAAAAATATGAAAGTTCAAGGACCTAGTGGTTGTACAATGTTGTAAATGGACTAAATACCACTGAATTGTACACTTTAAAATCGTTAATTTTCTATTAGATAAATACACCTAAAAATTACACTGTTATTATTTTTTATAGACTGACAAAAATCCAAGATTTACAGCATGGTCGGTTTGCAAGGCTTGTGGGGAAACAGGTGCCCTCATATTCTGCTTATGAGAATGCAAAATAGCACAAACCTGGTTGAGGGGAATTTAGCAACAGCTAGCAACATTACATGTGTATTTACCCTTTGACTCAGCAACCCACTTCTAAGAATAGATTCCATAGATGTAATGGCAAAAAAACCAAATGATGTTATATGCAAAGCTGTTCAGTGGAACTCTTTGTAACAGACATTTATCCCATTTCTACTCTTTCACAATCAGTAGGGACTGGTTGAATAAGCCAGGATTCATTCACACAGTGGAGGGCTCTGTATCTGTAAGAACTGAGGAAGATCAATACACTGCCATGAAGAGATTTCTGGGGTGGGTTGTTCCATGAAAAAAGCAAGATGTATGTCCAGAATAGGTAACCTAAAAAGACAAATCTATACAGATTAGTGTTTGCCTATGGCTGGGAGGAGAGGACATAGGAGATGGGAAGATGAAGAGTTTCTTTTTCAGTAATAAAACTATTCTAAGATTAAGTGGTAATGAGTGTACAACTCTGAAAATAACTCCAACAACTGAACTGTATATTTAAATGGGTGAATTTGTAGTATATGAATTCTGTCTCAATAAAGTTGTTACAGAAAAAGAGAAGTGATAGATATGGCACGTGGATGCTGAAAGATGAATGCTGAAATCTGTCAGATTGCATAGTCATTGAGCTACAGTAAATTAATAGTCCAGAGGCAATGGTTCCAGTTAATGGCAACTTTCAGAAAAGATAGCTATTTGGAGAGACCTCCAAAATGGGGGACTGGGGTAGGAACAAAGTGATTTTAAGTCTAAGTTAAATTAACACAAAGTTCAGGGAATTTTTGAGATAAAGCAGGGAGTGCTTCCTCATGTAGAAGACCAAGAACCAAACTATAGGAGCAAAGTGAAATGGACCTCAATAGTTATTTTAGAGCTCTTTTTTACCTGAAGAAAAAATATTTTAACCTGGCTCATGAAGTGGCAGAAAAGCAAATGGAAAAATAGCAGCCAAAAGTATAAGTAAGCTGATCTGGTATCTAATCTTGCCAGGACTGGTTATAGATGATTTATAAGAAAAAGTCTAGAAGAATTACACAAGAGAACATTAAAAATAGAATTAGGGAAGGAGTCTAGGAAAGAAGTAGGCTTGTTGGCCAGCTTCTCTTTGTTTATGCACATCTGATTCTTTTATATTAGCTGGGAATTCATGTAGCATGGGTTATCATGCACTTTTCACCATCAGAATGTTGGAGGAGAAGGAGAAAACTGAGGAGAAAGCCAGTGGCACAGAAGGTGATGGTATAAGAAGGGAGCAAGCTAAATTTATGGAGGCTGGAGGATTCAGGTGACAAGATAAGTAGACAAAAAGTAGTTGATTATAAATTAGCCAACCAGAATAAGTTTGCAGTGATTTAAAAGCAATTAAAGAGTCACATCATCACATTAAAATCACTTTAATATTCAACTTACCTGTCACCTGTCAAAACAAATTAAAAAAATAGCTTTTATGTAAAATATTCCATAGTAAATTTAAGAACATTCAATCCTTGATTATAATTTATAAGCTAAGGACACATGAATAAATTGAGTCCTACAGATAATTTGATCTTTATTATAATATATACCAAAGATTGAATATTTGTGGAGTTAATGTTATGATTAAAATTTATTTATGCCCCTTAATATTCCAGAGACTGGGAAATAAATACACAGATAAATGTTTCACCTGTAATCTGGCAAATTAGATTTCTTGATTTTAAGAGATTTACTTCATGGACTTGAAAAATAGTGGTTTTTTTTTAATTTTTTAATTTACATCCAAATTAGTTTCTGTATAGTGCCAACAATGATTTCAGGAGTTGATTCCTTAATTTCCCTTACCCATTTAGCCCATCCCCCCAACTACAACCCCTCCAGTAACCCTCTGTTTGTTCTCCATATTTAAGAGTCTCTTATGTTTTGTCCCCCTCCCTCTTTTTATATTATTTTTGCTTCCCTTCCCTTATGTTCATCTGTTTTGTATCTTAAAGTCCTCATATGAGTGAAGTCATATGATATTTTATTTCTCTGACTAATTTCGCTTAGCATAATACCCTCTAGTTCCATCCATACAGTTGCAAATGTAAGATTTCATTCTTCTTGATTGCCGAGTAATACTCTATTGTATATATATACCATATCTTCTTTATCTATTCATTCATCGATGGTCATTTGGGCTCTTCCCATACTTTGGCTATTGTTGATAGTGCTGCTATAAACACTGGGGTGCATGTGCCCCTTTGAAACAGCATACCTGTATCCCTTGGATAAATACTTACTAGCGCAATTGCTGGGTCGTAGGGTAATTCTATTTTTAGGAACCTCCACACTGTTTTCCAGAGTGGCTGCACCAGATTGCATTCCCACCAGCAATGCAAAAGAGATGCAAAAGAGATTTCTCCGCATCCTCGCCAACATCTGTTGTTGCCTGAGTTGTTAATGTTAGCCATTCTGACAGGTATAAAGGTGGTATCTCATTGTTGTTTTGATTTGTATTTTCCTGATGATGAGTGATATTGAGCATGTTTTCATGTGTCGGTTGGCCATCTGAATGTCTTCTTTGGAGAAGTGTCTATTCATGTCTTTGGCCCATTTCTTCACTGCATTATTTGTTTTTTGGGTGTTGAGTTTGATAAGTTCTTTATAGATTTTGGATACTTACCCTTTATCTGATATGTTGTTTGCAAATATCTTCTCCCATTCCATTGGTTGTCTTTTATTTTTGCTAATTATTTCCTTCGCTGTGCAGAAGCTTTTTATTTTGATGAGGGCCCAATAGTTCCTTTTGGCTTTTGTTTCCCTTGCCTCCAAAGCTGTGATGAGTAAGAAGTTGCTGTGGCTACGATCAAAGATGTTTTTGCCTGCTTTCTCCTTAAGAATTTTGATGGCTTCCTGTCTTACTTTTAGTCTTTCATCCATTTTGAGCTTATTTTTGTGTATGGTGTAAGAAAGTGGTCCAGGTTCATTCTTCTGCAGGTCGCTGTCCAGTTTTCCCAGCACCACTTACTGAAGAGACTGTCTTTATTCCATTGGATATTCTTTCCTGCTTTGTCAAAGATTAGTTGGCCATACATTTGTGGGTCCATTTCTGGGTTCTCTATTCTGTTCCATTGATCTGAGTGTCTGTTTTTGTGCCAGAAAATAGTGTTTTTAAAAGACACCTGGGGCATCTGGGTGGCTCAGTCGATTAAACTTCCCCTCTTGGTTTTGGCTCAGGTCATGATCTCACTGTTCCTGGGTTCAAGCCCCATGTTGGCCTGTGAGCTGACAGGGGAGCCTGCTTGGGATTCTCTGTCTGCCTCTCTCTCTGCCCCTCCCCCACTCTTCTCTCCCTCTGTCTCTCTGCCTCTCTCTCCCACCCTCCTTCCTTCCCTCTCTCTCTCCCTCTCTCTCTCTCTCTCTCTCTCTCTCTCTCTCTCTGTGTGTGTGTGTGTGTGTGTGTGTGTGTTGTCTCAGAAATAGATAAACATTAAAGGACAGCTAATACTGATAGTGTAAGCTGGTATAGAAAAAATTATCAGTTTTTTTCCCTGTCTTGACCAATATGCAATTCAATGTATTTAAAAAAACAAAACAAACAAAACAAAGGGGGGGAACTTGTTTGAATGATAAACATAGAAGACTTTGTGATTGGTAATCACAGAAAATAATTTTATTTCCTCACCTTACTTTCTCCTCAGAACGTTTTAGATGCTTCCCAAGTGTTTATAAACTTAAATAATAGATTATTATATTTCTTTGTTGATTTTAAATCTAAAATGCGGATTCAGGATTAAACTCTACTACTAGTTTAGTTTCTTTTGGCATGTTTTCTTTTCAGATGTTATTCAAATGAAACAAAAATGTTCTCTAACAATTCAGAGGAGGGAAATAAGGAGAAAAAACATTTTTGATGGTTCAATTTTTAAAATATTGTTCTCATTTTTACTCCTGTATAGAGACAATCTAAAAGCTGTATTTTAAATCTAAGGTCTCTCATGCCAGAGACCGGGAGATTTACTTATTTAATTTGTGGTGTTTGAAAATTATAATGTGCAGGTCATGATTATACATTTGGAGACCTGGAAGCAATTACTTTTTATAAACAAAATATTATTCTATTGTTATTTTATGTTATTTTAGTTTAAGAAAGTTATCTCAGTAATTTGCATTTTTAAGTAAAATATTGTCTCCCTGGTAGGTTGCATTATACCATGAGCTTCCTAATGTTTATATTTTACCTGATATAGTATTGGTTTGTTAATATTCTTTCTGAAGAGCTTTCACAGAATTAGTCTATTTTAATACTGATTAGCATTTTGCAATTTATACCTGAAATCTTAAATCTGATTATGTCTCAATTGTTTTCTTTTCACTAGAAATGTATTTCTCATGGACTTAATTTTTCAACATAGATTTTAAAATCTAAACTATGTTAAAATACATTTCTATTAGGGCTTCGAGTACTGGCAATTCTGTTTTTTTTTCTAAATATTTTTTGTGTATCTATTATGTGCAGTTACTACCTAAGCACTGAAAATGAATGATAAGCTACTCAGCTAAATTTTACCCCCATCTCCAGATCTCACTGAAAAGTCATTTTCCCGTGAAAACGTTCCAAGTATTCTAGTCCATATTGATTTTTTTCCCCATCTGAGTTTATGTTATTAGTCATTTGGATTCATCAGCCGATTGAACAGATATTTGTTGAGTGCTGACAATATGCTAGGAACATAATGCAGATATGTATGGTTATTTGATTATATATTCCTTTGTATTTCTCATTTATTATATATGTATGTACTTATTGCCAAGAAAACCTTGAAGATTATATCATTTTGTTTTCTCACAGAATTAGGCACAAAATAGGAATGCAATAAATACATCTTGAATGGACTAAATTGTATATGTAATAAACTTAACTAGGATAAACAGTTCTTAACTTGTCACTTGTTAACTTGTCATCTTATGATCTTTAACCATATTAATTGGGTGATGGGTCTTTTTAGTAACAAACACTTTTCATCATGCCTGACCTTGAAGGGAAGGGTGGGAGGGAACAAGGAAGGACAAAAAGGAGGAAGGAAGGAAGGAAAAAGAATGCATGGTAGACCAAAAGAAAATCACCTTAGTAACCACCCCCTGTCCCCAGTGATTACAGATTCTGTTATATAATAAATTATAGAAACATAATTTCAAGTAAGGAAACAGAGTACTGTAAGCTTTTAAAAAGGAAACTGATCCATCATGGATATAATGTCATGGATAAATTTTCTGAGTATTTAAGTGTTAGTTAACATCTAAAAGGGTAGGAGTTAATGGAGTGAATAAATTAAGGGATATCACATTTTAGAAATGTGGGAAGTTTGAAGGGAAAGTGGGAGAAGAATGGCTGCAAATAACTGAAAAGAAGTCAGTACTGTCCCTATTTTGAGCTAAAGCTTAAAATAACATATTATCTGAGAGTATCCTATAGTGGCTGTATTAGTATCTCACTGCTAACCAGATAGAAGTATGCAGATTCAAACCAGGTCTATCTGATACTAAATCTCCTGATGATATAGTTAAATCCAAAATCTTAATCAATTCTTGTTAATGGAAGAATTGTCCTGATCTGGCCCTAGTTTTCCTTCCAATCTAATTTTCCATTCCGTCTCATCATGTAGCCTACATTTCAGACAGATGATATGGTAAAATCTTAGAAGTCACAAAACAAATCTTATTTACCGTTCTGTTCCCCTCAGGGCCTGGCAACACATCTTGCTCTAGTAGGAACTCAATAAATATTTATTGAGTTTTCATTAACATTTCCATTGCCATGAAAATGTATTTTGAGCTGTAAAAAAAAAAACAAAAAACAAAGAAAACAAAATGGATAGTGCTTATCAAATAAAAAAGCAGACAGGTGTTTGTTTTGTTATTTGTTTTGAGAATAAAAAACAACTTCGCCAAAATAGCATGATAAATAGTCTGTGACAACTGTTGCAAAACAGAGGGGTTAGTTCTCAGTAAAATTTTAATTAATCCCTTAGCCAAAGAAGTATGGTATCAAATATGTACAGTTATTTGAAATATTTTAAGTTTCTGTTTTCATAAGCATTTATAATTTATATCATTTTGCTTGGTTTTACATAGTTTATAAGAAGGATTATGAGTTAGGTATTTTTGGAACATGGTGGACTATGAATAAATAATAAGTTTTTTCATCTCAGGAACTCAACTCCTTATTGTTGTCTGAAATTGTATTATTGGCTTTGTATAGTCAATTTATAATTGAGAATTCTCCTATGAATTAATAAACCAAGTTCACTTTTCAATTTTACACACAAAGTTATGTTACTAAATACAAAATAGATACCCTAATTATAAAATACAGTTGAGTTGTTACTTGAGATACATAGTCTGGTAAAGTTTCTAATGAAATTCTAAAGCCAAATGGTTGGTATTTTTGTCAGTATGAGTTGACTTACATTCTGGGTGTTCTGTGGTTTTATTATTTTCTATGTTGTGGTCCCAAAGCGTTTATGCCTTTTAACCAGTTATCTAACTCTAAGCCCAGTCTTTTTAGGGAGAAATCTGTGGCAAAGCTTGACAATAAGTTTGACTTTATGTTTCACTATGATGAGGAAAGAGTTTTTATTACTCCTCTGTTGGTGGAGGGAGTAAGGTGGGGGCTCCTCAGTGATGGTGCTAAGTGCATTAAATGAATTTCTCATTTAAACCCCACAACAGTCTTTTGAGGAATGATTTCTTCCTATTCCTATTTCATATGAAGAAAGCAGTCACACAGCAGTAGAAGTACTGGACTGTTTTTTTCCTGTAGTTTCCTACAGTTTTCCTGTAGTTTTCCTGGATGTGGTTGGAATCTTCTGAGTTAGCCATTAAGCTCTACAACTTTGAAGGGAGGCATACCCACTGATTGCAATTTTGGTTTGAGAGAGCTGAAAGGCGCTCTCACACTTCCATTTTCTAACTGTGTAAACTTGGGAAATTTACATAATCTTCATGAGCTTTAGCTTCATTCTCTATAAAAGGAGAATATAATAACACTTATCTTTTGAGGTTATTGGGATAAATAAATAACAATAAAGTGTGTAAACCATATTGCCCAGTGCCTGGCACTGAGTCACTTTTGCTGTTATTATTCCTAATGGCAGACACTGAAAGTAGTAACCTAATCAGAAATTGAGGCTCTTTCTGGAAGCCTGTGTTTAGGTGAGAGGTCTCTAATTGAGTCATCTTTATAACTGGAATAAACTTACTATCTCTAAGGATTTTTGTAAAGATTAAAACTGATAATGTATATAGTGCTCGTAGCATAGTATCTGACATATTGTGAGGTCTTAACATATATTTATAACTTAGTCTTCTCTGCGTGAATTACCTTAGCTACAATTTTAATGTACAAGGAAATGGGACCATTGAAAGATGCAGGGACCACCAACTGAGTTTGAAAATCTTTATGAGTTTTTAAATCTCTATGAAACACTATTTGGGGAACAGTGTTTGGATTGGGAAAGATACTCTAAGGTGCCAGGTTGCAAGTGTACAGTTTATGTGGTTTTTCAGATTAATACGTTATAAAGGAACTTGGCTACTCACATGGTAATTCTGCTTTTAAAAGTTTAACAGCATTACATAGTGAAATAAGAACCTCTGTTTTCAGTGTCTAATTTTACAACCTTTTAAAATATAGCTTTTTAAATTAATTTTAGCCAGAACAAATACCTTAAAATATATAAACTTATTTAAGTAACTCTTTAAACATATTAAACAGCTATCTACTAAACTAGCCTCAATGAAACTTTAGTTATATTAAACAACTTTAATATCGAATATGAAATTTATGTTTTTGTCTCTGTTGAAGATCGTATCACTTATTAAAAGAAATCTGTGAGAATACTTCATATAAATAAATATTAATGTGATGAGCCACAACAAAATCAAATTTGGTGGTCAACTGTAAGAATTTGGTGATAAAAATGATCAACCATTATACAGTTTTATTAGAAAGATTTTTAAATCATATGTCCATAAAATAGATTATTAACCTTTTTCCATCATTTCAATATATGCTTATTTAGTAGAAGTTTACATTTTATTATTTTAACTTTGCTAAGTTTTATTTTTTTAGTTCTTTTTTTGCTGAATCAGGCAATTTTTTATTATTTATTTACTTTGTTTTTGTTTCAAGCTTTTATTTAAATTCTGGTTAACATATAGAGTAATATTGGTTTCAGGAGTAGAATTTAGTGATTCATCACTTACATAAAACACAGTGCTTATCAAAAATGCCTTCCTTAATACCCATCACCCATTTAGCCTATCCAATGATCACCTCCCTCCATCAACCCTCAGTTTTCTATAGTTAAGAGTCTCTTATGGTTTGCCTACCTCTCTTTTTTTAACCCCTTCTCCTATGTTCATCTGTTTTGTTTCTTAAATTCCACATATGAGTGAAATCATATGGTATTTGTCTTCCTCTGACTGACTTAATTCACTTAGCATAATATACTCTAGCTCCATCGATGTTGCAAATGGCAAGATTTCATTTTTTTATTTTTTAAATTTAATTAATTAATTTAGAGTGAGCAGGGGAAGGACAGAGAGAGTTTTTTCATCTCAGGAACTCAACTTCTTATTGTCTGAAATTGTATTATTGGCTTTGTATATCGTCAATTTATAATGGAGAATTCTCCTATGAATTAATAAACTAAGTTCACTTTTCAATTTTACACACAAAGTTATGTTACTAAGTACAAAATAGATATCCCAAGGATCCCAAGGAGGATCCCAAGTGGCTCTACAATGTCAGCACAGAGACCGATGTGGGGCTCAAACTCATGAACCATGAGATCATGACCTGAGCTGAAACCAAGAGCTGGATGCTTAACTAACTGAGCCACCCAGTTGCCCCTCATTCTTTTTTAATAGATAATTTATTTATTTTTGGGGGGGAGAGGGGTAGAGAGAAAGGGAGAGAGACAGAATTCTGAGCAGGCTCTGTACTGTCAGTGCAGAGACAGGCGTGGGGCTCAAACTCACAAACAGTAAGATCATGACCTGAGCCAAAACCGAGTCAGATGCTTAACCAACTGAACTACCCAGGCACCTCAAGATTTCATTCCTTTTGATGACTGAGTATAGTATATATACGCATTGTATATATATACCACATCTTTTTTATCCATTCACCAGTCAATGGATATTTAGGCTCTTTCTATACTTTGGCTATTATTGATAATGCTGCTATAAACATTGGTGTGCATGTGCTCTTCAAATCAGTAATTTTGTATTCTTTGGGTAAATACCCTATCGTGTAATTGCTGGGTCATAGGATATTCTATTTTTATCTTTGGAGGAACTTCCACACTGTTTTCCAGAGTGGCTGCACCATTTTGCATTCCCAGCAACAGTGCAAGAGGGTTCCGCTTTCTCCACATCCTCTCCAACACCTGTTGTTTTTATGTTGTTGATTTTAGCCTTAACTTTACCAAGTTTTATGTCATTCCTTTGAATCATATCCAGAGATCTGAATCATTTCTAAAATTTCTAGGAAATAATCCAAATATTCTAGATTATAAATATCCTATATCTGAACAGTGGAATTCCAACATATGTTCCTTTAACTCTATTCAACTATATAAAATCACTTGCTTATATATATTTTTAAATTCTTAGAATTTATATATGTATTCTGCTAAATACTACCGGTTAGCTTATATATTTATATAAAATATCACTCAACAGTTAGATTTTTTTTTATTCTTTAAGAGTAATTTATAAAATTATGAAGGGAATTTTGACCATATGTGCCATGCATATTCATTTTTGAACCTAACTTATAAGTAGAATGAAGTACCTCTGGATTTGAATCCAATATTTGTGTGAAACAACATAATATTTGATCAACATTTACTCAGTGTCCTGTACTGCAGAAAAACTTATGTTTCTCAGTGTTACAAGAAGAAGTAAGAAGTATGTATTTTAGCTATGTGATTTTTTTTCTGTTATTATAGTTTTGGTTTTAAGGGTACCAAATCAGAGGACTTTTAGGCATTCCTAAATTAATAGCAAGTTGATTTAACATGAAAACCTTCCCATGGGTAGAGTTAACTATTCTTTGTAAATTAAAATACTATGGAAGCAGCTAAAATATTCATAAACATATTAAAATAAAATATAAAATTATAAATAAGATTTAAATTATACTCCCATCACTGTTCAAAATATTTCTATTGAGTAGAAATAATTCAGTCAATCATCACAAAAATGTAGTATATACCAATATTTTCTAGGCAGTGAATTTACGACAGTGAACAAACCAGAAAAAAAAAAGAATTATTGCTCATAGGAGCTTTCATTTAATAGGAAAATCAGGCAAACAGCAAAGTAAATAGTTAATGGTATGGGAAATGGTGATATGTCATAAAGAAAAAAAAATAAAAGGGATTTTGGAAGGAGGGTAGGGAGTTGCATAGAAGGTAGTAAAGTTTTTACAAAATTAAATACAGCAGTCAGAAAAGATTTCATTGAAAAAGCGACATTTTATTAATGACCTGAAGGTGAAAAGGAAGTAAGTCATGCAAATATATGAGGAAAGAACAAGTGCAAATTGCCTAAAGCATAGAACAGTTAAGAGGTCAGTGTAAAAAAAGACAACAAACCCAAAATGGAGTTGCTTATGCTAAACCCTGTGCCATCATACTGCACCAGTCCTTAGCCTGGTTAGTCTCTAGTTCCAGTCTAGGGCTTAGAACCACAATTTGGATCCTAAAGTCCTATTATAAATTAGTGAGTTTTACATTTGCAGAGCCAATGAGTAAAATTTTAAAAGCTCTAAGATTTCTGTGTCTGTCTATAGGTCTGTGTATGATTGTGTGTATATCATAGTAATGTTCCTTTTTCCCCTACCTTGGGGGTATTGCCAAAATTAATTTTTAAAGAGTTCTATTTAACTGGCTTAAAGACATTTATATAAATCAAGTATTTGCATAGAGAATATAGAAACTAACTCAAATGTTTTTCAAGTTCACATTATCTTGGATAATATTTGGTAAATACAAGCTAATTTAAGTTTATTGGTTTAGTTAAGACAGACATGTCTTTAGATTTATCAGCATTAAGTATAATACTTTTATTTTACTTAGGTTTATTATGAGTCAAATAAGCTCATGTTATCTCTGTTACAGAATTTGTCAGCAAGAAAGGGAGTTTTAGATTATGGTTAAGCTATTTAGTCTCATGAAATTTTCATAATAATCTAAACATAATTGTGAAGAACACATACAGATGAAAGTGAAAGTTTATAAATGAACTTTCAACAATAAGTATACTTTATTATATGCACTTAAAATAGTTTCTAAGTCTTTTGGTAACTTAAAACCTTAAAGTTATATTGATATAAGTTCAATGATATTCATTGAATATCTACATTCTTCCCAAATAAGATGAAATATTTAAATGTTAATTACTGAATATAGGCTTATCCACTTTTGCATTGCATTTACAGAGGGACTTAGAAATATTTGGATCTATTAGTAAACACGTTTTGTGCCACACTGAAAAATTTACTAAGAGAGAATATACTTCTAGAATTTATAAAATATATTTATAAATTTGCCAATCCACAGAATGCTAGTGTAATAGTCCACAATTTCTTACTTCTAGTTTTCACTAGGAATAAGCATTCTTATCAATATATGTACTTAAACTACTTAGAATTAATAAGCATGAGTGGAAACAACTGTGTATGAAAAATAGGCAAGGATACACTAGTTGTTCCAGAATGTGAAAAAGGAAAATGAAAACAACGGCAACAACAAAAATTAAAAAAAAAAAAAAATTAAAGACAGGGAAAAACAAAAAAGACAAAATCTGAATGCATATAAAAAAGTTGTAGGGGGCACCTGGGTGGCTCAGTTGAGTGTCCAAATCTTGATTTTGGCTCAGGTCATGATCTCTCAGTTAGTGAGTTTGAGACCTGTGTTGGGCTCTATGTTGACAGCACTGAGCCTACTTGGTATTCTGTCTCTCCCTCTCTCTCTCTCTGCCCCTTCCCTATTTGAGTGTTTCTCTCTCTCTCTCTCTCTCTCTCTCTCTCTCAAAATAAAGAAACAACAACAAAAAAGATTGTAGAAGGTTTGTGGAAAAGGAACCTTGGGATGGAATTTTATGTATAGTCAAGCTGGCCTAGATTAGAATGAATTTATTAAATTTTTAAAAGAATGAATTTTTAATATCAGAAGTATACTGGTACAAAATTAGAATTTGATTTTATGTCTATTAAAAGGACAAAGTGTTCTTGGAGTTTTGGTCTGCTCTTGACTAGAGATTGTAAAAGGTTTTTGTTTGTATGTTTAACCTTGTGAGTAATCTACCTGGAAAGCAAAGATTTTTTTGGCTTACCAAATAACCTATTGTGCTTCATGTTGTCTCTGACTTGGAAAAAAAAAATGTCTTTAGCAGAGATGGAGAAATAGATTTACAAGATATATGTGTATTGTAGGTGATAGGGGGTGATCAGGAGCTCAGTTTTTGATATGTTGATTTGATAATCTTATTAGACATTCAAGGGGAGATGCCAAGTAGCTGTTAGTTACATAAGCTAGAGGAGCAGAGAACTGTGGGCTCAAGTACCAATTTTGGAGTTATCAGAGTATTTAAACCCATTTATGAGTTCACCAAAGGTTTGGTGGACATTAGAATGAAGATAAAAAAGAAATTTAAAGAGAAACTTTGGGTGCTTCAACTTTTAGAGTTTGCAGGTAAGCAGAAGATTGAGAAGGAGCCCCTAGAAATATAGGAGAAAAACCATGAGACTGCAGATTATAGGAAACTGGATGAAGATAGGAAGTAGAAAGAAATAATCAACTCAGACTTATTGGACAGGTAGAAGGGAATAGAGAACTGATTTTAATCTAAACCTTTTGTTTGAAATTATCAAATTCAAAGGAATTTTATGTTATTCAACCCAATAAAGTAACTTTACAAATGAGAAAGTAAGGGCAACAGGTAATTGTATTTTCCGGTACTGACTAGGTAGTTACAGAAGGCTGGGACCATGCCCAGGAATACCAAATAACTAATTCTACTAATATAGACATGAAATACAAACATGAAGTTTTCTGGCACTTGGAGAAAGAGGACATTGTTCCTGGACCTTTTAAGATAGCTCTGAGACAGAAATACTCGCTTTCTGGTAGATTTGTGCTACTTTTACCTTGTATTGTACTTATTACTTCATCTACTTTTGTGTTATTGATTTTTTTCTTTTGCTATTTTCCCTGCTTGACTTTTGACATTTGCAGTTAAACTCAGAAGTATAGAGCCTGGTGGCATATTGAAAAATTTCTCTTTGTCCTCTTAATTAAATCTGAAGTTCACCAGCCTCTTTTCAATCATTTGACCTCCTTTATTTCTTGGTTAAGTTTTACTGAGCCTATATATATATATATATATATATATATATATATATATATATATATATATATTTTTTTTTTTTTTTCCCCCCCTTAGAGAGAGAGAGACAGGGAGAGAAAGCACAAACTGGGGAGAGGAACAGAGGGAGAGGGAATTAATTTTTTTTTTTTTTTGATGGGCACCTGGATGGCTCTGTCAGTTAAGCATCTGACTTTGGCTCAGGTCATGATCTCGCAGCTTGTTGGTTCAAGCTCTGCATTGGGCTCTGTGCTGACAGCTCAGAGCCTGGAGCCTGCTTTGGATTCTGTCTTCCTCTCCTTCTGCCCCTCCCCAGCTCGTGCTCTGTGTCTCTCAAAAAAATAAACATTAAAAATTTTTTACATATTTTTTTCTATTGAGAGAGTGCAAGAGCATGGGGGAGAGAGGCAGAGGAAGATACAGAGAGAATCTTAAGTAGCTTCACGCTCAGCACATAGCCCAATGTGAGGCTCCATCCCACAATCTAGGATCGTGACCTGAGCTGCTCAACTGAACGATCCAGGTGCCCTGAGCCCATCATTTTGATGGGTATAACTAGTATTCTTATGATAGAATCTCTAGCCAATTGACATTTAAATCTTAGACTGCTAGACACAATCCTTAACTTTCTAATCTTTAACATGCTTTTGTGAAAGAAGGGAAAATCTTTCTGCCACATCAAGGCTGTCTCATTGTGCCTCGATCTGACCAATGAGTTGTTAGAGGGAGTGTGACACATCCAAGCCAAATGATTTAATTGCCAGCACAAGGTTGTCTCTAACTCCTTTTTCTTGTACATTAATGGAACTTTGAGATGGTGGTTGCTCCATCATTCTGGGTTCCTGAGAAACTAGGATGAGTACAGTGTTTTCTCCCTTAGTTTGAGATAGTGCTTTTTGTTTTTTGGTTCTTTAAAGCACAGTATGACCCAGTGAATCTTGGCTAAAACAGTCCTGTAGGAAGTCTGCTTCCAAAGTCCTGCTTCCAAAATTTTTATATACAAAAGAATCCAGGAATCAGTGGTTAGTTGACAGGCTGTGATGGGGTTGGCTTTTGTCATTTAGAGTAATTGTTAAGTGTATTTTCACATTTTTAAGTTTTATTATAAAATACTGGTTTATTTATAAAAATACTAAAAAAATAAAAAAAAGTATGAAGGTAACCAATTTTATTTTATTTTATTTTTTTTTAATTTTTTTTTCAACGTTTATTTATTTTTGGGACAGAGAGAGACAGAGCATGAACGGGGGAGGGGCAGAGAGAGAGGGAGACACAGAATCGGAAACAGGCTCCAGGCTCTGAGCCATCAGCCCAGAGCCTGACGTGGGGCTCGAACTCCCGGACCGCGAGATCGTGACCTGGCTGAAGTCGGACGTTTAACCGACTGCGCCACCCAGGCGCCCCATGAAGGTAACCAATTTTAAATAAAACAATCACTGGGGCGCCTGGGTGGCTCAGTCGGTTGAGCGTCCAACTTCGGTTCAGGTCATGATCTTGCAGTTCGTGAGTTCGAGCCCCGCGTCGGGCTCTGTGCTGACAGCTCAGAGCTTCAGATTCTGTGTCTCCTCCTCTCTCTGCCCCTCGAGACAGAGAGAGACAGAGCATGAATGGGGAAGGGACAGAGAGAGAGGGAGACACAGAATCTGAAGCAGACTCCAGGCTCTGAGCTGTCAGCACAGAGCCCGACGCGGGGCTCGAACTCATGAACCGCAAGATCATGACCTGAACCGAAGTCGGACGCTCAACCGACTGAGCCACCCAGGCGCCCCCCCAAAAAAAATTTAAATAAAACAATCACTGACAATCTCAATTGTAATTATTTCAGTTGTTTTATTATTTCAAATCATTAATATTAATTACATTACAGTTATAAAATATTCATAATAGCTCATCTGTTTTGAACATTCATTACTTCCTAAGCACTGTTCAAAGACCTTAAGGTGCATTCATTATGTTCACGATAATCTATAAGGCAGTTACACTTGTCGTTTAAGGGCTGAGAAAAAAGTGTCACAGAATAACTTGCTCAAGATCACACATCAGTGGTTTGTGGGAGATATTTTGTGAACGCAGTTTGTAGTAGAACCCAGAAAGTCCAGTCAGACCTGTACTCAACCACTAGACTAGATTCCTATGTGACTGAATATTTCTTATTCACATCATTTTAGATGTTTCATGATGTACTTGACATTTGGCTGCTATTGGACATTGACATTCTTTCCAATATTTTGTATAAATAATTTTGAGATAAATATTGGGCATACTTTTCTCCTTATAGTTAAGAATATTTCTATGACTTAGATGCCTAGAAGTATCTATTTTGGCTTAAAGAACATAAATATTTTTTGGCATCTTGAATAAAAATTGCATATTGGTATTACTTAAAATTTATTAAACAACTGTGAGCAATATGTAGAAAGTGCCCATTGAATGGGCATGGATATAAATCCAGCCCAGAATCATGGGTAAATATAGTATAGGATGGGCTAGGGCCCTCAACTTTGACATGAGAAGTATGTGAAGGACATACTGTTGGCATACACAATGTCTTTATTCTGCCTCCCTCACATGTTTCCCCAAATCTACTTTCTATGCAACTACCTATAAAGTATTCATATTTTGGTTTCTCACTGGCTGGATCAAATGTTAAATAACAGTGTCCAGTAACAGTGTTACTTGATTAGGAATAAGCAAGGTAACTGAAAAATTGTGCAACGCTGTATCAGAACTAAAGAGGATGTCACACTGTTCAATTTTAAATTAAGAAGACAAAATAAACTCATAATACGGTAGATAAGTGCAAAAGCATGAAGAAACTGTTTACCAGATTGAAATAACAAAGTAGAACAAATGAACCTAATGCAGGAATGAATAACAGAATTACTATGCTTCTTTTGTTAAACATTAATTTTTCATAGGCTTTAAAAGGATTTGACTTATTGCTTGTAGTTATAGAATGTATAAAATCCATTGCCAATGACACTCATTGTTATGCACAGTGAACCTGGTGTGTTGGCAATGAAGTGAAATGCGTTTAAATGTAAAGCATAATGCTGAGAGAATTCTCTGCACCCTTTTCATTTGCATTGTAAGTAGATTCTGAGAGGTAATCAGAGGTTTACTAGAAGAAAGAATATTCTACATTTCCCACCTGCCTTTTGCAACTATACAAAAGCGTCCTTGCCTTCAAAGTTACACTGTTGATTAGCTGACTTCCTTCTTAAGACTCTACTGTTATTCTGATTTATTCTGAAACAGTGGACAAAAGAGAAAAAAATAATTCAAAGATCCTAAGATTGTTTTGTAGCTTTTATTTCTAAGAGCACAGTGTGTCCCAGCCAGTGTCTATAATTAAGTCTTGGCTGTTTAACTGTGACAACTCACTTAAATTTTCTGATTCTAGGTTATATGTAAAACACTTGGTAGCAGTGGTGACTATTCCAATTGAAAGGGTTGTTGTGAGATTCTGAGATTTGAATGAGCAAGTGTATGTGATGGGTAACCATACAATTATGTTGGATCCAAAAAAAATGTGAAACGTTGTAAGAAATCCAATATTTAGTAGATGTTTATTAAACCTCTTTCCCATTCTAATCTGCTTTATAATTAGATTTTAAAAATCCCATTCATCTCTTGATCTGAAGAACTTTCTGTAGTCTTTTAGGTCACATTGCTTTTGTTAATCTCTGTGACTTTAGGGGTCACCCTGTAAATGTACCCAGTAAATAGTTGTACTATTATGTACATAGTTATGTACATATGTACATAGTTATGTACATATGTACATAGTTATGTACCCAGTAAATAGTTGAAATAAATAGACTGACATTCAAGATACAATTGGAATCCACTTATTTTCAGTCTTCAGTTATAATAATTATTTGATTTAGCCATCTAATACCTCCTACCCATTTCTGCTTCTGTGTGTGTCCTAACTGAATTTATAACTGTGAATGAAAATAACATTTTAAGATAACACCTTTAGTAAACCTCTAAACTACTCCTATAAATGAAACCAATGGTATTATGCTACCAAATGGAAAGTATTTCTGAACACTTTTAGCATGAAATATACGTTTTGGAATTTTATGTTAACTACTATCTTAAATTGTCTACTGAGATGTTATTTCCTTTTCAACTCAGTTGTAAGTTCTTTGGTGCAGGGATTACATCTTGCATGTGACTTCCCTTTGTAGCAACTATAATAATGCTAATACCATAAAAATAATATATGATACTCAATTGTTTTCATTTATCAGTTATATTAAATATTATATTCTAAATATTATATTAAATATATATATATTCTGAGCTCCATGTTATCAACAATTCTCATCTCTTTTCCTTCATTATAACTCTTTGTAGTATATAACACATACTTTTAAATATAATATGATGTAAGAAATGCATCTTCAGAAATAGAAGAGCCATACACAGTTTTTCCTCTGATACATTTACAGAGAACTATAGAGAGCATTCTTTGGAACCCCGAAATTAGGCAGCCTGAATATATTGTAGGTATTGAAACTGATCTCAAGGTAATCCCAAAATGGATCAGGGTGGGAATAGAGCAATCAGCAGGATAATTAAGAGGACTGTCATAGGATTTATGTATAATCTTGTTGAGAAGTTTAAGATATTATTTTTAGAATTCCTTTGAAATTGAAAGGGACCACTGGGATTCTTGACAGGCAGAGAAAAAATAGATATCTGCTAGTTGGGATTAAAGATGCTGTTATATCAACTGATTCCATAAATAAATAGAAATACACCTTTTCTTTCTAAACATATTTTCATAGTTTTTCTATGTATGTAGCATGCATCTTTACTTCTGTAAAATATAATACTTAATATATAATTAAGTGGTTTCACTACATTTAGAAGATGTTTGGACCCAGATTTGATCCTCCATATCTAGATCAAATGTAACTATCTAAGAATATACAGATTGGGGATCCCAAATCCCAAAACTGCTCCAGGAGTAGAATTAATAGCCATAACCTAGTGCATATCTACTGTCTCTCAGGCCACCTAGCATTAGCATTTAATAGTTATTTCTGCCATAATAAGGAAGGCCCTATTATTTTTTATTTATTATTATGTTTTATTTATTTTGTTAAGCTTGTTTTTAAGTTACAGTTAATTGACAAATAATGTAATATTAGTTTCAGGTGTACAACATAGTAATTTAACATTTCCATACATCACCCTGTGCTCATCACAACAAGTGCCTTCCTTAATCCCCATCACCTATTCAACCTATCCCCCCACCTCCCCACCAGAACCCCTCAGTTTATTCTCTATAGTTATGAGTCTCTTATGATTTGCTTCTCTCTTTTCCCCTGCTATGTCCATTTGTTTTATTTCTTAAATTCCACATATGAGTGAAATCATATAGTATTTGTCTTTCTCTGACTTACTTCATTTAGTATAATCCCCTCTATCTCCA
Organism: Lynx canadensis; assembly: GCF_007474595.2. Taxonomy (NCBI): domain Eukaryota; kingdom Metazoa; phylum Chordata; class Mammalia; order Carnivora; family Felidae; genus Lynx; species Lynx canadensis. Next base: position 106,158,385 of record NC_044309.1, read on the forward strand.
TCCACATCATTACAAATGACAAGAATTATTTTTTTGATTGCTGAGTAAATATACACACACACACACACACACACACACACATAAAGTTGCAGGTGTCTATAATATACAGATTGTTGAACAAATAATGAAATCCTGAGTTTTACCAGAAGATAATTCAGACTAACAGGGTACCATTTAAAACACACATACACCTGGGCCCCCAAATTTTATCTGTCTGTTTCTCCAAAAATCAAACTTGAAACTTGTTCACAGGAACCCATAAATGGGACCATGTTCTTATAAAAATGCAGCATAAAAATTAGGCATCTGGGTATCTGGAACTCAAGCTGCCTTTAAACATTAAAATCAATGCTTAAATTGCTTCTAAAAGTGAATAGGAAATGAGTCCTGGCTGTGAGTTTTATGTGCACAGGAACCTTCTGCAGGTGGGCTGTTGAATTATCCAGCCACTTGGTGTGAAACTGGACATACTCAAGATAAATCTCAAATAGATGTCATTAAAATAATATGACCTGGGTCTTCAGTTTGAAGTTTTATTTGGCCGTTTTCTAAAAAGGGGAATTTAAATTGTCCTGTTCATTATTCATAGGTTGGTTATTGTGAATACATTTATATTTGTCTCTGACTTTATGTGTCTAAATAATGGGAAACTAAAATTTGAAAAAACAAGATTAATTTAAATTGATGAAAGCCATATGTTTATTTGTTTATTTGTTTTTAACATACGAAGTTTCAGACTTGATTGAATTCTAAAGGAGTTTTACTCAGGTCGATGGAGCCTTAAGAGATGATTCAAAAGAATATTGTTGTACTCAGTAGTCTGCATTTATTTATACATAGGGTGTCTGTGAGTATATGCTTCTTGTTGTTATAGTTATTTAATGTTTTATTCTATTTTAGGAATGCATTAAAATTTAAAGACACAGAGCACTAGTCTAGTGGAAAAACAAGTAGAAAGAGCAAATTGTTTTACTGATCAGTCACTGTGTTCATAATGTGTTAAAATGAAGAAACCTCTCCTCTTTGTTATTTATAGGACTGAGGCTCCTTTCCATTGCCCTCAAAGTGTGAGAGAAAATCATTCTTTTTTTTAATTTTTTTTAAACATTTATTTATTTTTGAGAGACAGAGAAAGACAGAGCGTGAGTGGGGGAGGGGCAGAGAGAGAGGGAGACACAGAATCTGAAGCAGGCTCCAGGCTCTGAGCTGTCAGTACAGAGCCTGACACGGGACTCGAACACACTAACCGTGAGCAAGATCATGACCTGAGACGAAGTCGGACGCCCAACCGACTCAGCCACCCAGGCACCCGAGAGAAAATCATTCTTTAGTCACACTTCAAATATCACCATTCTGATAGGAACCATTTTCCCCCTCCTACTCAGGAGAGCATGGACTATGAGTGATGAGATTTCACACCAAAGTTTGAGGCCCAAAGTTCAGTTTTAGAACTCTATCCAGAAGCCAGGGAGAAAATTTAAGAAGGGGAAGTAAAAATTATCAGCAAAACTATTACCAGAACTAGTAAATCAAAATAAATAGGAAGTCATGAAAACCAAACCTTAAGAGATTCACCCTAAAGCTATGGGTGAGTTGAAAAAAAAATAGATATAAGAACAGAAACTCCATCTGTCTTACTGTCTGTAATGCGAAAGACCAGATTGGAGACAGGCTGGCCAAGGCTTATTTATCTTAATTAAAGGGTCCAGAAAGACCAGGTACAACCTCAGAAATCTATTATGGAAAAGAAGATTAGTGATGGTTTTGATATTTTTTTATCAATTATAGTATCAATAAAATGGTTAAGAGTGGGTTATTATGGGACAGAAAGGTAACCTTCCTTTGTGTTGGTCCTTCATGTCAGTTATTTTTGTTAGTGGAAATGTGTTTATATGTATTGTTAAAGTAACTATGTGTTTTGATCACTCACCTTTACAACTTATTTTCTGTATATGTTAATACCATAATCATATTTCATCTATGCACACCCAAAACTATCTTGTGGATAACTGCCACTGGCAGTGCTTGGTCACAGGCTTTGGTTGTAGGACAAAGGCTATAGTAATAGACTGAGGAAAAAAATGCCTCATACAGGGAATTAACTTGAAAACATATATTGAGAACAACAGTGCAAATATAGAGACCAAGAATTCTTATATGGATTTCAAAGTGAAAAGTATGGATGAAGTTAAAAATCAGGAAACATTCAAGTACAAAGATTAAGGAAAAATAATCCGTAACTGGATGGGTATAAGCATAAACTGTAGAGATAGATTAAAATTTAGCTCAACTTCTCACTAGCTATAGTAAGCTATAGATCTTACAGTCTGTAAATCTGTTTCATTACCTGAAAAATGGGATTTATAATGTCTAATCTGGTTTAGCATAAATATTAAGTATAACAGTGCATATAAAGTATATAACAAAATTTCTTAGAAAATGGAGCAGTTGCCTGGCAATCAGTTACTGAGATGGAGAGAGCAAGATTGAGTCATTAGAAAAGAAATGTTTTCAAATAAGTGAGATGCAAAATTCAGGGAGTTGGTATATGCATAAGTGGTTTGAGCAGTAACAAGCAAACTTTGAAATGTACCTTTCCTTATTTTATATAGCTATAGACAATTTTGGTATTTCTGCAGTGTTCTGTAGTCTGCGGTACTTTGCCTAAAATATACTGGATGTTCAATAAGTGATCGATAAATGTCTGCAGTGTTCTGTAGTCTGAGGTACTTGGCCTAAAATAAAGTGGATGATTAATCAATTAATCAATTTCCTCAGTTCCAGCTCCAGGTTAGTCACTCACTAGCTATGAGAGCTTGAGCAGGTGATTTAACCTCTGAAAGCAGTATGGTCAACGTGATGAAACAATCTTTAAAAAATGTAGTAGATTTAATTTTTCGAAGTCATAAACAAAATCTATTTTTAATTTTAACCTTATTTCCCCCCTTAACTGAACGTATTCCCCCGAATAGCTATGGCTTAGGACCAAGTGCCAATATTGGCAGTAAATCCCCAAGGCATCATTAGATGTGCTATTTAAATAAAATTATTAATATATGTAAAGCATTTTAAAAATGACAAAATTATAACCAAAAGATGTGGGATCTTAAAGCAAATACAAATGGAATTAATGTTACCTGCACCATGTTTTGTCCCATCTAAAAAGGAAACTTGACAATGGATAAGGCAGTCAGTGAGAGAGATTATCTTTCTATTTTAAACAAAACAGCCTTAATTATCGCTGTCTGCATAATTAGCCACTGTTTGACTGAAAACAAACGATAATCCATCTGGCAGTATTTTAAACCTTGTCCATTTCATGTTGTGATCAGTGATCTTGGTCATGTTAAAAAAGGTTCACCATGGTTATGAAAGAATTACTAAATAGGTACTTAAAAACATCAAGCCATGGTCATAGCATCATATAACTTGATTTTTTATTATTCTTTTATTCAACAAAATATTGTTGAGTGTCTATTATGTTTTAAGCTGTATTTCAGATGAAGTGAGAAAGAGGGAGGCGTGGCCCCTGAAGCCTTCCTTTCAGGAAACGATATGAGCAGGCAAACATTAAATACATAAATAAATACTAATGAATTCCAAATGATGAGTACATGCCAGTGATGATGTAATTGGGGATAACTGACTGGTTACTTAGATTTGCTTACCAAATAAAGAATAGGTCACAGAATAAGTAGAATAAAGGCAGTGATAGCTGGTAAAGGCTTTGAAGTTTTTGGCTGCAGGAAGGTGGTGATTTGGAATTAGATGTAGGTCAGTAAAAATGGAAGAATAGAAATATTGGTGATATGTTTGGGGATATTATTGACAAGGTGTGCTCTTACATTCAGTGAGGCAACTAAGAAAACTAAGAATCTAGGATCTACCCTAGATATTTGTCTTGAGCTTCTGGGTCTATAGTTTTAATTATAGAGCTGGGGGAAACTGAGGGAGATGGATGGATGAATGAATGAATGAATTTAATTTTATTTACTTATTTTAAGAGAGAGAGAGAGAGAGAGCAGGGGAGGGGCAGAGAAGAGAGGAGAGAGAGAATCCCAAGCAAGCTCAGACCTGTTAGTGCAGAGCCCAATTCAGGGCTTAGTCCCAACAAACTGTGAGATCACGACCTGAGCTGAAGTCAAGAGTTGCACACTTAACCGGCTGAGCCATCTAGGCGCCCAGAGGGAGATGAATTTAAAGGATAAAATAAGAGTTTTCTTGGGGGAAGTTGCATTAAAGTTTGGGAATCCTCTTATGTATCCAAAGGAGAGGTCCAGGAGACAGCTGGAGTTCTAAAGAAAGTGCAGAACTGGTGATATAGGTTTTGGAGTTACCCATGTAGCTTTGTAGCCTTATGTCGACCTTCTAGGTTTTTACTACTCCTCCTGGTTTTGGCTTTCGCAACCTGAAACATCATTGATTTTACATTTTTAAATTACGTATTCCAAAGACTTTTCCATCCCTTTCATTGGCTCTGTCTTATGAACCTCAGGAAAATTTACAGAACCTTTCTAATACTTAGACTGTAGTATAAAAAATGATTTCATGCATGAATTAAACTGAAGACCATTTTTTCCTGAGTCATGGGGCTCTTTCCAGAGTAGAATTTTGGTTCTTTATCTGTAAAGAATAAATCTTAGAAGTGTTTTAAATTAAAAAAACAAAAACAAAAACCCAACTCTGGTTGGAAAAAAAATGTCTCAAGTAGAAGCACAAAAAATTGAAGAAATAAAGCAGAGATGTCCTATTCAGCCTTTCAAGCCAACATTCTGTACCCTTTGTTGGTACCGAGAGCTGTCCACTTAGGACTGTGTTTATATGCCATAGGATTAGATTGTATCTAAGGCTCCCACTGGGACTAACTTATGATTTTTATTAAGTTATTGCCTCAGGATGGAAATATCTCATATGGATTCTGCCAGGTCTGAATTAGTTTTAGACTGCTGCCAATTCCAGAATTTGCAGGTGGTAACCTACACATGTGGGAACACCTGGATAGGCAGAGGTTAGAGATGGAGACAGAATCTGACAGTCAGAAATGTTCTGTGTAGTGCAGAGCAGTTGCTCTGTGATTTGAAGCACAAGGTACAGAATCCACAGACTGGAAAAACTATACACTGATAATTGAGATTTCACAGCATGACATTGTGCATCTCCTATTTAGAATTACAGGTAAAGGTGCTAATCTACATTAGTATTTTCTAAATATTAACTGATAAATTAAACATTTATATTTTTTACCAAACTGTTTTTAATTATACAAAATGAATGCAATGAATACCTGCATTATCTTCCCCAGACTTTTTAAGAGTACACATGGAATGTATTTTAACAGCATTTCCTTTAAGAATCTTAAGTCATCACTATGAACAATAATGTCCATGTTGTGCTGTAGATAAGAAATGCAGTAGATGTTAATGAGGTTTCAGAAGACCAGTTAATTTAGTGTATCATTGTTGTACCAACTCTATCAATTTCTTCTCACACACAGGTTTGAATTGTTTTTCTTTGCTTTGGTTAGGAGATGCCCTTAGGAATTATTCAGATGCATGTATTATTTTTTGCCCTTACTTTCAATATTCTCCTGAAGTAAAAGGCTATCATTTCAAAGGCTATTGTAGTCAAAGTGGTGATTATTCTCTTCTCCCAATTTACTCCCAATGTATTCAGTACCTACTCTATGCCAGGAATTGTTCAAGACACTTGGGGCATATCAGTGAACAAAACAAAGATCTTTGCCTTCTGTTTTAACAGTGAAGAGACACAGAAAACAGGTAAAAAAAAATTTTTTTAAAAAGGTAAAATACTGAAGATGTTAGAACTTGTAATGTGCTATTTAAAAAAAAAAAAAGGAAAAGTAGTGGAGGATAATAGAGATTCAGAAAATTGGGTGTGAGGGCTGATGGAGGAAGGGAGCAGGTTACAATACAAGATGGACCTTATTAACAAGGTGACTTGGAGCAAATACTTAAAGGAAGTGAGGGAATTAGTTACACAGACATCTGGGAGAAGAGCCTTCCAGGCAGCAGGGAAATAGCAAACGCCTTATTTTGGGAGTATTCCTGGAACAGCACAGAGGCCAGTGTGACTGGAATGAGTGGTGTTGGGGGAATAACAGAAACTGAGGTCAGAGAGAGGACAGAGGACAGATGATGCAAAATTTCATAAGCCATTGTAAGAACTTAGGTTTTTACTCAGCTTGTGATTCTCCTATTGAAGCTTGGCATAAATTCTAAACAGCTCCTTTTCCCACCAGAGGTACCTCTAGTGGAATAAATCTTGCCAAGACATATGATCCAAGTGTCAGGATTACATGTACCATGACCTGGGCTCTGGAACTCTTTCATGCTACAGAACACTCTCAAGGGTGACAGCTTTTCTTGTTACTCAGTGAATGGTTGGACAGCTATCACCAAGTATGAATACAATGCTTTCAAAACCCAAAGAAACCTGTTAGGTGTTGTACTTCCACCTTAAGTGCTAGCAGGTATGAGATAGAATAATATATCCTTTAAGTTGGAGGTAATGTCCCCGTATCATGAAGATTACTAAATTCCCTAATATTCCTCTGATATGGTGGGCCCCTGAATTTTAATAGTGTTTATCCCTTATCTTTGGGAGTACATGTGTGTTAGTAAGCCTTCAATTTATTTGCCATTCCTTGCTCATTGGATCCGATCAATGTGATATTCTATAGAATCTCTAGGTGGTTTAGGTCCCTTTGGACTATATTATGACAGGGAGCAGAAGGGTTAAGATAGGCTGAGACAAGATTGTAAATGCCTATATATTTTCCATCCCAGGTGGTTACAAACTGCTTCTGTTTCTTCTTGAGGGGTTAAAAATAAAGTATTTGCCAGATCAATGATCCCATACCACGTACCTGAGTCTTTGTTCATTTTTTTTCTAGCAAAGATTCCACATCTGTCACAATAGCTTTCGGTTGAGTTACTATATGGTTAAATTTGTCATAGCCCATTGGTGTCTGCTATTATTCATTTTTTATAGGAGGAGGACTGTTGAATACAAGGAGATATTCCATTGACTTTTTATTGGGACAACTTGCTTTAAAATCACAATTATTTATACACAACTTTTTTGTTATATTACTGTAGTGATATACTTGTTGGCTACCCATCTGTCTTGACCTATGTTCTATTGACTGTCTCCATAGTTCTCTGAAGTCAGGCCTGCCTGCTGCCTTCAAACATATCCACTCTTTATCATCAATGTGCTGGTCATGCTTTAAAGGCTAAGTATTACCAGTTGGTCTCTATCAGTTCAAAATCCTGCCATGGTCTTGCTATAGGTGAGCCCAGTCCAGTAAAGCATCTCCTTCAGAGATGCTATTGTCTAAAGGGGAGAGCCTTATTGCCAGTACAGTTGACCCTTGAACAGCACACAGGTTTGAACTGCATGGGTCAACTTCTGGGTGGAATTTTTTTCAATATATTCAGTGTAGTACTGTAATTCTATTTTCCATATGACTTAATACCATTTTCTTTTCTCTAGCTTAATTTATTATAAGAATACAGTATTTATAATACATATACAAAATAGTGTTAATTGATTTTTCATATTATTGGTAAGGCTTCTAGTCAACAGCAGGCTATTTAGCAGTGAAGTTTGTGGGGAGTCAAAAGTTATTAATGAATATTTGCGGGGGTTTGACACTTGTAGCCCCCGCATTGTTCAAAGGTCAACTGTATGTCCATTCTATGACCTTGCGTACAAGATGATAGGTTGACATTTTCTGGAGTTACAAAGTACAACACTCTAGCATGCATACCTTTCTGAGGCTTTTGATCCTTTTCTCTACCATCTGTCACAGATATTCAGCATTGCTATATCATTTAAGATGGGACATCAGTTTCAGCAAGTTTCTGGCTTCCAAGCCCCAAACTAGCAGAAGCATATTAGCTTCATTGTTTTCTGAGGTCCTTGCCACAGAGAGAAACACTGCATCATGAAAGAGTGCTCCCATATTGGGGCGCCTGGGTGGCTTAGTCGGTTGAGCATCCAACGTCAGCTCAGGTCATGATCTCATGGTTCATGAGTTCAAGCCCCACGTCGGGCTCTGTGCTGACAGCTCAGAGCCTGGAGCCTGCTTTGGTTTCTGTGTCTCCCTCTCTCTCTGCGCCTCCCTCACTTGCACTTGGTCTCTCTCTATCTCTCTCAAAAATAAAATAAACATTAAAAAATTAAAAAAAAAGAGTGCTCCCATATTGATAAGCTTTCCTTTGTCCAACTTTATGTCACTTTTCCCTAGGTCCATCATTTTTCCATGAATAAGCAGGCAGCTTCTGTTTTCCGTAGATGTCCACTGGGTTCCCAGTGTTGTACCCCTTCTGGATATAACCCTTTCACCATGGGAATCACAGAACTCCCAGAATATGCTGTCATTCAACCATAGTTATGGTCTAGTGACTAAGAAGGAAGGAAGGGCTATATTTTCATGGGCGCATGTATCATCTTGCATGGAAGAGACCTCTGTATCATCTTTAAACACGGGATGAAAATTGGGTCACATCTGCAGATTTTCAAATGCAATGAGCTGGATATATACATCCCAACTCTTGGATTCCCTTTCTCCCCTGTTAGGGCTTAGGTGGAGAATTAAACCTTCCTTGGAACTCTGCTGCCCTTATAATTACATCCTGTGTCTTATCCTCAATGTCATCTGTCCTTCCAGAAGAGCATCTCTTTACATATGCCAAGAAAGCCCTCTAGGTTACCCACTTCACCTCAGATTACTGATTAATTACCCTTATTTCATAATCGTTTTCCTCCAATGTGCATATTGTTCTGTATAATTAATATTTTCTCTACCATCTCAAATGCCTGATGCATACATGACTGTATTCTCTTTTACAAAGATTATTCTACATCTGTGAAATGTAGAACAATGGCACCACTAGAGTTTGCCAGGGGCTGTCAGTATGCTGTCTACCACCAGTGATAGCATTTTCATGACAGTCATTCAGTTGGTGGTTCAGCTCCCAAATCCCATTTTCGAGTCTGCTTCCTCAGACCACACTTAGATCAACTCTCTACTGTCAGAATCTCTAGTAAACAGATTCTGAAATGGAAATTTCGTTCAGGTGGTCTATTGTGGGATACAGACTACCCTAAGGAATAAGGGAAGCAGGATGGGCCAGAAATAGAAGTTGAAATAGGATTGAGTTATAACAGAGGACTTAGCTGATGTTACTAGGAACTCTAGAAATAAAATGGACCCTTTGAGTTGTCCAAAGTTCAGGCGAGAGGGTTTGGCCTCAGTACCCCTGCATTGAATATTCATTGGATGCAAATTATCACTGGAGATGGGGCTTAACCTTGGCACATCAGCTCCTGTCTATTCAGATCAGGAAATTTTGGAATAATGACTCAGCTGTGATCTCTAAGCAGCCAACACCCCTGGCATCTGGGGGAATGAGCGCCTTGTGGTGTTAAGGGATCTTGGCAGCAAGTAAAGCATTCAGTACATCAGAAATATAAAAGTGTTGGTGGTAAGGCAGTTTTTAAAATATAGAACTTAGTTTTAGATGTATCCACTAAGAAAAGTCTATTTGACATAGATGGAAATTTGATTAGGCAGTTTGATAGAAGTCTGGGGTTTGGTAGAAAAGCTGGGCTTAAAACTATTTCTGTGATTACTGTGCATACGCTTCTAAGAGCTTCAGGGCCAATATTAATGGATGCTTAAATTCTCACACTGTATGTTATTGTGCACCTGCTATCTAATGTCAGTCTCTCACATTAGAATATCAAATCCACAAGTTTTTGGAGGTTTCATTATCCTATTCTTACTGTCTATCATAGATTAGAACTCAATATAATTTAACTGAATTTCTGCTCAGTTGGAGTATACCTTTACTTCTACTCAGACATATAATTAAAATATGTACAGATATAATCTTTTGATTGTTTTCTTTACGTTATCATTGTATAAAGAGGGGCTGATTTTTAAAAACTACCTCAGAGAAATATGAGGGTTTTAGCTTTCACTTAACCAAGAATTTGATAATAGCTCAATATATTTTATACCATTCTTGAAATGATTCGGTATTTTTGGATTATAAATTTTTGGAAAAGATTGTAATACCTGAATGTATGCACAGTAAGCATGTTGAAAGAAGTTGTAATAATCCTTACCCACTAGGAAAGGCTATTATTGATAAAAAATAATATGAAATATATTATTTTTAGCAATAATTTATTAGCAAACATAAGGTGTTTTCATCCATAGCCTACCTATTTTTGAAGAAGAGTTTTATCAAATTTGATGGCTTGATACATTATAAGCACATTGTAAGGGTTAGGCTATCTTACTGTTCTTTCTGAAAATTAAATGTCTTTATTTTGGTTATGTAAATTTAAAGAAACTGCATTATTCTCCAAGGTAAGTAGTATCTTGGTTTCCTCAAAAGTTATTAATTTCCCATTTATGAAGAGTCCTTCTAAATTATAGCTCTTTTAATAAAGATGCCATATTTTGAGATCAATGGTTGGACAGGAGAATAAACTATTAAAAATACAATCTGTATGTATTTTCAGAGTGTTAATTATTAGCATAAAAATTTGAGGAGTTTTGAAAGTGGTGGAGTATGACTCTTTACTATGCTGCAGAGATATGGTAGATATAGTTAACAGCAAAAACTCTATATTGAATCATTTAGCATGAAAAATAGCACATATAAGTTTTTAAAATACAGAACAAATAATGACTCATATAAAATAGACTAGCTCAAGATATGTAAAAGGTGAAGGGTTTTATTAGAAAACCATTCTGCCAGCTGAATCTACTAAGAATTGTATAAATAATATTAAAAAAAAAACATTATTCACTAATTTGTGGGAACTTTATTTTTTTTTTCCTGTAGACTGAAACTTGAAGGAATGATATATTTAGACATAGGTGGCTGTATGTATTTGATGAATTAGAGCTGATCAGATCTCTTACATAGACTTATATTGTCATTAACTATAAACACTGCTTTGTGATCAGCTATTTAAGAGATATTTCTAGGACAATGACACAGTGATCGCTGTTCTTATAATTGTCTTTAGAAAGGGTTATGCTGAGAAATGACATACAAATATGAGAAAATAACGAAAACTTCTCTTTTTTTATAAGCTAGAATCACTCTATAAATAGCTGTATAATTAGATAAAAAGGGCATTTTATTTCAACAACTATCTTTTGAGTACTTACATTTTAATAATTTCTGGATTAATGGATCCTAATGTGTAATTTTGGAAAACATACAGACAAGAGGAGGAGACAGATTCTACATAAATAACCACTGAACCATAGTAAGTGCAAGTAGGTTGTGAGGTAATCTATAATGAAACATTAAATGTTAAGTGAATTTATAAAGATTTGTTCTGGTTGCAGACATCATTAATGACTTCTTAGCAGAAGATAATGATTTGAGCTAGTTTTCAAAAGATAAACAAAAAAAAAAAAACCCAAAACAAAAAGAAATAGCTTGGAGAAGAAAATTCTAGGTAGAAGGACTTTATGAAGATTCACTGCCAACCCACCAGATGGAAGTGAGACATCAGAATCTGTTTCATCCCGATAGAGGGTCTAGAGATCTTCATAAAGAAGAATAGAGAGGTTAATTCAGCTATATTTTGGCTTTAGTGAAGTCAAAGTGAAAGACTATTACTTCTGCCTGTGTACAGTTTCAACTTTTTCACTGCCCAGTACCCTGGAACAGTAAGTTTATAAAAGAAGACCATGGATTCTGTTTTGAGTGTGGTGGAATTTAGATACTCATGGTCCATTCAAAATGCTGTTACTAGTAATAGCTACCATGAATCAAACGCTAATTTTATACCAGGGCTTGAACTTTGTTCTTTAACATGTATTGATTTATTATTTGTACGATGAACATCTTATATGGATAGTTGAGGAAATTAAAGCTTAGAGAAGAAATCAAAGGAAAAATAAAGTATGTCTTATACATTTGAAAGTTATCTAAAGAGGGGCGCCTGGGTGGCTCAGTCGGTTAAGCGTCCGACTTCAGCTCAGGTCACGATCTCACGGTCCATAGGTTCGAGCCCCGCGTCGGGCTCTGGGCTGATGGCTCAGAGCCTGGAGCCTGCTTCCGATTCTGCGTCTGCCTCTCTCTCTGCCCCTCCCCCATTCATGCTCTGTCTCTCTCTGTCTCAAAAATAAATAAACGTTAAAAAAATTAAAAAAAAAAAAGAAAGTTATCTAAAGAGATGATAGTTGAATTTATGTACATGAATATAATCACTAAGGAACAGTATATGGTGAGAAAAGAGGGCTGATTACTAAACCTGACTGCACCTTTATTGTGTAGGGATGAGATGGCAAAACATAAAACTGTAAGTTGAATTCCAAGTGGTTGGACCAGAAAGAAAGTGCCTTTTTTTGTTTATCTATCTATCTATCTATCTATTGAGAGAGAGAGAGAGAACAAGCAGGGGAGCGGCAGAGAGAGAGAGGGAGGGAGGGAGGGAGGGAGGGAGGGAGGGAGGGAGAGAGAGAGAGAGAGAGAGAGAGAGAGAAAGAGAGAGAGAAAGAAAGCATTCCAAGCAGGCTCCACTGTCAGTGCAGAGGCCGACATGGGGCTTGAACCAGGAACTGTGAGATCATGACCTGAGCCAAAACCAAGAGCCAGACGCTCAACTAACTGAGCCACCGCGGCATCTCAAAAGTTTCTTTTCTTAAACAGAGAAATGTTTATGTGTGGCCAAAAGCAATAACCCTATACAGAAGTGTGAGCCAGAAATATTAGAGCCAGGTGAATATTAGAACACTGAGATGAATGTAAATAGGGATTAAAATGGGAAGAGAAGGTGGTTTCTTTCTACCATTGGCTCATTTCTACTGTTTATGTCAGATGCTTGGGTGACCACAAGCCGTTTAATGGTCCAGAGGCACAGTAATGAGAAGTGAGAATTTGTTTACCTTTCAGGGGAGACACCAAAAAGAAACAACCCAAAAACATGACTGAAAATGAAAATTCATAGATACATGAAGAGTGTTGTCTCTGGCAGTGCCCTGAGAGGAAACAGATGGCATGCTTTAACTGCATAATTTGAGAAGAGTTTAATAAAGTGTTTATAGAAACCATAAGAGATACTAACTCCAGGGTTAGTAATAGCTGAAATCTACTCATGCCCCTAACTCAAAATAAGAGGATAATTCTCCCAGAATTCAGAGTGAACAAAGCATATGAAGAAAAGTAACAGATAAAAAGTATGTTATTTCATGAAAGGATGCTGCCAACTTTTGAGCACCCCATTGGAGGTGAGACAGTAGAATACCTTCCTCCTTTCCTTGACCTTCTGTCAAGGATATGTTAACTAACCCGATTGTGGTGATCATTTCACAATGTATATGTATATAAAAATACAAAATTGTACGTCTTCAATGAATACAATTTACATTAGCCAAGGAAAGAAGCGCAAAGAGTCAGAGCCCAAGAAAGATAACAAACACAGAGCTTCCCTTATCATCTCCTCGTGTAGTCATGGGTACCTTACTTTCCTGTTATGATGTGTGATAAAGCACAGAGTATTGTCAAACGGGGAAATTCACCCAAGTCTTAATTCCCAGAGTTTTTACTGGGGCTTGATCGCATTCTGCCTACTTTTGACTCCTATAGAGGTTTGGCTGATACATTTAGACTCTGGTGCCTCTGGAGAAAGAACTGATATTGCACAAATCAAAGCTCATGTTGTCAGATTGTCTGGGTAGCCAAAGCTCCCATGCAAAGAAAAGATATTCCTAACAGGTGTGACATTCCAGGGGCCCAGGCATCATCATCTCTGTAGTGGAGGGCAAAAACCAGAGTTTAATTCTTCACTACACAAATGCAAAAGGAATCAACTACTAGTACATGTTACAACTTGATTGTATCTCAAATATTTTATTGAGTGAGAATAACCAAAGAGAAAAGAATAGATATTGTATGATTCCATTTATATGAAGTTCAAAATAGGGAAAATCTAATCTATGGTGGTAGAACTCAGAAAAGTGTGAATTGATGCAGCTTGAGTTTGACCGAAAGGCACAGGAACACTTTCAGAGTGATGTCAAATGTCTATACCTTGGTAGGAAGAGTGGTTACACGTATATAGTTACATACTTATTATTATATACATTGTTACGTATCTATGGTCTGTATGGAATTTTTCCATAGTGAAAAAAATAAGCTGGATATATAATATTATTGCTAAGTCTGTGTGTTGTGACTATACTGAATATGGAAGAACATATTTAAAAGGTCTGATTCCTAGAAACAATCCTAAGGAAATTTGTAAAATTGATCTGATGCTTCTGGACCATATTAAAGCATGCAGTTATGAAAAATAGCAAAGACTTGATCTCATTCATTTTGAACACTTTAATAAAGAGAAGGTCTTTTTTCTTTCGTAGAAATTTAGTGAGGCAAAAGTAATAGTCCCATTTTTTTAACCATTCCTCTCCAAAGCATTACTAAATTGGCTTATTAACATGACATATGCATACTGATTCTAAACATTTCCTACCATGAAAAACTATTTCTTGTGCAACAAAATTCCAACTCTTTGATTAACATAAGTTATAAAAATAATTCTGAAACTCTGATCATTGTAAAGTGAGAATACCAAAGATAATATTAATTATCTTGAGAATAACTTTTCTATAATAAGTATACACATTGGTCCTGTTTTATGTTATATATTTAAAATGTCTTAATATATGAATGCATATGTTTTGTTTAAATTAGATGTAGTGTTTAGAAAATTCATTTAAAATTTTTTTAAATGTTTGCTTATTTTTTGAAAGAGAGATAGAGTGTGAGCAGGGGAAGGGCAGAGAGAGAGGGAGACACAGATCCGAAGCAGCTCCAGGCTCCAAGCTGTCAGCATAGAGCCTGATGTGGGGCTCAAACCCATGAACTACGAGATCATGACCTGAGCCAAAGTCAGATGCTTAATTGACTGAGTCACCCAGGCACCCCAGGAAATTCATTTCTTAATAAGAATCCTTTTTATACTGCTAAGTTTAATCAGACTGTCATTTGCGTAAATTTATTTTGAGTCAATAGGAGTGAACTCAGAGATCCTGCAGTACTCCGCATACAATAATTATAGCAATATCTTCCAGGGATTTTCACTAAAGTGATCATCTTATCAATCACCTGATATAAATATATTCATAAAAATTATAAAACCTTGGGGTACCTGGGTGGTTAACTCAGCTGTTAAGTGTCTGACCTTGATTTTGGCTCAGGTCATAGTCTCATGGTCATGGGATCGAGCCCCACATTAGGCTCCATGTTGGGCATGGAACCTGCTTAAGATTCTCTCTCTCTCTCCCTCCCCCAATTGTTTGTGTGTGCTCTCTCTCTTAAATTTCAAGAAAAAAAATATAAAGGTTTAATTTATGAATTATTCCTACGTTAAATAGATTCTGATAAATTTTTATTTTGATACATAGGAAAAATTGGTTGGCTAAGTTCATAACAAACATTGTAAGTCAGAAGTTTGGGTGAGAATAGAGATTGGCAGACATCACATAAAGAAATGAGAGTGATAATAATGTGGAGGTATTTCTAGGTATTGACAGGGTATATAAAATGGAGAGTTTTTTATTTATAATAACCTCCAAGCAAAATGACCAATACAGCAGAGTCCCCAAAGTAAGGAATAACATCTATTATACAGAATCATTTTACATTAATACTGTTTAAAACATGGAAAACAAAATAAAAAGAACTGTTTAAAATAAACATACTGGTGATGCATGAGCCCTTAAAAAAGTTCCTACCTCAATTTTAAAATAATCAGGTTAAACATTTCTATGAGCTTTTATTTTCATACCTCAAATATATCTCAACTATGGGTAACTGCCAGCTTATGAATATTTATAGAACATTTCCTAGTTTCTCATGCAAGATAAACTCTGAAGAATTTCATGGACAAAGAGTTTGATTTTGCATGAGTCCCAGTTGCATATTTCCTAAAAGTGAAGAAATGTTAAATTGAAATCACAACACTGCTTGGGTCCAAAGTGAATTTGGATTATATGGCATCCAAAAAGGATTGATTGAGGTGTGGAAGTGTGCTCTTATACCATTATATTTCTATGAAACACTTCACAAGTTTTCTCTGTGAATCTTAAAAATAATTTTTTTTTCTAATCTGATGATATTTTTATTGGTAAAAATTTGAGGGGATGGAGAGGAGAATCATAATCATGAGCCATTGAAGTATGGTATCAGGTAGACATTCCCCTCACCCACTTAGATACATCTAGAAACAGTCTGGGGTTTCATGTAGGCAGACAGACATGGTTAGACTTTTATTATTAATTTTTCCTAAGTTCAGAATTAGGATTCTGCTATGCATTAAGCCCTATTTCTGTTAATGAAACATTACATTTTTAATATTTTTTCCTTAATTTAAAATTGAAGTAAATTTTTTTTTTCAACGTTTATTTATTTTTGGGACAGAGAGAGACAGAGCATGAACGGGGGAGGGGCAGAGAGAGAGGGAGACACAGAATCGGAAACAGGCTCCAGGCTCCGAGCCATCAGCCCGGAGCCTGACATGGGGCTTGAACTCACGGACCGCGAGATCGTGACCCGGCTGAAGTCGGACGCTTAACCGACTGCGCCACCCAGGCGCCCCTAAAATTGAAGTAAATTTTTAAGTGGTTATTCTAACTTAAAAGTGATGAGTGGGTATAGCAAAACCATATGTCTTTTGATATCTGATATCTTAGGCAACCCTTTTAAATAGAATAGCTAAATATACTTTGGCTGATGATATAACAAAAACATGGTGGTATCCCCTCTGTTTCTAGTTGCAAAATAGTGTAGTGAACACATAGAAAGATTGACATTAGGAAGGAGGATGAATAGTTCACCTCTGGTTTCAGGTAGAAAGGCAAAGTGGTGGGCTAGCTATGAGTATAGTGGTCTGCTGAAGTTTAACTTTGATTGGTTCTTTTTCCTCTGTAAAGTAGGTGGAAGGTCATAAATTGAGCATTTGTTTTAAGAAGCAGTGACTGGAGGTTTGAGTGAAGAGGAGACATAGTCACATCCTATATGAAAGAGTAGGAAAGTGTGGTTGCTGGATATCATTAATGATCCACTTGAACTTGGTTGTTTGCTATGATTTTAAAGAGAAACTAGTAAAAATTAGACCTGTCAAGCAGCGCCTGGGTGGCTCAGTCAGTTGAGCATCTGACTTCAGCTCAAGTGATGATCTCATGATTCATGAATTTGAGCCCTGCATGGGGCTCACTGCTGTCTGTGTAGAGTCTTCTTTGAGATCCTTTGTCCCCCTCTGTCTCTGCCCCTACCCCACTCATGCTCTTTCTCTCAAAAATGAATAAACATAAAAAAAAAAAATTGACCTGTCAAAGCCATTGTTTTTTGCTCCATCCAGTGCAGAACTAAAAGAGGTAGATGTAACCAGGGTGTAATATCAACAGAATAACTGGGATCAAGAGAAATACAAGGAGAAAAAGGTACATGCAGAAGTGGACTATGAAATATAATTAGGTAAGATCACCCATGTGATGTGATTTCCATGTGTAAGAAATATGTACACCATGTTGTCCTATAAATTGTGATTAAGGGCACCTGGGTGGCTCAGTCGGTTGGGCGTCCGACTTCAGCTCAGGTCACGATCTCGCGGTCCGTGAGTTCGAGCCCCGCGTCGGGCTCTGGGTTGATGGCTCAGAGCCTGGAGCCTGCTTCCGATTCTGTGTCTCCCTCTCTCTCTGCCCCTCCCCCGTTCATGCTCTGTCTCTCTCTGTCTCAAAAATAAATAAACGTTAAAAAAAATTAAAAAAAAATAAATTGTGATTAAGAAGTGAGTTGTGGGAACAGAGCTCTAAGGAACAATTAGCTTGGATAGAGATAATCTGTTGAGGACTTACTGTCTTCTGCAGAGGCGGATACATTTGTGGTTTTAATGAAAAAAATATAAATCTGATGTTGGATCTATTTTCTGACTTAGGCAACAAGGGGTCCCCAATTTTAGATTAGTAGGAAGGTGCAAGATAATCATTTCTAGTATAGAGTCATTGAATAAATTCATTGAATAAATAGAACAGTCACTGAATAAATCTACCTTACATTTTCTGCAATAGCTAGAGAATTCAGCTAATCACTAAGGTGAGCTTTGTTTACTTTTTAACGTAAATTTCTTAAAGCCTCACTAAATATTTGTCATCTGCATAGGGGACTTTATGTATTGTCATGCCCTTCAAGCTAACGTCTCCTAATTCATTCTAGTGAAAAGAAAAATGAACTAAAGGTGATTGAAAAGGGATTTAGAATCAGTCTCAACCATTTTTCAATGTGGAGCCATTTTCTACCAAGCATCTCGTTTGTGTTTTTGTTTATTTTTTTTAAGTTTATTTATTTGTCTTAGAGATATAGAGAGAGAGCGAGAGAGAGAGCAGTAGAGGGGCAGACAGAGAGGGAGAAATTGAATCCCAAGCAGTCCCTACAATGTCAGCATGGAGCCCTGAACTTGCAAACTGTGAGATCATGACCTGAGCCCAAATCAAGAGTTAGACACTTAATGACTGAGCCACCCAGGTGCTCCTGGTTGTGTTTTTTTTATAAAGTGCCTACTAGGCTCAAGACACTTGGTTAGGACCAGTTATCCCCTAGTACCATGCTCAGACATAAGGTCCCTTGTGCATTGTTATATAGGTTACAGGAAATTCTCAGGTTCTGTTAGTAATATAGGTAGCTGCCTCCAATTAAGTTTAAATTAAATAATTACTTGTCTTGTTGTAAAATTAATTTAAAATTATAAGTTGTGTTTTTTTCTTTTTTTTTTCAGTATATGAAGTTTATTGTCAAATTGGTTTCCATACAAATTGTGTTTTTTTCAAATGCATTGGAGAATTTATTTTTCCCCACCTTTATGAAGGTGTGATGGACTAGAAAAATTGTGTATATTTAAGGTGTACAACAGGATCATTTGATATATGTACACATAGCGAAATGATTACCAGAGTCAAGTTAGTTAACATATCCATCACCTCAACCTAGTTATATGTGTGTGGTGAAAACACTTATGATCTACTCTCTTAGCAAATTTAAAATGTACAATACAGTTTTATGAAATTATACTCACCATGCTATACATTAGATCTCAGGAACTATATTTATCTTATAATTGAAAGTTTGTATTCTTTATCTGATATCTCCCCATTCCCCTACTAATAATCACTACTCTGTTTTTTTTATGTGTATAACTTTTTGGATTCCACATATAAGTGATACCACACAGTATTTGTCCTTCTCTTGCCAAGTATGGAGCCAATGAACTAAGTGAAAGGCAAAACTTTTAGACACCGTCTGTTGTCTAACGGATCATAGTATGAAAGATTACTTGTTTTGTTTTCAAAAAATATATTATGGACTTCAGTACTAATTAAAATACTTAGAGAAATACAGTTGACCAGGTTTGAACTACACAGACCCACTTATATGTGGATTTTTATAGTATAGTAATATAAATGTATTTTATCTTCCTTATGATTCTCTTAATAACATGTTCTTTTCTTTAGCTTACTTTACTGTAAGAATACAGTATAAAGTACATGTAGCATACAAAATATGTGTTATGATAGTATATAGTACATATAACATACAAAAAACGTATGTTAATTGACTGTGTTACCAGTAATATTTCTAGTCCACTTCAGGCTATTGGTGGTTAAGTTTTGGGATTAAAAGTCATGTGCGATTTCTTTTACTGTGTGGGGACTGGTGCCCCTAACCCTTGGATTATTCAAGGCTCAATGGTGTATCACTCCATAGTCCTTGTGGTCATTATTAAATGACTTCTGCTCAGTGACTGTTAACCTGGGAATAAGATTTAAGACTTTTTCTCATAGATTTAGACAGTCTGCTAGTCTTTATACTATTTTATATTAAGTTCATCCTTACTTCACTCTGTTCTATTATGTTGTAATGCATAGGTACATACATTGGTGGTACTGGTAGTAGTGGTATACAATTAAACATGAAGGGTGCATTCCCAAGTTCATGTGGTGTTACTTCTGGCCTTTTGGGTAGTAGGAGGCATCTGCTGGAGATGGTGTGCTATATCTCCCTATCTTCATGCCTCAGTCAATTACCTGTGGGAAATATTACATTTCCTCTCATGGCTCCCACACATAGAGATTCACCCATCATATCTAGCTGCTGTTTATGACACTAACTGCTATCCTTATGGGTCTCTTTGACCCTCCAGCCTAGAAGTTAATAGCTTTCTCTCTTTGAAGTCTGTTTCTTTTACTGTCCCTAGTTAGTTTCTCAGATTTTCTGTCAACTATGTAACTAATTCAGTATAATAATATCCCTCCTCTTGAAATGTAGGTTTCTATTTTTCTTGCTTGACCCTGAATGATAAAAACATTGTTAAGTTTCACTGACTATTGTAGACCAAAGTAAACCTATATACATTCATTTACCCATTCAATAAATATTTATTAGGTTCCTCTTTGCAGTTAGGTACCATATAAGATTTGGGGAATATATTAGCAAAAAGAAGGTACAGTCTCTGTCCTTATGAAACTCACTCTAATGAGTCAACAGATCTATAAGAGGTAATACAGAAATTCTTGGTGTTGGACTGGTTGTGAACAAGGTTGGGGGTGGGAAGGAGATGGCCTTTGTATACATAGGTAGATACTTGTGCAACCACTCAGAAAGTTATGTTGCCTGAGAACCAGGTTTTGTGGGGAAAGATACTAAGATTTGTTTTGTTTTGAAATACTGGATTTTAGGTGTCTGAAATAGCAGAACATTCAAAGGGAGGTGCAAAGTAAGCAACTGGAATAGTCAAGGTGAAAGAAGAGTTGCCATTTACAAGTGACTGAAATTAGAAGTCCTGAAAATGAGCCTGACTTAGGAGAGAGTATATACAGAGAAGTGAAGATGGATTTCTAGAAATGTGTAAATCTGTAGACTTAAAATGAGTCCAAATTGGGAAATGAAAAATCTTAATTTTCTCCAGAACTCCCTTTAAATATTCACACAATTATATTTTTACTATATACAAATGGATTGTTCCTCAAAATGTTAAGAACAAAACAGCCTTTAAAATTACATAACATGAAGTAATTGTTTTTAAACATATATTATAGTTTTCCTTTATGTGCAGTTATGAAACAATTAGTTAATAGCTATTCACCAGATGTTGGGCCTTGAGTGATACCTAAAATTTGAAAGACAACTTTCCCACCTAACCCTAGCCATAGACCAAAACATATGAAGAATTATGTGGAAAAAACTTTGACAAGTACTACTTTTTTTATCCTAACATATTTATTTGTATTTTCCCCAATTCCTATATGTTTATATATTATGTTTATGTACAGAGGCAGGTTTTATAAAAATAAAAAACTATAACAATAAGTTGAGTTTTTTTTTCTTCTTTTAAACTAATTAGCCAAAATCTAACAAACGGTCTGTCTGTACCCTTGATCAGGCTGACTGCATCATTAGCAAAACAGTTTCACTTATTTATGGATTTTCTAAGAAATTTTGTTGCTTCAGTTATCAAATGTACTTGGTATTTCTGTGTAAGGGCTGCTAGTGACCTTATATTGGCATCTTCACCTTTGTTAAGACAGAACTACATTATTTCCCTCTTTATAATTGTATTTACATTTTCTTTAAATGTTCTTTATACACTTAAGATATTATCAACTTGGGGAAAATATATAACATATATATATATATATAATTATATGTATATATTTTTATGTATTGAATTTAGTGTTTAAAGGAACTCAGTGGCATAATTTTATACTTGTTTGTTTAAAATATGGAATCTATCATTAAAAAAAAACACAATAGGTGAATGCTATTGCTGCTCCAGTGCCTAAAACATCTCTAAGCAAGAATTTATAAAACAATAGATCTAACATTGAAAGAATCATTTAAATAAATGTAAATGGTTTGAATTAAAAAAATTAAGTTGGATCCAGTAAAGTGAGGGAAATATGATTTCAATAAGGAGAACCTCTGCAATATATGTTCTTAGTGAGGTAATAGATTTAAGGCACAACTAGGAATTCAATTACATACTCCTATAAAAATGTGAAATTGACTCACACCAGATGTTATTTTTATCAACCTAAAAGTCATTGGAAAAGAGTATGTGGAATCAGTATAAGAGTAGTTAACAAACTATATGGATCAATTTGAATTCCCTCATTTTGAGATGTTCTAAGGAACAAAATGTTTTATTGTTTGATTAAGGCACTAAATCTATATCTGTCTGTATACCTCCCTACCTCCCTACCTATCATCTATCTTGTCATCTACCTATCATTCTCTCTCTCTCTCTCTCTCTCTCTCTCTCTCTCTCTCATCTATCCTAATTATCTACCTGCCTGCCTATCTGAGAGTCTCACTGTTGCTTTTTTCACACTAAAGTGATTTTTTCCCCTCCTTTAAGGATATTTTTGTTTGTAGACATTTTGTTATTATATTCCGAGAAATGTTTTGTGGGTTTTTTTTTGTATTTATTATGATTTGAGTTTGTAGAACTCCTTGCATTTTTGAAGGTTTTTTTTTTATCAGATTGGGCAAAATTATGACCATTATTTCTTCATACATTTCCTCTGTACCATTTTCTCCCTCTTCTTCCAATGCTTCAGTTATATTTGACATTGCCACAGTTTTCTACAAGTCTATTCTGTATTATTTATCCTCTTTCCTTTTGGGACTCAGTTTGGATAATTTCTGTTAATCTGTTTAAATTATTATTAATCCCATTACATTTCTAAATTCGGATATTTTATTTTCAACTATAGAAAACACACTTGATTCGTTTTTATTTTTTTATTTTTTTAAACATAATTTATTATCAAATTGGTTAACATACAGTGTGTAAAGTGTGTGCTTGGTTTTTGGGGTAGATTCCCATGGTTCATCACTTACCTACAACACCTAGTGCTCATCCCAACAAGTGCCCTCCTCAGTGCCCATCCTTTTTAAAGATTGATTCCTTTTTAACGATTCTTTATTTTTCTCTATTTTCTAAAATACATTAACTAGATTTTTATTTAAAAATTGGTCTCAGGGTGCCCGAGTAGCTCAGTCAGTTGAGCATCCAACTGTTGATTTCAGCTCAGGTCATGATCCCAGAATCATGGGATCAAACCCTATGTTGGGCTCCATGCTGTGTGTAGAGCCTGCTTGAGATTCTCTCTCTCTCTCTCTCTCTCTCTCTCTCTCTCTCTCTCTCTCTGCCCCCTGTCTGCCCCTCTCCCCTGCTCATGTGAGCCACTCTAAAAAATAAAACTAGATTTTAAAAAAATGGTAAATACAAATAAAATCTATTATCTAAACCATTTTTTGGACTGCTATTGATAGTTTTTCTTCTAGATTTTTAATCCTTTTAAAAATAATTCCAGTAATATTTTATTGAATGCTAGAGATTTGTTTTATAACAAAATTTTAGAGGCCACAGATGAAATTATCCTCCTCTAGAAAGGGCTCAGACTTTCCTCTTTCAGGAAAGACCAAGTGTAAGTTGAACTCTAAATCTAGTCAAAGACTGAGCTGAGGGTGCAGTTTGGTAAAGCTCCATTACTTACATTTGTTCCATTTTTTGAAAGGTGTGTTCCTCCTGAGCTTTCACATTAAGGCCTTTGTGGTATTTGTTTATTTGTATTGTTTTTTAAACCAGCATCTTTTCCCCTGTTGGGTCTTTATATCTTGCCCATCCCAAGACTATAGAAAATTCTGTTCTTCACTTCAGAGATTTTTCTTAGATTTTTTGCATTTTGCTGCATATGCATTCGGATTTGTCACATATTTCCGTGGGAGACCGCCCATATATGTGTGTGAGGTGTCTGAAGTTTCAGCGAGACTGCTGCAGCTGCGCCTAATTAATGGAAGTTCCCTGATTTCTTTACCTCACAACCACAGTCCTTGTCCCGGCATAGTCTTTATTCTCTGCCTCTTGCCCAGCCCCAGAATACTCCAGGGAAAAGCAACTGTAGATAATGAGCTTTCACTTTCATGTTTCTCTCTTTTCCAGACACTTAGCCTGTCTGGTCTTCCCTGTTTCTGCAGGTCTCTGATCCTTTTAAGTAAATTATGTCTTTGTTTTATTTGCCTTTTATAGTTGGTATCTATGTGAACATTGATCTGTTCCAAATTATTCCCTTCTAACCATAAGCAAAAATACCTCCTAGGTTTAAGATTTGTTTGAATAGACAAATTATGTGAAGCTAGAATGTTGGATTTTGAATTTAGAATTTACCCATTACCGTATGTATGACCAAGAAAAAAAATATTTAATCCCCTGTAATTTCACTTCCTGTGTAAGAGAAAACAAATCTACCTACTAATAGGCTTGTTATGAAGATTAGTTGATGCATAGATAGTGCTTGAAATAGTGACCGGCTTATTTTAAGTGCTTATTATTATTATTGCTTTTATTTTTGTTGTTTAAAATAATGAAGTTAACATATATGAATGGCTTCTTTAATAAAATTCAGAAGACTACTTCAGTTCTACAAACATTTATTAAACAGATGCCATGGGCAAAGCCCAGCATAATTGCTATGAATGTGGTTATCAAAATGAAAGCAAATATTATCTCAGAAAGTATACGCATTAGCAGCATACTTAGGTAAAGAACAGTAAATTCAATGAGAAAAGAAAAAAAAACAATGATAAATTTAAAGACAGAGCAGAGCAAACTGCCCCTCCCCACCAGATGCTAGATTAACGTATTGGCAGCTCAGAAAATAAGTACAAATAGTCCTACCTGCTTAAGTCACTTAAAGTACTCCCCCTAATAAGTTCCACTTGTGTAGAATACAAGTTCTAATTACCAAAATGCTGCCCCTAAGCACAAACTAGGTTCCTGAAATATCTTTGGAACTGGCTCATTGACTACACGGAATGTGCTGCGTTAAGAACTGATAGAGAAGTTGCCAGGGAAGAGCTTGGCTGTAAAGCAAATTACATTTTAAAAAAAAGTTTCAGAAGTGTTTATTGAGTTCCAACCTGTTTAAAAGTTTCTTTCTTAATTGTCTTCATCTAAATGCAAGTCTCATTAAAATGCATGTGAATATTCAGCATTTTTAAAGCAATGATTTTCCTATTCTTTGATTATATCCTTGCAGAATTTACATTCTGAATGAATTGGCTACTGTCCATTTAAATTGGGCTGACTATATTTAGACTAATATTTGTGATCAATTAAATGATTTTCTTCTGATGAAACTCAGTTCTGAAGAATTTATTGATTGCTTTTAAAAGGGAGAAGATATGGATAAGGAGAAAAAAAATCTGAAATCTTTGTGACACTTTTAAAATATTATTTTAACTCATTGTATTGAAAAACATTTATTCAGCACCTACTCGGTGCTAGAAATATTACAAAAGAATAACAATCAGTGTTAGTCTATGATTTTTTTTAAGTTTATTTATTTATTTTGACAGAGAAGGTGAGAGAGAGGTTGCACGTGTGTGGCAGGGGCAGAAGGAAAAGGGAGGAGAGAAAATCCCCAGCAGGCTCCATGCTGTCAGTGCAGAGCCTGATGCAGGGCTCGATCCCACAAACCGTAAGATTGTGAAATCAAGATTTGTAATCTTAACCTACTGAGCCACCCAGCTCCCTGACTACCTCATCTGTTTTCATATGGTTTTATTTTTACAAGTAGTTATGAATTAAATTAAATCCCATAAAATACATCACTGTAATTTACACTGTTTGGTAGGAAATAAATTCAAGTGTAATATTAAGCTCTGCAGCATATTGAATATTTGAAAAAATTGAGATACCTACAATAGAGAAAGCTAATATTGTAATTACATGTATTATTCATTCCCAACCTTGGTGTATTTCTCATGGTAAGATGTATTTTTCTCTACGTCATTTTCTGGTTTTCTGTATCATCCCTAATAGAATATGCAAAAATAATGCAATGTTATTTAACTATGTATGTATTTTATGATGAATAATATGAACTAGCTAGATATTTAGAAAACTAACTTAGTAGCCATTGACACTTTCAGGTCTGTAGTTTGGAAAATGAGTAAAACTTTTCTGGGATGGAAACAGAGAAACAGAGAGATTAAGGAGCCAAATATTCCTGGTCTTATGTTACTTCCTACCTAAGATCTGCAAGACTCATCCTTCACCAACTGCATAAAACCTCCTGATAGCTTTTAATGTTCTTTGTAATTCTGTTTTGTCCTGTGGAGTGAACTAAGTTTCCACACTTGTGTTCTCCATCCAGATAGGCTCCATTCTTCTTAGTCTCACATACATGATATATCTCTACCCTTAATTACTCTGATTCCCAGTTCTGGAATAGACTTTCTCTCCAGTATATTTAAATTGTACTCTTCTGACCTCTAAGATTTGGGGGGAAGCTGATCTTCCACGTGACAAGTAGGGAAGAAATTTGGAGAAAATGTATAAAAAGCTAAATGATTTTTTGGGAATACTTGGGCTCCAGATTCTTTATTATCATGTCAGCCCAAGTATCTCTCACTCTCTCCATTCATATTTCCATTCGTGTTGTATAATTTTTAGGGCAAGAATGGCTAATAATGTACAATATTGAACATATAATTGACATATTATAGTTGGTTGATTGGAATCTTTGCTTTTCTGGAAAGTCTGCTAAAGTGCCTTTCGGGTGAAAATTACTTTTATTGCCCGTTTGTTATTCAAATGTATTTTTATTTATCTAATACTATGGTGATTTTAATAGAATGTATTTTTTTTTACAGATTTTAGTTGTAAAAACTATTACATTTAGGGTGACTATTTCTGGATATTTTTGCTGGAACCATAGAATTTCCTACCACTCTCAGATTTCCCCTTTACCCACATTCAGTTATTTGTGGGCATGGTAGGATAGTTTCTCTTGTACTTACAGATAAGCCCTGTTAAAATTTGGTGTTTTTATAATTTTCAGATTTTGCATTTCC
Organism: Lynx canadensis; assembly: GCF_007474595.2. NCBI lineage: Eukaryota > Metazoa > Chordata > Mammalia > Carnivora > Felidae > Lynx > Lynx canadensis. The sequence goes on from NC_044309.1 coordinate 106,185,363, forward strand.
TGTTAAAAATTTGCATTTCACCAGCAATGTTAATATCTGTCATTAAATTTTAAATACTGACTTAAACTTTAACCTTTATAAATCAATTTTTGCCCTATCTAGTAAGTGAAAGCAATAAAAACCTATTGAGTTCCGCTTTAGTAATTTAAAATGGCTATTTAAAATGAGAATATTGTGGGGTGCCTGGGTGGCTTAGTCAGTTAAGCGTCTAATTTAGGCTCAGGTCATGATCTCATGGTTGGTGGGTTCCAGTCCCAGGTCGGGCTCTGTGCTGACAGACCAGAGCATGGAGCTTGCTTCGGATTCTGTATGTCTCTGTCTCTGCCCCTCCCCCACTTGCACTCTGTCTCTCTCTCTGTCTCTCTCTCTCTCTCTCTCTCTGTCTCTTTCTCTGTCTCTTTCTCTCTCTCAAAAATTAAAATAATAAAAAACTTAAAAAAATAAAATGAGAAAGTTGCTACCTCAGTAACTCTAAGTATTAGTGTGTAAAGGAAAGTTAGTAAGGTACTCATAGGGAGATATTTTTGCCTATAGAAGATCTAGATGAGAGCATAGTACATTCTGTCATGTAAATATTTTTCCACATGGTTTGTGTATTACAATGCACTATAACTTTTCTTTTCCTGTCTTTTGCTGTCTTCATTCACAAAACCACATCTCTTAGAAACTCACATTAACCCGAAGTATTAATCATTCTGATGAATTATATTTTTGGATTTAATACAAAGAGTTACATGCTCAGGATAGAAAGCATTGTAAGTATCATGAATATTTATATTTATTCATAATTTTTATTTTTGAAAATAAATCTTAGAAGTTTCTACTTTGTTCATATTGTACAGATACAAGAAATAATTGGTAGTATTGTATTTACACTATCATTTTTGAATAATTTTTAAATACTTGAAAAAATCAAATATATATGATACATAAAAAAGTGACTTAAAGTTTAAAATAGTATAAATGGTAAGGAATACATGTAGGCATCATGACTTATTTTGTTATTTAAACAGTCTTTAACATATCTATTCAAAATGTTATAATTTTCTTTAAGGGGAGTAGAAATTCTGAAATTTAGAATATCTACTATATAATGGAGGAATATTATATATTTCATCTTCAATGAGATTATTATAGTAGAACCACTGACAAAGGTACAGTCGTAGAATAACAACAGCATCAAGAGCAAATCATATATTTAAGGCTTATAATTTCCAGGAGCTGTCCTAAATGTTTTGCATGCATATTATTTTTCCTCATCATTAGCCCAGGAGATAAAGTTGATTAATATCTCCTTATGTTTTAATGTTTTTCTTTCCATTTTCAATTCTGTTTACTTTTTAAAAACAATTGTGTTTTGATCTAATCATTCTTTCTTCAATTTCCATTAAAGTTTCTTCACATGTTTATGGCACCCAGGTGACTCAGTTGGTTAAGCTACTGACTTCGGCTCTGGTCATGATCTCACGGTTCATGGGTTCAAGCCCCACATTGGGCTCTTTGCTGTCAGTGCACAGCCTGCTTCAGATTCTCTTTCTCCCTCTCTCTCTCTGCCCTTCCCTGTGCTCTCTCTCTCTCAAAAATAAATAAACATTTTAAAAAAATTAAAAAAAAATTCTTTACATGTTCATTTTATAACTGAGATTTTTGAAAGCTAGAGCCTACATTTGATTAAAAGCATTTTGTAGTCAACTATTGAAAAATGTGTTGTTACATATATGGTTTTGTTGTCATACTAGTCTGACTTGCTATTCTAGCTCTATTGTGTGATCTTTGGAAAATTATTTAAACTTACAAGTCTCAGTTTAACTCCTCAGCATGCAGAAAGAATTTAAAGATTTAATGGATATGAAGTTCTTAAAAAACATCTGGTGCAAAAATGCTTAATAAAAATTACTAATCATCTTATACATACCGAAGTTTTCTTACTGTTATATACGGTTTAATATATTTAGATATTTTCATAGAATATATTTGTTTTTCTCTTTCAGATGAAATGTAGAAATGTCAAAAAGAGTTAAGTCAAATCAGGACAAAGGGCGATTTACATGAAACCATAAAATCTTTTTTTTTTTTTTTTGGTTTGTTTTTTGTAATGATTCATGTTGAAGTAATATGTAAAGGATATGGGACTATTTTAAGATTTTGATTTTATTTGGCTTTTCAAGATGGTATAGAATAATAATTGGGAGATGGAATTTTAGTTGTTGATGCATTTGATAGCTTGAGTATTTAGATCCTACTTTGCAACTTAATAAAAGGCATCATGATGTAGTGGCTAATTGCAGTTACCCAAATGCTAGGATGTCAGCCTGCCTAGATTCCAATTTCAGTTAAGTGGCCCTAGACAATGTAATTAACCTCTTTAAAAGTTTAGTTTCTTCCTAGATTAAGTATGGGTATTAGTATTAACCTCATGTTAGTTATGAAATTTAAATGGCATAATAAACATAAACATTTAAAGCAATCTCTAGTACAAAATAAATGCTCAATATAAGGAAACAGTGGTTCTGAAGTTGAACCTTAGGAAATCTCCTAATTCTATGTATTTCCTTGCTTCAGTGAGAGGATGCTGTTAGCAAGGATATTCTTCTAACGTGTGAAGGGATATTTCACCCACATAGTGCAATTTAAGACAGTGCTTCTCAAACTTTACTGTGTATGCATGATCTGGAGACCTCGTTCAAATGCAGATTCTGATTTTGTAGTTCTGAGGTGGAGACTGGCAGTCTGCATTTCTAACAGGTGCCCACATGCTGTTGATGTGCAGGTCCATGGGCATTTTAAGGCATAATGGAAATTACCCACCTATCCCATTATATCTTCCTCATCTATCAGAATGATGGAAATTTCACCATGTCAGACTCATGCCTTGAATTGTTCCTTCATGTCACGCAACTTGAAAAGTAAATAACCAGTGGGGAAATCTGAGAAGCAGTCCTTACCTTTGTCTCTAGTTATCAGCCAGACCTAAAGAAAAAGGGAGTTTATTTTTTTAATTTTTTAAAACCCTTTTTTCTTTTAAAGGTTTTTAATTGTTTAAATTATTTTTAATATAATTTATTGTCAAATTGTAAAAAAAAAAAAGTTTTAATTTTTATTTAATTTTGAGACAGAGAGAGAGAGAGAGAGACAGACAGAACACGAGTGGGGGAGGGGCAGAGAGAGAGGAAGACACAGAATCCAAAGCAGGCTCCAGGCTCTGAGCTGTCAGCACAGAGCCCAGCGCAGGGCTTGAACCCACAAACTGTCCACTGAGATCATGACCTGAGCCAAAGTCGGACACTTAACCAACTGAGCCACCCAGGCACCCATGAAAAAGGGAGTTTAGATGGGCTTGATTTTCAACATGTGTGTTTATCCTGAAAGAACTATCCCTAGTAGGGGACTGCACCACAGCCAGTTGTCCTTGGCTAGCTCTAGAAGGAAAGTAAATCAATAATAAGAAGAAGCATAGGGAGAAAGAAGGTAGAAGTTAATTAACCTGTAAAAACATATCTGCTTTTCTATTTTTTTCATGCAAAGTCGAGGACAGGCACTGTATTAACTCCTATTCCTGCTATGATAACAATTTACCAAATATTTACCAAAAATTTAAAGGCTTAAAACAGCAGCTATTTATTATCTCACATTTCAGGAGGTCAGAAGTCCAAAAAGCTTAAGTGGATTCTCGGGATCCTATGAAGCTAAATTCAAAAGTCAGTCAAATTTGCAGTTTTCATCTGGGTTTTGGAGTCCACTTCTACGTCCACTGATTGTTGGCAGAATTCATTTAATTCTCATGCTTTCTGTGTGGTCCTCTTTACCTTCAAATAAGTAATGGGAAATCAAGTCCTTCCTATGCTTCTAATCTCTAGCTACTAGCAAGAGAAAGATCTTCAATTTTAAGGGTCTGTGGGATTAGATTAAACCCACTGGATAATCCCTAATCTCCCTATTTTATGGTCAGCTTGTTAGTAATTTTAATTACAGCTCTAAAATCTCTTGCCATGTAATATAACATGTAATATTCTTGGGATTCATGGGAGTAACACCATTGGGCCAAGATCATGGGACTGCAACAGGTTCTCGTTTTGTTTTTGTTTTTGTCTTTCCTGAGAGAAACATGAACATGCTAGAATGTAAAGCACTGATTTATATTCTGTTCTTTGCTCAATTACATGGTAATCCATTTATATGAAACAGATAAGTACTCCAAATATCATTTCCTTCATTTGGGAAAAAAAAAATGGAAAAAGAAACAACAAAAACTTGGCTTGCTTTATTAATGCTGTGCAAAATAAAATTTATACAAAAGCTTTATATTATTATTTCACATTCCTCCTAATGCTTATGACAGAATTTTGTAAATGCTGTCACTAAATAAATTATTGAATTGCTACATTTGAAGGTCATATAAAGGCCAACAATATACTAAATGATAGTTGTTTGAATCTTTGTATCAGTCTTATAATTAAAAATTCATGAGATCTGCTCTTTAAGTGGTTTTTTTTTGCAAATGAAAATGGCATTTTTGGAGGCATTAAAATATTTTTGTTTGTAACAATTAGCTTTTCAAAACACTCTGAACTAGAGCTCTTGATGAAGATAACTCAGTAAACACAAAGTCTAGTTGGAAGACAAGTGTTAACAGACTTAGGATCCACTCATGTGTTATTCAGTTTACGTAGGTCAGCTCATTGTGGTACAATAGCTATGACCAGAAAAGAACAGAGGGGTTGAGACAAAAGTTAAGCACTTTCTAAAGTAAAAAAATATATAAAATTTAACTGTAGATTTGATTATAATACAGAAAAAATATGCTCAACTCAACAATGGAGCATAATTTCTTACTTTTTTCATATTTGGCTCTAGCCTTCCAATAATTCCATACACATTTTTTACAATTGTAATCATAATATACATAAAATCATATATTTACTTCTTACCAAATGTGGCATGGTAAACAGTTTTCCATTTTTCTGCATGACCCTATTCTAAGAGTTGGCTGAGTAAGACTATCAATGAAACATAAATTCCTTAACTACTCTCCAATTATTGGACACTTGGATAACTGTGTGTTTTTAATAATATGAAAAAATCGGAATTTTCTGATACAATCACTTTTTAAAAATAATTAGTATCCAGAAATTAGATTATTTGGAAAAGGGATTAACCATTACAAAGAAATTAGTCAAATATTTTGAGAAAAATCTCTGAAATATTTTTCAGGAGATTTATTGGATGCATATCTTTTGTGGGTATGTGTAGACTGTTTTGGCTGAAAAGATAAGGCCACCCACAGCAAAGATTTGTTTTCACACTCCATCTGTTTGGTATGCACTGTGTGGATTAGAAGAAAGTTCTGACCCCAGTGAGACACAGTATTTGGAAATGCTTCTATCATATTCTGCAATTTCTCTGTGAGTCACTGTCTCCATATGCCTAACAGTATTGTGAGCTTTGCAGAAATCTTCCAGAAGTAGAATCTACTTTTCAAAAATGAATGGGGATTAATGAACACATTGCATTCATCACAAAAAGTGCTCCTTAAATATGAAATAGTGGTTGATATGTAGCCCATGTGGAGAAGCACAGGGCATGTGGCCTGGGCTTGCTGTTTGTGACAAAAGCAAATGGGTGTGTTTGTTGTTGTGTGTGAAACACTGCTTCAAAACATGTTGTACAAATTTTTATCCCTTCAAAAATCGTTGTATTCATTTGGACTAACTCTGATTTAATGATATACTCTGTCTTCAGTTCTATTTTATGACCTGATTTTATTTTCCATTTATGTTTCATTCATATTTTAACAATGAGCCGTTACAAATTGGAAGGAATAATGGGATATTTCATCCAACTCAAAATGACCCAAATCTGCATCTTCATCAGGGCACCAAAGTTGTTTTCTTTTTTTTAGAATGTTTTCCTATCCTAAATTAATAGCACCAATTTTTTTATATTGTTAACTTAGAAATTAACTATGTTGAAGTGCCTGGGTGGCTCAGTCAATTAAGCATCCAACTCTTGATTTCAGCTCAGATCATGATCTCATGGTTCATGAGTTCAAGCTCCACGTAGGTCTCCATGCTGACAGCACAGGGCCTGCTTGGGATTCTCTCTCTCTCTCTGGCTGCCCCTCCCCTCCTCATGCTCCATCTCTCTCTCTCTCAAAATAAATAAATAAAACTTAAAAAATACATATATATATCATATATATAATATATATTATATATGTTAAAAAAATTAGCCATGTCATCTTAGAATACTCTATTGTCATTTTTAGTACCATTAGTATTGTTAACTCATATTTTTGAATGCTTTTAATGGAAAGTCAGGGCATATAAAAAATAAGCCCAACTCTGTAGCTGTTAAAGGTCTATTTAACATTTTTGAGACTCCAGAAAAGATTTTTAATAGGAGTTCACTAAGCTTCCTCCAAGTTTTAAAACCTTGACATTTATAAATTCCTTTGAGGTATTTTTAAACATTACTGTAAATTTCTTGATGGCAGGGACTGTAAATTAAATGCCACTGTAAGTCACACGTTGCCCAGAAAAGTGTCTTATATACAGTAGGTGCCCAATAAATATCAGTTGATATAGTCAGAGAATTAACTAAACTGTTAGAGCAGAATTTTTCTGTAAAAGTTACCTACTTTGTCACTTTTCATTCTGCTTTGATTTCAAACCACTTTCTCTTATATTAACAAATAGTTTTTGGACTAACAGTTTCCTGATTGCTTATCAGTAATTTGGTTAGCCTGGAGAAGAAAGTTGATGGTCTTTTTTCCCTAATCTAACTCATTTTAAATATTCCATTTTCATGTTAACATACAAACATGAATATCTGGTTTTTACTCAAATAGTTCAGTCAGAAAACATTTGCTTCAGCTTCTACAGAATACACTGTCCACTTGAGATAATTTTATATCAGTTTAATATTTCTATATTCTCTATCTTCTTCCTTTAACCCTTCTATAAACATCTGCCATCTTATAGGCTTTTATTTCATTTCTGCTTTTATAGAAGATTGAGAAATACACATGGTTTATAAAAGCCCAGTGCTTGATTATTTCTTGTATTTCCTAATGTGGATAATTTTTCAGAGTCTAATCCCACAGAAATAGGAGTATAGAAGCCTTAAGTGCCACTAAAACAAATAAACAAAAACAAACAAACAAAACACATGTTTCTCAACTGAGACAATTTTGAATTGAGTTTAAATCCTATTTTAATGCCTAAATATTAGCATATTAATATTTCCCTGACTGTGCACTATCCTGTTTATCCTCTCACCTGAACCTTCTTTATCTTCTCTTCACCAGGTCTTTCCCTTCATCTTGATCCCAATCATGAATATCTCTTAAGACCAAAGCCATGGTCTGTTGATAATCTCCTATTCTACTGCCTATGAGAATTACTCAGCTCTTCTGCTTTCAGACTTTGTATTTATAGAAGTAATTTTTTGAATATGTCACTACTACTAATTAACCTTAAATCTTATTTTATTTCTTCTTTTAAATGTTTATTTTTGAGAAAGAGAGACAGAGAGAGAGAGAGAGAGAGAAAGAGAGAAAGAGAGAAAATGAGCAGAGGAAGGGCAGAGAGAGAGGGAGACAGTGGATCTGAAGTGCGCTCCGTGCTGACAGCAGAGAGCCTGATGCAGGGGCCGAACTCACGAACCACAAGATCATGACCTGAGTGGAAGCTGGATGCTTAACCCACTGAGCGACCCAGCCCCCCCCCATTTTAATTTCTGACAATAGTAAATCTCTAATTCATGGTCTGTGTTGTCTCAGATTCATCATGTCAAAAATGAAGTCATCATTTTCCCTCACAAGTGGAATTCTTACACAATTTTGGTAAATGCTATGGTTGTTTTACTGGTATCCCAAATCAAAAACTGAAATTCATAGTTAATGCCTCCTCCTTTTCTGTCCCAAAGCATTGTTAGCTAGCATTTACATTGTGTGGAAAGTACAATACCACTCTTCCAGCCTCACTGTCATTAATCCCAAGTAGATCCTAATGCAGTGAGGTCTGAACTGCTGGAAAAACTTGTAACTAAGTTTTTTAGACTCCATGCTTTCCTTTCATTTAAATGTATTCATTTTTCTGATGCCCGATGAATAACTATAAAGTGTGTCAATAATCTCTCTTAAAATGTGACATGGCAGTGAGGAAATGTCAAGGCTATCACATACATTTAAAAAATATATTTAAAATGTATTATAACTAGGCTTCATGTTTACACTTCAGGTCATACTTTCCTTACTGCAGGTTTCTCACTCTTTCACAATTTATTTTTTTATGAATTTTTTTCTTTTCATTCCAGTATAGTTAACATACAGTGTTATATTAGTTTCAGGTGCACAATATAGTAATTCAACAATTCTGTACATTACTCAGTGCTCATCATACTCTTTAATCCTCATCACCTATTTCACCCATCCCCCCACCCATCTCCCCTCTGGTAACCATCAGTTTGTTTTCTAGTTAAGAGTGTGTTTCTTGGTCTGTCTCTTTCAATCTCTCTTTTTTCCCCCCTTTGTTCATTTGTTTTGTATCTTAAATTCCACACGAGTGAAATTATATAGTGTTTATCTTTCTCTGACTTATTTCACTAGCGTTATGCTCTCTAGTTCCATTCATATTATTGCAAATGGCAAGATTTCATTCCTTTTATGGCTGAATAATATTCCATTGTAGATATCTATATAGACATAGATATAGATATAGATATAGATATAGATATAGATGTAGATATCACATATTCTTTATCCATTCTCTATCGATGGACACTTGGGTTGCTTCCATAATTTGGCTATTATAAATAATGTTGCAGTAAACATAGTGGTGCATGTATCCCTTTAAATTAGTGTTTTCTGTGCGTGTGTGTGTGTTTTGTTGTTTGTTTGTTTGTTTGTTTGTTTGTTTTGGTTAAATACCCAGTAGTGTGATTACTGGATCATAAGGTAGTTCTATTTTAACTTCTTGAGGAAACTCCATACTGTTTTCCATAGTGGCTGCACCGGTTTGCATTACCACAATTTATTCTTTGTTTATCTACATCCAATATCAATACACATATATACATGCATATACACACCACTGAGTAAACACATCAATGGGTTACTTTTGGAAAAGAGTTTTAGGTGGTTTGTCGAGACATAATTTTTTCAAACTACAGAACCACAGTCCTACCTGACACATCGTCAATGTTCCATGGCATAGACTGATCAATTCTTTGTAAATTTAGTCTATCTCTTTAGATTACATGAACATGAAATTAGACATCTAACATATTATAGGTTTTCAAATATTTGAATTTCATGTTAGACTTCATTAATATGCTTTAGATTATAGATTTTATTTCTTGAAAGAATAGCCTAAAACTTTTTTTACGGTTAGGCAGATTTTTCTTCATTTGAACAGAAAAATTTGTTATGTATAATGTATTGGATTGTGTGCTTTCTAGTTTAGTATTAAATGAAATCTGAATATGACATCATAAAAATATAGACCTCCAGGAGTGAATGCAATGGGTAGGTCTGAGCACTTTCATTCCAGAAAGTAGGAGATAATCACAGTTACTGACATGTATCTTAGAGAGCTCCTAACAGGAAAATAATGCATTCTGTTGAATTTCTTTTCTTTTCTTTCTTTCTTTTTTTTTTTTTGTAAAGATCCCATTGATCTTTTATTCAATAAATATATTTTGTGTCTACCTTTTGCCAAGCTATGAGTAGATTGAGTATAGAGAGAGAAATACAGAGGCCTTGCCTTCAAGATGCTAGCAATCTAATAGGGGGAAAAATGAACATAAATAACTACTTTAAGAGTCAAAAGACCTATGAACTAGATGCGATGGTAAAACAGTTGATTGATAAACTCTGGTAATATTAATCAATAAAATGCTTTAGAGAGGAATAGATGATTACACTACATTTTGAAATTAGTAGTTATTTAGGTAGGGAGGAATAAAGGGCATTATTTTAGGAAATACTTACAAGACCCAAAAAACAAATCTGCTTTAAATTAGCATGGAGTTTGGAGAAATTTTAAGTTTGATATGGGTAGGGCAAAGTTTACATATAGATATTGGCAAGGGAAGATATTGCAGGAATAAACCAAACAATGACTACTGTCATGAGCTTGGATTTTTATCTTTTTTAGTGACTTGGAAACTAGAGACAATGAAGGTTTTATTATGAGAATTGCAGGATAAGAAGGGCATTTTAGATTTAACTCTAGCAAATTAGAGAAAAAAAAATGTGAAGGTAGGTTTGAGTGGGAGGTTAGAAGACCACATATAAACATTCTTAAGCATCCAGGAGAGAGGAAGAAGTAACGCAAATGATGGTTAGAGGGCACAAAAGGAAGAGATTACAAAGGAGACACAACTGAATGGAGAATGTAGACTACTTGTATCAACATGACTTGAGCATTGTTTCCAGGAAATTCTTTGCTAGGAATGCAATGCTGCAGTCACTGTTTGCCTGTTTGTTTCAGGAAGTTCTTGAAAACAAATTTATTTAAGTATTCTGTTCATCTGTGCAAACAGATCTTCCATTAAGATAGCATCTTGCTCACCTGCACAAACATCCTTGTTCCAAAGATATGTTTGCTTTCAAAGGCTCCTCAAAACTCTTCCGTATTGAATTCACAGATACTAAAATATTCTATCATGACTTTTGCACAATTCCAACCAATTCCCCATCTTGAAGAACCTTCCCAGTACCGCATGAACCTAGACTTCAGACTTGGTAAATACCTTTTTCTAACTTGCCTTTCCTGAGACACTATTGAGACTCTTTCAGGGGGGTGTTCTCCCTTGCTGTAGTAAGTCAAGTAAGCTCATTTTGCTTGATGAAAATATTTTTCTGGTGCTCTTTATGGGAGAGTTGATAGTCATGAGTACCTACTGATTTCTTGGATATTATGGGTGAAGGGAAGGAAAGGAGAGGCAAGGTAGTGTATATGAATTTCAGGGAAAAGGAGAAGATAATCAGTTTTCTGCTTTGATAATGAATGGGTATTGGTGTTCTTAAGAAAGATGGGGAAAAAAAAACTGCCAAAGAACAATTTTGGGTTGACCTATTGTGATGGCTAATTTTAGGTGTCAGTTTGAGTAGGGCAAACTACCTAGAGATTTGTCACATGGTATTCTGTTTATTACTGTGAAGGTATTTTATAGACAAAATTAACATGTAAATCTGCAGACTTTGAGTAAAAACTATTGTCCTTCATAATATTGGTGAGCCTCATCCAATCAGTTGTAGACCTTAATAGAAAACACATGCAGGTCCCCTGAGGAAAAGGCAATGCTCCTAGCTAACTGTGTTTTGACTTGAAATGCAAAATTAATTCTTCCCTGTGTCTCCAGCCTGTCAGCCAATCCTGCAGATTTTGGACTTGCCAGGACAACTGTGTGAACTAATTCCTTAATAAATATATTCTTCACTGTGTTATATACGCATGCAAACATCCTATTGGTTTTGTTTTTCTGGAAAGCCCTAATACTCCTATCAATTAATTCATTATAAAATTGATTATTTATGTATTGATTACCTAATAAGGTTTGCTTTTGTTCTGAGAGGTTCCAAATACTCTGCCTAGAATATGATACCGTACCAATATGTTAGATTTACTACTAATATTGAGTCAGATTATGGGATTTTGGTAGTTTACTTGCTATTAATTCTATCTGAACTTTTCTCTAGATCAATGTAAAGATCTATTTGTTTATTTTAAAAAAAGGACAGAATGAGTCTTGATATCTTTATTTTTTATTTACATTACGTTTAACCACAGTATCACTTATTGTGTGTTTAAATTGTTTTGTGAAGTATGCTAAGGACGTCATTCATATTTTGTAATTTAGTTGTCAGAACTAAGCAACAGGGTAAGTACCATGGTCATGTTCATTTTGAGGGTGAGAAAATTGGGAGAGTTAGATTAACTTAAAATCTCTCCAGGGGGAGTGTTGAACAAACAGGTTTGAACCTTCACTGTATCAGCAAGAGCTCATGTGCTTAACTTGTATGACATACTTCAGACTAATAAAAGAAATAACCTATATGCATATTTCTAAATAAAACATGGCAGAGTAGAAATATATGCCAATTAGAACTGAATTCTCATCTTGTTTCTGTTATATTTGTAAACTTGTGTTTCGATTAACCTTTCTGATCTTAATTAGAATAATTCAAATTAGGCTGAATGGGCAAGATTTTTTGAGAACGCTATGAAAATGTAGACATGTAAAATCTTGGCTTAGTACTTTTCATGCACTTCATTTTTTTATACCTAGAAATTAAATATTTAAAGTAGCAAACTGATTTGATACTATTCTACATAATTTTTAACACATAATGTTTCTTTATTACATAGAAATTGATAGACTATTCTATTTCTAATAATTCAGTGAAGACATTACAGGTGAGTAATGAAAAAGAGTTCAATTGCGATGCCATTTTTTGATCTATCATTAGTATTCTCTACTTCATTTCTGTATTTTAAGAAATGATTTTCAAGTATTCTTAATCCTTTAATTCAGAGAACAGGAGGCTTAGAGATCCTTTCAAAGATTGCACATATGGCAAACACAAGTTTTAATTTTAGATTATAAAAAAAATTGTAGAATTAAATATTTCATTTAAAACTATCTAGCAGTCCACATTTAAGCTAGTTTTTTTCCTCTATAACAACTCATTTCCAATTGTCTAAGATCAAATCACATTTCATGACATATAATTGACTCTTATTTAACATTTATTTTGCAAGACTCATGATTTAAGAGCTTTGCATTCATAAATATATATTATTTATATGTATAGGATGTTTTTTCTATTTTGATAAGAAGATCACATTTTAAAAGGGAGACTAGTGAATTGTATATTTATACTTTCTGAATAAGAAAAAATATACCTTAGGTAAGATTATATCAGTGAATATGCTATATAAGAAAAATAGTTTAAAGAAAATGAAAACCATGCCCTTGCTTGCTGTGAATATAGTGCCTTTATATGTAAACCCATGAACTAGAGTGGTTTATAACAGCTACCTAGCTACCTAGCCTGTTTTTGCTTGTGGTGGTGGAGGGGAGTGGTTAGAGTTAGATAGACTTTTGGGTGAAATCCCTTGTTCCTTCTAGCCTTTCCCAAATTCGTATTCTCTAGCTTTTTCAGTATTGCAGTTCTATTAATAACTTATTTACAACTTATCTGCTTTTAGATGTGTTTGAAGCTATAAACTACAAAAACACCAGACACAATAATACTTACAGCCATACAAAAACCTAGGCTAATTAAGCTACTGAAATTGAGTAGGAGTGGAAAAGCAAGAAAGGTGGGGGAGCACTAGGAGTGGAAAAGCAAGAAAGGTGGGGGGTAGGGTGGTGGAAAGGCAGCTTATACAGTAACAATGGTCAAAATAAGGAAGGAAGCATTTTGTCCAGAGTTTTGAAAATGTGTGCGTTTTAAATTTAATTCTTAGCTCTTGCCCTGAAAGAAGTTTAGTGTGTTGTTATTTATATGTATGTAATATGAGATATAAGTAAAAAAATCCTTAGCTACCATGAGAGTAGTAAAATATACAGAGGGGCACCTTTGTGGCTCAGTTGGTTAAGCGTCTGACTCTTGGTTTAATCTCGGGTCCTGATCTCATGGTCGTGAGGGCACCAAGTCCTCTGCCTGCTTGGGATTCTCTCTCCCTCTCTCTCTGCTCCTCCCCACTCCCACGCTCATGCACTCACTCATTCTCAAAATAAATAAACTTTTAAGAAATACAGAAAAAAATACTATGAAGACAAAGACACAGAGTACCATCACAGGGAGTGCCATGATGACTAGTGTCCTGTGGAATCCTGGACTGGTTCCTAAAACAAGGATTATCAGTGTTAGAAAGGGTGAGAGCCAAGTGAGGTTCGTAGTTAGTTAATGTTACTCTTAGTTTCCATAAATGAACGATGGCTATATTAATGTTAGGAGAAGCTGAATGAAGGGTGTAGAGATACTATCTGAACCATCCTTACAACTTTTTTGCAAGCTGAAAATCACAAAAGCACAAAGTTAAAAAAAAAAACAAATTATCTAATTACTACATAGTTAATAAATTACTAGCTATGTTAGTGCTTACTTGTAAGTAGTACATTCAAATAGAAGATGCAACTTACATTTGCTTTCTATATTACTGTAGCCATGGATTTTAGTTAAATAATTCTAAAGGTATAACCTCAATTCGACCCCATTTAGAGGTACATATAGGTGGTTGGAAAGAGGCAAACACTACGAATCATAAATAATTTTTAAAAACGCAAAAGAAGAGGAAATAAGGAAAGAGAGCATTTTACATTGCTGGCAAGAAGGAAAGATGTCACACAGGAGCCTGAAATCATAAGGAATCCCTACCAAGTAGAGTAAGAAAGTATTTTGGTGGAGGCTGGAGGAGGCATGGGTGACTGATTTGTACTTCCCTCTCCTGTGGAAGAGAATCACTGTGATACACCAGTTTGAACTCCAAGGACATTTGAAGGATAAAGAAAATGCCACAAATGAAATATTGATGGATGGATGGATGGATGGATGGATGGACGGATGGAAGGAAGGCAGGCAGTCAGGCCAGCAGGCAGGCAGGCACGCGGGCAGGAAGAAAGAAAGGAAGGAGTAGTAATGATTATATTTCCAGGAATATTTGTGTAGAAAATCCACAGAACCTATACATTCCGACTACCTTCCAGAGAAGATATGTTGTGCCATGATTTGCAGATCGCTTTTAACTTTTAGAGAGACTATCATAAGAGAATAAAAGAGCCATGACCTGATTCAATGTACCCATAAACTTGAAAATAAATCCTCCCCCTTCTCACACACTTGCTAGTAATCAAATTAATATACAGACTAGAAGGGGAAACAATTGAACACTCACATAGCTAAGAATATTTTGTGTATAATTCAGGTCATTTTCACTCTTTTGGATATATAGTTATCCTTTGCTAACTAAAAGTACCACCTTCAGAATAAACTAATTTTAAATGTCTTAGATTGTTCTACCTTTCTGTTCTTGCTCCATTGATATTTCTCTTTATGTGTCTTTTTAAAATTTACTTGAATGTGTAAAATATTTTGTAATTTGTTGTAGCAACTCACTGTCCTTGTTTCATTTCCTTAGCCTTTAATGAATCCTAGTGTATATTTGAATTGTCTATTAATATTTTAATAACTGCAACTTAGGGTTATTTATCTCAAAATATTTTCAGGTGTTTATACACTTACCAGTATAATAAAGTTGTTTTCCATTTTTTCCCATGTATTCTACATGTGCTTTAAACTTGTTTTCCTTCACTTCTATGGTGTAACATAGACTTACTATTTTATTGAAATACATGTATATATGTACATGTATATATGTATGTGTGATTCATATATTCAAAGTGTGCAATTCAACCTGCATATGATGAATGCACTCAAGTAATTAGCACATGGATGAAAAAAAGAGACTATTCATATACCTCCATTCATGGTCTTTTCTGGTCACTTACCTATTCAAATGGGTATTAGTGTCTTGAATTGTAATGGGCTAATTTTGCTGTTCGTATGCTTTTTTTAAAACCTATTTAGTTGTTAATGTTTTTAATATTTTCATCTTTTTCCTAATCATTATGGCTTAAAATCATTAGTATCACTTATTATGTAGGTTTTTTTCTCAGAATGATTAATGAGAATTCTCTCTTCTACCATGTGAAGTATTAAGACTAGGCTTACTATCCTATCATATGCCACTAGAAAACAAAATATACAAAACAATTGAGTCATCACAAAACAAGTATCATAAGACTATGATCTCCAAAAGAAGGTACAAAACATGTAAGGTCTCTAATTGCTTGCCTTTCTGCCTAGGGACATTTTCTGGTATAAGTATGCGTATTGAAGCAGAACACAGCATGATCTTTCTGAATTAGAAATTCAAGGTCAGAGCAGCAGAGGTGGCTAGAATTTGTAGAGGCAGAATACTACCCTTCAAAGAAAGAGTTCTAAACATCTACATCATAATTTCCCTTGAATCTGTTGCTGAACATAAATTGCACATATATCGGGTGAAATTGCAAGAGTCTGGGCAAGAATGACTGACAACTATGAGATAAGTGATTCCCAGAGCTCACAAAGGATGGGAAAATGTTTAAGTTCAAATGAGTCTGAAAAGAGAGACTTTTTTAAATTTTTTTTTTTCAACGTTTATTTATTTTTGGGACAGAGAGAGACAGAGCATGAACGGGGGAGGGGCAGAGAGAGAGGGAGACACAGAATCGGAAACAGGCTCCAGGCTCTGAGCCATCAGCCCAGAGCCCGACGCGGGGCTCGAACTCACGGACCATGAGATCGTGACCTGGCTGAAGTCGGACGCTTAACCGACTGCGCCACCCAGGCGCCCCTAGACAGACTTTTTTAAATAGCTGTACATTCTGAAGAAACGATAAAGGAAATACAGAGCAATAACAAAAAAGATTAGACAAACACATAATGAGATGGTAAATTTAGAGCCATCATATCAATAATTGCATTAAATACAAATGGCCTAAACATTCCAATTAAAAAGCACTTTGTCACATTGGATAAACATGTAACTATGTGCTGTCTACAAGATCCACATAAATTATAAAGACACAGGTTACAAGTTAAAACATGGAAATAAATGTACCATACGGACACTAATCACAATGCAGTTGAAATATTCTATATTAAAAACTGAAAAGCAGATTGCACAATGAGAAGGTATTATAACAGCAAGGGGGCATGTTTCATAGTGGAAAAGTGATCAACTCATTAAAAAGACATAGCAACCCGATATCTGTGTGCACTAATAAAAGATCTTCAACATATGGCACAAAAATTGACATAAGTAGGAGGAGAATTAGAATAATCTACAAATGCAGTTAAAGACTTTAACATTTCTCTCTCAGTAATTGATAGAATAATTAGACAGAAAGTCAATATAAATAGAAAAAAAAAGTAAACAATGCTATCAAATACCATTGCCAGTGACCCCACGCAAAGTCCCAACTGATGAGAAGGAACTTGTGTGCCTGTATGTTGACTATACTGGACCTGCAGGGGAGATGTCATCCCCAAGGTCTGTCTGGGAAGGTTGAGTGCAAACTTTGTAGTGCCTAGGAACTGATGCACATAGGGAGAAATTTTGGAACAAGAGAACTCTGGCAGAGACAGGAAGGAATCAATAGATAAATTGTTTAGCTTTTTCCTTCCCAGTACCCCAGATCGCTTGATCTGCTATAGTTTTGTACAGGACTGATTGAAACCTTCCTTGTAAAACTAGCTAGCTCAGTAACACAGCTTGTTTAATTGTTTTCCCTTCTTTTGAATCTTATTTCATTATTACCCTCCATTTTTTCTCTAAGGTTGCATGGGCCCTTTCCACAAGTGTTACCATTTAAGTTTTTGCCTTAGGCTCTGTGTTCTAGATTAACTGACCTAAGAAAACTGAAGAGGAAATTGCAAGTGTTTTTTTCCACCACTTCTCCATGTGTGTAATATCAAAAATTGTTAAAATATCACCTTGAACTTGCTCATGTTTGACGCCTGAGAAATTCCCATCTGCTCCTCTCCTTCAGTTATGTCCATATAAATAGCAAATTATGTGGTTACATCTCTTCATTATTTAGCCACTTGTCCAGCATAGCTACCTCATGGAATATCCACACATCAGGAACCTTGGACTGGAAAAACACTTTCCCCTGGTGTATGGGTAAGAGTTCAGCAAAATTTAGCCCTTGAGTCTCCATAATGTACACTGTACCTGGACATCCCTGAAAAAACTGGCCCCACTTGCCCAAGATGTGGCCACAAGTCTTAGTCTAGATTTTTAGAAACCATTCTGCTTAAAACCATGAATTTAAGCCTGAACCCCAGGGGTTATCATATACAATAGCCCCCCTTATCCATGGTTTCACTTTCTGTGGTTTCAAGTGGTCAACTCAGTCCCAAAGCAGATGATCCTCCTTTTGGATGAATGGTCAGAAGGTCAGTGGTAGCTTAAGGTTTTATCACCATGTCTATATCATTTGTTTCAATTCATGACATTATATAAGCATTTTATTATCTCAAATCATCATAAGAAGAAAAAATGTGAGTACAGTACAATAGAATATCTTGAAGAAGAGAGATATCACATTCACATAACTTTTCTTGCAGTATAATTCTATTATTTGTTATTGTTAATATGTTACTATATCTAATTTATAAATTAAACTTTATCATAGGTATGTATGTATAGGAAATAACATAGCATATGTAGGGTTTGGCACTGTCTGTAATTTCAGGCATCCCCTGGAGGTTTTGGAAAGTATCTTCTGCAGAAAAAGGAGGACTTACTGTATATTGAGCTGTATGTGAATGATGCTTCCCGGAGTATTCTAGAACTGAGGCCATGAATATGAAGCTAAGCGTTAAGCATGAGTTATCTCTGTAAAAGACAGAAAACTGCCTCACATTACTTTTGAAAGCATAGACATAATTTTACCTCTATGATCACCTTTAAGACACAAAGGGCAATATTAATATAACCTGTCGCATACTAACCTTGTCATTTTTATCATAACATGTACAATTCATAAAGAATTGAATTTCATATGATAAGCCATACTTTGGACTCACTCTGCCTTAAAAGGACCTTTGGTTTTTGAGAGCATGACTGTATCATAGCTCTAGAAAATTTTGCATTGGGGTTTATGACACAGGATAATGAGAAAAACATAAAGACTATTTCAGGTATATTAAAACCATTCCAGCATGGTTGATGATACTATTTCAATCTGTTTGATTTATTTAAAGCTTGTAGTTCAACCTTTTTCAGGACAATGTACCACTGCAATGTGCATTTATAGGATATTAGTATTTAGTTAGTATCAGTGAAATAGATTTATGGCATAGAAAATACCTCAGCTGATGACAAATATCAGGGAAAAAAAGAGTTTAGATAGAGCTGGTTAAATTTTATGAAGTTTTTCATTTAAAACCTTGGATCGATTTTAGAAAATATGAAAAAGGAGATGAAGGGCTCTCTATAACTTTGAGGTTTTATTTGGCGAGAAAGTTGTTTTTTGTTTGTTTTGCTTTTTAGTAAAATCTGGTAGACTTGATCCATTAAACCTTGACTTCTATAATTAAAATAAAATATATTTCATACAAGTATTAATTTAATCAAGTTAGCTTTGTGTATAATGGATAATTTAATTGATATTTCTGTTTTTTCTATTTTTTTAATGCCATACTCATTTGAGTGTAATCAACCCTGAATTAGTAGTAAGCTTGATATTTGAAGAGTATAGTGTGGCAAGAGAGCACAGCAGTAGGAGATAGGATAAAAATATAATTACCTCAGTACATCTTCCCTCCTTATTTTATATGAATTCTAATGGTATGTGCTGTTTTCATTACATTTATTTAAAAACATTATTTTGAGACAATTGCAGATTCACATGCAGTTGTACTAAATAATACAAAAATATCCTATATGTCCTGTACCCAGTTTCCCCAGTAGTAGTATCTTCCATAACAATATCTAAAGGAAGAAACTGATGTTGAAAATCTAGCAGACTTATTCATATTTCACTAGTTTTATGTGCACTCATTTGTGTGTGAGTGTATAATTTAATTATACACATTTTATTCCATGTGCTCATTTTTATTTATTTATTTATTTATTTATAATGTTTTTATTTTTGAGAGAGAGACAGAGACAGAGAGTGAGCAGGGGAGGGACAGAGAGAGAGGGAGACAGAATCCGAAGCAGGCTCCAGGCTCTGAGCTGTCAGCACAGAGCCAAGCATGGGGCTTGAACCCACGGATGGTGATATCGTGACCTCAGCTGGAGTTGGAAGCTCAACCGACTGAGCCACCCAGGTGCCCCTCCATATGTTGTGTTTTTTTTAAATGTTTATTTATTTATTTTGAGAGAGAGCAAGCATGAGCAGGGAAGGGGCAAAAAGAGAGGGAAAGAGAGAGAATCCCAAGCAGGCTCTGCAGTATCAGTGCAAACCCACGATGCAGACTCCGTCACAACCATGAGACTATGACCTTGGCTGAAATCAAGAGTCTGATGCTTCACCAACTGAGCCCCCCAGCTACCCGCATGTGATATTTCTTTTATCCACCCACTACAACTCAAGACACAAAATGGTCCTGTCTCAAGGATCCTTCACACTACCCTTTTATAGACACTACCAACTCCCTCCCTGTTCCCCACCTTCCAGTCCTTAGCTACCAGTAAATATTTTCTCCATCTGACCTGTATAATTTTGTCATTTCTAGAATGCTGTATACATGGGATCTTACAGTATATAACTTTTTGGAACTTCTTTTTCACTCATAAGTTACTTGTGATAGACCTATCTAAGTTGTGTGTTTTAATAGTTTGTTCCTTTATACTGCTGAGTAGAATTCCACGGTATGAAGGTACCATAATATTTTAATCATTCACTTGCTGAAGGACATTTCAGTTGTTTCCAGTTTTGAGCTGTTATGAAAAAGCTGCTATGAACATTCATGTGTAGGTTGTTGTTTTAACATAAGTTATCATTATCTTAGATAAATGTCCAAGAATGCAAATGCTGGATCTTTGGGTAAGCACATATTTATTTTTAGAAGCAACTGTCCTATTATTTTCCAGAGTACCCATACAAATTTACTTTCTCACTAGAACTGGATGAGTGATCAATTTCTCCACATTATTGCCAGCATTTAATGCCATTAACACATTTAAATTTTAGCTGTCCATGTGTTGGTATGTTATTGTGGTTAACATATTATTGTGGTTACCATGTTATTGTGGTAATGATGTTGAACATCTTTTTGTGTTATTATTTGTCATCCATACATCCTCTTCAGTAAAATGCTACTTCATGCCTTATGCCCCTTTTTCTAATTAGATTGCTTGGTTTTTAGTTGTTGAGAGTAGTTTATATATATTCTATATACTATTTTTTTGTCAGATACCATTTGAAAATATCTTTTTCTTGGTCCCTAGCTTGTCTTTTAATTGTTTCAACAAAGGTCTTTTGCAAAGTATAAGTTTTTAATATTGATAAGATTCAATTTGCCAATTTTTCCTTTTATGGATGTCTTTGGTGATCATGTCTTCAAGTCTAAGAACTCTTCTGTTAGCTCAAAGTCCAGAAAAATTTCCAATATTATTTTTCCTGTGTTTTGCATTTTTATATTTTACATTTAAGTCCACTATGCATGTTTAGTTTATTTTTATGTGAGGTGATGGATTTTTTAAAGTTCTGTAATTTTGGTTTATATTTTCACCTTAATTCTTTAATTTAAATGAAGTATTTTAAAATTTCCAATAGGAAGAGATTTTAAAATATTGTGATCAATTTTCAGATTTATCATATGGTGATCAGAGAATTACATTTATAATATTTTTACTTACACATCTTAATTTTTTATGATTCAATATTTGGCCAATTTTATGATTACTCCATGGCTAACCAATGGCATAATATGGATAAAATACCAAAGGGCTAGTTTGAAAAGTCTGTGATCATAATCATTACATCATGTTGAATATTCAAGAAACCAAGGATATACTGCTCAACCATTAAAAATAATGAGTTGTGTCTGTCTACCTACCTCTCTGTCATCACTATCTCTCTGTAGGGTTGGAGGAATGCTTATTTTATGCTGTTATATAAGCAAAATAAAAAGGAGAGAGTAATGTATGTAGAGTGGTCCCATTTTTAGTAAATGTTTATTTATTTTGAGAGAAAATGTGCATGTGCTAGAAGAGGAAGTGTAGGAGAGAGAGAGAGAGAGAGAGACGATGCTGAACAGGCTCTGTGCTGTCAGCACAAACATGGAGGCAGGAGTCCATCTTATGAACCAAACCTAAATCAAGGGACAAATGCTCATCTTCCTGAGCCACCCAGGCACCCTGAGTGGTCCCATTTTTTTTATATTATGTATATGTGTATATGTGCTCGAGCAGAGAAAAAAAATAATTGTGTGTGTGTGTGTGTGCATGTACATGAAGAGTGAACATGTGTTTGAGTGGTAGAGTTGGGACTGGAAGATAAGATGAACTACTTTTGATGAACTGCTGTTCAAGGAAAGTCTATTAACTTTTTCCTTATAAGTTTCATTCATAAAGATGTTTTGATATTCTACATTCATCCTCTGATTTTGATGTATATTTTGTTAAGTAGTGGAATTGGGGACTGGAGGATAAGAATGCCAATTAACTTTTTCTTTATAAATTTCACTTATATAGATGTATTTTGATTTATTACATCTATCTTCTATTTGGTAATTTAAAAAATAAAAGTGGGTTTATCTACATGGATTTTGATAAAATCGATTTTAGACGTGAAAACGGTCTTATTATGTAGTCTAACTTACACATTTTAATAAAAGATAAAATGATAGAAGTTGAATCCCATCTTTCATTTTACTTGGTCAGGTCAGTTCAACATTAAATTATACCATGTATTTTGTTTTACAATTAAAATAATTTACCTGTATTCGTACAATTATTAAAGTTTGCCGGACATACGTGAAACTTATATTTAGAGTTCTTTCAATTAAAACTGTAATTTGAGGGGCGCCTGGGTGGCGCAGTCGGTTAAGCGTCCGACTTCAGCCAGGTCACGATCTCACGGTCCGTGAGTTCGAGCCCCGCGTCAGGCTCTGGGCTGATGGCTCGGAGCCTGGAGCCTGTTTCCGATTCTGTGTCTCCCTCTCTCTCTCTGCCCCTCCCCCGTTCATGCTCTGTCTCTCTCTGTCCCAAAAATAAATAAACGTTGGAAAAAAAAAAAAAAATTTAAAACTGTAATTTGACAATGGTTCTCAAATATAGACATATCAACACCTGATATACATTTAGAGAGAAGTAACTTGATGGCATTTAAATTAATATATCTCAAAGATATTGTACATTCAACTAATAACTGGAATGTCTTTTGGTGGTGTCAGTCATGGAAATGATTACAGCTAGAAATATATTAAGAAAAAAATACAATAGTAATTCATCAGTTTGTAGCAATTTTTGTATGAAGAAAAGGTTGAAAATGACTATAAACTCATGAAATTTTGAATTCCCTGAATTGAATCAGTATTTGGAAAGGATTTCAGTTTGACTTCATCAACTTAGTTTGGACTCAAAAAGATGAAATTGTATTGCTTTTCTCCAAATCCATGTCAAGTTACAATCTCAGACTAAAGAATAGATTTCCAGTGGTGCAGTCAATTGCTACCTCTGGCAGTTAGTCTGGGAAGTATTTATTTTCTATATTTAAACTGTCCTCATTTCTTAGTTTGATAATATGTATTTAAAACACTTATCTTAAATATTAATTAGTGCTAGAAATATAATAAGTATCTACTAATTTGCAAAATGTCATGGATAATTATCTTGTAAGTTTAAATGTTTTTAATATCTGGGGCACCTGGAGTGACTCAGTCTGTTAAGCATCAGATTGTTGATTTTGGCTCAGGTCATGATCTCATGGTTCTGCATCTGGCTCTACACTGGCAGTGTGGAGCCTGCTTGGGATTCTCTTTCTCCCTCTCTCTCTCTGTCCCTCCCTCAAAATAAGGACCTCTCTCTCTCTCAAAATAAGTAAATAAACTAAAAAAAAAAAATTAAATGTTTCCAAAGTATTAAAAAAGCCTAATTTATCTCATTGTCTTATTTTTTTTTATTTTTTTATGATATAGCTGACATAACATTGTGTAAGTTTAAGGAGTACAGCATGTTGATTGGATACATTTATATATGTTGCAATATGGGTACCAATTTGAAGTAGCTAACACTTCTATCACGTAACATAATTACCATTTCTATATTGTGAGAACAATTAAATCTGGTCTCTTCACAGCATTGAAGTTTATAATGCAGTATTGTTGATTATAATCTCTATTTTGCTTCTATTTCTTATTTTAAAAGTTATTTTTAATACAAACGTTAATTGTGTAACCATTCTAACTGTTGGAGCTAGAAATCTGGCCTAAGATTTTTGTTTTAATAATGTGTGATTTGTCTTTTTTGCGTTGGATGTTATTTCTGTTTCATGGAATTGCTTTAAATCTAAATTTCTATGTCTTTCATACTATAACAGTGACTAGTTATGGTATGTAGTAATATTTTTAGGGAATGCTAGCTTTTCGTGGTGTTACATTTAATTTTCCTACATTAAATATGTAAGCTATGTGTATAGAGGGATGGAAGCTTCTCATCACAATGCAATTGAACCTGGAAGAATAGACAAAAAATTAGAAAGATGCTGTGGGACTTCACCATGTCTTTAGCAGGTAGTGATTCCAAAGGCTTGGGTGATTTTTCTGCTGGTAATCAATTTCTGCATATTAAATTAACCAAAAATGTAGTGGCTTAAAACAGCCATCATTTTCATTATGTCTCTCAGGAATTCAGACAGGGTGTAGGTGGGCTATTTTTCTCTCTCACATGACATCAGCTGGGGTCATTTGGTGGCAACTTGCAGGCAGCTGGCTTAATGTGGGGTATCCAATATGCTTAAAATCACATACTTCATACTTTCAACAGTGTCAGCTGGGAGCTAGGTTCAGCTGGGTTTCTCTTCCAGGCCATGTATTATTAGAGCCTCTCAAGTTTTCCATGTATTGGTGAAGTTGGACTTCCCTAGGTGCCCAGGGACCAAGGCAGGGGTGGCATCTCTCTAATAAGGTAGGTCTAGAACTGGCAGTGGTCTTATCAGCTTTACTTTATTAATCAAGAAAGTAACAGACCATCACAGATTCAAGGAGAGCCTCCAATAATATTTTCCTCACTGCTTTTGAGAAAACCAACAGTTTTCTCAAGGGTCTTCCAGTTATTATTAACAGTTTCCTTGAGATCCTCAACAGCTTTTGCATGGGGACCCTGGCTCCCTTGAAATGGACACATAGACATTCACACTCCATGTTCAACTGGGTTTGGGAAATGGTATATAGTGCATTTCCATGCAAGATTTATAATATTTTTCCCATATCAAAGATTTTGAGAAGTCTAGGCAATCTTTTCATTTACTAAAGTTTATGTAGATCAGTTTTTCCCAAATATTTCTTGGAGTTTTGTTTTTTTTTAATATATGTGACAAATTGAACAATTGAGAGTAATCTTGAGAAAATAAATTATTTTGAGAAATGGTAAACTTTTTGAGCACATTTTTGGTTTTGATATATGTTTTTGGTGTACTTCTTAGGTAACAAATCCAAATATATACTGACTTTTTACTAATGTTTTTGGTTTCTGAGTAAAGAAATGAAATGGGATGACTATATTGTGGCCTCATACAAATTTTATATCACTTAGAGTATGCTATACCATGATAGTTAAATGAAATTTGTTCAAATTCCAAATCATATATTTAGGAAACACCATAATTCTTCCTTTTCTCAGGTTACTCTTAGTGATTCTTGTGGAGGGAGATTGTGGGTGTATTTCCATGTATTTCTTAGTCTGTCTCTGACTCAACTAGGAGTTTTTGCTTGGATGAGACTGATTCATATACAGAGTATCTCAACACCCACCCTCTTCTCTAAGCTCCGTGATGTCACATTTGGTACCACTTCGATTTCCATAATTTTCCAAAGTAGAACCTACTTCTAGAGTAATTTTGTGTTTTAATGAAGTAAAATTTCCTTTATGAAGCAATTTGTTATGAATAATCAATGTTTTCAAAAAATTTCCTTCAGCCATTTCTGTTGTCCAGTTTCATTGTAGTGCATCCTTCACATTTAGTACTCCTGGGTCCCTTCCTTGTTCCTTAGATTCTTCCAAAAATTAGAACACTGTAGTACAAGACAATTTTTATTATCTTCATATAACTTTTTTGTTTATGCCTTGAAAACTGTGTTGTCATATTTTCATAATACACTAGTGTATTATTGTAGTTTACTAAACTAAAAACTATAGCTTAGTATGTGTATGTGTCCTGTGTAGTTTGTGTGTGCTACTCCATTAAGAAAGATCTAAAGAGTTAAGACTTTAAATGTCATTTATTTTTCTTTTCAGGTAAACATATCTAATCCAGTGTGATAGTTTTAATCTATTTCTAGTCATAATAGACTTAGAATAAATGGGCCTACTATTTTGCATAATATACTTAGCACTTAAGGAAATTCAAAATGTTTAATAAAAGTAGACTCTACCACATATTTTTAATAATATTTAATAATTTTAATATACTTAATAGTATTTTTAATTCTATTTTTAATATTTCCCTGTATCCAAGAAGAAAATATGTTGCCATTGTGATAACTTCTAGTTATGAATTAAATTGTCTTTGAAAACTCATTTTACATGTTAAGGATGTTTGACCTAAAGAGAGTAGGACACTTACCTCATGTGGCTTGCTAGTCAACAGGTCAAATAAGACCAGAATTTAGGTTTCTACTATCAACTTATTCCAGTTAAATATCTCCATCCTCTGTCTTTCAGGGACAGAGACTCAAAGTAGCATTATTTAAAAAAAATTATTAATCAGATATATATTTTACATTATTGTAAAGCTTTATTTCATACAAATTAGATAAGCATTAAGAAGATTTGGATTATTCTGTATTTTTCATTTTTGGATTTTATTTTAATCCTGAAGTGAGGACATTTGCATAAAAATTATCTTTTTGTATATTTTAGTTATATGAATTTGATTTTATAAATAAACCTAATAAACATTGCTCTTTATTTTCAAATGATATAAACCTTTATTTTTTTCATACAAACTGTAAGAAAGATCATAAAATAAAAAATATTGCCTACTTTTTTATTATTATACAAGCAGCCCCATATTTCTAAGAAGATAGCATCATATCTTAATTGTAGATGGATAGTTAGTATATTTTTGTTTAATTGGGTTTTTTAATTAATTATTTTTTAAAGTTTATTTATTTTGAGGGGAGGGGCAGAGAGAGAAGGAGAGAGAGAATCCTAAGCAGGCTCTGCACTATCAGCATAGAGCCAGACATGGGGCTAGACCTCATAAACCGTGAGATCATGACCTGAGCTGAAATCAAGAGTTGGATGCTTAACGAGCTAAGGTGACCCTAATTGGGTGTTTGAAAATCAGTATTAAAAACAAATGACTTGTAACCAAAATGACACTTGAAAATAACACAATGAAAAAAAAAAAAAAACTGCCTGAGACTGGTTTCCTTGGAATGATTGCTAATATTTGGAATTAGGTCCAATTTTCTATTTTGTACAAAATTCTAGTAATTGTACATAATAAATTGTATCTGAAGTTATTAGTCTATTTCTCCTTATCACAAAAGGTCATATAATGTCAAAAGCAAGCCATTGAAAAATGTGCTTTAAAAGAGTGATGCAGGAATGTTCTATTCAGTGTCCTTGTTGAATAGAGATAGAGGTAATGGAGAGAAACTAAATGCCCACACTAGCAGTGCTGATGCCTAATGAATAATAAAACTTTCAGTGGCCCCATCAGTGTCTAACATAATGCTAAACTAGCTAGCCTAGCTCAAAATTCTTTTCAAAACAATTCCAACTCACTGTTTTGTGTGTTTTAATCATTTCATGTTAATTTTAAATGAAGAGATATATTTAATTTTAAGCCAAGTAGCATAAAGCATGTATCACATAAACAGTGTTCCATGCCACCTTTCTACTCTCTCACCCCATTTTTAATCATTTCAGTTTTCTTTTAGTTAGTTGTTATCGTCATGTAAGAAAGTGCTGGCTTATGCTGCTTCTGTACTTAAATTTACTAATAATTATTTTCCTAGTACAGGATGGAGACATCCTACCGGTATCTATTACCATCCATCTCACATGGTGTTCTGAAATTTCACCAACATGTGCTTGAAGTGTATGTGTGTTTGTTCATATTTTGCAAGAATCTCAATTGTCTATTTCAGTCAGGAAGTCATATTTCTCATTTGATAATATTAAAAACAATACTATTATTTGATAATTCCCTTTCCTGTTTTTCTGGTATTTGTCTTGCTTATTTTTCTTGAAAATCCCAGAATTTGGCTACTACATCTGGCCTGATCCTAATCTTTTAACACTTTTTTTCCCTCTTGTTTTTCTTTTCTATTTTACTGTTTGGACAATTTCCTTTAGTTTTTTTCCCCAACCCTTTAACTTATTTTTAAATTTTATTTATTTAATTATAATGTAATTTTATTTTCTACAATATTAGTTATGTAATATGTGTGCACACATATGCGTGTGTGTGTGTGTGTGTGTGTGTGTGTGTCTGCTCCTTGCGAGTTTCTCCCAGTATTTTTCTTTTATATTTTCATTTTTGGTTTTTGGTTTTTTTCTTTTGTCTCTATTTTTTTTTGTTTGAGTAGCTTCCTTTGAATGTCTGCTGATTTTTTCTAGTTTGTTCACACTTACATGAAAGGGAATGAAAAAATGTGTAAGTAGATTTGTATGTGGGCATTTCCTGTGCCTCGTTTCATTTTCTGTGAAATGGTTAAGCAATGGCCTGACAAACCTAACGTTGGCCTTTTGAGGGCTTTTATCTTGGATCAGTTTCTCCAGAGAAGGGTCCTGTTTCTAGCACAGAGGGTGTAGACTTCCACAAAATCTTCTGGATTTCTTATTGATGGCTGAACCTGTTCTCTACTGTATCTGCTATTCTAGCATTAAGAACCTCTCAACTTAGTCTCTTCAGAAAATAATGTTTTCACTTTTGCAAGCATGGGACAGACATGCTCTTTGGACTTTTGGGTCAGGGATAAGATATGATCATAAGCCTGCTCTTTACATGGAACTGATAAATTCTCTTGTTTTCAAACTCATCCTTCTCTTTTGTCATCTAAGATGACTGGTTCTCAAAGCTCCTCTGACTTGAGTGATGATTTTGGATAACCCAGCTGGCTACATGGGGGTATTTCCATTCTTATTACCTAGGATGTAAGCTGTTCAGGTACCAAGTAAGCACTCATACATTTACCTTCCCTACTGCAAAATTTGCCAGTGCTTCAGCCACTGTTATTCCTTAAAACGTTTATTTTAATGGCATTTAGTTTTAGGAGAAAGTAAAGATGGTTTCACATGTTTATTTTAATTTTCACATGAAAATCCCAAAACATATCTCAGCTTTATTTTCTGTTTTTTTTTTTTTTAATTTTTTTTTCAACGTTTATTTATTTTTGGGACAGAGAGAGACAGAGCATGAACGGGGGAGGGGCAGAGAGAGAGGGAGACACAGAATCGGAAACAGGCTCCAGGCTCTGAGCCATCAGCCCAGAGCCTGACGCGGGGCTCGAACTCACGGACCGCAAGATCGTGACCTGGCTGAAGTCGGACGCTTAACCGACTGCGCCACCCAGGTGCCCCTTTATTTTCTGTTTTTATACTTTCTATTGTTGAAGAAGGTGTGTGTGTGTGTGTGTGTGTGTGTGTGTGTGTGTGTGTGTGAATGAGTATATACAAAAGAGGAATCACTCTTTATGCTGTTTATATTTCTGCTATGGAGATGATTATATTCTGTTTTACCCTATAGTGACAGGTATACTTAATCGTATTCTTTTTTTTTTATTTTTTAATATATGAAATTTATTGTCAAATTGGTTTCCATACAAACCAATGGTATGGGTATGGTATGGGTTTCCATACCCAGTGCTCATCCCAAAAGGTGCCCTCTTCAATGCCCATCACCTACCCTTCCTCCCTCCCACCCCCGCATCAGCCCTCAGTTTGTTCTCAGTTTTTAAGAGTCTCTTATGCTTTTGCTCTCTCCCACTCTAACCTCTTTTTTTTTTTTTTCCTTCCCCTCCCCCATGGGTTCCTGTTAAGTTTCTCAGGATCCACATAAGAGTGAAACCATATGGTATCTGTCTTTCTCTGTATGGCTTATTTCACTTAGCATCACACTCTCCAGTTCCATCCACGTTGCTACAAAGGGCCATATTTCATTCTTTCTCATTGCCACATAGTGCTCCATTGTGTATATATTCTTCTGCAGGCCTTCTTTATACAAAATGATAGTTAAGTATTTTGAATCTCTTACAGAGACAGCACAGTTGCTGACCTACAGAGGTAGTAAAAATTGATAGGTGAATTGATACATAGTATACAATATGAAAGAGATTTAGATTTATCAGTTTTAAAACTGAAGTATTGAATTTTGGGTTTCTTTATTGTAGGGTGTTATATCATTGGGTTTTTATTATATAAAAAAACAGTTGCTTAAACATTTTTTTTAATAATCACTCACACAATTTGTGGCATCTGAATACCGATTTAGGTTAGGCTCAGCAAAGGCAGTTCAGCTGGTACATTGACTTCACATATCTCTCATCCTTCTCCTAGGATCATCAGTTAGCCAGTCATGTTCTTCTTGACAGAAGCATGTGAAAGAAAGTTGTAGTTAGTATCACTGTCTCATCCTCAATTTATAGATCTTCATACATTTGGATTTTACACATAAGTATTTTTTCATGTGTCAGCACATATGGTGGCATTAATATGTCCGAATAGAATGAGAAAAGATATTAGATGGTGGGCAAAAATATACATTAGGAATAATCAATAATATAAAGAGTGTTCTTCAAGCCATTAATGTTTTCCTCTTTTCAAATTCCTCATTATTATATCACTGTTAGTCAGTCATTGGATTCATGGACATTTTGAATTTGGACTAAGGCATTGACACTCATACTTGACCAATAATAAAATACTTTTAGTCAGATAGTAAGTGTTCTGTACTCAGCATTTGGTCAAGTTATGACTTACAAAGAAAATTATATATGGAAGGGATATACAATTGATTACTAGCATAATCCACACATTTTTGATAAAGAAAATCGGGGCTCAGAGACTGAGCATTTAATCAGTGTCAGAGCAGAGCATAAACTCTCATTTTGTGAGTCATACAGAAGCATTTAGTGAGCTAGAATTCAACATTATATTAGAATTTTTTTGTTTATTTTTGAGAGAAACAGCGTGTGTGCAAGCAGGAGAGGGGTGGGGGGGGCGGTGGACAGAGGATACAAAACTGACTCTGCTGACAGCAGAGAGCCTGATGTGGGGCTTGACCTCAGGAACCATGAGATTATGACCTGAGTCGAAGTTGGAGGCTTAACCAACTGAGTTACCCAGGTGACCCTATATTAGAATTTTTTTTTATAGTTTCAATTTAAAATGTAAAATTTTAAATTTCCAGTTAAAATTAGGTTGGCTTTTTAAAAAGACTATTAAAGAAGTTTGACTTTAATTATGAAAATAATACATATTTATTTTTATAAAATCTAACAAATCTTGAAAATGCTGAGAGGAAATAGAAAAATGCTCATAATCAAACCACTTTGTGTTTTCTCAAATGGACCTCATATTGCATACAAATTAAAATCATTCATTGCTTAAAGAAAGTGATGCCCAGGGAGATCCATTTGTTTATCAGGAGACTAGAGGCTTAAAACCTCTCAAGAAGAAAACGTAAAAATTAAGCTTCATTGTTTTCAAATACAGGCACAAGTGCCACCCAGTTTATGGGGCAGGTGGAAAACATTAAGATCAGATTAGGATCAAAAGATTGTAAAGTAAAGGTGATTTGAAACTTGTTTTATTGTTTCTGATGCTCCGTTTACAGCCGATTGCCTTTCATAAAATACTTTACTGCCTTTTAGGGTGAGAATGTTTTAACACGTTTATTTGTAAGGCTTGTAAGGATTTATAAACATTATGTTTTAATTGTTGTTGTAAGACTGATGTATTATGGCTGCTGCTTTCCTCTGTTTTAGTTCAATAAATCTCCAAGTCATACTCCCCAGTCTTTTGATTGGCCATTTTAATATACAATCCATGATTTTCCCCTTGACCTTGTGTAGGGAATAGGAAGGAGGAACAAAGGCATGAAACATATTAAATAATTAATATTTTCTGGTGTCTGATATATATTATAGATTCTTTGAAAATAAAACTTTAAGATGTTAATACTGATGAATTGTGAAAGGTAAAGAAATACTATTTTAAACTTGTAATTTCAGGGATTTTAACATTTTTAGAATGCTTTTACATATTTAGTAGTAATTATTTTTACATTATTGCACACATATGAACATAAAATGCTGACAATGAATTGACTTTAAAAAATAATTAAAATGTTAATGTGTTCAGGGACAGTATAAAATCGAAGCTGAATTAGCAATCTTGATAATTTGAAGTTAGAGCAGGGAATAAAATCTACATATTAACAATATGCTGTTTATCGATGCTTAGTTCTCCTGACTCTCCCTCAAAACCATCCATACTACCCTACTGTTTTCATGAATAATATTTACCTTAATTCAATAAAAAAGCAGCTTCTTTTGAGTCTAGTACTTTGAGTGTAATGCTATGTTAAAAAAATGATTCGATAAGAAGATTCAGGTGATATAAGTAAACTTTATTTGACATTTCATGAAGTAGATAGTCTCTGCAAAATGGAACAGAAAGCAGGAAGCTTTTATAGGGAAAAGAATAAAGAACAAGGAAGAAAAAAAATACCTAATTGGCTCAGGCCACATAGTTTCATTTGGAGTGAGAAGGCCCAGAGTTGGCCTGGCATTTGGGGATTGGCTGACCAAACGCATTGTGTTTTTGGCCAAGGGGAACATTTACAGAGACATGAAAGTTAAGTTTTGGTTTGCTGATGTGGTACCTCAGGCAGAAGTGGCTCCATCTTGGGCCTAGAAATTTATCCCCACACTTATCATGGGGCATATCATGAGATCATAACAAACTGCTTACCATGTAGCATTTCATCTTAATTGATGAAACCATACATGCATCTGATTTTGTTCAATTGACACATTTATTAGTCACCAACTGTATGCCTCACACATAATGAAAAATGTATGATCATAAAGCAATAACAACTCTTGGTACTGAGTAAAATAATCGGCCAGATAAAACAAGTATTTGGAAAGTTAAACTGAAAGCTGGTAATTTAGCTGAGCAGAAAGCAATTCTCTGGATTTGTGGATATAAACTCCTCTGTGTGCGTGCTCAGCCTTCTGGGTAGGACAGTAGGTCTTGTTCCAAAAAGCGCTTTTATAGAGAAGGCATTGGTAATTATGGATTGAGTACCTTGGTTCATAGAGATAATTTTTAAACATAGTCTCTGATAACAATAAAAGGGCTGATTTTACTACTTGAATTCAGCAGAGATAGTCAAGAAGGTATGATTTCTACACTGATAAATTATGTAAAATATGGGCCTTTGAAAATTGAGGGTTTTGTCTACACTATTCCTTGCCTTTCTCACTTTTAGCATCAAAATAATGTTTAAAAATGTGCTGATTTTGCTTCCAAAAGGAATTGCCCATAAATTTCTTTGTAATTATCTTTAGGAAGAGTTTTTTTTCTATTTCAAAGGAAAAGAAAATTAATATTACAGAAAGTTAATTTATTTTCAGTATGAAAATTGTTTTGAAATCATGTATTTCCTTAAACCCTATCCCAAAGTACAAAGTTATTAAGAGAATTTTTACACACTTTCTCACATTTTTTTATTGTGTTGACAATCTTGGGGAGATTGGATGTGTTCATACCTACAGCTTTAGATGGAATTCCTTTCATTTATTTGGGTCTCCTGAAAGTTCTTTTGTAAACCATCCTCCAAGTCTAGTTAACCAAACAATCTTAGGTGATCTAATAGCATGTGGCTTAAAGCGGTGAGAAACAATCCCCTAGTACATTGCTACATATGACATTCAGGTTTGAGCTACTATAAAGATTTCCAAACAGAATGAAGCATAAATCAGTGCAAGCTGTGGAAACAATAGCTTTCCAAATATTGTACTCTCATGTCGACATAGTGCCACAACACGAAAACATAACAGAGTCTGAATGAGACCACACTCAGGATTTCAAAGGAAAATATACACTGCTGCACAGTGCAGATGCCACGTCTCTTCTCCCCATGTACACACATCTGTCGCGGGTCTGAAATAGGTCTATTTGGCTCAGAGGGGAGGCAGTGATGGCAGTGCCATTAACTATTTGATTTCGGTGATGCTTATCCTAAGTGGAGATTTTAGGAGCATTTGTGGAGGGCCGTTTGCTGAGACTTGTTTCCTGTTAATGCCTTGGCACTCTTTTCTGATGTTCATATAAGGCCAGTTAAATACACACACACACACACACACACACACATATATACTTTCTTTTAATAATCTTCAATGGGAAGAGCCCCCACCCCCCCACAGTGCATAAACAAAAATGCCTTTGTTTTTTGTTCAAGATTCTATGGTAGTTAACATATTTCTATTTCTACCTCAAGATAACTGAAAAATGGTTAGATGCAGTAAATCCACTGCTATTCTATATGCCCAACCACAAAAAAGATAACTCAACTTCATCTCTATCCTCTGTCCTCCCTATCAGTTTAATGATCATGAAGTATAATTACTGTCTAGAATATAAGGCTTAGTAAATTTTACAGGTTTTAATCATGGCATGTATATGTTTCTACAAGCCACTTAAGTATTCTTATGAAGAAAGTAAGAAAGTATTCTTATGAATTCATAAGAAAGTATTCTTATGAAGAAACTTACAGAGGCTACAGTTCAATCATATGATCAATCTAGGCCCCGATCTTTGAAGAACAAAGTAGCTGGGAGGGGGACAATAATAGATTTAGTATGTGACCACAGAGCAGCAAGAACTTATGTACACAGAGTTATCTCTCAGTCTTTTATTTAATTATGTGTCTGTGTCAGAAATTTGATTTTAAATGTACCTCTTATAATTCCTGTTCATTTCGATTGACTTTGGCTACATGTTATTGGGTGCCTGTTAGGTTGAAAGGCAAGAAGAATGAGATAAATGTGGCTTAGGCTCAATGTCTCCTCAATGATTACCCCATTGATGAGTAGTAAACTGAAAGAGGAATAGAATTTCTAAAAATTCTGAAGTTTTTCTTCAATATATTTACTTAACATATATTATAAATGTTAAATATATATTTAACATATATATAATATATACTATTATATCTATCTACGTAGATATAGGTATGCAGTAATCAGTAATAACTGATATCTATTGCACATTTATTATGGGCAGATACCATACTAAGAGCATTACATGTATTTTTCAAGTATTCTTTGAAAAAGCTCTAGGAGGTAGATTTTATAAAAATCCCATTTTATAGATGAGTAAATCAAAGCACAAATAAATAGTTTGTCCTGGATTATGCATGCACGGAAGTCATAATTAGGATTCAAACAATCGACCTGGTGGTTGCATTTTTTTAAAAAAGTAGTTGCCTTTTAGTTTTATAGTTTTTAATTTTTTGTGTTTGTTTGTTTATTTATTTATTTATTTATTTATTAACTTTTTGAGACAGAGATAGAGTGAGCAGGAAGGGGTAGAAAGAGAGGGAAGGAGAGGATCCCAAGCAGGTTCCACACTGTCGGCACAGAGCCCAACGCAGGGCTCAGACTGAATGTGAGATCATAATCTGAGTCGAAACCAAGAGTTGGATGCTTAACCAACAAAGCCACCCAAGTGCCCCAAAAAGTAGTTGCTTTTTAAACCTACAATCATGTGGCAAAGCATGCAGAGCACTCATAATTGACTTAAATGATTTTTAAGTTTAATGTAGTCAACAGACATTAGCTTTTAATAACTTACGTTTTCACATTGTCTGGTACTCTAGACAGCAAGTGACAAAATTCTCTGGGAGATAATTGGGATTTTTATCTTATTGTTTCATTAATAAATTGGTAAATAGTATTTTACTAATTAATTACTAAACTACTAAAGAGTATAATTGATAAATAGTCTTATTTTATTTTAATGCCACAGTGGATATTTCATGTAACTCAAGGCCACAGGAATAGCATAGAAGGAGGACCTGATGTATAGAGCTTTGAATAGAACAAGAAGGATCCAAATAATTCAGAACATAGAGCTGAAAAGAATATTTGATGACAAATTATGTTTTCTCACTGTGAAGAGATGAGAATGAATTCTTTTCTGACCTAGGGTTTTGGAAAGGATGGCAAAGATAAGAGAGTCTTGATGATGATGTTCAGAGGAATGGTATCTGTGAAAGATAAGCAGCAGGTACTGCAAGAAAGACTTTAAAGCAGAGGAGGCTTTATATCACTTCCCAGATTTATCCTGCAAAGAGAGCAAGACTCATAGAAGCTATGATCCATCATGGACCTGGAAACTGGCAGTGCATACTTTTGCCTCCATGGAGCACAATGGGAAACATATATGATATAATCTAAAAGTAACAAAAAGGGACAGAAGCCCAGTTGAAAGCAGGTGTTATGGAAGAGGAGATAAAAAGGTGATGACTGTGGATATAAATAGCAGATGAAATGGAAACAGAATTCATGTCAAATCCTTTTCCTTCTTAATTTTGTTTTCCTTTTTCATTCATTTTTCAACAAATATTTACTAAGCACCTACTGTGTGCCAGACATGATTTTAGGTGCTGAGGATGTAGCAAACAACTGAATTAAAATATTCTGCCTTCATGGAGCTTTCCTCCTTAAGGGAAGACTGACCATAAACAGAGAAGTAAACAGATAAAATACCTGATGTTGGTAGGTGCTATGGAGCAAAATTAGGGACGAAAGAGTGCTCAGGGAGGGGCATTTGCTATCGTATCCTGTAACTTGTTCAGGGAAAGATTCACTGATGAAGTGACAGTTGAGAAACATAAGGGAGAGTAAGTCACTTGTATATCTGGGGGAAGAAGCATGAAAACCTCAAGTCCAAATGCCCGAAAGAGGGAGTATGCCTGTGGTATACAAAGAAGAGCAAGAAGGTCAATGTAGTTAACATGAAAAGGGGCAAAAGTTGAAAAAGGTGTGGTCTGATAGGGTCAGGGGAAGCCAGTGAGCAAAACAACACTACACATATCCCAAATTCCTGCGTATTATTTAGTCCACCCCTAAGCCCAAATATCACCTTAGAAGAAGATAAAATGCTTGGGAAGGCAGGATGATATTGTTTGATGCAGCAGTACTGAC
This sequence comes from Lynx canadensis, assembly GCF_007474595.2. Classification (NCBI taxonomy): domain Eukaryota; kingdom Metazoa; phylum Chordata; class Mammalia; order Carnivora; family Felidae; genus Lynx; species Lynx canadensis. The sequence continues at coordinate 106,222,330 of NC_044309.1, forward strand.
AAAGATGGAATTTCCGAAGGAAAATGGCTCTGAATAATCCTGAATGGCATAGATTATGATTATCTAGTGCAAATTGGACCATACCATATACATGAATTAATTATTAAAAAATATTTTTAAAAATTGCAAGTTCAATTTTTAATATAATCCTCAAGGTACACACTGAGAAGCCAGTGACACAGCGAACAATGAAAAATAAATATTTATAGCTTCATGAAAAGAAAATTTCTTAAATAGCAATTCACAGGCATTGTTTAGAATTTATGTATTTATTTTGAATTACCATGAATATAGTTGAAAGGTTAAACACCTCCATCAGGATTTGAGGGCAATTCAAGAAAAAAAAAAAGGCCCAAAGTAAGACAATAAATAACATACTGTGAACTGTTCCATGAGGGAGACAAGAAACATATTTTTAGAAAATCACTAAAAAGCTTTGGCATAAAATTGTGTGATGGAAATATTTTGTTACCTGAAAGTATATTTTAAAAGGTAATATATGTTCGAGGAAAGGATATTTAAGTAACATGATTTTATGAAAGCATTCTAAAGAAATAATTTTGCCTGGTTAACCAAATAAATTACTGAAATTTGCATCCTGTAAATAGTAAGAAAATTCTCTGTTTCAATTTTACAATAATTTTAAGTGATGGTTTATTTCCTAGGAATGGCTAAGCTAGATTTTGTTGGATCTCTGCTGAGTGATAGAAAGGATGATTTTTAATATATGCTAGGGAATGCCAATTCCGCACTGAACAAGTAGAAGAGAATAGCAGATATGTTAATGATTTCTCATAAACAAACCAGTAGAACTTACCCAACATGCATTAACAGTTTGGAGCACAACAAAAAGAAGAGTATGTTTGATAAGAACTCCAGTCATTATTGACAGAATATTCCTTTTCAGTCAGACTAATGAAGTGCCACTGAAGCTTCAGTATGGAAAGATTTTCAGTATGGAAAAATTGCCTAAATTTTTTTTTTTTTGGTGCCACAGTGAGTAGACGGTTTAATTTGGACAGATTTTCATCAAATAAACATCTGTAATCCTTGATTAAATAAATTTAAATATGTCCCTGATTTTTTTCTTCATCAATCTACTGCCAAATTATGGAACATTGTAAGACAAGGTTTTTTTTTTGAAAATGTTCAATAATATACATAAATCTTTTTTTTGGAGAGGAGGGGGGTTGAGAGAGAGAATACCAAGCAGGCTCTGCACTCTCAGCACAGGGCCCAAGGCAGAGCTTGATCTTACAAACTGTGAGATCATGACTTGAGCTGAAACCAAGAGTCGGGGGCACTTAGCCAACTGAGCCACCCGGGTGCCCCTACATAAAGCGTTTTTTGAACTTTATTTTCTTTTGACACAGATAAAAAGTGGTATAGAAATGAGTTTGATTTTTATGTAGACATGTCATACAATATTTTTGCCATATAATTTTGTAGTTAATATTTGATGTAAAATAACAGATTTAATATATGTACTATTATATTTCAGGGTTATAAAATCATGAAGTAATCACTACAAATGTGCAGTGCACAGCTTTGCACATTTCATGTGAATCTCACATTTCATGTGAATCAACAGTATGCATGATTTTCTGATTATTCATTAGTGTTGATGTGACATCTTTACCATTTATAAATCAGAGTGATTTCAGTTATCTATTTTCTCAGTTTTCTGACTATATTCTCTTGTTTTGTCTCTCAATTTCATAAAAATTTCTAATTATCACTTTTGAATACACACACGCACAAACATACACATTTTCCATTGCCCATTAGCTATAGGAAGTTCTGCACATCTTAATAGAGAATTGAAAGCAAAGTAAACAATTGGGTCTGTAAATATTTTGTAGACTTTTATTATTTTATATTATCTGTATTTATTTTAATTAGGATGTATATGATTGCTATGTTTATTGAATACAAACATTACTTTAGAGATTATTTCCCATTAATAGAGATTACTTTAGAGATTGTTTCCCTATATACTTAGATTATATCTTTCAAAGAATTTGTGCAAAATTAACAATCCGCTCACACACAATAATAAGTATGATAATTCATAGGTTTTGGTAAATTATTGCATTCATTTTATTATCAGGTTCTAAAATGGCCAGGATATTTTTCATTGTCAGGTTGTACAAATAACTTTCAATCATATCTAACTTCAAAAGTTTTAGTTAATTTTTTAAATCTCCTACGTACATATGCCTGCTAAGGCTAAAGAATTCTCTTTCTGTAGAGTTCTTTAAAATTCCTTTTAACTTTTCCCCCAAATGCTCCTGAGTATATTACTGTCATCTTAATAATTCTTGTGCTCAGCTCTGATTATATCTTCCCTACACCAAACCAAAAATTATTAATCTTTACTCACATAAAATTCTATACTCTGAAATTCAAGGTCTTCTATAACATGTAGTACTTTTCAGGCCTTCTTTACCTTATGCTAATAATCATACTGCTGGCTTGGCCAACATCATGGTTTTCCTATTATACTCACAATTTTCTGCCTACTTTTATTCATTCCTTAGATATTATGATAACTAATAAAATTTACTATCTGCTTGACATTATGTAGTTTGCAATCTGTATCTATAGATACTTACATCATTTAATCCTAAACAAACAAAAAAACCTTATAGTTTATCTATCTTTACATTATTGATAAAGTCCAAGGGACTTTGTAAACACAATCCATGTATTAAAGAGCAGAGCCAAGTTTTACATACATTCTTTGCTATTAAAGATTATTCCACTTATCACAGCTTTTTCCAATTTTCTGGATATGATGGAATCTTAGACCAGAGGAACATCTTAACAATCACCTAGTTTAATCATTTTATTTTGTAGACAAGAAAATAGTTTCTTGGACTTGGAAAGTCTTCATCTTTCCCACCTGGCTTTAAAGCCCACATGTGTACTCTGTGTGCAACACTTCACTTCACAAAGATGACTAAGACCTGGTATGGTCAATGAATGATCAAATAAAATATATATATACTGGGACTTTAGTATATTCATTATTGACGCACTTTAGCAAAGACGTAAAGAAAGTTAGATAAAGAAGCAAATAGTTTGGGGCGCCTGGGTAGCTCAGTCAGTTAAGCCTCTGACTTTGGCTCAGGTCATGATCTCATGGTTTGTGAGTTTGAGCCCCATGTCGGGCTCTGTGCTAACAGCTCAGAGCTGCAGCCTCTCCAGATTCTGCGTCTCCCTGTCTCTCTGCTCCTCTCCTGCTCATGCTCTGTCTCTGTTTGTCAAAAATAAATAAATGTTAAGAAGAAAAAAGAAGCAATCAATTCAATGGAGCTCTTGGGATATGTCTTTTCAAATATAACCTCATGGCATTTTATTGGCACATTATTCTAAAATTATCATAACCTATTTAGTACATAGATATTTATGAAAAGATTCTAAGAATATAAGCTTTCTTTGAGTCTATATTTCTCAACAGAATCTCAAATAGTACCTGCACTGAGTAGTTTTTAATGAATATTCATGTAAATGAATTAAGTGATCACATAGTACAGTATAGCTTTAGCCATGAAAATAGTAACCAGTTTGTTTAGTGTTCATTTTATATTTCAATCACTGTGCTAAACATTTAACACATATCATACTTTGCGCTTAGAATAAGTGTGTGAGAGGGGCGCCTGGGTGGCTCAGTCGGTTAAGCGTCCGACTTCAGCTCAGGTCACGATCTCACGGTCCGTGAGTTCGAGCCCCGCGTCGGGCTCTGGGCTGATGGCCCAGAGCCTGGAGCCTGCTTCCGATTCTGTGTCTTCCTCTCTCTCTGCCCCTCCCCCGTTCATGCTCTGTCTCTCTCTGTCTCAAAAATAAATAAAAAGTTAAAAAAAAAAAAAAAAGAATAAGTGTGTGAGACAAATAGTATCTTCATCACATTACATTCTCTAATCCAAATCCAATGCAAACTAAGTTTTTTGTAGTTGATAATTTAAAAGCATTGAGAATAGGACCATTAAATCTGATTGGACTATGAATATAATTTATTTGGAAGGGAGAAACAGTAAATTAGACTTACAGAAGCAGCAGAATTTGACATATTTGATTTCCTTCTATCTGCCATTTAAATATAAGAAATTGAAATTTAATATAGAGAGATTTTAGTACAAGAGACAAAAGGAAATTGAATATGTCCTTTTATTCACTTCCTGGTTCTTGGCATTTAATGTTAAGTTATTTAGACATGAGTTAGATGGAGTCAACTTGTGATATGTTCTAGTTTGAAAATTCAGAAACTGCTATGTGGCTCAGGATTTATTAGTACTGAAGTTCACCTTCAATAGAAAGAAGGAGAAAAACATATTTGTAAATTTTTTTATTAAGGTAAACCTCAAACATGAGAAACAGTATAAAAAATGGATAACACTCCATAATGTCAAAATTTAACAATTACACATTTTTTCTATATGTTTGCCTATATCTTTAATTACTTTAAAGTAAACAAATAAAAATATATTAATCATTCAGTATGCATCCCAAAAAAAGTTGAGTATATAACCAGAATATTTATTAGCACCCCTCATAATCACATTTTCTGGGGAGAGATTTCAATAATGTCATTTTCAATGATTATTTAAAACCAAGACCCACATCCTAGACAGTTTTGACCTGGGAACCTTACACCAGCTGGGTAAATTAGTAGCGATTTGAGAGGAATATCAGTATGTGATGTATCAGTTATCTATTGCTGCCTAAGAAAACAACACAAACATAGTGGCTTGAACCAACAACCATTGATTTAACTCACAATTTTGTGGTTTTGGCAATTTGGACTGGATGCAGCAAAGGTTTTCTTTTATGCTTGACTGGATTCTCTCATGCCTCGGTAGTCAGCTGCCAGCCAGTTACAGGACAGCTGAGAAAGGCAGACCTAAGATGCCCTCATTCATATGTGTGATGGTTGGTATTGTGTCAGCCACAGTAATAGGAACAACAAGCTATATGTCTCTCTCATCCATTAGTTACGTCTGAGCTTGTTCGAATTCTGTCTCAGCTGCATAGTATGAGACAGTGTGTTGAGAACCTGTATATCTTTGATGCTACCATTTTCTTTTTATTATTTCATTTTATTTTATTAAGTTTATTTTTATTTATTTTGAGAGAGAGAGCAAGCAGGGGAGGGACAGAGAGAGAAGGAGACAGAATCCCAAGCGGGCTCTGTACCATCAGTGCAGAACCCTATGCAGGGCTCGAACTCATGAACCATGAGATCATGACCTGAGCCGAAAGGACACATAACTGACCGATCCACCCAGGCACCCCCTGAAGCTACCATTTTCTTTCTTTTTTTTTTTTTTTTTATTTATTTTTGGGACAGAGAGAGACAGAGCATGAACGGGGGAGGGGCAGAGAGAGAGGGAGACACAGAATCGGAAACAGGCTCCAGGCTCCGAGCCATCAGCCCAGAGCCCGACGCGGGGCTCGAACTCACGGACCGCGAGATCGTGACCTGGCTGAAGTCGGACGCTTAACCGACTGCGCCACCCAGGCGCCCCTGAAGCTACCATTTTCTAATGGCAAAGCAAGATGCACAGCCATCGAGATTCAATAAGTGGAGAAATATATTTTATCTTTAAATGGATACAGCCGCAGTGTCTCATTGCAGAGGGATTTGTATTAAAGAAATGTGGATAATTGTGGCCATTTTTTGTAATATACCACTTGTGCATTGTCTTCAGAGGTCACCATACAAAGAATGTGGTAGAACTCTGCTTTTTCGTCACTAAATAAAACTCTTGATCCAGCCTTCTTGAGTATGATTTTTAGCCCCAAACTTACTAACTAGGCAAATTTAGGCAGAATTCTTAACATCCTGTGGGATTCAGTGTCATGGCTTAAGCTCATGGTTTGTAATATATTGAGTTCACTTCAAGGAGGAACAGGGAACTCTGTTGTTCACAGGTACAATGTTTATAATAGTTTAAAATGCAATATAAATGTTCATTATCCAGGGCGCCTGGGTGGCTCAGTCGGTTGAGTGTCCAACTTCGGTTCAGGTCATGATCTCGCAGTCTGTGAATTCGAGCCCCTCTTCGGGCTCTGTGCTGACAGCTCAGAGCCTGGAGCCTGCTTCAGATTCTGTGTCTCCCTCTCTCTCTCTGCCCCTCCCCCACTCATGCTCTGTCTCTCTCTCTCTGTCAAAATAAATAAACATTAAAAAAAATTAAATGCTCATTATCCTAGGAAAATAAATATAAAAAATATTTTCATATAATGAAATCATATTCAGGTAAATAGAAGTAAGTTAATTTTATATATAAATAAGTAGATAAATAGTTGTCTATTTATATGCCTAAATACTTATGTAAAAACATAAGAGAAAGACAGTATGGAAATTAGTAATCCACCTATAATCCAACTAAAGGACACAAAACCGTACAACACATGTTCATGTATATACCTTGGATATAAAATGTAAAGGACAAAGAAGATGCATGCACACCAAATTCTGGATTCTGGTTATTTCAGTATTGGAGGAATGTTTTTAGTGAGTCAGCATGTATGGTTCAAAGTACAATTCAGCTTTGTCAAGTTTTACTACTTTCATAATTAAAATGGTCTGATAAACCCTAGTGTTTGTCTCTTCATGTTCCTTTCTGTTTTATAAAAAGTGTCACCAAATGGAAATATGTATATATGTATGTGACAAACTAGAGAGGACACACTCAGATCACTTGAATTTTGGCTATGAATGGGGGATAAAGGAGAAGAATGGTAATGACAAGTGCTATGAGGTCGAGGGGGCACGTGTTTGTTCTTCTCTTTGCAGTTGTGTCTTTAAGTCAATTTAATCCCCACCTGAGAAGACTAAGTGGAAAGTTAGCCTTACTATTTCTAATGAAAATCTGTACTTTACTTCCCTATCTAATAACACTTTTTTTTTTTTTTTACTTTTTTAAGCACTGTCTTTGCTTCCATTTGGGGGCATTTACAGTGTTTTCAATATTTATTTCACAAGTATTGAAAGTTTAATGGGATGTTGAATCTAAAATTTCAACAAATATGAAATATATAAAAAACATGAACATAAAATTGAGGTATGAAATGCAAACTGTGAGCTCGATGTCCAAAGCTGAGCACAAAAGTCTCTTAACTATCCCCAAATTCAAAATACAGCTGTCAAGGAGTCTTTGCACACCTGATAGAATTTACTAAGGAGTAGGAGTAGTAGAAGAAGCCCTGATGTAATCCCTTCCTTTTCCAGTGATCTAAGGTCAGCTCCAAAAAACACAGTGACAAGTTTCTGGAGAAGAGAGTTGTTAGACAAACTAAATTCTTGGTAATTTCTTCTCTTTATGGGAGAAGTGGCCTCAAAAAACGGTTTCTCATTGACTATGAGGTGTTTTGCATTATTTTCCTGTAGGCTTATGTAGAACTGTTTCTTTCTCTGCCCCCAGCCCTATTCAAGCGGGGAAAAAAAGAATTCAAGAAAAAACATCTGAGTGAAGAGAGAGGGCAAAAGCCTACGTGATGAAAGGCAGCAGAATATGCCATCCCCATATCTGCCACTTCTGTGCAAGGATCATTTTGAGCTAAAGGCACTTGAAAAATAGCAGATGCAAGACTGTTCTGAACTCCCCCTTCTCTTTTTGAAACAGGAGATAGAGCTCCCTTATGAAAGATACCCTCCCTTTACCAGAAGACAAGAAACATTCTTATCATCAGAGACTGGAAGTTAAGATCAAGAAAATTTTGCACAAATAGACCTTGCTGAAAGAAGTCTTATCTTCTGTTAGCCTCCCATATATTTTTGTTACTTTTCCACAATCGCCTCTCTTTATTCAACATATTATAAAAGCATTTAAGTTTTGCCACTTCTTTGGGCCTTAATTTCCTTAAGAGAGCTTCCCTATAACACGAAACTTAAATTTATTTTATTATTATTATTATTTTCAGTAATCTGCCCTTTGTTTTAGAGCCCAGGTGGAGACTTAAACTAGGTAGAAGAAGATAATTTTCCTCCCCTGCTGTGATATATTTAGAATGCGGTAGTTTTCAGGTATCAGGTGATGCTGTGGATATCTGATCTTGAGCTGTCTTACAGAGTCCCCACCTAAGTTTATCTGCCACTAAGCTGTCAGGAGCAGGAGCTGAGGAGTTGATGTAAGAGATATAAGTAGATTGCCCATTTCATAATCAACTATGAATAAGGAAGGGCTCCTGCTGGACCTGCTGAAGAGCTCAGACATGTAACACCAGAGGGCACTTTCTGGGCCCAAATTCAAACAAGTAATGGCAGCCAATAGAGGACTTTGGCAGTGCCTGTTAACTAGGGACACTTGCCCCCTGCTTCCACATTCCCTCCTCTCAAGCTTCAAGGCACCAGAAGAAAAAGAGATCAAGAGGAGGCAGGAAGGAGACAGTGAAGAGGAGAATCTACCACTTTTGGTCCCAGAACCTAAGACAACAGTCAGGCCAATACTGAGGACGGGAAAGGGGGGAAGATGGGGTTTGAAGAATAGATCATTAGAATCTTGAATTGGATTGTACTGGGAGGGACTTTTAAAACCACTAACCAAGTGGAGTGGCATCTGGGTGGCTCAGTCAGTTAAACCTCATACGCTTGGTTTCAGCTCAGGTCATGATCTTACAGTTCGTGAGTTCGAGCCCTGCATTGAGTTCTGTGCTGCTAGTATGGAGTCTGCTTGAGAGTTTCTATTTCTCTCTCTCTCTCTCTCTCGGTCTCTTTGTCTCTCTCTCTCTCTCTCTCTCTCTCTCTCTCTCTCTCGGTTTCAAAATAAGTAAATGAACTTAAAAAAAAACTAAATCACTAACCATGATGGGGAAGCAACGAGGTCTTCCCAAGATATCACTCAAGGACAGAATACAGCTTAGTTGAAGCCACTGACTGAAGATCACTAAAACTGTTTTGTGTTTGTATGCTACCATGACTGGAATTTCTAAAGTCATTTGCATTTTATTTGTTTCTTCTGTTCATATTTTTATGTATCTGCACTCCATTCCAAAAAAAAGTATTGAAATATTTGCATTAAGTGATTAAATTCACGAGGCATAGTGGCAAATAAGTCAAGTAGAGGTAATAAGGTGGAAATGAAGAGACAAGGGAGTTGGTATACCAAATATAGTAATATGTTCTTTGCTGGAGGTGGTTCACATAGCCCATTCTGAATGCAAAAAATGAATACATTCAGTGTCAGAATTCATAGTGATTATGTATAAAAGCAAACCTGTTGCTATAGAGAATAATGACTAGAGAACAGGTATATATTAATCAGGTGCGGAATGCCAGACAATGTGTATTTTGTAAACAGACAATGGCTTACCTTCATGGAGCTCACAATCCAGTGTGAAAACAAAAACATTTAACAAATATTTGCAAGTACAAATGGAGGGGATGAGCTTTTCCATACATTATGCTTGATTGGTATTCCCTGAACATAAGACACTTATTAGAGTGTATGTAAATTTGTGACTGGGAATGCATACACACTTATGTATATATAATGTACCCTTAACCAATATTTTACAGGACTTTAGCCTCACCCAGAAATTTGGAGTTGTATGGGGCTGGAGTGTATTTTGTTCAACATTCAATATTTTTATTCCTTGCAATGTCAACCACAATCCAGTTGTTAAATTATGTTGAGGTGTATCGGTGATTTTGGGTGTTGTTATTGGAACTCTATCAGTAATGTTGTGGAATCTGAAATGTTACTTCTGCCCTCAACATGGTGGTTTTCTCGTGCACGATACATTGTTCATTTTCCAAGAAAATTACAGGAACTGCTAACAGAAGTGGAAAATAGTTTCAGAAACAGAGAATTCTAGGGGGTGATCCAATACAAACAAATAGTAATGTGGTAATAGTGAGACTTCACTTGTATGCTGACTATTCTAGATTTCTGTCGTGTTTATATTGCAGCTCAAAGAAATCCTGATGAGATTTTATAGCCCATTTTTAGCTAGTCACACAGAAGTTTTTAGGTAGAAACATTACAAAGCCATGTTTTGGTTTTAAGTTTCAAGTAAGTGAATGAGAAAATTTAGGACCATATACCTGGCCCAAAATAGAAGCATAAATCTAAAGTTAAGTGATAATTGAGGATTGGAGTACTAGCATGTTAACTTAATCTCACAGGAAATAGTTAATAAGTAGTAGGCTTTGATTAAGGTATATGATAAATTTCTGTTAAGGAGAGAGGAGAAATGCACTACAAAATACTGTGTATAAAACAATATGGAGGGGTGCCTGGGTGATTTAGTTGGTTAAGTGTCTGACTCTTGATTTCGGTTCAGGTCATGATGTCACAGTTGATGGGATCAAGCCCTGAGTCGGGCTATGTCCTAACAGCATGGAGCCTGCTTGAAATTCTTTCTCCCTTTCTCTCTGCCCCTCTGTGCCCTCCCCTCCATGTCCCCACGACTCTCCAAAATGAATAAACATTTAAAGCAATATGGAAATTTAGTTACAACAGTGCTGATGAATAGGATCCAGGGTTCATCTGGCACTTTTGCTATCCCCAACACTTGGCTTCTGAGTGTGAGTGAAAAGATACTGATTTAGTGCTTATAATCATCTAGACAGTGGGAATGGAGACAGGGCTATAGGAATGCATGAGAAAACCTTTTCAAGTCTTAGAAGTGGTAATCAGCATTTAAGCTTATTAATCAGAACACAGTGTCAGGGCTATATATAGCTACAGAAGTCTGACCATATAATATATAGGTAAGCAGATAAGTTTCCTGTCTATGGAATATGGGAGAACAGATATTGAGGACACCTAGTGGTCAGCCATAAGATATTATATCTCAACTACAATTTCCTAACAAATACTTTTGTTTGTCAAAATTATACATTTTATTTTTTTATTAAAAAATTCTTTTAATAGTTATTTATTCTTCAGAGAGAGAGAGAGACAGCATGAGTCCGGGAGGGACAGACAGAGAGAGACAGAGAGAGGGACACAGAATCTGAAGCAGGCTCCAGGTTCGGAGCTGTTAGCACGGAGCCAGACGCAGGGCTGTAACTCAGGAGCTGCGAGATCATGACCTGAGCCGAAGTCAGACACTCAACCGACTGAGCCACCCAGTCGCACTTACACATTTTTTTTTATAGCATTTGTAAGATATATGCTTAAAATGTGATTCAAGTAAGTTAAAAAATAGTTTTACTCATTATTTCAGTCTTTGAACTTACCAACTGTTTTATGTGCTATCATTTATTTCCAATTAAAATAGAATTTTTCATAATTTCCAATGTTTTAAACCTAAATGCAAGGAAATGAATAGGTTGTGGTCACTGTTCTATTGAAGTTATTCATAATTCTAATATATATTAAAATTCCATAAATTATGTGTAAATATTTTATGCCCACAAATCTTTTAAAAAGTCCCCTACATTTACTGAGAATTTTGACACTTGCCCCATTCTCTTCTTTACCCATAAACTCCTGCAATGATTCTAGATGAATGCAATGTACACACATCATCTAACCTTTACTATTCTTTAAAAAGAGAATTGGATTTTGAAATCAGTGTGGCCTTTGGTAGGCTATAAATATTTTTCCAGAAATGTATGACTGTGGAAGGAAAGAGTTTGAAGTCTGTCTCAAATGAGTGTTTGTAGACATCTTTCAATACATTGGTGAATCTTCAAAGACTCAGAGCCTAACCCTTAGGCTTCCACCCTCAGAAATGAAGAAATGACCCACCTCTCAAGGATAATTCACATTAATCATGTCAACAAGTTTAACAAGGCTGACATATAAAACATATAATAGTATATTCTTTAAAATAATTATTGAACTACATTTAAATAAAAGACTGTATTCTACAAATATTTATTATCAATGTTTTTCACAAAATATAGTGCTAACTGGGTAAAGACAGAAAAGTTAACCCTCTAGGAAGTAATGTTCAAATGGAAAAGATAGTCTTTAAATAACATAGGACAGTGAACAAAGAAGTAAGAGTACAATACTACTGTCTCTGAACTTGAAGCTCTCCAACTTAAAATGTTTTGTTTGTATCTTCAAGATGTTCAGTAAGTAATTTGAACTCCCCTCCCCAAGCTGTTATATTCCAGTCTCTAAATATGTAGGTAACGCTGTTTAAAATAGAATATGGTGGGGCTTTTGGGTGGCTCAGTCAGTTAAGCATCTGACTCTTGATTTCGGCTCAGGTCGCAATCTCCCTGGGAGTCTGCTTGAGATTCTCTCCTTCTCCCTCTGCCCCTCCTCTCCTTGCGCACACATGCGCTCACTTTCTCTCTCTCTCTCTCTCTCTCTCTCTCTCTCTCTCTCTCTCTCTCTCAAAAAAAAATGGTGATATTGGGAATAATATTATTTTAAGTAGCACATTTATGATTACATATCTGCTATGGATGTGGAATATGACTGCTCAAATATATACATTTTCCATTTTTATTGTAGATCTACTTGAAGGACCTATTTGATTTTGTTAATTCATAAGCAAATATATTTATTCCTGCCTTAGTACTAAACTGTCTTCATTAAGATGGTTTTATAATAGCTCTTCATTATTCTTTTCCTTGTAAGCTAAGTCACTAATATTATGTAGAATATAATTGAGCTGTGAGTAAAAGAAAAATAACATTCCAAAATAAATGTGGATTAAATACAGTATAGATTTATTTTGCTCACATATAAATGCATAGCAAATGGGCCACAACTGATAAATCAGTTCTATGAGCATGAGGACTTTCATCTTACCACCTTGTTCTTCCCTTAATCAGTAGGTAGCTTCTGCTTCAGGAGTCAGTCCCAGTTATTGAATCCAAATTCCAGCTACAGAGAAGAGAAAAATGGAGAGAAGGAGTACTCTCTTTCTTTAAGGGCAGTTACTGCACTGACACTTAACAGGCTTAACACAAGCACTGACACTTAACAGGCCTTAATAACCTATATTTACAAACATCCCAGAAAATATTCACTTATTTTTCATAGATATTTCTGCTTAACTGAAGAAAAATACTAAAATAGATGATGAAAGCCAATTTTAATTTTCTAGAACATCCCTGAATTTAATTTTCTTTCAGAGTGTGAAATCTCTTCTTGACAAAGTCATCTAGGACGCTGGAGAACAAACTTTTCAAGGTTTATTGTCAGGGAATACCTGTAAAGAAACCAAATAGATTATTCAGGGAGAATTTAGATCTTCAGTATTTTTTGTGTATCACACTTAGAAATCTCAAGACAAACATAAAATTGTGAGAAAGTTGATGGAAAATTATAAAATTTTCAAAATTGCATTCTTATAAAACCCATAAAACAAAATATAACTTATATATCATTTATAATAGCAATATAATATGTAAGGCCATGGTGAGCAAATTGAGCTTATTAAGTAGATAGTAGTGAATAGTGATTGTTTCTTTTTGAACGCTTTTTTTTTTTTTTTAATTTCTTTTTCTTGCATTGGTCAGCCCTTGAAGAAGATTGTTGTATAGAATCATTTGCAGTCATTGTTTGGTGTTTTTGTTTGTTTTTAATTTTAATAGGAAATTTCCTTCTAATATTTTGGTAATCTCTGTCTATATGACTGATTCTTTGGAAATTATCGAAAATTACTTTTGAAACTAGTATACAATCACTTTCAGATGTCAAATGTAAATAATAAATTCTCCAGCTGTTGTTACATGTTTTATCTATGTCCATTAGATCAATTATGTTGAATGTGTTTTTTAAATTATCTATATCATTACTGATTTTTGTCAGCATTATAAACTGTTGAAAGATAATGATAAAATCTCTCACTATATTAGTGTTTTACCTCACTTGTAGTTATACCATTTTTACTTTGTGCATATTATTTATTTAATAATGTTTAGAATATGTATATGTCTTCTTGTCAATATGTAGGCTCCCTATTTATCTTTAATTATATTTGGATAAAATATGTCTTATCAAATAAATTTATTAAGATAATTTGGGGCACCTGGGTAGCTCAATTGGTTGAGTGTCTCTGCTCTTGATTTTGGCTCAGGTCATGATCTCACGGTTCATAGGATTGAGACCCCTGTTGGGCTCCTTGGTGACAGTGCAGAGCCTGCTTGGGATCCTCTCTTCTCTCTCTGCCCCAGCCCCTGTTTGTGCACCCTGTCTCTTTCTCAAAATAAATAAACTTAGAAAAATTGTTAAGATAATTGATCTTTATATTCATCACTAATTCCAAAGTAAAAAATTTACCCTCTTTAAATATACTTTTTTGGGGCGCCTGGGTGGCGCAGTCGGTTAAGCGTCCGACTTCAGCCAGGTCACGATCTCGTGGTCCGTGAGTTCGAGCCCCGCGTCAGGCTCTGGGCTGATGGCTCGGAGCCTGGAGCCTGTTTCCGATTCTGTGTCTCCCTCTCTCTCTGGCCCTCCCCCGAATAGGCTCTGTCTCTCTCTGTCCCAAAAATAAATAAAAACGTTGAAAAAAAAATTTAAATATACTTTTCTGTGCTTTTATATTTTTGGTATATATGTTATATACAATATATGGCTGAATTAAAAAATGCATGGATATATATAACTTTTTTCAGTATCATTATTCATCCATTTGGAAATATTTTACCACATTATGCTTTTTATTTTTCCTTTTTAATTTTTGTTTTTGCATTCTCTTCTGTTTCTACTAATTCAGTTATTCTGCTAACTCTTGAAAGTCTCTTGTCATTCTTCTATTGGTTACATTTTTATTTTCCTTTTTGGCTGTTTTTACCTAAGTTTTATGACTCAGGTGTTTTGGAATTCATTCTGATGAGTCTAGATGTAGATTATTATTTTTTATTTTTATTTAAAAAATTTTTTTTCATGTTTTATTTATTTTTGAAAGAGAGAGAGCAAGAGAGAGACACAGCATGAGTTGGGGAGAGGCAAAGAGAGGGACACACAGAATCCAAAACAGGCTCCAGGCTCCGAGCTGTCAGCACAGAGCCTGATGCAGGGCTTGAACTCAGAAACAACGAAATCATGAACTGAGCCAAAGTCGGATGCTTAACCAACTGAGCCACCCAGGTACCCCTATTTTTATTTTTTATCATGCTTCATGTCTATCATCCCTTTCTTTTTCTAGAAACTCAGAAACTGTATGTTGGACTCTCATTATATCACCTCTTAACCTCTCTTTGATACTTCTCTCTGTGTCCTTGTGTTGTCTATATTATCTATTTCACCTTCTCTCTTGAACTTTTAAATTCTGTTGTTATTATTGTTAAAATTCTAGATGTTCTATGAAGGAATGTGAGTAGCAATTTGCCACTTGTAGTAAGTAGGCCAAAGGCTTTTATTTCCAATGTAGGTTCCTAGGCAGCTTTTAAAACTCAAGTCTCTGGATTTCCGAAATCATCAAAAGCCTTTAGGTCCATCAGATTGTCAGCATTAGTTTATCACCATGGATTCCAGCTTTCTCTGGGTTACATCCAATGGGAGTTTTCCTTATTTCCTTACAGAGTAAGGTGTGCGCTTTGTAGGTGGTTTGCTATGTTTTATCAAGCATATTCGGTGTTTTGGAACTGTAGTATTTTCAGAATAAGTTTTCCATCTTGGCAGAACTGAAGTCTGCACATCTCTCATAGGCGTCTGTGTCAAGAAGTATAAATATTAAGGGCTGGATAATTTTCTATTACTTTAAAATATGTTTACTTTTTAAGAAAAGAGTGTTTTCCTTATATACAAAGGTATTTTACTACCAGAATTGATTATCCATCTTAGTAAATATTATTTTTAGAATATACAGTAAAAATATTATCACATTAATGTTAAGCCATAGGAACTGATGTGGCCACCTTTTGTTATAAAGTTATGTCAGAACAAATTTAAGTAGAATATAAACCACAATGCAATCTTTTAAGTAAAGGTTCAAGATAGGCAGAAAAAAATATTCTATCATCAGATGCCAAAACCACAGAATAGCTTTAACTAAGTAGTTGCAGAACTCTTTTTGCATGAAGCCATATGTTCTCTAAAAAAAAAAAATTCACTATTTCTACTATGAACAAATTGATTTGAAGTATGAAGGTGTCAGAGTAAGGCTTTCATCACATTGCATTTTGATAAAGCTGTCAGTGTCTACCTGGGACTTCAAAGCTTTACCTCCTGACTTAATTGAAAGAAGAAGTAGGAGACTCAAATAAAAATCACTAGACAAAGTGATATAATGCAATCAGACATGTAATTTTCTGGACATTCTCTCACTTGATTTCCCTTTAACCAAGGCACCCCATTTCCCAAGTCTGTACATTTTTGTCATATTCCTTTCATTCAATCATAATAATACCTTTCTTATTTATTTCTGTCTTTATGGTCTAATTTTGTTAGCAATTTGGAGTCACCACATGTAAATGAATAATTCTAAAGGCTTTTTGCTTCCTTGCAATGATTCTCCTTCCAATGCTAATCATCCCAATGCTTAGTTTCAGTTATCACTTCTACATGGATAACTTCCAAAACTTGATCTCCATATGTTATCAGTCTCTATATTCCTCTCCTGATGTGTATCACTAATTACAGGTATCCAAAGTACGTGAAACTTTTTCCTAGCTAACTGAATTCATTATTCTCTACATATAATCTCCCATTTTTTTAAATGTTTTGAATATAGTTGACATATAATGTCACATTAGTTTGAAGTTTACAGCATAGTGATTCAACAACTCTATACATTATGCTGTGCTCACCACAAGTGTAGCTACCATTTGTCACCATACAAGGCTCTTGCAGTACCATTGACTATCTTCCCTATGCTGTACTTTTCATCCCCATGACCTGTTCCCCATCCCCATAACTCCCCTTCACCCTTTTTTCTCATCCCCCCCCCCCGTACTCCTCCCCTCTGGAAACCATCAATTCACTCTCTACATTTATAGGTCTGATTCTGCTGTTTGTTTATTCATTTGTTTTGTTTTTTTAGGTTGCATATAGAAGTGAAATGATAGGACATTTGTGTTTTCTTTGTCTGGCTTATTTCACTTAGCATAATATCCTCTAGGTCCATGAATTCCCCTTTCCAATTTATGACACAATTATTGTCCCATTTTTGAATCTTCTATGGCCTTGCTTATCTTTCATTCTTAGAACAAATCTGAAAACTTTTCAATTTAATCTTATCTCTACACTTAAAAGTCCTTTTAAATATTCTGAAGTATTTTAAACATACATAAAATATTAGAGGATAATAAACACATGTGTTTCTTCTCACATGGTTGGTCAGATCTTAATTCTGCCTTATTTGATTCAGAGTGATTTTTATATTTGAAGTAAGTTGTAAATTTAAAAGTTGAAGACCCTTATTTATATTTTCCTCACCTCATGCCCATCCTTCCAGCTCAGAAGTATTGACTTTTTTGAATATGATGTTCATTTATATTTTTCACTCATTTGAACTATGCATAAAAATATGTAACACTGATTTATATATTTTAAATTTTATATAAGAAGAATGGTACTGTATATACCTTCCTGCATTTCTCACACATTATGCTTTATCAATAAAAGTTTATTTATTTTGAGAGAGAAAGATAGCAGGGGAGGGCAGAGAGAGAGGGTGAGAGAGTATTCTAAGAAACAGACTCTTCACTGTCAGTGCAGAGCCTGACATGGGACTTGATCTCAAAAACCATGAGATCATGACCTGAGCCGAAATCAAGAGTCAGATGCTTACCTGACTGAGCCACACAGGTGTCCCTCACACATTATGCTTTTGAGATTTGTCCATGTTCTTATCTGTATCTGTAGTTAATTAATATTGATATTTAATTGTATGAATATCACATTATTAATTTGCATTTTAAAAGATATTTAGATTAATTCAAATTTTTAAATATTACAAGAATATATTCTTTAAAATGTCACATTTTGCAAATATGAGTTATAGATGATATCTCCTAGTAATGGAATTACCAATTTATAAAACATGTCCATTTTCATTTTCACTAAGCTGTTGCTATAGCAAAACTAAGTAATTTGGTAAGTAATGAAACTTTCAGTGCTCCTCATTTTTGCTAATATTTATTAAGAATTATTTAATTTTTGCCAATCTAATAGAAATTAATGACATCTCATCTATATTTTCCTGATTGCTAGAGATTAGCACATTTTTATTGGTTATTCCATTTTTTTTCCTTTAAATTGCTATTTTTATAGCAATTTATTTTTATTTATTTTTTTCCTTTAAATTGCTAAAATTCATATTTTTTGCCAACTTTTCTACTAAACTAAAGCTTATTAATTTATGTTTCTTATAGCTTTTAAGGTCTTTATGTGTTCATAAAAACAATGAATATTTTAGATAGCATTTATTTTGTGCTCATAATGTGTCAAATACTTTTCTGAATGCTTTCCATTTTTCATTAGCATATTTCATGGATACTAGTCCTGTTTGGGTTATACATGACAAAATATTTTATTGTCCATGACCTTATAATGTACAGAATATTTTCATTTTGGCATATTTAAATTTATCAATATATTTATTTTATGTTTTCCCTTTGATCTCTCTAGGGATTTTTTTTCTTACTGTAAGGGCATAAAGAATTCCATTTATATAATTTATATAGTTAATTTTTAAAAATGTTTACACATAGGTAACTGAATCTTCTGGAATGTACTTTTGTGGTATTGGAATCTGTTATTTTTAATACTATCATTACTGTTATTATTATATAACAACAAGTTGTTCCAGCACCATTTGTGTTTAGTCTATCATTTTCCAGATGTATTCTAAAGCTCTCTGTGTTATATATCAGCTTACCACAATTGTTTGAGTCTATTTTTGGGCTATTTATAATGTCCCTTTAGGCCATTTTCTGTCCCTATGTTAACATACTCTATTGAAACTGTTGTAACAACATAATATATCCTGTTAATTGGTATAATTCATCCATTCACTGTGTTCTTTTACTCTTGTCTATGCTTTTTCTAATTGTTCTTGACAACTTCCTTTAAAAACCCTAATATTTTTAGAATTCTTTATATAGATTGTGTTTTAGGAAAATTGTCATGCTTATGATACTGAACCTTATATTCATGAACAGTGTTATTTTTCCATTTATCTGTATCTTCTTTTATGTCTTTGAATAAAGTTTTATTTTTTATTTTGATTTTTTGAAAATCTACATATGACTAATAGATTGGACCTTTATTATTTTACTGCTATTGTAAAGAATAATTTTTTAAATTAATTTTTGAATGTTGATTCTAGTATATAAGAACAATTTAATTTTGTATAGCCTTTGTTTTTCCTTTCTCCATATTCAATTTCCAGATTCAAATTCCTAAGAATTTGCTTCACTCTTAGTTTTACCAGAGGTGGTGGTTTTCTCCCTTGCTTGGTATAGCCATTTAACATTCTCCTTTCATCATGAATCTTTCTAAAAATTAAGACACTCTCATCTAAAAGCCTTCTATATTAACCTATTGTCAATATGGTGATTTCAAAAGTATTAGACTAGAGTATGTGACCAGACTGTAGCCTGTATTTTCAGACTCATCTCCTCTTTGTCCATTTTATGATCTGCTCCTAAACTCACATGATTTGGGGCAGCTTGAAGTTTCTTGAAGGGTGTCAGACTGCCTACCTCAGTTTCTTACTGTGCATCTATATTGCCCTCAGTTTTTGACACATGGCCCTCTTCATAGGGAAGCTCACAACACAACAGCTTGCTTCAAAACCAGCAAGGAAAAAAGCCTCCTCACAGAGCTGGAAATTCAAAAATTTCACTGGTATTTATTCAGTGAAAACCCTTTCTTATTTATAAATTATTTTAACTAATATTTAGAACCTACTATATGTATGTCAATGTGGTGTGTTCAAAAGCCATTAACTATAGACAAGCCAGACATGACCCTTTACCTTCTATTAAAAAGACTAAGACAAATACATAATTACATCTATTCCATCACCTCACGACATGTTCTATTGGTTAGAAGCAAGTTGTAGGTCCCACCTACACTTAAGGTGATAGGATTATACAGGTGATAGATACCAGGAGGCAGGGATCCTGGACATCACCTTAAATCTGCCCCACACTGTATTTTATCCCAAACTTTCCAATGGCAAAACAGTCAGAAGTTTCCTTTTTATAAATTTTATTTTTTAATATATAGAAAATTGTACAGTTAGAAACACAAGCTCAAATAACCATAATGCTTTATTCACTAAAATCAAAATGCACTATTCATACTATTGAACTATATGATTTTGTATCTTAATACTCTATTGTGGACATAATTTCACATTAACAATATTTACATACTAATGTATATACATCTACCTCCTCTTAAATTAATTAAATATGTAACCAATAATAATCTTATTACTGATCATTGTAATGGCTAGATTACAGTTATTAATTGGCTAAATATCAAACTTGGGATAACGAAGTATACAAAAGACCAGAACAATAAGGAAAAGTAGTATAGAAGTTATCTTGCATCGACTCACACATAGATATTTCTATAGTGCACTGTCCAATATGGTGCCCACTAGACACACAGATGGTAAAACTTAGTCTTTCAGTTACATTAACACACTACAAGTGTTCAATAGTCCTATGTAGCTATTGACTATTGGATAGCACAGATATAGAAAATTACCATTATCACAGAAACTTCTGTTGGACAGTGCTATTTTAGAGGACAATGATGAATAAAACATGAAGTTAGATTTCACATTATTTCCTGGGAAGTTCTGTGGTCTTTCATTTGGTGAGAAGATATTAGGTATTTTCCCTAAATATATAACATAGTAAATACAGGCGTAATATAAAATTTTAAGAAGTATATAACAAGTAAATGTTATATACTTAAATTACAACATCCACAAAACTGTTCAAACCATTTAAAAGAAAACAAATGACACCATGGAAACATAAAGATTTTTAACTATTCTGATTATTTATATGACAAAATATCACTTTAAACTTAGGCTATTGTTTCTTGGATATTTGTCTTTTCTGGTCTTAAGGCCAAGTTATTAATAATTAAATTTAACTTCATATATTTAATTATTCTTAAATTAACAACCTAAATATATTCAGCCCTCTATATATTTTTTCCAAACTGCTATATTTAACACAGTACAAATTCCATGGTATGTATTTAAAATATGTGACAAAATAATTGTAAAGCTATCAGGGGAAAAAAAATAGAGTGGATCCACACATATGTAAATATGCATGAAGAGAAATTATCTGTACTTAGCTATATAAGCTTTCTTTTAAGCAGTATTAAAAATATGATATTGGCCAATAATTGGTATATCTAAACATTGAAAGACTCTGCAAGACTTTATATAAGGGGAAAAAACCAAAGAAAAACTTTGAAAAATAGAATAAATATGAAGGGAAATACATTATTAGAATGCCATGAAAATAACCCTAGATATACCTGTAGCAGAGGCTGGCATTCTACAAATCAACTTGTAAGCCAAACAATCAAGGAACTTGCAGGAATTTATTAGGGGGGTGGAGTAACATAGATGCTCTTTCTTATGCTTAGAAAAATAGATTCCAGAGTTTTAAAACATGCTGCTAAATCCACCTTGTATTTCTGGCTGTCAGAAAAAGTACAGTAGGACAAGGATGATGGAGACCATATTCATAAGAGCAAAAAATGTCGATTATTGTCAAAGGCAGGATATAACTTTGTAGGTAAATGTTTATTAAAAAAACATAAATGAAATGAGCATTCATTATTAAAAATAAAAGTGCACTAATATTATGTATTAGTTTACTAAAGCACAAATTATGTTTAAATTATAAGTTTCTAAATATGTCTTTGACTTATATAGTGTTTGCTAAATGATTGTTAGTACACAAAAATGAAAATAGATGTGTTTTAATTTCATTATACTAGAAAGCCAAGAAATGAGTGACCTGATGACAGATTCTTAAATAAATTTAAGGAAAGTACAAAGAGTTCAAGTGATAAACCAAACACAAAAATCATAATTCTAGTAAAATTAATGGAGAAATCAGTCTGTCTTTAAAAAAATAAATTATATTGACTAAAAGAAACAAAAATGGGGGTGTCTGGGTGGCTCGGTTGAGTGTCCAACTCTTGATTTCTATTCAGGTCAGGATCTCATAGTTCGTGAGTTTGAGCTCCGCAATGGGCTCTGCGCTG
Source organism: Lynx canadensis (assembly GCF_007474595.2). NCBI lineage: Eukaryota > Metazoa > Chordata > Mammalia > Carnivora > Felidae > Lynx > Lynx canadensis. The sequence goes on from NC_044309.1 coordinate 106,244,448, forward strand.
ACAGTATGGAGCCTGCTTGGGACTGATTCTCTTTCTCTCCCTGCCCCTTCCAGGCTTGCACTCTCTCGCTCTTTCTCTATCTCTCAAAATAAATAAATAAATAAATAAATGAACATTAAAAAAAAAAAAGAAATAAAAAGAAACAAAAATGTCCAGAATAGGCATGTGACAGGCTATATAACCACATATGATAGGATGTTAATTAAAGTATAAATAAAATACCAGTGGGCACATACATTAAAATGTAAGATTTCTGTAAAACCTAAATTTATGAATATTAAAAACTTCAAAATTTTAAGTAACCAAATATTAAGAAAAATATAATTTACCACTTGTCAAACATTATATTTAATAATATACATAGACTGAGATTTCATGGCAGGATTTTTCATTTTTACATGAAAAATAATTGTCATGTAATATATAGTTATATATAGTTTATTATATATATAGATTTTATTAACCCAGAAACAAAACATTAAAATTATTCTCTTAATATATACTAAATTCTTACCCAAACTCTCTCTTTCTCTGTATGTGTGTGTGTGTGTATATATATATATATATATATATATACACACACACACATATACATATAATATATATATATGTATATATATATGAGTGTACATTCAAATAAATACATATTTGTAGATTTAAGCACTATTCTCCCAGATATTGATAAGCCAAATAAATAAAAACATTTATAAGGAGGCTTAGAAGACTATCAGCCAGCTTGTCCTGACATACATAAATTTTGGCCTTCATACTAACTACAGAAAACATATTCAGTTCCAGTGCTCATGAACCTTTAAGATGAATACACTGAACTATGAAACATGTCTTAAGATATCAAAAATTATTGGAATCATACAAAGTATGTTATTTGATCACAATGAAAATATATTAGAAATCTATGTTTAAAGGGCCTAGAAAATTTACAATATTGGAAATTAACTATGACATTTGTAATCATCTATTAAATAAACAAAAATGACAAGTTAAATTTAAAAAGTATTTAGAAATGAATAATAAAAAAAATATATAAAATTTTGTGGGATGCAGCTACAGCAGTACCTAAAATTTATTTTTTAATGTTTATTTTAAAAAGATGTTTAAAAGGGCACCTGGGTGGCTCAGTTTCTTGAATGTCCAACTCTTGATTTGAGATCAGGTCATGATCCCAGGGTTGTGGGATTGAGCCCCTCATCAGGCTCAGCACTGAGTATGGAGCCTGCTTAAGATTCTCCCTCTTCTCCTCTGCCTCTCTGCCTCACTTGTGCTAACTCTATCTCTAAAAAAAAGAATGAATGAATGAATGAATGAGTGAATAAATAAATAAATATGTAAAAATAAATGATCAAATTTTATAGATTAATTTTTTAAAATAAAAGACTAACACAAAGTAAATGGAAGAGTGAAAACATGTCAATTAGAAAACAAACTAAGAGAGAGAGAGAGAGAGAGAGGCAAATTATGAGAGGCTCTTAACTATAGAGAACAAACTGATGGTTTATGGAAGGGAGGTGGATGGGGGATGGGCTAAATGGGTGATGAACATTAAGGAGGACACTTGTGATGAGCCCTGGATGTTATTTTTTTTTGTTGTTGTTGTTGGAAAAGTTTTTTTTTTATATATATATGAAATTTATTGACAAATTGGTTTCCATACAACACCCAGTGCTCATCCCAAAAGGTGCCCTCCTCAATACCCATCACCCACCCTCCCCTCCCTCCCACCCCCCATCAACCCTCAGTTTGTTCTCAGTTTTTAACAGTCTCTTATGCTTTGGCTCTCTCCCACTCTAACCTCTTTTTTTTTTTTTTTTCCTTCCCCTCCCCCATGGGTTCCTGTTAAGTTTCTCAGGATCCACATAAGAGTGAAACCATATGGTATCTGTCTTTCTCTCTATGGCTTATTTCACTTAGCATTACACTCTCCAGTTCCATCCACGTTGCTACAAAGGGCCATATTTCATTTTTTCTCATTGCCACATAGTATTCCATTGTGTATATATACCACAATTTCTTTATCCATTCATCAGTTGATGGACATTTAGGCTCTTTCCATAATTTGGCTATTGTTGAGAGTGCTGCTATGAACATTGGGGTACAAGTGCCCCTATGCATCAGTACTCCTGTATCCCTTGGATAAATTCCTAGCAGTGCTATTGCTGGGTCATAGGGTAGGTCTATTTTTAATTTTCTAAGGAACCTCCACACTGCTTTCCAGAGCGGCTGCACCAATTTGCATTCCCACCAACAGTGCAAGAGGGTTCCCGTTTCTCCACATCCTCTCCAGCATCTATAGTCTCCTGATTTGTTCATTTTGGCCACTCTGACTGGCGTGAGGTGATACCTGAGTGTGGTTTTGATTTGTATTTCCCTGATAAGGAGCGACGCTGAACATCTTTTCATGTGCCTGTTGGCCATCTGGATGTCTTCTTTAGAGAAGTGTCTATTCATGTTTTCTGCCCATTTCTTCACTGGGTTATTTGTTTTTCGGGTGTGGAGTTTGGTGAGCTCTTTATAGATTTTAGATACTAGCCCTTTGTCCGATATGTCATTTGCAAATATCTTTTCCCATTCCGTTGGTTGCCTTTTAGTTTTGTTGGTTGTTTCCTTTGCTGTGCAGAAGCTTTTTATCTTCATAAGGTCCCAGTAATTCACTTTTGCTTTTAATTCCCTTGCCTTTGGGGATGTGTCGAGTAAGAGATTGCTACGGCTGAGGTCAGAGAGGTCTTTTCCTGCTTTCTCCTCTAAGGTTCTGATGGTTTCCTGTCTCACATTTAGGTCCTTTATCCATTTTGAGTTTATTTTTGTAAATGGTGTGAGAAAGTGGTCTAGTTTCAACCTTCTGCATGTTGCTGTCCAGTTCTCCCAGCACCATTTGTTAAAGAGGCTGTCTTTTTTCCATTGGATGTTCTTTCCTGCTTTGTCAAAGATGAGTTGGCCATACGTTTGTGGGTCTAGTTCTGGGGTTTCTATTCTATTCCATTGGTCTGTGTGTCTGTTTTTGTGCCAATACCATGCTGTCTTGATGATTACAGCTTTGTAGTAGAGGCTAAAGTCTGGGATTGTGATGCCTCCTGCTTTGGTCTTCTTCTTCAGAATTCCTTTGGCTATTCGGGGCCTTTTGTGGTTCCATATGAATTTTAGGATTGCTTGTTCTAGTTTCGAGAAGAATGCTGGTGCAATTTTGATTGGGGTTGCATTGAATGTGTAGATAGATTTGGGTAGTATTGACATTTTGACAATATTTATTTTTCCAATCCATGAGCAGGGAATGTCTTTCCATTTCTTTAAATCTTCTTCAATTACCTTCATAAGTTTTCTGTAGTTTTCAGCATACAGATCCTTTACATCTTTGGTTAGATTTATTCCTAGGTATTTTATGCTTCTTGGTGCAATTGTGAATGGGATCAGTTTCTTTATTTGTCTTTCTGTTGCTTCATTGTTAGTGTATAAGAATGCAACTGATTTCTGTACATTGATTTTGTATCCTGCAACTTTGCTGAATTCATGTATCAGTTCTAGCAGACTTTTGGTGGAGTCTGTCGGATTTTCCATGTATAATATCATGTCGTCTGCAAAAAGCGAAAGCTTGACTTCATCTTTGCCAATTTTGATGCCTTTGATTTCCTTTTGTTGTCTGATTGCTGATGCTAGAACTTCCAGCACTATGTTAAACAACAGCGGTGAGAGTGGGCATCCCTGTCGTGTTCCTGATCTCAGGGAAAAAGCTCTCAGTTTTTCCCCGTTGAGGATGATGTGAGCTGTGGGCTTTTCATAAATGGCTTTTATGATCTTTAAGTATGTTCCTTCTATCCCGACTTTCTCAAGGGTTTTTATTAAGAAAGGGTGCTGGATTTTGTCAAAGGCCTTTTCTGCATCGATTGACAGGATCATATGGTTCTTCTCTTTTTTTTTTGTTAATGTGATGTATCACGTTGATTGATTTGCGAATGTTGAACCAGCCCTGCATCCCAGGAATGAATCCCACTTGATCATGGTGAATAATTCTTTTTATATGCTGTTGAATTCGATTTGCTAGTATCTTATTGAGAATTTTTGCATCCATATTCATCAGGGATATTGGCCTGTAGTTCTCTTTTTTTTACTGGGTCTCTGTCTGGTTTAGGAATCAAAGTAATACTGGCTTCATAGAATGAGTCTGGAAGTTTTCCTTCCCTTTCTATTTCTTGGAATAGCTTGAGAAGGATAGGTATTATCTCTGCTTTAAACGTCTGGTAGAACTCCCCTGGGAAGCCATCTGGTCCTGGACTCTTATTTGTTGGGAGATTTTTGATAACCGATTCAATTTCTTCGCTGGTTATGCGTCTGTTCAAACTTTCTATTTCCTCCTGATTGAGTTTTGGAAGAGTGTGGGTGTTCAGGAATGTGTCCATTTCTTCCAGGTTGTCCAATTTGTTGGCATATAATTTTTCATAGTATTCCCTGATAATTGTTTGTATCTCTGAGGGATTGGTTGTAATAATTCCATTTTCATTCATGATTTTATCTATTTGGGTCATCTCCCTTTTCTTTTTGAGAAGCCTGGCTAGAGGTTTGTCAATTTTGTTTATTTTTTCAAAAAACCAACTCTTGGTTTCGTTGATCTGCTCTACAGTTTTTTTAGATTCTATATTGTTTATTTCTGCTCTGATCTTTATTATTTCTCTTCTTCTGCTGGGTTTAGGCTGCCTTTGCTGTTCTGCTTCTATTTCCTTTAGGTGTGCTGTTAGATTTTGTATTTGGGATTTTTCTTGTTTCTTGAGATAGGCCTGGATTGCAATGTATTTTCCTCTCAGGACTGCCTTCGCTGCGTCCCAAAGCGTTTGGATTGTTGTATTTTCATTTTCGTTTGTTTCCATATATTTTTTGATTTCTTCTCTAATTGCCTGGTTGACCCACTCATTCGTTAGTAGGGTGTTCTTTAACCTCCATGCTTTTGGAGGTTTTCCAGACTTTTTCCTGTGGTTGATTTCAAGCTTCATAGCATTGTGGTCTGAAACTATGCATGGTATAATTTCAATTCTTGTAAACTTATGAAGGGCTGTTTTGTGACCCAGTATATGATCTATCTTGGAGAATGTTCCATGTGCACTCGAGAAGAAAGTATATTCTGTTGCTTTGGGATGCAGAGTTCTAAATATATCTGTCAAGTCCATCTGATCCAATGTCTCATTTAGGGCCCTTGTTTCTTTATTGACCGTGTGTCTAGATGATCTATCCATTTCTGTAAGTGGGGTGTTAAAGTCCCCTGCAATTACCACATTCTTATCAATAAGGTTGCTTCTGTTTATGAGTAATTGTTTTATATACTTGGGGGCTCCGGTATTCGGCGCATAGACATTTATAATTGTTAGCTCTTCCTGATGGATAGACCCTGTAACTATTATATAATGTCCTTCTTCATCTCTTGTTACAGCCTTTAATTTAAAGTCTAGTTTGTCTGATATAAGTATGGCTACTCCAGCTTTCTTTTGGCTTCCAGTAGCATGATAAATAGTTCTCCATCCCCTCACTCTGAATCTAAAGGTGTCCTCAGGTCTAAAATGAGTCTCTTGTAGACAGCAAATAGATGGGTCTTGTTTTTTTATCCATTCTGATACCCTGTGTCTTTTGGTTGGCGCATTTAATCCATTTACATTCAGTGTTATTATAGAAAGATACGGGTTTAGAGTCATTGTGATGTCTGTATGTTTTATGCTTGTAGTGATGTCTCTGGTACTTTGTCTCACAGGGTCCCCCTTAGGATCTCTTGTAGGGCTGGTTTAGTGGTGACAAATTCCTTCAGTTTTTGTTTGTTTGGGAAGACCTTTATCTCTCCTTCTATTCTAAATGACAGACTTGCTGGATAAAGGATTCTCGGCTGCATATTTTTGCTGTCTAGCACCCTGAAAATCTCGTGCCAATTCTTTCTGGCCTGCCAAGTTTCAAAAGAGAGATCAGTCACGAGTCTTATAGGTCTCCCTTTATATGTGAGGGCACGTTTACCCCTTGCTGCTTTCAGAATTTTCTCTTTATCCTTGTATTTTGCCAGTTTCACTATGATATGTCGTGCAGAAGATCGATTCAAGTTACGTCTGAAGGGAGTTCTCTGTGCCTCTTGGATTTCAATGCCTTTTTCCTTCCCCAGTTCAGGGAAGTTCTCAGCTATGATTTCTTCAAGTACCCCTTCAGCACCTTTCCCTCTCTCTTCCTCCTCTGGGATACCAATTATGCGTATATTATTTCTTTTTAGTGTATCACTTAGTTCTCTAATTTTCCCCTCATACTCCTGGATTTTTTTATCTCTCTTTTTCTCAGCTTCCTCTTTTTCCATAACTTTATCTTCTAGTTCACCTATTCTCTCCTCTGCCTCTTCCATCCGAGCCGTGGTGGTTTGCATTTTGTTTTGCATTTCCTTTAAAGCGTTTTTCAGCTCCTCGTGACTGTTCCTTAGTCCCTTGATCTCTGTAGCAAGAGATTCTCTGCTGTCCTGTATACTGTTTTCCAGCCCAGCGATTAATTTTATGACTATTATTCTAAATTCGCTTTCTGTTATATTATTTAAATCCTTTTTGATCAGCTCATTAGCTGTTGTTATTTCCTGAGGATTCTTCTGAGGGGAATTCTTCCGCTTGGTCATTTTGGATAGTCCCTGGTGTGGTGCGGACCTGCAGGGCACTTCCCCTGTGCTGTGGTGTATAACTGGAGTTGGTGGGCGGGGCCGCAGTCAGTCCTGATGTCTGCCCCCAGCCCACCGCTGGGGCCACAGTCAGACTGGTGTGTGCCTTCTCTTCCCCTCTCCTAGGGGCGGGATTCACTGTGGGGTGGCGTGGCCCGTCTGGGCTACTTGCACACTGCCAGGCTTGTGATGCTGGGGATCTGGCGTATTAGCTGGGGTGGGAAGGCAAGGTGCACGGCGGCAGGGGGGGCAGGCTTAGCTCGCTTCTCCTTAGGTGATCCACTTCAGGAGGGGCCCTGTGGCAGCGGGAGGGAGTCAGATCCGCTGCCGGAGGTTTGGCTCCGCAGAAGCACAGAGTTGGGTGTTTGCGCGGAGCGAGCAATTTCCCTGGCCGGAACCGGTTCCCTTTGGGATTTTGGCTGGGGGATGGGCGGGGGAGATGGCGCTGGCGAGCGCCTTTGTTCCCCGCCAAACTGAGCTCTGTCGTCCGGGGGCTCCGCAGCTCACCCTCCCTTTGTCCTCCAGCCTTCCCACTTTCCGAGCAGAGCTGTTAACTTATGACCTCCCAGACGCTAAGTCGCGCTTGCTGTCGGAACACAGTCCGTCAGGCCCCTCCGCTTTTGCAAGCCGGACTCGGGGGCTCTGCTTGGCTGGCGAGCCGCCCCTCCGCCCCGACTCCCTCCCGCCAGTCCGTGGAGCGCGCACCGCCTCGCCGCCCTTCCTACCCTCTTCCGTGGGCCTCTCGTCTGCACTTGGGTCCGGTGACTCCGTTCTGCTAATCCTCTGGCGGTTTTCTGGGTTATTTAGGCAGGTGTAGGTGGAATCTAAGTGATCAGCAGGACGCGCGGTGAGCCCAGCGTCCTCCTACGCCGCCATCTTCCTCGAGCACTGGATGTTATATGTAAGTGATGAATCAGTAAATTCTACTCCTGAAACCAGTATTACACCATATGTTAGCTAAGTAGAATTTAAATAAAAACTTGAAACAAATAAAAAAGAAAACAGTCAAATCATAGAATAAATCAATAAAACTGATTCTTTGGAAACATCTCTGGCTAGAAATAAAATGTAATTACTAATATGAATGAAACAGATCCTCCAGTTATTAGAAAGATTATAAGGAATATTTTGGGGAAAGGTGGGATAATTTAACTTTACATAATATGAATAAATTTCTTAAAAGAAACAATCTTCCCAAGAAAATTTGAATATCTGAAAGTTCTATATTTGTTAAATAAATATAACAATAAATACTTTCTCACAAAATTCTAGGCCAATATTATGTAATGTTCAACCCAAACATTTGATTAATAACTCATACTAAGAAGAAAACAACCCAATAAAAACAAAGCAAAATATTTTAACAGACATTTCACCAAATAACATGTAGTCATATCAAAAAGCACATGAAAAAATGTTCAACAACATTAATTATTAGGGATATGCAGAGTATATTAGATACCACTATTCCTAGTAGATTGTCTAAAATTAATAGGATTGGGGTACCTGGGTGGCTTAGTCAGTTAAGCATCCAACAGTTGATTTCGGCTCTCATGATCTCATGGTGCTGATAACACAGAGCCTGCTTGGGATTCTCTCTCTCTCTGCCCTTCCTCCCACTCATTCATGTGTGATTTCTCTCTCTGTCTCTCTCTCAAAAAAAAAAAAATAGACATTTAAAAAATAATAAAAAAGATTTGTTGGTGAAGATTGCAGTGACTGGCAGTCTAATACAGTGAGGGTGGGTATAAAATGATGCAGCTACGTTAGTAATAGCTTAGCAAGTTGTGTAATGTTGAACACACATATACCCCATGACCTAGGAATCCACTCTTAGGTATTTAGCAAAAATTCAAACACAGTTTCACAAAAAAACTTACATGAATATTTATAATAGCTTTATTCCTAACAGTCACAAATTTACACATTCAAATACCCCTCTACTGGTAAATGAATAAATAAATTATAGCATATTCATACAATGGACTAATCAGCAACATCAAGGAACAATTGGAGATGCACACATTAACATGGATGAATCTCAACAAAATTATGCTAAATAACAATCCTGTCACAAAAAAGTACTGTGTATATTTGTGCTTATAGTATGTTTTAAACTGGAAAAATGAACCTAGAGTATTATAAATTACATTAATTTCTGCCTGGGATGGCAGGAAAGGGGGCAAGAGGTCTGCAGAGTCTCAAGGGAAAATTTAGGGTGTCTTATATGTGATTGTGGTAGGGGTCACATGGTTGTATACACGTGTCAAAACATATCAGAAAACACACTTGAGAATGGATGCATTTTGGGGCTCCTTGGCGGCTCATTTGGTCAAGCGTTTGACTAAATCTCTGCTCAGGTCTTGATGTCAGGGTCATGAGCTCAAGCCCCATGTTGGGCTCTATACTGGGAGTGAGTCCTACTTAAAAAACAACAACAAAAATAGAATTGATGCGTTTTACTGTGTATCAAGAGTATTTCAGGAAAATGGATTTTAAAAAAAAGGAACTGAAAAATCTATGAGAAAAGTACAAAATATACTGAAAATCTGAACATTTACTTAACAAATGCTGAAAGATACTCTATTCCTGGTCCAAGAATTCACTATTAAAAATCATCTTTTTCAATTAACATACATACATATGATGTAATTTCAATTAAATGTCTTAATTTTATTTTCTCAATAATCACATTTAAAAAAAATTCATTTGAAAGAAAAGAATAAATGAAGATAGAGTATTTTGATGCAAAATGATAATAGAGAACTTTCCCAAGATATACTAAAATGTTCTGTAAAGAAATAATGATAACAGTAAGATACCAGAAAAGAAATGTGGGGAAAGAAAGTATAATTTAATAAATTATAACATAAATTATAGAATAATTGATTAAGTTTTGGTTAAAATACTTTATATCTACCCTACATCTTCTACAAAATCAGAAATAAAATTTAATTAAGTTTAAGGATTAAAGTTGATCTTAAATATTAATTAAGTAGGGTGACTTTAATTGAGTATAATTAAATGAAATATTAATTAAATGGGGACAGACTATCTGGTGTAAAATAGGCACAAGAAGTTGGACAGGGAAATGAGAATTTCGATTCACAGTTACTGTTTCTAGACATTGAAAATATATGAAGAGCTAAATAAAAAATATTGAACAAATATGGCAAATTAAATGTTACTATCGGTGTGCCTGGGTGGCCCAGTCGGTTAAGCCTCCGAGTTTGGCTCAGGTCATGATGTCATGGTTCGTGGGTTCTGACCCCATGTTGGGCTCTGTGCTGATAGCTTGGATCCTGGAGCCTGCTTCAGAGTCTGTGTCTCCCTCTCTCTGCCCCTTCCCCACTCACATTCTCTCTCTTTCTCTCTTTCTCTCTCTCTCTCTCTCTCTCTCAAAAAAGTAAACCTTAAAAAAAATTAAAAAGAAATGTTACTATTTAAAAATGTAGAGCTCTTGCATATTAATAAAAGTGATATCACAATAAGACTTGTCAGAGGGTATTAAATATTTTATAGAACACTTGAGAAATTCTGAAAATATGAATGTTATAGTATTACAGTAAATGTCAATACACACAAAATAAAATAAAATATTAGGGGTGCCTGGGTGGCTCAGTGGGTTAAGTTTCTGACTACTGCTCAGGTCACGATGTCACAGTTTGTGAGTTCAAGCCCCATGTTGGGCTCTGTACTGACAGCTTGGAGCCTGCTTTGGATTCTGTGTCTTGTTCTCTCTCTGCCCCCTCTCTGCTTGTGCTCTCTATCTCTCAAAAATAAATAAATGTAAAAATTATTTTTTTAATATTAAATATACAATAAGCATTTTCCAGTGAATTTTGAAATGGCATTTTCAACATGCTATTGTAGAAATGTAAATTGGTGAGGCTTTTAGGAATCCTTATTTAAAATCTCAAGACCCTCAAAGTGTTCAGATCATTTTCTGTGAATCTTCAGAAAATTTTTACAAAGGCAGTAATCAGAATTGCAACAAAATTTCATGCATAAAGATGCTAATTATGTGTGTATTCAGAGAGAGCCTCAAATAGAATATTAGATATTAAAAAATAGTGATTTATACATATGTAATTTATATAACCATCATATGTATACATATATTACATGATCGCATTTTAATATATATAAATCATAATGAAACAGTATATGCATTTCTGAGTTTTTAGAATTTTATGGTATATTCACACTAGAGAAGACATAAAAATTATAATGACAATATAGAGGCAATAAAACAGTGCAAATGAATTATTAAACATGTAGCAAATGTATTTGGCTTATTTCAATGTGAACTGATAATTCATGGCATTGTTTAATTTGACTTACTGAAATTTTACATCTATTCCCTTATAGCCTGTTATAAGGAATTATAATAGCTTAAACCTGTAATTTTTTTAAAAGTTTCTATTTATAAAAGTAAATTGATATTTTTCCACTCTGATATCTATCTAGCAAAAGTTAAAGAAATGTGCAAATAATCAGTAACTTAAAAAGACAAGATGTTTTAGCATTTCTGTACTTCTGGGAATTTTGATTTCTTGTATAGTAATCATTAAAACGTGTATCTACTTCCAAGACTTCTATAAAAAATCTTACATGTGTTGATTTTCTTTCTCTCTCTATCCTGTTTTTTTAAATTCAACACCATAAAAAAGTGAATGGAAAGGGAATTGGTTATGAAATCAAGGATGTAAATTGCTAATTATCTTTTTTAAATGCCCCAAATATAAAAGATATGCCCATGGCCATTACATGCCACCATTTTCATCCTTGAGTCTTTATGAAATCAAGGATGTAAATTGCTATTTATCTTTTTTAAATGCCCCAAATATAAAAGATATGCCCATGGCCATTACATGCCACCATTTTCATCCTTGAGTCTTGTTTGGAATTTAAAGGTTTTAAATGCTGCTAGCCAAAAAAAAAAGAAAAAAGTTATAAATACTGTATTTTTAGGTAGAGTTTCAGTCAAAAAGCTGTTTTTAAGTAGGAGGATTGCTTTTAACTGGAGACCAGAAAACCTGCCAAGCATATGTCATAAATAGATTTTTAAAATGTTAGTAAGTTCAGTCACTGATTGATATGCTTTGAAAGACTATTCACTTAGGAGAAATCTCCATTTGTGACGCTAGAGTGTAAAATGGAAAAGGAGAAGAAATAAACTTACTTAAAGCGTTTATAGAAGATTTCCAGAGGCAGTAATAATTTTACCTTTGCACAATTATCAGTGAATGAAATTAGTGCTAGGGAAACCAAGGGATGCAAGCCAAGTACATGCTGGCTGGTTTTCTGTGGACTGCCCCACACATTTCTGCCAACAATCCTTAGCTCTGACCTTGAAACACCTGTTGGTTAGAAGGGACTGTCTGTCAAACTGAGCTTTGTAAAAATTGTTCAGTGCTTTTAAAATGTGGAAAGATGGAGTGAAATCTCAAACTCTCTTTTCTTCTGTAATCTGAGCATTTAAACAAAAATCTTTCAGTTCATTAGTCCCCCTCTCAGTTATCAAATGTAGTGTTTATAGAAAAAGGTGTTATTTTAAAATAAAATAAAACTGATACAAACTTCCTAGATGGGGATTAGAAACTGTACAGTATTTAATTTAAATTGAAGCAAAAACTCCAGTGTGTTTAGTTTGGATGAATCAAATTGAAAAAAAAAAAATAAAGAAGTACTCATAGTATGCCATTATTACTCTTTAGGTACTTTTTTGTTGTTGTTAATGTTTATTTATTTTTGAGACAGAGAGAGACAGAGCATGAGCTGAGGAGGGGTAGAGGAAGAGAGGGAGACACAGAATCTGAAGCAGGCTCCAGGCTCAGAGCTGTCAGCACAGAGCCCAACACGGGCTCAAACTCACCAGCTGTGAGATCATGCCCTGAGCTGAAGTCAGACGCCCAACCAACTGAGCCACCCAGGCACCCCACTCTTTAGGTACTTTTGTACTAGAGTTTAAGTAATGAAATGAATGCAACAAATATTGCTCTTATCACCACTAAGAAATCCCCATTCATTCACCATTAATGGTATCAAATATTGCTATGTTCAACAATAGGAAAGTGAAAAGAGACTTGTTTGTAAATCTATACTCAGCTGATTAGCTAGTGTTACAGTTCTGTGCAATTAAATATAGTCTTTCTAAACTTCAGATTCCACTTTTATAAAATTAGATAGATAATTCTTTCTTCAGTAATGTGAAATAAAACATTTATATGTTCCTCAGTTGGTCATTTATTGAGAAAATTTGAAAATAATAGAATAGATGTATGGTTTGCTGAAATATCACTAAGCCTTTAGATTCATTTATTAAAAAGATTAGTCATTACTTAAAAGTAATTACTATAAAAATAAATATTAACACATGTTGACTTTGTGTCTCATCATCATAAAATATTTATACCTTTTTGATATAAAGGATAAAAATACTGTGATATTGATTGGCTCCTTTTCAGAGTTCCAAGAACTGTTAAATTTACTTATAATTCTAAGATTATAAACTTTTATTAAGGAAAATTGAATTTATTAATATTTGGTTATAGACAACTTCAGTGTATTTGTTTAATTAAAATTATAAACTATATTTGACAGACTGTACCTACCAACATTATAATTAGCTTACTATCTTTGGTTCTACTTTATTCTATAATTCGTAAGTTAAATCTTGACTAGTTAGTGTGAAAGCATTAAGATTCTTTAATCCCCAATTCACTCCCTATAGCCTTTTTATTAAAAAATTAACAGTATGCTTATTAAATAGATATTCAGAAGGTTCTAGCTGCTAGAAAGCCTAAAATATGACTTTCATGAATTTACAAGTCAAATGAAAAACTCGCTTACCATTTATGAGCTTCTATCCTAGATAAATTTATATGAAACAGACTTAAAAAGTGAGCAATTTAAATGTCTAGGGCAAGTTAGTAATAAAACCTCAATTTCAATTTTTTCATAAAGAATGTAATCAAATATATAAGTCATTTGATAGTTTAATGAATAGAGAAGTGCAAATACCATAGTTTATTTGATAGAAGAAAATGTGTCTGATATTTCTATAATTACATCAATATAATGATGTCTGATTACCTTTTGTTCAACCAAGTAAATTTGAAGATCTAATTGGCTTCACCAAACACTTTATGGATCAGGCAGCATCCCATAGCAAATAAAGAGGTATTTCAAGGAGCTGTACAAAATGAAAGATTCTATAGAGGACGGATGGGGACTAGAAAGTTATTAGCAAAAGAAAGGTATTGTTCCAGGTACACTGCTTTCTAGGGGAAATAGGGGTCTTATCATGTAGATTACCTCGTATTTCTTTAGTGGGTGGAGAGGACCCAGGAGATAGACTCCTTGGTAAGGACTAAAAAATTCCTGGCTGACTGGTTAAGATTACATTTTGGGGGGAGGTCAAAACTGCAATTAGATTATGTATTGAGCACTGGTTTGGGAACTCTAAGTGGCACCATTTGGGAACTTTGTTTTTTTTTTTTTTTTTTTTTTTTAACACTTTATTTAACACAAGACCTTAACCTCCAACTTCTTACTTGGGCATTCAGCACAAAGTTCATTTATATAATAGCTCTCAGCATTTCACTGTGTGTCAGCCTCCAGATGACCTACCTCCATATCCATGTGGCACAGACATGTGATACCACATATAATGTATAAGCCAAAAATAATGAATTACTGTCAGTACTCAGCATGTAATATACTGTTCCTCATCTTTCTTCTATATTTTTAGACATTGTCAACTCCATCTGCTTTGCCCTTCCATCTGTGCATTGGAAAAATCTACCTTTTTTTCAACACTTAATTATTTTTATTAGCAGCACCTTTCTCTCTATCATATTATACATAACTCTGTTCTTCAATTATAATATGTTTCAATCATATGTCTACTTTTCTCTTTTGCCCATTAGTATTTTAGTTCCCTGGGGAATATATTTTATTTCAAAGTTTTTATAGTTAGAAGTACTAACTATGTGTCTATACTCTATAAAACAAATGGAGTATACCTAAATTCATATTAAGTGAAAAATCTGAAAAGACTATATATTGTGTGATTTCAGAAATTGGACATTCTGGAAAATGCAAGAGTATAGACACAGTAAAACAAGTATAGACACTAAAATTTCCAAGGTCTTAGGGGAAGGGGAGGCTTATATACATGAAGCATATTTTTTGTGTGATGAAGCTATTTTTTTACAGTATTTGTTATGGTGGTACATGACATTATTCATTTGTCAAAACCCATAAAACTTTACAGCACAGAGTCAAGATGATTTTATTTGTACGTGTAACTTATGTTATAGGAGGCTCAAGAAGTTAATGATGAATGAAAATAAAACGGGAATAGGAAATAAATAAAATATTTTTTTTTCAGTGGAGGATAACCCTTGTCTGCTTTAAACTCGGTGTGCTGATTGAAGGATGATCTATCCATCTCTCAAAGAACATATGTGAAACTCTCACACTTTCTCTATTCCCTACCACTTCTCTTTTAGGACACATTTTCTTTTGTGATTAAAATTAGCATTGTAATTAAAACTTTTGTGTTATTTAAATTTCACAAAGCATAGCACAGAGGGGACATGGTAAATATGGATATAAGACAAACTGATTTAATGGCAAATATTCCATTGAAGACAGAGCAAAATTTTGGACATTTATTCTTAGTGATATATAAATTTTAAAAAAGGTGATATAAAAAAACAACCACAGAATGAAAGACAACTTTTTAAAAAATTTTGTTTTAATTTTTTTAATGTTTATTTACTGTTGAGAAAGAGAGTGCGTGTGCACATGGGGGAGGGGCAGAGAGACAGAAGGAGGCAGAATCTGAAGCAGGCTCCAGGCTCTCAGCAGTCAGCACAGATCCCCACACAGGGGTTGAACCCACAAACCCGTGAGATCATGACCTGAGCCGAAGTCAGACACTCAACCAACTGAGCCACCAAGGCATTCCTGAAAGACAACTTTTTAAACAGAAAGAGAAAAGAAGAATGCACATGCTAATACTTTCTCAAACCAAACATTTTTAATAAACCATTGTGTAGAAATTAAGTAAAAGTTTTTTGTTTGGTTTAAGTTTAAACTTATTACTGAAGGATGAAACTTGATACGATAAGGATGTTAAATGAAAACAAAATCAGTTATGCTTTTTACATTAAAAATTGCTTTAAGAAAGTCAATATAAACCTTTAGTATTTACAATTATATTCAATCACAATATTCAAGCATTAGCAGATATATTATGACATATTCATGGGTGAGTAGTATTTTGTAAATATATTGTAGATATCAATATAAACTTAGATGTTTATTCAAAAATAGAGCTAATACTAACTGGGCACCCACCATGCCCAAGCACTGATCTGGCTACTATACATAAAACAGAGAACAAAACAAAACAAAAAAAATAAATAACAAAACAAAACAGAATAAAAAACAAACAAAAAACTTCTATCTCATAGAGCAAAATGGTTGATCATAATTATTATTTTATATGTTATAAATGCTGAGGAAAACATTAGACTAAGAAAAGGGGTTTGGAAAATTTTCAGGGAGTTCAAAGGGCTTTTTGACTAAAATGTATGCATTTTTGATATACAGACAAAAATTGGTATAGAAACCATCCCTCCCACACACACTTGAACAGGAATAAAAATATTAATAATGATATCTCTCTAAAAGGGAAAAAAAGGTGCTAGTAACCCATGTATATCATATATGCAAAGACAGCCACATGATCATGTTTAGACTCCTCTTGACTGAAAATTTCAGGCCTTGTTTTTGATGACCTTGACAGTTTTGAGAAACACTAGTCCTGTATTTTATGTGGTGTTTTTCTAATGGAGTTTATATGATTTGTTATTGTTATTATTATTACTATTATTATTATTAGATTGAGTTTTATAGGTTTTGAAGAAGATGACTGTGACATTTTTATCACACCGTAGGAAAGGTATATGCTATCAACAAGACTTATGACTGCTGATGTTGACCTTGATCACTTGACTGAGGTACTGTGTGTTAGATTCACCTGTGAAAATTCTTTTTCTTCTCTTTTTCACACTGTTCTCTTCGAAAGGAAGCCACTATGTGTAGCTCAGACTTAAGGAGTGGGTAGTTACGAAGTTGGAGAAACTATATTCATTATTTGAAATTCTTCTGTATGGGACATTTGTCTCTCTTTCCCCTTATATTAACTTAATTGTTTATTTATATCAGTATGGATCCGTGGGTATTTATTTTATACTTTGGGTTAAAATCCAGTGTTACTCTATTTGTTTTTTGTTACTCAAATTGTCCCATCTTTGGTTATGGAAGTTTTTTTTCAATTGCCTCCTGTGTTCCCTCACATTCCCTGTCATTGTAGATCTGTTTTTCTGCTTTCATTGTTTTTTGAGCCCTTCCTTACTTTCTGAAACTGCAAAATGCTCCACACTCATTTTGGACATTTGGGTCATTTATTCAAGGAGACTTGGTTCCTTTTATTGGTAAATGGTACTGGAAAATAAGGTCTGAGTGATAGATGTGCTTGTGGTCATGGAGTGTCATTTCTTGTAGGCCCTCTCACCTGACCAAGTAAAGAAACATATGTGTGTATACTAACATGAGTATACATACACATCAGTAAATATTTCATAGGTGGCCATTTGCACCTATATTAAGTTAAAATTGTGTTCTTCCTAAGGGCTCCAACTCTAATACGTTACCACTTGGATCATTCTAATCTCCCCTTGCTTATTTATACTTCAATAGTGAGAAACTTGGCTCCACTATTTACCTTACATTTACTTAATTGTTCCATTCCAGCATACATTGGATAGTAGTATCAGAATTGTTAACCATTGAGAGTACAGTGCTTTTGCCTTAGTCATAGATTTAACTCATTTCCATTATTTAGGTCAATGTGCTTCCCCTTTGCCTTCTTCACTGAGATCGTTTCACACATTCATAATACGGATAAATCTTTTGTCACAGTCTGCATTCTTTCCTGTGTGTACTTGATTCCCTAAATGTTTCAAGTTTGCATACAATCATCTTGACTCTGTGCTGTAAAGTTTTATGGGTTTTGACAAATGAATAATGTCATGTACCACCATAACAAATACTGTAAAAAAAATAGCTTCATCACACAAAAAATATGCTTCATGTATATAAGCCTCCCCTTCCCCTAAGACCTTGGAAATTTTAGTGTCTATACTTGTTTTACTGTGTCTATACTCTTGCATTTTCCAGAATGTCCAATTTCTGAAATCACACAATATAGTCTTTTCAGATTTTTCACTTAATATGAATTTAGGTATACTCCATTTGTTTTATAGTGCATTTCTTTTTGTTGCTGTGTAATAGTCAATTGCATGGATGTACCACAGTTTGTTTATCCATTCACCTATTCAAGAGCATCTTGGTTGCATCTGTTTTGTATTTTTTTAATTATGATTAAAGCAACTATGGACAGTCATGTGCAGGTTTGTGTGACATGAGTTTTTAAATCAATTGGGTAAATAGACAGGGGGATGAAGGAACTCAGGAACCTTGAGTTCATGACCTGAGCCAAAATTAAGAGTGGGCACTTAACCAACTGAACCACCCAGGCTCCTCCCTATTATCTTTCTAATGCCCATGGGATCAGTAGTGATAGTTTGTCTCTCATTTCTGATATTGTAATTGCTTCTTTTTTTCCATTTTTCTTGGGAATCTTGGCTAGAGGTTCATCAGTTTATAGTTCCTTTAAAATAACTGGCTTTGATGCCATTGATTTTGTCTATTTTTTCCTGTTTTTAATTTTATTGATTTCTGCTATACTTTTTTTTGCTTGCTTTAGTCCAAAATTGCTCTTCTTTTTTCTAATACCCTAAAGTGGAATCTTGGTTATTGATTTTACATCTTACTTCTTTTCTAATATATTTAATGCTTCAATTTTTATTCTAAGAATTCACTCACTGCTTTCACCACACACTCCATAAATTTCGAAAAATTACGTAAAGTGTTCTATCAAAACCTTTACTGTGAATTCAAAATATTGTAAAATTTCTTTTGGTATTTTTTTTTCTTTGACTCATTTTATTAAGAAGTATGCTATTCAATCTCCTAATATTTTGGCATTTCTCAGCTGTCTTTCTGTTATTAATTTCTAGTGTAATTCCATGTGGTTTGAGAACATACTCTACATGATTTCTATTATTTTGAATGTGTTAGGATGTGTTTCATGGCCCAGAATGTGCCTATTTTCCAAATGCTCTATGAAAGCTTGAAAACAGTATTCTACATTTGTTTAATGGAGCATTCTATAAATGCCAATTTAATCAATCTGACAGATAGCATTTTTCAGGTCAGCTATATCCTTGCTCATTTTCTGTCTGCTTGATCTATCAATTACTGAAAGCAGGTTGGAGTATTCAAATATAATGGTGGTTTGCCTATTTTTCCTTGCATTGCTATAAGTTCTGCTTCATGTAGTTTGACAGTCTGTTGTCACAGACTGTATGACAGGTGTATACACAATAAAGATTATTATGTCTTCTTGGAAAAACTTTCTTCATGTAATGCTTCTCTTTTTATCCCTCGCTAGTCTCCTTGTTCTGAAGTGTGATCTTTCTGAAATTAATATAGCTACCCCAGCTTTCTTTCGACTATTGTTAATCATGGTATATCTGCCTTTATTTTTTTTTTTAATCAACTGAAACATTTTTATTGGGTCATTTGTCTACCGTTTTTGTGATATAATACATGCAATATTTGCTATCATAACCATTTTCAGTGCACAGTTCAGTGGTATTAAATACATTTACATTGCCATTCAAACATTACCATCTTCCATCTCCACAACACTTTCCACCTTGTAAAACTGAAACTCTACTCCTTAAAGAATAACTCTCCATTTTCCCTTCCCCAAAGCCTCTGGCAACCACCATTATACTTTTTGTCCATAGGATTTTGTCTACTTTTAGCACCTCATGTGATGGATTCATGGAATATTGGTCTTTTTTGGTGTGTGTGATTGGCTTATTTCTCTTAGCATAATGTCCTCAAGCTTCAACCATGTTGTCATGTATGCCCGAATTTTCTTCCTTTTTTAAGCTGAATAATATTCTACTATATGCATATAGTATTTTGTTTACCCACTTATTTAACAGATTCTTTCATTGCTTCCATATATAACTATTGTGACTAATGCTGCTAAAAACATGGGTATACAAATACCTCTTTGAGATTGTGCTTTTAGTTCTTTTGAGTATATATCTAGAATTGAATTGCTGAATCATGTACTAATTGTTTTTAATTTTTGAGGAACAATTATACTGTTTTCTACAGGTACTGTACCATTTTACATTCCCAGTAACAATACACAAAGGTTCCAATTTTTCCACATCCTCAACAACGTTTGTTGTTTTCTGTTTTATTTGTTTGTTTTTTTGACAGAAGTCATTTTAATAGATGTGAGGTGGTATCTCATTGTAGTTTTCATTTGTATTTCCTTATTATGTTGAGCGTCTTTTCATGTGCGTATTGACTATTCATATATATTGGGAGAAACATCTATTCAAGTCCTTTGCCCATTTTTGAATTGGGTCATTTTGTTGTTAAGTTTTGGAGTTCTCTATACATTCTGGGTTTTAATCCCTTATCAGATGTTTGATTTGCAAATAATTTCTCCCATTGGTGGTTTGCCTTTTTACTCTATGGATAATCTCATATGAAGTCCAACTTTTTTTCTTTCTTTCTTTCTTTCTTTCTTTCTTTCTTTCTTTCTTTCTTTCTTTCTCTTTCTTTCTTTCTTTCTTTCTTTTTTTTTCTTTTTGATCTGTTATTTCTTTTTTTACTATGCCTTTGATGTCATTTCCCAGAAATCATTGCCAAATCCAATGTCATGAAGTTTTGTCCTTTCTTTTCTTCTAAAAGTTATATTGTTATATTGTTTTAGGTCTTTTTTTTTAAATTTTTGAAGTTTATTTATTATTGAGAGATAGAGGGAGATAGAGCATGAGCATGGGAGGGGCAGAGAGAGGGGGAGACACAGAATCTGAAGCAGGCTCCAGGCCCAAGCTGTTAGCACAGAGCCCCACGTAGGGCTCGAGCTCACAAACCAAGATCGTGACCTGAGCCGAAGTCAGACACTTAACCGACTGAGCCACCCAGGTGGCCCAAATACTGTTTTAGGTCTTACATTTAGGTACTTAATCCATTTTTAAGAATAATTTTATTTATTTATTTATTTTTATTTGTTTATTAAGTAGGCATCATGCCCAATATGGGGCTTGAACTCACTACCCTGAGGTCAAGGGTCACATGCTCCACTGCTACTGAGCCAAAAGTGCCCCAGGAGGATTCTATTTCTATTCTATTTCTGTTATTTCAGGATTCTGTTCAGTTACACATATGTCACATCTTTTTAAATCTAAGAATGTTTTACATTTCTTATGTGACTGATCTTTTTGTTTTTGGGAAATTTCTATGGAACTATTTTCATGCTCATTTATTCTTTTTTCAGCAGTATCCAATCCACTATTGAGCTCATCCAAAGCATTTTTAAAAATTTCTTTTGCAGTGTTTTTTGAGTTTTCTATTTTATTTTGATTCTTACAGTTTTTCTGGCTCTGCTTATAGTACCCATTGTTCTTGCATGTTGTCTATTTTTTCCACTAGAGCACTTAAAATATTAATCATAGTTATTTTAAATTCCTATCTGATAAGTCCAATATCTGTTTCATATCTGAGTCTGGTTCTGACACTGTGTTCAGATGGATTTTGTTTCATTTTTGTTTTCTTTCTTTTTCTTTTCTTTTCTTTTCTTTTCTTTTCTTTTTAACATGCCTTGTAATTTTTTTGTTACTGGCTGGACATGACGTATAAGGTAATGGAAACTGAGCTAAGTGGACCATTAGTGTATGCTTTTATTGTATGTTAGTTTTTTAATGTATACTTTTATATTAATTTGGGTTCAGGTTAGGCTCTGTTTAATGGTTGCTGTAGTTGCAAATGCCAGAGGCTTCAAATTTCTCTCGTGCCCTTGTTTTTACCTTGTCTGCAGTCATTCCTGTGAACTCTTCTCTAGAATATGCATCTTGCAGTTCCTTTAGCTATAATCCCATTATAATCCTACATATTGTAGCACTGGTGACATGGTGATAAGATGTGCATGATAAACTTTCTAAAATCCTGTGATTAAATTTTGCTTTTTAGAGAAGCAGTGCCCCAGGTTAAAAAATCATTATAAGTGTTTATCATGTGTTTTAAGTATTTAAGTGTTTTCTCTCTACCACTTCCCCCACAATTTAAGTGAAACCTGAAGGTTAGAAGGAACTAGAGTCAAGAAATGTTCTAGCTCAAAGTAGATAACACTAAAATCTTTTCTTCTTGAAAGTAAGCCTCCGTTACTGAGCAAGTTCTTAGTGTTTTTCACAATGGTTACTCCTTTCCCCACAGATGCAAAAGCCAATATGGAATCTTCTTGGCCCTCAACATTAGAATCTGCTGTAGTTCATATGGCTAA
The DNA here is from genome assembly GCF_007474595.2 of Lynx canadensis. Lineage (NCBI taxonomy): Eukaryota > Metazoa > Chordata > Mammalia > Carnivora > Felidae > Lynx > Lynx canadensis. Next base: position 106,266,638 of record NC_044309.1, read on the forward strand.
AACCCATGAAAATGTGGGGACCCTCACATGACTGCAGCCTACAATAGTAAGAGTTTGTCACTCTCATTTTATCCAAATTCAGCCTCCAGGAATATGTCAAAATTACAATTTAAGTCCTCCTACAAGTTCATTGCTCTGCAGACCCACCTGCCTTGCTAGATTTTTTAAAAAAAAATATAAGTATATTTTTAAGTTTATTTATTTTGAGAGAGACAGAGACAGTGTGAGCAGGGAAGGGGCAAAGAGAGGGAAAGAGAGAGAATCTCAAGCAGGCTTCATACTGTTAGCACAGAGCCCAGTGTGGGGCTCAGACCCACAAACCATGAGATCATGACCTGAAATGAAGCCAGGAGATGGACACTTAACCAACTGAGCCACCCAGGCACCCTAATGTTCATGTTCAGAGCTTCTTAAAATGCTAAAAATGCTAGTATTTGCCAAATGTCCATTGACTAATGAATGGATAAAGAAGATGCAGTTTGTGTTTGTGTGTGTGTGTGTGTGTGTGTGTGTGTGTGTAATGGAATATTACTCAGCAATCAAAAAGAATGAAATGTTGCCATTTGCAACAATATGGATGGAACTAGGGTGTGTTATGCTAAGCGACATAAGTCAGTCAGAGAAAGAAAAATATCATGTGATTTCACTTATATGTGGAATTTAAGAAACAAAACAGACAAACATAGGGGAAGGGCAATAAAAATAAGATAAAAACAGAGGGAGACAAAGCATAAGAGACTCAAATACAGAGAACAAACTGAGGGGTGCTGGAGGGGTGTTGGGTGGGGGAAGAGCTAAATAGTTGAGGGGTGTTAAGGAGGACACTTGTTGGGATGAACACTGGGTGTTATATGTAAATGATGAATCACTAAATTCTATTCCTAAAATAATTATCACACTGTATATTAACTAACTTGTATTTAAAATTTAAAAAAAAATTCTAGTATTTGTTGGCCAATTAATATATAAGGAGAAAGCTGTCCAATGATGGGGAATGTCCTCTCCACAGTTTTGCATGGGGATTTCTCATATGTCCCTGCTGAGGACTGGGCTTAGCATGCTCAAGGCATGCCATTGTGGGGCTGAGAGGAGAAAAGAAATATGAGCATTTATGCAGGGGCTGGAATATTTGAGTTCGGGTCAGTCTGAGTGAAAAAAACTTCTTGAGCAGCTCCAAAAAGGCCAACTGTAGGAGTAAAGATGATAACCTAGAGTAAGGGTGACTATGAGTCTAAGACAAAAGAGAAACACACCAGCCCTAACAAACAATAGAAGGAAGTCTAACAGGATCAAGGGCTCCTCCGGTAACTTAACTCCCTACCAAGTTTCATTCAAACCTCTGTCAACACCAGTAAAGAAAACAGCATAGGGCGCCTGGGTGGCTCAGTCAGTTAAGTCTCTGACTTCAGCTCAGGTCATCTCATTGTTCCTGAGTTTAAGCCCCACACCAGGCTGTCTGCTGTCAGCGTGGAGCCTGCCTCAGATCCTCTGTCCCCCTTTCTTTCCAACCCTCCCCTGCTTGTGATTGTGCGCACATGCGCACGCTCGCTCTCTCTCTCTCTCTCTCTCTCTCTCTCAAAAAATAAAATAAAATAAAATAAAATAAAATGAAATAAGTAAAAGAAACCAGCATAGTCAGGCTCTATAGTATACATGCATAATGTCCACCCCCAAATAAACAAAGGACTAGCCCTGAATATATGCATGTGTGACTGTTATAAAAAAACAATGATCAGTAGAAACAGACGTGGAGATGACTCCGGTATTGAAGTTAACAGAGAAGGATTTTAAAATAGCTGCCCTAAGTATGTTCTGTGTCTAAAGGAAGAAGTATGCATAATGAACAAAAAGATAGCGTCTACCTATTAAAAATGAAAAAAACAAAACAAAACCAAAAAATGAAAAACGAAAGCACCCAAAGGGAAGTTTCAGAATTGAAAATACAATATATGAAGCTAAACATTTCCTGGGTTGTCTTAATAGCAGGTGGAGAATACATAATAAAAGATCAGTAAAACTAAATATAAACAAATATAAAACATCCGTCTTGAAGGAAAGAGGGAAGAAATGAAAAACAACAGAGAAGGCTGAGACTCAGAGACATGAGAGATGAAATCAAGTATTTTAGTATATGTATAATATAAGCTCCAGAAAGAAAGAAAGGGAAGAATAGTGCATAAAAATATGTTTGAAGAAATAATATCTAAAAATTTCTCTAAATGAACCCCAAACATCCTCTTACATATGGAAGATGAGTAAACCCAGTACATGAAAAATAAAGAAAAGCAAACTAGTAGTTAAATTTCTGTAAACCAAAAATAAAAAGAAGAAATCACAAATGATGCAAGACATATAACACAACTTATAAATACATTTTAAAAAAAGTGATATAGGTGTGATAAAAAAATGGAGACCAGAAGATTATGGACTGACAGTTTTAAAATGCCAAAAAGAAAACAATTGCCAACTTAATATTCTATATCTAATGAATATATTCTTCAAGAACAAGAGTAAAAAACACACGTTGCTTATGAATTAAATATCAGGAAACTCATCAACAGCAGAATTGTACTAGAACCTCCTATCTACAGAAAAGAGTAAAAAGCACCCATATTTTAATCTTGCGTGTAAATGTAAAAGGCAATCTTTCTTTTTCTCTTAACTTATTAACAAGACAATGGTTAAATGCAAAAATTAAAATATTGTGTTTTGAATTACATACTGTATGTACAATGTAAAATATTTAACCACCATAGAATCAGCAATGAAATTAAATTGTATTTTGCTACTCAAAGTGCTATGTTTTATGTGAAACCGTAAAATTTTATCTCTGTGTAGACTGTGATCAGGTAAGTATGCATGTTTTACCTCAAAATTAACCACTGAAGTAAAAAATATAACTAAGGAGCCAACAGACAAATAAAATTGATTATTAAAAATACTTCATTAATGGGGCGCCTGGGTGGCGCAGTCGGTTAAGCGTCCGACTTCAGCCAGGTCACGATCTCGCGGTCCGTGAGTTCGAGCCCCGCGTCGGGCTCTGGGCTGATGGCTCGGAGCCTGGAGCCTGTTTCCGATTCTGTGTCTCCCTCTCTCTCTGCCCCTCCCCCGTTCATGCTCTGTCTCTCTCTGTCCCAAAAATAAATAAACGTTGAAAAAAACATAAAAAAAAAAAAAAGAAAGAAAAAAAAATACTTCATTAATTAAAAAGAGGCAAATACCAAGGAAGAGAAGAAAAATCAGATGTAACAATCGGAAAACCAAGAACAGAACAAGATAGTAGATATAAACTAAAGTTATTACTAATGAGTATGAGTCCATTTTTACCAGCTATTTTCCATTGACATTCTCTTTTATGCTCCCTCCTCAACTTTTTTTGCTTAAACAAGTATTTATCATATTTTTCTTTTAAAAAAATTAAATAATTAGGACTAAATTTATTTAACTACCAGATAAACGATTTACTGAATGTCATAAGGTTTTATTGAAGGACATTAAAATTGAAAAGTGTGGCATGTTTCTAAGTGTCTTAATATTGTAAACATAGCAGTCATTCCATTATATATATATTTTTTATTCATTTATTTATTTTATTATTATTATTATTATTATTTTTTTTTTTTTTTTTTTTTGAGAAGTGGGGCAGAGGGAGAGAGAATCTAAAGAATCTGACTGTTGGAGCGCCTGGGTGGCTCAGTCCGTTGAGCGTCAGACTTCAGCTCAGGTCATGATCTCGCAGTCTGTGGGTTCCAACCCCACGTCGGGCTCTGTGGTGACAGCTCAGAGCCTGGAGCCTGCTTCAGATTCTGTGTCTCCCTCTCTCTCTGCCCCTCCCGCACTCATGCCCTGTCTCTCTCTGTCAAAAGTAAATAAACATTAAAAAAAAAAAAAAAGAATCTGACTGTGGGCCCGATCTCACAACCTGATATCATGACCTGAGCCGAAATCATGATTGGACACTTAACCAACTGAGCCACCCAGGCTATATATTATTATTTTTATATTATAATATTATTTTTAACTGAATGTAGAGATATGCAAGACTTAGATGAATAAATAAATATGGAAATTGAAGAATCATTAAGACTCATGAAGTATGATCACTTACTTTATGTAATAATATCACTTACTAGAATCATTCTACAAAATGAATGTTATAAGCAATAAATAAAATGATTGAATATATGTAATGGAGAAATCAGTATATGCCAAATAGATATTTTAGTCTAATGTAGACGGGGGAAACTGGATAATTAACTCAAACAAAATTAAGTTACATATATATTAAAATGAAGCAATAAAATTGTAAAATAGTTAGAATAATCTGTATATCTCAGGTAGAGTCAAAGGGAAACTGAAAACTGGTCCAAATATCTGCAACACAGATAACATTAAGTTCAAACAGGTTAGATAGTTCATTAAATGTGTGTATCATTTATTATAAAAGCATACATTCAGTAGGGGGAAAAAAGACAAATTATTTATTAAGGTGTTCAAAAAAATCAAATTGTGTGAACATTTGTCATTCAGTACTAACAGAGATGCAACTATAAAAGAAAATATCATCCGTCAGAAATTAGAATTATGATACCCAAAGGCAGTAGTAAAGAGTACTTTCACACATTGCTTATGAAAATGAGATTCACTATTATTTTTAAAAATGTTTATTTATTTATTTTGAGAGCTGACAGCACAGAGCCCAGTGTGGGGCTTGATCTCACAAATTGTGAGATCATGACCTGAGCCAAATGAAGAGTCAGATGCTTAATCAACTGATCCACCCAGGTGCCTCAAGATTCACTATATTTTTTAAACAAATCCATTTGTAATATTGTTTTCAGCAATGCCCTCCCTGGATTTCTGTCTGTAGGGAGAATAAAAAGTACCCATGCTAAAGGATAAATAGACAACAAGAGCTGTAATTATATGATTGACGGAAGAAATTGAACTTGAATGTTCTTTAAGAAGAGTAAGAATACACTTCACTTTAACCACTCTATAGAGTAATATGGTGCCATTAAAAGGAATCTGTAGGTATTGTGGAAGAATGCTCATGATGCATTCATAGTATACCATTCCAGAAAATATGTGTATTTTAGAAAGAATACTGGGAATGATTAAGTCATCAAGGCACCAAGATGTTCATATTGGTTATATTTGAGTATTTGGAAAAGAGAGAGAGAGGGAGATATTTGAAGAGAAAAAGACATAAAAACAAAAACAAAAACGAAAAAAACTACAGATCAATGGGAGAAAATGTCTCATTGTATATTAAATAAAAATTTAGAGCATCAAATGTTGTAATACTTCACAGATATATATTAAATAGCCAAATGAATAAGAACTAGAAGCCTAAATGGAAAAAAAATGCAGGGATTTTTATTAAGTGATAGAAATGTGGGTTATTTGCATTTTAGATTACTGTTATTATTCCATTATTAGTTTTTCAGTAAAGGTTTTATTTTTTTCAAACCCAGCAAAGAAAGAAATAATTACTAGTTTCCATAATAAAGCCATGGGAATCATTACCATGGATAATAACATAGTATATCTCACCTAAAAATAAAAAAGATAACTATTTATTTTTAATTGATAATCATTGGCCATGGGACTTGTATAAATAAATATAAACAAGCAATAAATGCACACATCCTTGTTGTAAATATTGACAAAGAGACACAATTAATGAGAATGCACTTTATTCCTCAATATAGCTTCATCTGCAGTATATTTTGTGTACTTCTGGAGGATCACACGTCTATTTATGTACATGTATGTGTGCACATCTGGGTGTGGCTATCAAGCACAGGGTGGTGAAACAAGGAATTAGGGAGGAGATAGAGAAACTGTCATCTTATATTCATGTTATTTTACTACATTGTTCTAACAAAAACTTTGCTGTAGAAAAAGTCAAGGTTTATTCAATTAATTCCCACATATTTAAACATACCATCACTGTGTAAAAATCTTTTAAGTTGATTTATTTATTTTGAGATTGACAGAGAGATTGAGAGAGTGCACGCATGAGTGCAGGGGGAGGCAGAGAGAGAGGGAGATAGAATCACAAGCAAGCTCTGCAATGTCACTGAGGAGCCCGTTGTGGGGCTCAAACTCACAGATCTTGAGATCATGACTTGGGCTGAAGTCCTATGCTTAACTGACTGAACCACTCAGGACTGACTGAACCACTCAGGAGCACCATCTCTGTGTAAAAATCTTAATTTATAGGGAGATTTATTTTCAAAATATCTATAAGTGGAATTATATACACCAGAAAACTTTTTAAAGCAGCATGTTTATTTTTTTATGCAAGTATATAAAATTGGGGTCTAAATATATACTGAATTAAAGACAAGTACTATGGGGGCGCCTGGGTGGCTCAGTCGGCTAAGCGTCCGACTTCAGCTTAGGTCACGATCTCGCGGTCCGTGAGTTTGAGCCCCGCGTTGGGCTCTGTGCTGACCGCTCAGAGCCTGGAGCCTGTTTCGGATTCTGTGTCTCCCTCTTTCTCTGACCCTCCCTCGTTCATACTCTGTCTCTCTCTGTCTCAAAAATAAATAAACGTTAAAAAAAATTTTTTTAAAGACAAGTACTATGGAAAAAATTAGCAGGTATCTTACTTCCTTGAAAGATACTACTCTAGAATATATGTTTGTATTTAGTTTCTTTAATTATTTACCTATTGATTTGTTTTGGTTGGTTTATAAGGATTAAAGTAAGATGTTTGACTGCTATATGATACAAAAACCTGCTTTGTCCCTTACAAAGTATAATTTTTCTTTCTTGGTTCTTGGATCACTTGATCTTCTTGATACATGCTTCTGTGTCGTGTAAAATAACTTTCATTTGTCTCTTAATTTTTTCTTATACTCTTATTTTATAATATGCCTAAAATAAAACACATTGTAAATAATTTTAAAATTTCATTTTATGGGAAATTGGAGAGTAGATATACTTTTAGCTGAATTAAAATACTGTTTTAAATGGTTGGCATAATATACATTCATATTTAGGCTATTTCTTTTTCTTAAACACACAAATGAGTTAGCTTTATTTACAGGAGGAAGATGTGATTTATGAATGGTGATTTTAAAAGGCTCCTGAGGCTCCTTGGTGTCAAAAAAGCTTTACTAAGCAACTTTTTAATTAGACCATTGTAAATGAATCTTAAATGTTGATGGATTTAAATTTCTAACAAAATAAATATAAGCCTAAAATTAACAGAAATTGTATTTGGCATCACACATTTTTTTCTTTAATTGAACCTAAAGCCTCAGAAATATAAATGAAAACACTGTGTGGTTCCAATTTTGTAGTCATTGAAAAAACTCTCCAGTAATTTACATCCTGTGTTGAAAGCTTTTAAAAGTTATAATATTAGCATTTGCTACAGCTCATTTATAAGCTTAAAAGTCTGTTTTCTTCTACAGAATTCAAGTCAAACTGTAGCAAGCAATTCATTAGTTAACTCTCCTTTAGTTTTATTTGATTACATAATCTGCTATTGAAAAATAATGCTTTCCATTAAAGCCATGTTCTAATTTTATATAAGTCAATGTGAATGTCTATATTGTATCAGTTTGAGCATACACTACAAACCCAGAGGTAGAATGGTTCTTTTTTCAAAGGCTTGCTGCATGGTCATAGATTGCCAAACTCTATTCAAACTTTTTGATAAACTACCTCATGGAAATACCTCTTCAAAGTTATACCATTAGCTGGTTTGTTTTCACTGTGGAAATGGGAAGATTATACAAATGTATCTAATGAGGTAAGAAAACTACAATTCTTTCTTAAATAAATTGCATTGAGATTGTTGTTTCATTACATACTTGCACTTCCACTTGTTTAAACTCCAAGCAGAATTACCATTCAGTCCATATTAAGAATGTTCTTTGCCTTTGAAAGAAAGAAAGAAGGAGACAAGGAGAGAAAGAGAGAAAGAGGAAGGAAGGAAGGAAGGAAGGAAGGAAGGAAGGAAGGAAGGAAGGAAGGAAGGAAGGAAGGAAGGGAGGAAGGAAGAAAAAAAGAAAGAAAGAAAGAGAGAAAAAGGAGAATGAATGTTCTTTGTCAGTATCCAACTCTTGATTTCCTGTCATGATCTCTCAGTTCATGAGATCGAGCCATGCTTGGGGCTCTGTGCTGACAGCGTGGAGCTTGCTTGGGATTCTCTCTATCCTTCTCTCTCTGCTTCTCTTCCCCTCTCGAAATAATAAACTTAAAAAAAAAGAATGTTCTTTGTCTCATCACTATTTATTAATCAATTTGAAATATTAAATGTGTGACCACAGTGAACATGATCAGGCTCTTGATAGCCATCATATTTTATACATAGAAAATTTCCAAAGTAATTAGAAATGCATAAACTACATCACATATATTTTTCCCATCTAAAGTATAACAACCACCACAAAGTACAGAAGGACAAATGAAAGATTCCTCCAGTCTTTTTTTAACTTAAAATTGTATCTTTAAAATATGAGAGGGAATAAGTCCAACAGGAAGGTCGTTATTCAACCATCTAGACATTGACCACTTTCCTGCATTCAGCAGATGATGTGATATACTTAACAGAGAATACTGGAAAGGAAATAGCCCTAAGCCCCAAGCCAAAAATTATTTTAATAAATAGGATTGTAGGATTGTATAAAGGTGCTAGGTACCTGGTAGAAATGAATAAAACTATTCACAAGAAAACAACATCTTTAAACAGGGACTCCCCAAATACCCACAAATAAAATACCAACCATCAAACATAAGATCAGAATTTTAAAAATAAGACACAAAACAAAGAGAAATAACAATAATAAAATAAATAAGTAAACAATGGAAACCACAACAGAGACTAATGATTGGTATGAGGAGGAGTCCTTTTTCCCCTACAAAAAATGAAGGCTTTCCTTTATTGTTAACATTATAAAATACTGTGTTCTGCAGAAATTACTACTTCACTATTTAAAATGGCATCTTCCTATTCCCTATCTTCTACTTCTTTGGTTTGGAATTTCAAGAATGTTATGTACCACAGTCTAACCATATTATGTGTTTTAGAAAATGATTTTGTTAGCTCTGTAAAAAGAGTATGTGAATTCTGTTTGAGGACAAAAAAACCAAAAAACAAAAACAAGGGGCGCCTGGGTGGCGCAGTCGGTTAAGCGTCCGACTTCAGCCAGGTCACGATCTCGCGGTTCGCGAGTTCGAGCCCCGCGTCAGGCTCTGGGCTGATGGCTCAGAGCCTGGAGCCTGTTTCCGATTCTGTGTCTCCCTCTCTCTCTGCCCCTCCCCCGTTCATGCTCTGTCTCTCTCTGTCCCAAAAATAAATAAACGTTGAAAAAAAAAAAAAAAAAAAAAACAGGTCAATTAGCTAAAGACAAATTCGTTTCTGTTACCTGCTTGTATTTTTACATTAAATGCAGAATACTTCTGTGAATGTCTTGAGCGTATAGTGCAATGTGTAATATTTCCTATACATATCGATAATACATGCCATGTGCAATTTTTCTGATGTTTTAATATAGACACGAGACTATGTGAATATAATAGGTGTGACCATGAAATGTTTCATAAATGGTCATGTTTTTGTTTTTTTGTTTTTTTTCAAATTTATTCAGGAAGAAGTTTCTGAGAGTTATAATAACAAATAAGAATGACAAAATTTGAGTGAAAGAATAAAAAGTGTTGAAAATTGGGAGGTAATAGTGGAATTCATAACGACCATCAAATATCTGTCTAGCATCTGCCTATCTATCACATATCTGTTTACACAAATAAACCACAAATTTGATCATAGGCTTTTTCATGACCAAAATTGAAAGGGGATATGTATCTATTATAAATGGACAGAATTAATGAGATGAAATGATAATAATTCATCAGAGGACCTTCAACAAATTTTAGTATTAATAGAAGCTTCTCCCAGTAGTTTTGACAGAAGTAATTTTTATGTAGGTATATCACTTATTTTTTATTTTATGTTTGTAATATATTTTATAACAATATCTTTTCTGATTTTCATTAAATACTGAACAAATATCATATTTCTAATAATATGTGAAGAGTGTAAAGATGAGAATTTAAACCTCATTGTATCATTTACCCAACTTGAGAGTGCACATAACTATTTCATACAAATACCCTTTTATCAGAAATTACCAACTCCCTGAATTTTTAGTCTCCTGGTTAAGAGCTAATTTTACTCTGTGAGTTTATTACACCAGACTATAGATTATATTAATTTCTGTATTTTTTAATTATACAGGTTGAATAATCATAATATAATGTTTTCTGCTCTTTTTTCCTGATTAATAGTATGATGAGATTCATATTGATGAATTAAAGTTAGTTCATTCTACTTCATTTTACTTCACGAATATACTTGCTATATGTGCATATTTTTTTCCTGTTGATATTTTCTCTTGTTCTTTGCTGCCACAATGTTAACCATAAAAATTCTCACACATACTTCTTGGTATAAACATTCAGACCCCTCCTCTCCAGGTTACAGGTCCGAAAAAAAAGTGCCTAAATATAAGGTATTGTCAAATTATTTTTCAACAGCACTTCTCTCTTCTCCATGCTTACCAACTATTTATGTATTTAGACATTGTTTTAACTTTCACTAATCTATTAAGTTTAAATGGAATGGTATTTTTTCCTACTTCTGATTATAAATTAAACACTTTTCACATAAGTTTTGGCCATTTATAGTCCTTCTCTTCAAGTAAAACTGTGAACTGTGAGAATTTATACATTTCCCTTTGGGTTGTTTGTTTTTGTTCTAAAGAATGTGTGGAATATATATATTCTTGTGAATGTACAAGATATAACACATATATATTATATATATATATATATATAAATATAAATTAATATTCCTGATACATATCTTTATTAGATATTTGAGGCAAATATCTTTTCTCTGGTTTGTGGCTTGTCTTATCACTCTCTTTATGATATCCTTAATGAATATATGTTCTTAATTTTAGAAGTGTAGAACTTACCATTATAATGGTTTGTGTCCTTCCCTAATTTATAATCATGGATTTCAGTGTATATATTGTAAAAAAATAGAATACATATTTTTGAAGTTGTGTAGACTTTCCTTTAGCTTTTAAGCAGTTGAACTATTTGTGTTGAAGTTTTTTTAATATGAGTTACTATTTATTGAATAGGACTTTATTTAATTATTGATCTGTGATGCCAGTTATCATTTATTATGTTTCCAGATAGACATCACTCTGTTCTTTAGCCCTTAGTGTTTTATTCCTCTATTCCTGCCCTAGTACTACATTGTGTTAATTATTCTATCATTATCATCTCAGGCTATATATCTTTGAATATTTCATGGTTTTATTCATTTTTAACTCCTACTGGAACACTGAGTTATTCTGTGTTAAAGACCCTGTATTCTTCATCTCCCTCTGATTACCTTTTATATCTTCTTTTTCTTTGTCCCCTACACTAAATTTTCATATTTATACTCCCATTCTCTTACTGTCTGTTCAGTTTTCTCTAATCTGATGTTGAATGCTTCTATATTTTATTTCTAACATGTTTTAAATTATTTTTAATGTTTATTTTGGAGAGAGAGAGTGAGCAATCATGAGTCAGGGAGGGGCAGAGAGAGAGGGAGACAAAGAGTCTGAAACAGGCTTCAGGCTCTGAGCTGTCAGCATAGAGCCCAACATGGGGCTCAAACTCACAAACCATGAGATCATGACCTGAGCAGAAGTCGGACTCTTAACTGACTGAGCCACCCTCATTCCCCTACTTCTAACATTTTTAATTGTAGGAATTTTATATGATCTTTTCTGTAAATGATTGAATATGTTCACAGTCCCCTATCCTTGCTTTTTCTTAAGCCACTCTTTTATCTTTTTAAACAGAATAAATATATTTAGTTACCTCTGATAATGTTTATTTATTTTAAAAATTTATAATTATTATTTTTTAAATTAATTTAATTTTTTAATTTACACCAAAATTAGTTAGCATATAGTGCAACAATGATATCAGGGGTAGATTCCTTAATTCCCTTTAACCATTTATCCCATCCCCTCTCCCACAATGCCTCCAGTAACCCTCTGTTTGTTCTTCATATTTAAGAGTCTCTTATGTTTTGTCCCCCTACCTGTTTTATATTATTTTTGTTTTCCTTCCCTTATGTTCATCTGTTCTGTGTCTTATGTCCTCATATGAGTGCAGGCATATGATACTTGTCTTTCTCTGACTATTTCGCTTAGCATAATACCCTCCAGTTCCATCCACATAGTTGTAAATGGCAAGATTTCATTCTTTTTGATTGCCAAGTAATACTCCATTGTATACATATACCACATCTTCTTTATCCATTCATCCATCGATGGACATTTAGGCTCTTACCATACTTTGGCTATTGTTGATAGTGCTGCTATAAATATGGGGGTGCATGTGTCCCTTTGAAACAGCACACCTGTATCCCTTGGATAAATGCCTAGTAGTGCAATTGCTGGGTCATAGGGTAGCTCTATTTTTAATTTTTTGAGGAACCTCCTTACTGTTTTCCAGAGTGGCTGCACCAGCTTGCATCCCACCAACAATGCAAAAGAGATCCTCTTTCTCTGCATCCTCACCAACATCTATTGTTGCCTGAGTTGTTAATTTTAGCTATTCTGACAGGTGTAAGGTGGTATCTCATTGTTGTTTTGATCTGTATTTCCCTGATGATGAGTGATGTTGAACATGTTTTCATGTGTCGGTTGGCCGTCTGGATGTCTTCTTTGGAGAAGTGTCTATTCATGTTTTTTGCCCATTTCTTCACTGGATTATTTGCTTTTTTGGATGTTGAGTTTGATAAGTTCATTATAGATTTTTGGATACTAACCCTTTATCTGATATGTCATTTGCAAATATCTTCTCCCATTCTGTCGGTTGCCTTTTAGTTTTGCTGATTGTTTCCTTCACTGTGCACAAGCTTTTTATTTTGATGAGGTCCCAGTAGTTCATTTTGGCTTTTGTTTCCCTTGCCTCCAGAGACATGTTGAGTAAGAAGTTGCTGTGGCCAAGATCAAAGAGGATTTTGCCTGCTTTCTTTTCAAGGATTTTGTTGGCTTCCTGTCTTACATTGAGGTCTTTCATCCATTTTGAGTTTATTTTTGTGTATGGTGTGAGAAAGTGGTCCAGGTTCATTCTTCTGCATGTCGCTGTCCAGTTTTCCCAGCACCACTTGCTGAAGAGACTGTCTTTATTCCATTGAATATTCTTTCCTGCTTTGTCAAAGATTAGTTGGCCATACATTTGTGGGTCCATTTCTGGGTTCTCTATTCTGTTCCATTGATCTGAGTGTCTGAGCCAGTACTATATTCTCTTGATGATTACAACTTTGTAGTATTGCTTGAAATCCAGGTTTGTAATGACTCCTCCTTTGGTTTCCTTATTCAAGATGGCTTTGGCTATTTTGGGCCTTTTCTGGTTCCATACAAATTTTTGGATTATTTGTTCTAGCCCTGTGAAGAATTCTGGTGTTACTTTGATAAGGATTGCATTGGATATGTAGATTGCTTTGGGAAGTATCAACATTTTAACAATATTTGTTCTTCCTATCCAGGAGCATGGAATCTTTTTCCATTTTTTTGTGTCTTCTTCAGTTTCTTTCATAAGCTTTCTATAATTTTCAGTGTATAGATTTTTACCTCTTTGGTTAGATTTATTCCTACGTAGTTTATGGTTTTTTTAATGCAATTGTAAATGGGATCAATTCCTTGATTTCTCTTTCTGTTGCTTCATTGTTGGTGAATAGGAATGCAACCAATTTCTGTGCATTAATTTTATATCCTGCCCCTTTGCTGAATTCATGAATCAGTTCTAGCAGTTTTTTGGTGGAATGTTTTGGGTTTTCCATATAGACTATCATGTCATCTGCAAAGAGTGAAAGTTTGACCTCCTTCTGGCTGATTTGGGTGCCTTTTATTTCTTTGTGTTTTCTGATTGCAGAGGCTAAGCCTTCCAATATTATGTTGAATAACAGTGGCGAGAGTGGACATCCCTGTCTTGTTCCTGACCTTGGGGGGAAAGCTGTCAGTTTTTCCCCATTGACAATGATATTAGTGGTGATTCTTTCATATATAGCTTTTATGATCTTGACGTATGATTCTTCTGTCCCTACTTTCTTGTGGGTTTTTATCAAGAAAGGATGTTGTATTTTGACAAATGCTTTCTCTGCATCTATTGAGAGGATAATATGGTTCTTGTCCTTTCTTTTTTGGTGTGATGAATCACATTAATTGTTTTGCAGATTTTGAACCAGCCCTGCATCCCAGGCATAAATCCCACTTGGTCGTGGTGAATAATTTTTTTAATGTATTGTTGGATTCTGTTGGCTAATATCTTGTTGAGGATTTTTACACCCATGTTCATCAGGGAAATTGGTCTATAGTTCTCCTTTTTAGTGGGGTCTCTGTATGGTTTTGGAATCAAGGTAATGTGGCCTCATAGAAAGAGATTGGAAGTTTTCCTTTCATTTCTATTTTGTGGAACAGCTTCAAGAGAATAGGTGTTAACTCTTCCTTAAATGTCTGGTAGAATTGCCCTGGAAAGCCATGTGGCTCTGGACTCTTTGGTTTTTGGGAGATTTTTGATTGCTAATTCGATTTCTTTACTGGTTATGGGTCTGTTCAAATTTTTTATTTCTTCCTGTTTCAGTTTTGGTAGTGTATATGTTTCTAGGAATTTGTCCATTTCTTCCAGATTTCCCATTCCATTGGTGAATAATTGCTCATAATATTCTCTTATTATTGTATGTATTTCTGCAGTGTTGGTTGTGATCTCTTTCATTCTTGATTTTATTTATTTGGGTCTTTTCCTTTTTCTTTTTGATCAAACTGGCTAGTGGCTTATCAATTTTTGTTAATTCTTTCAAAGAACCAGCTTCTGGTTTCATTTATCTGTTTTACTGTGTTGTTTGTTTGTTTGTTTGTTTGTTTGTTTGTTTTGGTTTTAATAGCATTGATTTCTGCTCTCCTCTTTATTATTTCCTGTTTCTGCTGGTTTTGGGTTTTATTTGGTGTTCTTTTTACAGCTCATTAAGGTGTAAGGTTAGGTTGTGTATCTGAGATCTTCTTTCTTTAGGAAGACCTGGAGTGCTATATACTTTCCTCTTATGACCACCTTTTCTGCGTCACAGAGGTTTTGGGTTCTGGTGTTATCATTTTCATTGGCTTCCATATACTTTTTGATTTCCTTTTTAACTTCTTGGTTAGTACATTCATTCTTTAGTAGGATGTTCTTTAGTCTCCAAGTATTTGTTACTTTTCCAAATCTTTTCTTGTGGTTGATGTCTAGTTTCATAGCATTGTGGTCTGAAAATATGCACGGTATGATCTCAATCTTTTGTACTTGCTGAGGGCTGATTTGTGTCCCAGTATGTGGTCTATTCTGGAGAGTGTTCCATATGCACTGGAGAAGAATGTATATTCTGCTGCTTTAGGATGAAATTTTCTGAATATATCTGTTAAGTCCATCTGGTCCAGTGTGTCATTCTCAGCCATTGTTTCCTTGTTGATCATTTGATTAGATGATCTGTCCATTGCTGTGAGTGCAGCGTTGAAGTCTCCTTCTATTATGTTATTACTATCCATGAGTTTCTTTATGTTTGTGATTAATTGATTTATATATTTGGGTGCTTCATATTTGGTTCATAAATGTTTACAATTGTTAGGTCTTCTTGATGGATAGACCCCTTGATTATGATATAATGCCCTTCTTCATCTCTTGTTACAGTCTTTATTTTAAAGTCTAGATTTTCTGATATAAGTATGGCTACTCCGACTTTCTTTTGTTGACCATTAGCATGATAGATGGTTCTCTATCCCCTTATTTTCAATCTGAAGGTGTCTTTAGGTCTAAAGTGAGTCTCTTATAAACAGCATTTGGATGAGTCTTGTTTTCTTATCCAATCTGTTACCCTGTATCTTTTTATTGGAGCATTTAGTCTATTGATGTTTAGAGTAAGTACTGAAAGATATGAATTTATTGCCATTATGATGCTTGTAGAGTTGGATTTTCTGGTGGTGTCCTCTGGTCCTTTCTAATCTTTGTTGCTTTTGGTATTTATTTATTTGTTTGTTAATTTATTTAGTTTTTCATCTTTTCTCCCCTCAGAGTGTCCCCCATAAAATTTCTTGCAAGGCTGGTTTAGTGGTCACAAACTCCTTTAAGTTTTTTTCGGGAAACTTTTGGTCTCTCCTTAGATTTTGAATGACAGCCTTGCTGGATAAAGACATCTTGGCTGCATATTTTTCTGATTCAGCACATTGAATATATCCTGCGACTCCTTCCTGGCCTCCCAAGTTTCTGTGGATGGGTGTGCTGCAAACCTGATCTGTCTTCCCTTGTAGGTTAAGGACTTTTTTTCCCTTGCTGCTTTCATGATTCTCTCCTTGCCTGAGTATCTTGTGAATTTGACTATGATATGCTTTGTTGATAGTCGGTTTTTGTTGAATCTAATGGGAGTCCTCTGTGCTTCCTAGATTTTGATGTCTGTGTCTTTCCCCAGGTTAGGAAAGTTTTCTGCTATGATTTGCTCACATAACCCTTGTACCTGTATTTCTCTCTCTTCCTCTTCTGGGACCCTTATGATTTTGATGTTCCTTTTTAAATTTTTTTAATGTTTATTTATTTTTGAGACAGGGAGAGACAGAGCATGAACAGGGGAGGGTCAGAGAGAGAGACACACAGAATCTGAAGCAGGCTCCAGGCTCTGAGCTGTCAGCACAGAGCCTGACGCGGGGCTAGAACTCACAGACCACGAGATCATGACCTGAGCCGAAGTCGGCCGCTTAACCGACTGAGCCACCCAGGCGCCCCAATGTTGTTCCTTTTTAATGAGTCACTGATTTCTCTAATTCTTAAATCATGCTCTTTTGCCTTCATCTCCCTCTTTTTTTCTGCTTCATTATTCTCTATAAGTTTGTCCTCTATATCACTGATTCTCTCTTCTGCCTCATCCATCCTTGCTGCCGTGGCATCCATCCGTGATTGCTGCTCAGTTATAATAGCATTTTTAATTTCATTCTGGCTATTTTTTACTTCTTTTATATCTGCAGAAGGGGAGTCTAATCTACTTTCAACTCCAGCTAGTATTCTTATTATCATGATTCTAAATTCTGTTTCAGACATCTTCCTTGTATCTGTGTTGG